>NC_081421.1:53913014-54513847 GCF_949786415.1 Peromyscus eremicus | reverse complement strand
TTGATTTATCTCAGGTATTCGTTATGGTGACGAAAGCTAACAAGAAAGATCTTCTACAGTTTGATGACGGAGCTAGGAAATTTGTTTTTCTGTGAGAAGGGCAAGGTTCCTATACTGTCATTGTTGGAATACACAGGCAGCAACTGCATTAAAATGAATAAAGTTCTATTTGATTTCGAGGGACTGCAGAGATGTGATGGAATACTTAGCATTTGAAAAACAGATCTAAGCCTAGGATTCTGGGTCCTGGTTGTGGGATTTTGGCAAAGCAACTTGACCCTGTTGAGTCTGGTTATCTGTGGAACAAGGGTGGCTATTTTCTATTTTCACCTAATTCTATCAAACAGTGGCGTCGCCTGGATGCATATGTAGCATAAGATCTGTGAAAGCATCTGAAGTATTACTTACATCTCTATATATTAATTATCTATTTCAAAATACAGGATCATTTTGTAACTTTTCTCCTTGACTTAAATATTTTCCTCCAGCTAACTAATTTTTGAAAGTCTTTAATCCTATTTCATCCTGTTTCGCAAATTTCTTTGTAAAAACAAAAGTAAGCTGGGAGGTAGTCTACTTTGCCAACTTCTTAAACATACTTTTTGTTTTTCATAAGTCTCTGCTAGACCACATATATGACATCATGGTTCATTCTTATATGCAATTCATCCTTGAATCTTTCTGTAGTTACGCTGACACATTGCCCTCTCCTCCCTCAAAATATTCCTCCAGTGATACATACTAAAATAAGAACACACTTGGAAGTGGCTTTAGGTGATAGCCTCCTTTGAGGAGGGTAGGTGGGAGCAGAGTGAGATCGACATTTATTGGAATTTCAAATTTTCACACGTACTCTGCCCAGACCACAAATATCTTCATGCAGTCATTCTGGGGTGGGGTTTAGATGTTGGTAATCTTAGAGTATTTTAAAACACTGAAGGATACTCATCTTTAGAACTGCTGACCTCAGGGATAAAGTATTCTGTAATTTTGGCTATTAGTGACATGGGAGGGGCACCCGGGTCTGCCCAGAGACCGTGAGTCATGTCACAGAGATAGCTGCTCATCCTGGCAAGTCCCTCTCTGCCATCCGATGGTTTTGCAGCAACAGGGGGAGTTTTCAGTATCCACCCTGCCCCGGGGAGACAGAGGCATAGTATAGCAAATACTGTTTGTTTTTTCCCTCCCATAGCATGTTTGTCTCAGTAAAATTGCTAATATTGATACACAGCCATTTATCAATAACCTATAACTCAGGCAAGCCACATTCTCATCCCTATGGAGCTATGCTTTAGTTGTTAACTTCTTCCTCAGAGTTTAGATTTGACAGACTGACCGATGTGGGATTGCATTTCTTAAGTACTGGTGCTCATTCAGTTTTGAGATTCACACAATTTTGTATGCAAATCTACATTTTGTTGCAACAATAATTAGAAATAGTTGTAATTTTAAGTTACTTAAATTATATTTTTATCAAGTTTGTGTACTAGGTAATGACTTACTTAAAAGTATTTTAGTTTCCTATAGGAGCTGAAGAAAGGAATGAGTAATCACACACAATGCTACCATATAGTTAGCAGCCTGACATGTCCTATTTCATATTGTCAGAATCTTTCGATGACGTAAAATTCTTTCACTCTTATGAAGCCTGGACTCTCAGCAGCCAACTCCCTTGGCTACAGGAATAGAAGCTAACTCTTGGGGATTTTTTGGTTTTATCTTCTCCCTACTACAAACATCACCCTCCAGGGATTTTTCTGTCTCTCCCTCCCAGGATGCTAAGGGTGGCAGTGGGATTACAGACGTGCCCCTCTGTGTCTAGGTAGGTTGTGAGAATTCCAACTCTGGTCCTCACACTTGCACAGCAAGTGCTCTGTGAGCCATCTCCCCAGGCAAAAAGTGTACCCTGGGCTAAACTTGTGATCCTCCTGCCTCTGCCTTTTCCTCAGATCCTCCTGGATTTTCACAGTAACACGGCCATCAATTATTCTCTATAAAATGCACAGTTATGAACTAGCCCTTTAGTGCCAGAGATTTTAGAGATGTTCACATCCATTCTACTAATATGTTCCTGTAAAAAAAAAAAATGCAATTAAGTAGATCGCCAACAACAAAGCCTCCCAAAATATCAACAGCCATTCCACTTTGAAAGGAATTCGACACAGCAGCATCGCTGTCATTAAGTCAAAGAAAGCAGCTGGGAAGCACCATCCTGTCACTCCCCAAGTTCTGCAGTGTCATCACGGGTCCTGTCGCTGTTGGTTTGCTTGGAAGTAGGGAGGAGACAAGGTGAAGAGAGGACCAGCTGTTCTGGTTTCTCACTACAGACCTTCTGTTCCGTGCGGCACGGTGCGAAGTCCCTCCGAAGAGGCATGGAGTTTAGCTCTTTTGCAGTGCTGTGAGAAAGTGTGGTCTCATTCCAGTTCACATGTGCCTGGAACGTGAAGGCATTGTGTTTCCTTAAAGGCCACGCCCTCCCATTGCTCTTAAGTGTAGGAATCCAGAGAGAGTGATGAGGGTCTTAGCAGTGGGGACCCAGATGGGTAGGATGGACATTCTTTTGAAGTTCTATGCAAGGTCTCCACTTAGCCTTCCATTTCTTATTTGGGAAGGTCTTTTAAAAACGTTATTTTTAAACTCATAGAAAACAGCTGTGGCACTAGGGAGGCTGAGGGAAAAGGATACACAAGTTTCAGGCCAGTTTGGTTTACACGGGGAGATGCTACCTCAAAGTGTACACACATGTGCATAGCTCACAGGAGAAATAGAGATACAATGAGTCCTGGAAACTGAACCCAAGTCCTCTGCAAGCACAGCAGATGCTCCTAACTGCTGAACTATCCTCTTAGCCCCAAGTATATGTAATTGTATTAGTAACAATTAGGATATCACAAAATAATATAGAAAACTTGTCAGTGGAAACTCAGAGTAATTTGGGGGGGGGGCACAAATGTAATCTTGCCTGAAATAGTTGAAAAATACTTATATTTTCTAAGAAACTTTGAGGTCATTCTTTTGGAATGAGCATGCTGTGCTTGTTCTGCCCAGATTAGGACCCCCAAAGAGACTACCAGGAGACCAGAGATATCCAGAATGCAATAGCAAGGTTTACTTCTTGGCGCAGTACCAGCTAACAAGGAACCCTCGTCCACAGTGCCCGGCGCAGCGAGGCAGGGACGAGAGTTCCTCTTTCTTGGGGAGATTAGCTTTTGAAGGCAAAAACCACAAAATTCTTCAGAGAGAAGGGGGTTAGTACGGGTCCACCCTTGATTGGTCCAGTTTTCCTGAGCTTGGACTTTATCTTATTTTTTGTTCTGTCAGGAGCTTTACAGCCCATCTCCAAAATTTGGTCATGTTATCTATTGATATGCGGAGGTCCGCATAATAGCATTGCTGGGTGACAAGGGAAGCCGCCCCTGTCCCCAATCCTGCTATGCTAGTGCCCATTAAAATAGCAAGGGTAAGGGCTATGACTGGCTCTCTTTTTTGTCTGAGGGCATACTGAGGGGCTTCACTGAGGCTAGGCAGCTCCTCTGCAGCATGAAAAACCACTCGGGGGACTAGGCATACAAGGACTGTAGATGTAACCAATCGTCTTATTAAATAAGAAACACAGAGCCGATTCAGAGAAGAAAGCCAGGAGGTCAGAACTAAGAGCCTTACCCTTCCTGCTTCAGCCAAGAGAGCTCTCAGAAAAGGGACCTACTTCCTGTGTGTATGTCTTTAAATAGTCTTTCTGTTCTGCCTTCTCATTGGTTGTAAACCCAAACACGTGACTGCCTCGTCACAGCCCTCCAGGTCCTCTATGGTATTGAGATTACAGGCGTGTGTCTCCAATGTTGGCTATATCCTTGAACACACAGAGATCTACCTAGCTCTGTCTACCAAGTGCTGGGAATAAAGGCGTGCGCCGCCGCCGCCACCACTACCATGCTCTTGCTATGGCTCTAATAGCTCTGACCCCTGGGCAACTTTATTTATTAACAAACAATTAAAATCACATTTCAGTACAAATAAAATACCACCACAAAGGACACAGAACCCTCCAATTTGTTTCAGCACAGTAACTTGGGTGCAGCGTGTTAGACCAGAGGAGCATGCCCACCAAGTGTCATCTGCTGGGACCAGATACCCGGCTTGGCTGGCAATAGACTTGGTATGATTACAAAGAGGCAGGAAGTGGTGGGGCACCGTTCCTATACATAGTCCCTGACCCGAGACTTGTTCAAGGGTCAGGGAAATATTTGAATGCCATCGGCAAGACCCTATAGCCTCCTCTTGTCCCTGCCACCCAGGGCTGTCACTGGGGGGGGCAACACAGCCACTCCCTCGTAATATGGTGGCTTTGGACTATAGCATAGCCAACAGGAAGTGGTCAGCTCTGGTCTGGAGCTATTCAAGAGTAAGAATGACTGTTGCAAGATTGTAAACAGGGGGTCCGGGGGTCCCGAGTGTCTTTTAGACATGGTTTCAGTCACTCAGGATGCTTTAGGTGTAGATGTAACCAACATGTTAGGGGCATCCATGGGTGTGGTGGAGTTAGAGGGAGAGAGAGGTTTTCTCTCCATTAGGCTAGGATTGATTATCTTATTAGGCCCCACTGCCACGAACAGAGGGGGCCTTGCAACCAGCCCTAAGGAGAATAGGATCTCCATATCTCCTTTGCCTGGGAGGTATAGTCGAAGCCCCCAAATTTTGCCTGTCAACCAATCAAACTTTTTTTCCTTCTTCATTAAAGGTAATAGCGATTGTGGACTCCCCATAGTAGGGGCGAGTGAAGGAGACCAGGTCTTGTTTGCTAGTCCCCTATCTAGAGGCACTAGTTTCACAGCCCCAAGCAGCACAATAATATGCCTCAGGCCCCCCGCATTCGTGAGTTCGCTTACCCCCAGGCAGATGTACCAGTTACTATACTGACAAGTAGGGTAACATGTTTGGGGAAGACCTGGTCAGTATCAGCCGATGTCCATGAGTCCTTTGCTAGGGTGCATAAATCAAAGGTTAACCAGGGGTACCAAATACCTAAGGGATGGGTCTCAGTGGTCAATTTAAAAGTTCGTCCAGTCTCAGGATTGGTCAGGGTCCAGGTCAGGCTCCAAGGTGCATGGAGGATAGTTTGGGGTTTCGCCCCTCCCTGGGGGGGACAAGCAGGTGAATCAGGAGGCACCAGGTTAGCAGAGCAAGCTTCATCTCTGGGTCTTTGGTGTAGCTTTAACTTCAAGGGATTAGTAGGATGTTTGGACACTCTCCAGGTTCCGTCTGGATGTTCCTCAGCTGCAGACACCATGGGTCGGGTGTGGGTGTGGTGGATCCAAGTGGAGATGCTGTGCACCTTGAGAGCCGTTGGGGTGGTCAAGATGATGAGGTAGGGTCCTTTCCACCATGGCTCCAAGGACTTGTGTTGATGCCTCTGGATCAGGACCCAGTCTCCAGGCTTGAAACTGTGAGGCTCAGGGGGAGAGGAAGATGAGCACAGGGCCCGCAGTTGAGGCCAAATGTCTTTCTGCACTCGGGTCAGAGTTTTTAGGCTCTCAAGAAGGTCTACCTCTTCTGGTGGCAGAATCAACTCAGTCTGGAGGCTAGGCACAAGGGGTGGAGGCAGACCATACATTATTTCAAAGGGTGTCATCCCCAGCTGATAAGGGGAGTTCCTTACACAGAACAAGGCAAAGGGGAAGAGAGTCACCCAGTCACCGCCAGTCTCTAGGGCTAATTTGGTTAGGGTCTCTTTTAGGGTCTGGTTCATTCTTTCGACCTGGCCTGACCTCTGGAGTCTGTAAGCACAATGTGGTTTCCACTCAGTCCCCAATGCAGTGGCTATTCCCTGACTTACCTGCTAGATGAAGGCTGGGCCATTGTCTGACCCGATCATGTGCGGGAAGCCAAACCTGGGGAGGATTTCTTCCAGTATCTTTTTGGCTACCACATGAGCTGCCTCATGTTTGGTGGGGTAGGCTTCAGTCCATCCTGAAAAGGTGTCTATAAGAACCAGCAGGTATTTATATCCATATTTACCTGGTTTGATCTCTATGAAGTCTATTTCCCAGTACGTACCTGGGGCAGTCCCTCTCATTCAGGTGCCCTTTTCTCCTTTTGCTTTGTAGACATTTACCAGTTGGCAAGCTTTGCACTCAGTCACAATTTTGTCGATCAGGTGGCTGGCTTGTCGAATCTTCAGTGGGGACCCAGAGTCCCCAAGTGGGAGGTCTGATGGATTCTTATGAGTACATGCTTTCCTAGTAATCTCGGTAGCAGTATTTTTCCTGAAGGTAGTTGCCACCAGCCATCCTTCTTGTATGCTCCTTCTAATTGACTAGCCCAGGCCTCTTCATCTGAGTTGTATTTTGGCAGCAAGGGCAGGCTGCAAGGGCCTGGGTCAGTCAGCATGGGTAGGGCTACAGGGCTCATAAGTGTAGCCGCCTCCCTTGCTTTTTGATCTGCCAAATTGTTTCCTTTTGAAACCACATCTGTCCCCTTTTGATGTCCTGGACAGTGCATCACTGCTAGCTTCTTTGGGAGCCAGAGTGCTTGTAACAATTTTAATATCTCTTGTTTACTTTTGATAGTCTTTCCCTCAGCAGTCAGTAAGCCCCCTTTCCATTTATATTGTCCCATGGATGTGTAAGGTAGCAAAAGCATACCTACTATCCGTGTAGATGTTGATCTTTTTGTCTTTGCCCAGGCATAAAGCTTTTGTCAATGCTAATAGTTTCGCCTGCTGGGCTGAGGTGCCAGGTGGTAGGGCTTCTGCCCAGACCACCTCCCAGGTGGTGGTGACCGCAGCCCCTGCGTACCTGTGTCCATCCCGTACAAAGCTGCTCTGATCTGTGAACCAGGTTTCCTCTGAATCTGTCAGTGGTGTGTCACAGAGGTCTGGTTGAATGCAATGCACATGGGAGAGTATCTCGTTGCAGTCATGTAGAGGGGCCTCTAGGTCTGGATCAGGTAGCATAGTGGCTGGATTGAGGGCAGCAGGCACCTGGAACGTTATTCTACCTGGATTTAGGAGTAGAGCTTGGTAATGAGTCACTCTGGCGTTACTCATCCATCTGTCAGGAGGCTGCTTCAGAACAGACTCCAGGGCATGTGGAGTAGCCACCACGAGGCTTTGCCCCAAAGTGAGTTTGTCTACATCTTTAACCAGCAAGGCCACGGCAGCAATGATGCATAGGCACAGGGGCCGTCCTGCTGCCACAGAGTCCAGTTTCTTAGATAAATAGGCCACCAGCCTCCTCCAAGGCCCAATGCTCTGGGTCAACACCCCTTTCGCCACCCCCTTATTTTCATCTACATACAGGAGGAAAGGCTTGTTGATGTCAGGGAGACCCAGGGCTGGGGCTTCTAGTAATTTTTGCTTAATGGAGTCAAAGGCAGTCTGCCCTTCAGAGTTCCAAGTCAAAGTCTGTTCTTTTGTGGCCTCATAGAGGGGGCGAGCAATTTCAGTATATCCTGGGATCCACAGTCTGCAAAACCCCGTAGAGCCCAGAAACTCTCTGACTTGCCTTACCGTCCTAGGTATTGGTATTTTTAACACCGTTTCTTCCCTGGCCTCGGACAGCCATCTCTTTCCCTCTTTCAGCACACACCCTAGGTAAGTTACCTGTTTCTTGCAGATCTGGGCCTTTTTAGCTGAGGCTCGATAGCCCAATGTCCCCAGTGTCCTTAAAAGATCTTCAGTTCCACCAAGGCACTCCTCCTCTGACCTGGTGGCTATTAGTATATCATCTACGTATTGTAGAAGAGAGACATGGGGGTGTGGTAGTCACCCAGATCCTCATGGAGAGCCTCATCAAATATAGTGGGCGAATTCTTGAATCCTGTGGCAGTCTCGTCCAAGTCAGTTGCCCGCTTATTCCAATGTCTGGGTCATGTCACTCAAAGGTGAAATAACCTTGGCTGTTCGGTGCAAGTGGGAGACTAAAGAAAGCATCTTTTAAATCTAGAACAGTATACCATTCTTTACCTGGAGGGAACAAACTTAGTAAAGTATAAAGATTGGGCACAGTGGGGTGAATGTCCATTACCCTTTTGTTAACTTCTCGAAGGTCTTGGACAGAGCGGTAGTCATTCATCTGTGGCTTTTTAACTGGCAGGAGGGGTGTGTTCCATGCAGACTGAATGGGCCGCAAGACTCCCTCTTGTAGGAGTCGTCTCACATGGGGGGTGATTCCCTTTTTGGCTTCCAGGGTCATGGGGTACTGGCGGACCTTCACTGGGTCCACGTTGGTCTTAAGTTCCACATAGACTGGGGGTCTGTGTTTGGCCAACCCCATTCCCCTGTCTCAGGCCATGTGGTGGGGAATTGTTGAAGCCAGATTTGCATGTCTGCACATTTGATGGAGGACCGCTCTTATTCATGGAGATGGTACTCTTCCTCCAAAGGCATTGTCAAAAACACTCCAATAAGCCTCCCATCAGGGTGTTTGAGTGAGCACCCTTATCAGTGAAACGGACCTGTGCCTTCATTTTAGCAAACAGATCACGTCCCAACAGGGGGTATGGGTGCTCAGGAATGACTAGGAATGAGTGGGTTACCCGTCCCACTCCCAAGTCCACTGTTCTTCGGGTAGTCCATTGATAAGGTTTAGTGCCTGTTGCTCCCTGTACCCAGGTTTGTTTTCTTGGCAGGGGTCCCCCGGATGTCAAGAGGACTGAACTTTCCACTCTTGTGTCCACCATGAAGTGGACAGGTTTCCCCTCCACTCTTAAAGTTGCCCTAGGCTCGGGGAGGGGGGCCGAGGCCAGTCCTCCCTAATCACTGTCTTTCTCCAGGGCGGCAAGGATGGAGGTTGGCTTCCTTCCTAGTCCCACTGACGTTTCTCTCTTGCTCTTATTTTTAGGGCATTCTCTAGCCCAGTGTCCTTCTTCCTTACAGTACGCACACTGGTTCTTTCCTAGCTTAGGTTGAGGCCTTTTTCCCTTCTCATGGCTTCCTGCTTCTGCAGCCAAGAGCACTCTCTCCATCTGTGTCTGTTGCTGTTCCAGTATCTTGGTCAGGCTCTTCTCTTGCCTCCTATCTCTCCTGTCCTCTCTCTCTTGACGTTCTCTTTCCCTTCTCTCTTCCTTTTGTTCCTCTGTCTCTCTTTTGTTATAAACCTTCTCTGCCACTGCCACTAAGTCCCTCAGATTCCTCTCCCTTAGTCTTTCTAGTGACTGTAGCTTTTTTCTAATATCTGGTGCTGCCTGGTTCACATAGGCTAGAATAACTGCTTGTTGGGCTTCCTCAGACTCTGGGTTGTACGGGGAGTATTGCTTGAAAGCCCCCATCAACCTCTCTAAATATGCAGCTGGGCTTTCTCTATTCCCCTGCCTTACTTCGTAAACTTTTGCCATATTAGTAGGCTCGCGGGCAGCAGCCTTGAGACCTGCCAACAGAGCCTGGCGGTAAACATGGAGACTCCCCTTACCTTCCACCATATTATAGTCCCAGTTAGGGCGAGTGGATGGAAAAGCAGCCACTGCCAGGGCAGGATCCGTGGGTCCTGGAACTAGCTTCCGGGCATTCTCCAGAATCCGGTTTCTCTCCTCCGTGGTGAAGAGGACCCCCAATAGTTGAGTCACATCATCCCACATGGGCTGGTGAGTAAAGAGAACTGTCTCCAAAAGGTTAATTAAGTCTTGGGGGTCCCTAGAGAACGGTGTATTTTGAGCCTTCCACTTATATAGGTCACTAGTGGCAAAGGGCCAATAGTGAAAGGGTTGGTTCCCTGCCTTGTCCGGGGGCCCAGCAGACCTAAGGGGAAGTGCCACTGTTGTGTCTGGCTGGGGGGTTCCCCCCCTTCTACTGCGGGTGGACTGTACCGGCCCCCCTTCCTTGGCTCTCGATGGCTGAGGCTCCTGGGCTTCCTCCGTAGGCACCTTAGGATGGACCTGGGGAGGGGAAGAATAGGGAGGCAGAAAGAGTTCTGCTTCAGGGGTCCCCCCCTGAAACACAGCAGTGGGCTTCCTCTCCATTTCTTGACCCGCTTGGGAGCTCTTGGGCTTGGTGGCCAGGACCTGAGTGCCTGGAACCTGTTGTGGGGGTAAGAATGGTTTGACCCAGGGAAGGGGTCCCCACTCCCTGTCTATCAGGCCCCTCCAGGTAACAATATAGGGGACTTGGTCAGGGTGGCCAGAGTGGAGGCGGAAAACAATTTCCTCCACTCTTTGGATGGTCGCTGCATCGAAGGTTCCACCTGCTGGCCACCCGACGTTGAAAGTGGGCCATTCAGCTGAACAAAAATTGACCCAATTTCGCTTCTTGACAATCACACTGTTGTTGCTGGCAGTCTCTTGAACATCCTGCCAGTGAGCAAGAGTTAAGTCTAGGGGTGAAGACGGGGTATTCCCCATAGTAGAGTGAGAAAGTCGAAGATAAAAACCAAAGAAAAGAGAGAACAGCAAAACCACAACCACAGTAAGAGACAAAAAGACTTTAACAATTTCCCGGGACAAAGTACGAATTGGCACTTCCTCCTGTGGTGGGGGGAGATGCCCAAAAACAGTCCTAATGGGTCGTTTAATGCTCAGGAGAGGCTCCTGATCACTTCCCAGAGGAGGCTGCTGAAACCAAACGGTCACCTCTGAGGTGGCCTCAAATGGCTCGGGACCAGGGGGTCCCTTGCCCAAATTGGGGAAGGAGGCATCCCCTTTTCCCTCCAGTATCACTGTTTAGACACGTCTGTCCCAGGGAGAGCCTGCAAAGTACAGATCGGTTGACCGTACAAAATGAAAGTAACAAGACAGAGACACAGAGACACAAACAGGAGAGAGCACTCTTACCAGTAGAAGTCAAGGAACCTCTGGACCCTTGGGGGTCCCGGTGGGGGTCTCTGGGGGATCCTGGATGAGCCCCCAAGATGTTCTGCCCAGATTAGGACCCCCAAAGAGACCACCAGGAGACCAGAGATATCCTGAATGCAATAGCAAGGTTTACTTCTCGCGCAATACGAGCTAGCAAGGAACCCTCGTCCACAGTGCCCGGTGCAGTGAGGCAGGGACGAGAGTTCCTCTTTCTTGGGGAGATTAGCTTTTGAAGGCAAAAACCACAAAATTCTTCAGAGAGGAGGGGGTTAGTATGGGTCCACCCTTGATTGGTCCAGTTTTCCTGAGCTTGGACTTTATCTTATTTTTTGTTCTGTCAGGAGTTTTACAGCCCATCTCCAAAATTTTTTCATGTTATCTTGGGGAGGGGGGGGCGTCTCATGGTTAGTTACCACCAGACAGTCTGATTTTGTACTTTTAAAACTTCTGACTTCACCCTGTCTGGGAATGGGGAACTGACTCAGTTCTGGCTATTTTAAGATGTCCCTTTCCTCAGCTCTCTGGGCCTTAGGGGGAACTGGGGTGGGGGTCTCAGTGCTGTGTAACATCAAAAAGTCACACCCATGACTCTATCTGTAGGATCATTTCCATACCCTCCTCCACCTACAGTCTTCCCATATGTGGGTGGAGATGCCCACAGGGAAAGGAGTATGTGTCAGCCTAGGATTGAAGACAATGCCAGTCACAGCTGACAACCGTGTGTACAGGTCAGCAAAATGGAAACAGGAGACCCATACTGAAGACGTGTGTACATGTATTCACACATACCCAGTGATGGGAAAGGAAATGAGTATGAAAACCAGGAACTTCTTGCTGAAGTCAACTGAGCAAAGATTCATTTGTTTTTTGATGTATGTTTTGCATGTAGTTTTCTTCTTTTTCTTTTTGATAATGACACTGGGGATTTAATTCACTGATTTTATTGGTTTTTAAATCTTTTAGAACTCATTGTTATTACTTAGTTTTAATTAATTGATTCCATGATTAGTTCTAATCTTATCTGTGTGTTCTCACATGTATTTGTTCTGACTCATTAATTTCTGTGTTTATTATTATAGCTATTTTTCTTCTTTTTCCATGGTTTGTGCCCAAAGTCAATATATGGAACCTGCATTATCTTTTAGCTATTTTGAATTTTTTGTACAATTCTTTATTCTAAAAGCATTTATGATGGGGATTTAAGATTTTAAGTTTAAGTAAACAAAGCTATGTTTAAGTGGAATGACATTTTTGTCTCTCATTTAAAGTTAACTTCTCTTTTCATTATATTATGATCAAAAAATTATACTTATTTTAAAATTTTTAACAGAGATTTTTTTCTGTGCTAGGAGCAGAACCCAGGACCCCATATGTACTAGGCAAATATCCTACCTCTTACTAAACCTCCAGCTCCTTTGAACTCTTTTATATAACTTAATGTGCAATCTTTTAAAAATCTGCCCTGGGCCTTGTAGCACGTACCAAGGAACATGTTTACATATATGTACCAGATCCAGCTAAGCAATGTTGATTAGGCCTTTATTATTCTTATTTACTTATACATTTATCCATGTAATCTATGTTTAATTGGTCAGGAATATTTCACATCCACAGTATTATACAATAAACGAATCCCTTATAATACTTAGTTAACTTAAAATGATTTTAAAAAGCCATTTTCATATTTTAGCATTTCGTTCCATTTCTTGATGTGGTTGGCATAGCATGCACATATTTACCAGAGAATTTCCAGACAGCATTTTAACCTAACCACAGTTTGATAAAGGTCAAAGTTCAAGTCAGCGCCTTGCTTTCTAGAGGTCAAATTCTGCTCTCCACACAATGTAACACTTGTAATAGCAATGCACATTCTTGCTTCATGAACATCTCTCTCTCTGCAGTGAAAGTGCGTGAAAAATTTAGCAATTCTTTATTATTTTTGAACTGGACATAATAAATCAAGTGAAAGGAAATGGTCAATACAGTGTCCTATTTATGTGGATAAGACTTTCATATGCTTAGTGTCAAATTCCTTACATTCATAAGGTGTGTAGGGTTCTACCCTGATCTCATGCAGTGAAATATGCAAATTTAAAAAATAATACACCCTTCACTGAAAGAGAAAACAGGGTGGGGTTTTTTTCTGGAAAAAAATATATATAGTGTATAATAAAAAGGTTAAATTTGTAGTCATTTGCTGTGGGATGTTCTGTATGGCAAACGTGTTGCTGATTAGTCAATAAATAAAACACTGATTGGCCATTGGCTAGGCAGGAAGTGTAGGCGGGACAAGGAGGAGAATAAAGCTGGGAAGTGGAAGGCTGAGGGAGAGACACTGCCAGCCTCCATAGTCAGGACAAGGAAGATGTAAAGTACTGGTAAGCCACAAGCCACGTGGCAAGGTATAGATTTATAGAAATGGATTAATTTAAGCTGTAAGAACAGTTAGCAAGAAGCCTGCCACGGCCATACAGTTTGTAACCAATATAAGTTTCTGTGTTTACTTGGTCGGGTCTGAGCGGCTGTAGGACTGGCAGGTGAGAGAGAGTTGCCCTGCAGGAAAACTCTTAAGCTACAAATGGCGTCCAACGTGGTGGCAAGAGTTTCCACCTAAAAACTGAGAAAAAAAAGATTCTAAAACAGAGCTAAAAACAGTTCCTAATTTGTCTCTCTCAAATGAGCGGCAGCTGCCGGTTTGAACTACTTGTGGGTTGTGTGCACGCTTGACCTGCCGTATGGCGGGAGTGGGGCCTTTGCAAGTGGCACTTTGAGCTGCATGGTGGATTTAGCCTTTGCTGGTGCACAGCAAAAGGGGAGGTTTCTGGGCTGCATGCTGCTTGGATAAAGGCATGGACCCACAATGGCTCCCAGAGCTGGTGGTAAGCATATCACCACCATGTTGGGAAGCTGAGGTGGGTGGAGCCAGCAGCCACAGCTGCTGCAGTTTAAAGCAATAGATTCACAATAAGACAGATTCAGATGTAATAGTTTAAAATGTGTGTAAAATATACATAGGCTTGAAAGAGACAAAAAGGTAATATATACAGTTATAGAAACAAATACATAGTTTTAAAAAATAAAGTCTTTAAAAAGACAGTAAAATCAATATAAAAAATAAGCCATGTAAAGATGAATATTACACAGAGAATCTGGATTGTGTTGTCTTTGGGATTTTTAACTGCAGAAAAACATTTGATTGTAAAAGCTGTTGAGTTATGCCAAAATGTATATTTTAAAGGTATCTTGACTTCAAAATTTGGATATAAGGATGTGTTGCTTTTGAGAGGAGACTCTGCTTTTGTTCCCACAGAAAGCCAAAGGCTATGGATTTGTTCCAGATTAAGATACATCAGGTTTGACCAGCCAAGACCGCCTGAAAGATCTCCAATGACACCATGGCCCAGACGATCCAACATTCAGAATGGTTTGAAGGCAACTGGCTCAGACGATACAGCCTCACAGACTACTCCATGATCCTTACATTTTCTTTGTGTCCCCATAAGATACAGCGCCCCCCTCAAGCAGGAAGTAGTAAGAGAAGCTACGCCCAAATTCCCAAATTATATGTAATTTTACTTTGTTAAGGTTAAAACCTTCCTTTTTGAAAAAAAATGGGGGGGGGAAGTGCTGTGGGATGTTCTGTACGTCACATGTGTTGCTGATTAGTCAATAAATAAAACACTGATTGGCCATTGGCTAGGCAAGAAGTGTAGGTGGGACAAGGAGGAGAATAAAGCTGGGAAGTGGAAGGCTGAGGGAGAGACACTGCCAGCCACTGCCATGACAAACAGCATGTGAAGATGCCGGTAAGCCACAAGCCACGTGGCAAGGTATAGATTTATAGAAATGGATTACTTTAAGATATAAGAACAGTTAGCAAGAAGCCTGCTATGGCCATACAGTTTGTAAGCAATATAAGTCTCTGTGTTTACTTGGTTGGGTCTGAGTGGCTGTGGGACTGGAGGGTGACAGATTTGTCCTGACCGTGGGCCAGGCAGGAAAACTCTAGCTACAGTCATTGATATTATCAATATATAATCACATAAAATTAGTAGATACTTTAACTATCTAAAGTGTGCAGACTACAATATATAAAGTAAAAAAAAGAAACAAAAACAAAAAACAAAAAAACAAAAACAAACTCTACATGCCCATTAAATAGACACAAAGCCTACAGTAGTATTGTAAGGAAAACACTTTTTTTTTGAACATAATATCTTTATTGATTATTTGGGAATTTCACATAATGCACCCCAATCCCACGCACTTCCCAGCCCTCCCAGGTCCACCCCCATGCACATACACTTGTGACCTCCCCCAAAGAAAAAGAAGAAAAAAACATATATCGAGTCCAATTTGTGTTGCCCATATACTCACTGGAGCATGGTCAAACTTCCAGTGGCCAGCCCCCTAAAGAAAACTGAGTCCGAAGGACAAACATGGTATGTACCCACTCATAAGTGGATACTAGATGTAAAGTGAAGGATAACCATAGTATTCACTTATGAGTGGGTACATACCATGTTTATCCTTCTGAGATTGGGTTACCTCACTCAGGATGATATTTTCTAGTTCCATCCATTTGCCTGCAACTTTCATGATGTCATTGTTTTTCTCTGCTGAGTAGTACTCCATTGTGTATGTGTACCACATTTTTTTAATCCATTCTTCAGTTGAGGGGCATCTAGGCTGTTTCCAGGTTCTGGCTATCATGAATAATCAGAAGCCATCAACTGTGAAGAGCTGTGCTTCAGCATCCCTATCACAATTTTTAAATGTTTTCTTCAATCGTTTCCAGTCTGGACTGTTTCTTTTTTTGGCGGAAGGGGTGTTGTCACAGAAGCCTTTTATGTCTCTCATTCTCAACAGAGTCTGCAGTCATCAATACCACTGCAAAAGAAGCTTCCTTGACCCTTACAGCCAGCAGAAGCACAGATTGTGAACTCCCACATGGTTTCTGGTGACAACATGGACCATGGAGATCTGTATGCCCTCCAGCATCGGCATGGACCACTGACCTCAGGGTCTCCTGTGGCAGTACAGGACCACAGGCATCAACATGGCCCTTAGCAGAAGTATGGACCATGGACACCATTATGGCCCTCTCTGGTAGCCCAGGCCACAGACATCAACATGGCCTCAGGCAGCAGCCCAAGCCAGGACACCCATTTGTCCTCCAGCAGGAAAACAAACCACGAACAACAAGATGGTCTTAGGCAGCAGCACAGACCACAGACATCAACATGCCCCCACCACTGCCACCACCACTACCACCACCACCACCACCACCACCACCACCACAGGCCATGTGGTGGTATACAGTAGCGCAGACCATGGACATCAACATGGCCTCCAGGGGCAGCATGGACCCTGGAGGTTTTTCAAGAAGGCCCAATTGAGAAAATGAAGTCTTCTTCATCTTAGACATCTTGTCATTGCTCAGAGCCAAGGCAATGGTGGGGCTGGTGGTGTGTTCAGGCAAGCTCCAGGTTGCTGTGCATCACCCTGACTGCCCTACCCAGCAACAAAAAACTCCCTTGTCTACCTCAGCCTTCTCCTACTCCTGTCACCACTGTAGCATCTCTAGTTCCACCTCTCTCCACAGCACACAGGCCACTCTGTTTCAGCATCTTTCCCACGTCTTCATCACATATTTTTTCATTGAAATAATATTGGAAACATACCTATTTCCCAAACAGCTTTACATGCAAATATTCATTGCAATAAGCCAATGGTCTGGTTCCAGGTTTCTGGTTTCTGAAGCACCATAAATACTGGACCATTGCTGAGACTCTCTTATATATCCTACTGTTGCCCAGAATCAGGATAATTTTGCTGCTAGGCAGGGTGTCTGCTGGCAGGATCCCTGTGAGACCCAATCCAGCACACATCTCCCTGCCCTCAGTGTCATCATTGTGCTTGTAACCCAGGGCAGTGACTTGGCCCCACACTCTCCTTTGTGGTGATATATTGTGTCCCCCAATATATTGTGTACCCTAACAAAACTTATCTGGGGTCAGAGAACAGAACAGCCACTAGATTAAACATAGAGACCAGAAAGTGATGGCACACACCTTTAATCCTATCACTCTGGAGACAGAGATCTATCCGGATCTCTGTGAATTCAAGGCCACACTGGAAACAGAGCCAGGTATGATGGCACACGCCTTTAATCCCGGGACTTGAGATCTCATGTCTTGCTTGGGAAAGACATGTGCCTTTAATCCTAGGAAGTGATGATAAGAAGCAGAAAGGTATATAAAGTGTGAGGACCAGGAATGAGAGGCTTTTAAGCTTTTAGGCTTTTAGCAGCAGTTCAACCGAGACTCTCAAAGATGAGGACTCAGAGGCTTCCAGTCTGAGGATTCCTGGATACAGGATCCGCTGAGGAGTTGTCGAGATGAGGTTGGCTGTGGCTTCTTCTGTTTCTCTGATTGTTCAGCTTTCACTCCAATATCTGGCTCTGGGTTTTTTATTAATAAGATTTTTTTATTTATTTTGCAATACAGTTCAGTTCTACATATCAGCCATGGATTCCCTTGTTCTCCCCCCTCCCGCCCCCCTCACATTCCCCCCACTCCACCCCTATTTCCACCTCCTCCAGGGCAAAGCCTCCCCCGAGGACTGAGATCAACCTGGTAGACTCAGTCCAGGCAGGTCCAGTCCCCTCCTCCCAGGCCGAGCCAAGTGACCCTGCATAGATCTTTTAAGATTCGTGTTATACTCCTTCTTCCAGCAGGGCGAGCAGCATGGGCTGCAGCAGCAGTAACTCCATGCTAAGGGTCAGCCTGAGAGCACAGGGCAGGCCCTATTCAGTAATAACATGTTCTTTGTCTGCTGTGGCTATGCTCCCATATCGCTCCCACACCCTTGACCACAGTGACTCTAGTTTTGCCCTTCTCTGCCTCAGGTGTGGCTTGGCTCAGCCATCTTTCCTCCCAATTTCAAAAGTATCTTAGCATAAGACCTGATTTTTTTTTCATTTTTCTTCATTGTTGTTGTTGTTGTTGTTCTAGAGATACTGTTGGCTCTGCAGACTCCTCTGCCACCACCACATCTCCCCTCAGAGCCTCCATGGATCCTCAAGCTCCTCAGAGCTGCTCACTAAATCCTACTCCCTAAATCCCACTCAAAAAGAGCCATTTATATGAATACTTTGGTAAATAGAAAAACATTTCCTGTATTGTCAAAGCCGGTAAGAATGTCTTCAACATTTAAGGATCCACTATTATGCCTCAGGGAGATACTGTATTCAGGATAAAAGATGCTTGTATACTGGACTCATGCACCAGCCTCATTTTTTTTTTTTTTGGCTTCTGTGACTAAGAACAGATAAAATTATTCAGATTGCTGTTTCTGCTTCAGAACCATGCTGTGGAACAATCTTTGTATACTGCAATATGTATTGCTCTCATTGTTAATAAAAAGCTGATTGGTTGACGGCTAGGCAGAATTTTCAGAGCAGAGAGAATGCTGGGAAGGAGGAAGGTAGAGTCAGAGGAGTGAGGACACTATAAGCCATGAGCCACATGGCAGCATATAGATTAACAGAAGTGGGTTAATTTCAGTTATAAGAGCTAGCTAAAAAAACAAGCCTAAGCTATTGGCCGAACATTTATAATTAATATTAAGCCTCTTTGTGGTTATCTGACAGCAACTACCAGGACACAGAAAAACTCCACCTACAGAACCTGTTGAAGGAGCTTTCACCCAAAGACCACCACCTCCTGATTGACACCACCAGTCATGCGACCCTTGCCCACATCTTCCATAGTCCCTCCAACTCCAGTGGCCTAGACCTGTGACTCCATCGTCAGAGCTGACTGGATTTGGAGGTGCCTCCACCACAGCTCTCATCAGTCAGGACCTGCCAGCTTCTTCCCTGTCAGGACCTGCAAGGCCTGGCCTCAGGAAGACACTTTCAAATCAGTACAAAACTAGGAATATTATTGGAAACAAAACTTCAGAATGTTAACAGTTAGTATTTCTAAATGATACAGTTGTCTTTTTCTTTTCTCTTTATAATTTAACCATTTTCCCCTGCAGTTCTGTACTTGTATCCCCATTTCAGGGTGACTGTCCAGCTGCATTATACACATTATAATGTCACACATGACTAGACTGAATGATTCATTTAAAAAAGCTCAGATACACTAAGCTAACACACAAAGCTTTAAATTATTAAGTCACTCATGAACCATCTCAGTAAGGATGGTAGAAATGACTGATCAGCAGCTGGATCCCTCTGCCTCAGTGGGTTTTGATTAAAGGCTCTGGAGATGGGTGATGTGCCAAGGTTTTTCAGGTAAGACACTCATGCCTGATCTAATCCTTCTTTTGTGACTATTGAGAAATGTAGAAGGTCTTCAAATTCACTGGACCCAGAGACTCTATCTCATAGCACTGTCAGTTTTCAATGAATCTTTTAATTCTGGGACATTAGGTTGCTATAGAGTACAGTTAATTTAATTAAACATGATAGTTAAATATAGAACATTTTTTAAAGCTCAAAGTAAATATGCCTTGTATTAGTTTGGGTCACTATTGCTATGATGAACATCATGAACAAAGAAACATGGGGAGGAAAGGGTTTATTTTGCTTATACTTCCACATTGTAGTCTATCATCACTGAAGGAAGTCAGGACAGGAACTCAATCAGGGCAAGAACCGGGAGGCAGGAGCTGATGCAGAGGCCATGTTGCTTGCTGACTTGCTCTCATGGTTTGTTCACCCTGCTTTCCTATAGAACTCAGGACTGTCAGCCCAGGGATGGCACCACTTATAATGGGCTGGACCCTCCCATATCAATCACCAATTAGGAAAATGTCCATAGGCTTTCTTACAGCCTGATCTTATGGAGGCATTTTCTTAGTTGAAGTTCCTCCTCTCAGATGACTTTAGCTGTCTAACACAATGCCTCTAAGAATGATAATCGTGAACATAGAAATTTGTTTGATGCTCCCAGTTTTAATATTCATAGATGTTACTTCAAGCATGTTTGCAATTCTTTTTTTTTCCTCAAGGAATATATGAGATGCTGGTATTCTTCAGAAGAAAGCTTTCAACCAATTGCATTAGAGCTCTGAGACAATAGTTTGTTTCCTGTAAGCATGTTATGCAGAACTGAACACTAATCTGACGAAACTATTAATTTTGCACTGGAAGAACAATATTCTCTCAATCAATGATGGGCAGCATCAAGGACAGCTTTGAATCCGGTCTATAAAGCACATTACCTGAATTATCCACCACACACAGCTTGAGGATCCATATTTGTCTTGCATTCCTCACATTCTTATTACACAGAACCTTAGTTCTGTCACTGTTGGCCCCAGTTCTTCCTACCTTGGACAGCTTTGGGGCAGGATTGTAGAGTCTTAAGATTCAAGTGTCAAGACTGATATTCCTGAGCATATGGAGGGCTATGGGTCAACAGGAACTCTCATTCCTTGCTTGGGGGATGCAAAAATCCTAAAGCATCTTTGAAAGACGTTGTGAAACTATCTTATAAAAGAAACACAGGGTCTGGGAATCACGCGTCTTAGTACTTGCTCAAAGGGCTTGGAAACATAGGCCCCCACAAAAAACTGCGTGACAATGTTTATTGGAGCCTTATTCATAACTGACAAAACTGGGAAGCAACAAAAGTGTCATTCCATAAGTACGTGGATAATCCTGACAGGAGAGAGCTGTCAACTCTAAAGACATTTAGGATAAACTAAGCTATTATAATCTTTCCTACAATTTCTCATCCTCTGACAGAACTTGACTTTACTAGACATTAAGAGAAAAGCGTTTGACTGTGAGGAAGAGGTGGGGATTAATACAAATAGAATGTGCAGTCCGGAAGCCATGTGAGCTTCAGAGAGAAGTACAACATTTCTGTTCTTTGATTCCCAGTGTTTCATTGAGCCACACAACTTAATACCTTCAATGAAGAACTGATCAATTAAACTCTGTATTCCTAGCTAGTACCAGTTGGAAAGAATGCTATGGGAACAGCATCTATTATGACAGGGTGAGTTTGCAGCTGTCCATACCCTGGTTTTAGAGCTGGACTCAGGCTGGGTCATTTGAGAGGGCAGCTTGAAGGGAGTGGGAAGCTGAAATCAGACCAAAATGAGTCATGGAGCAAGTTGGAGATAACAGAGTGAATTCATCCAGTGTAAACTGTTTTGATAAGCCTTTTAGAGTTGAAGGGAAACAGGGAAGGCGGTTTAAGTGAGAGGGGAGCAGACTGGAGAAGGATTATTGTTTTTAGGATAAGGAATGTGAAAGTGTTTTTAAAAGGAAGAGGAAGAGCCAACAGAAGACGGGGATTTGGGGTGAAAGAAGTGGATATAATTAAGAGTGAAAGTTCTCAGACCAGACAGGAAGAGGGTGGGGATCCAACATGCAAAGAGAAGGGCTTATCTTTGAACACATGGGAGACAAGTTGACAAGAGAAAAGAAGGGGTTAAGGTCAAAGAGATATGGAAAGGGGCGAATTTGAAGGAAGTCTTGCTTGACGGTATTTTTCTCCTTTAAATTTGAGAGTTGCCCAACTATTAAGTGTCAGAGAAGTGGTTAGGTCAATCAAAGTTAAAATAAAATGGTTGCAACTGATGCAGAATGGGAAACAGTGCTGATAAAGTCCAACTTCACTGTGGACAAGTGCAGAGGGAGGATGCAAACTCTGGTAAAGCCCGGGTAGGACTGTGCCGAACATTTCCCACTTCCCACCATTTTTTTTATGAGTCTAGTGCTGAGTTCCATCTCAAAAGTGCTGTTGGGTAATAGACCTTCTTTCTTCATGATCATGAGAGTTTAGTGATGAACTTGTTCTAAGAGGATGCCAAGTGGTGGCTAAAAGCGACTGGAATTGGAAATAAATCTGTGTTTTCTGGCTGAGCTATTTGCAGCAGGCTCTTGAGCATGCTAAGAAAGCTTTCTGAAGCTCAGTTTTGAAAATTGTAAAGGGAAGATAGGATTAAACGAGACACACCATTCTTTTGATTATTGTACTATTGTCTTTATTGTTGCTGTAGTCTGGAGGAGAATCTACAGTCTAGGGGGAGATTTCTAATAGATTGTACCTTTGAAGCTGGTCTCAGTACTACCTGCTACCCCATCTGACCTTTTCACATCACTATACACTACCCCACCTAATACGTTTGTTATATTTCTCCATTGAGAAGAATTGTAGTTCATGCTCTTGAAACACAAAAAGGCTTCTGGCACTGTTTGACCACTAGTCAAACAAAATTTGGCAGAAGTGGTATTGAATGACCTTTCAGGCAAGGAAACAGAAGAAGACTTGTCTTCCATTTTGCCCCATTCTGGAGTCTTGGCCTGTGGTGTGACTCAACAGATAGCTTTTAGATTCTTGAAATCTGAGGAGTACCTAATTACATCGTGTTATGAAATTGAACACAAAACCTGTGAGACCCTAAGAAGAGAGAGAAATGGTTGGACAGCCCCTACTGCTACAGCTCTACCCTCTTGGAGACACATCTGCCCAGCCACACTACTAATGTGTTCCTAATAAGTACAAATCATGAGAAACAATAACACTGTGATGAATTTAAGATGGTAACTTTGGGGAGATTTGTTTTATTGCCCCAGTAACTGACCCAGTGATTTTTTTCCTAGCCCTTCTCAGATTTCCTCCTTTTAAAGGTTCCCTTAATCAGTGGACATATTGCATTTACCGTCATATTACATTTACTAAGAATGGGATATTTAATTTCAAGCATTGACATTTCCCCCTCTCATATTTATGACTGAAAATGAACTTTCTTTGGTCTGTAGGGTAATAATTCTCACTTCTTTTTTAAATTTTCCTTATTTCCAGCTCTTCAGGGAGAAATTAATCTGAATTTCATAAAGGAAAGCTACAGCAAAGGAGTCATACATTACTTTCTGGATCAGTTGGTTGCTAGAATCAGTAACATCTTCTTTTAGTATCAGTTTATTTGAAATTACTTTATTATCAAAAAAATGTGTTCTCCAAATACTTCAATAGATCTACCATTTGGAGATAATCCCAGTTTTCTGTATATTGCCCACTTCTGTTCACTTCATTACTTTGATCCTAGTGCATACAGCTAATTCTTCACATATTTTACAATATGATTTCTCATTTTTGGTGTGGGTAATGGTTTTACCAGTTGTGACAATGTGGTTCTTATTATATTAATTTGCAGTCTTGCCTCTCACAGTCAAACTTCCTCAAACATCTGCTCTCTATGTTCTTTTTTGAGCCAAGTTGATGATGGTAACAATGATGCTGGAAATCTTCCTCCTCTTTTCTTTGCTCTTTGAAAAGGGATTTTAATGTGCCTGCTTTCCAATTTTGCTTAATGCCAAAATAATAAAATATGTCTTATTGTCTTTTGATATAAAATTCATTGTCTTAATTTGCAAGTTGGCCTTGGGAAATGTGTGTTATCAAGGAAAAGAAACAAGCCCTTTTCCCTTATTTTCCTTCTGGAGTAGACATGAGTCCTTCTGGAAAGTGGTTGGGAGATAAACTTTTGAGATGATGGAGTCATCCTGCCAAAACTACAACTTCTCTTTCTCCTGTTTTCAACACTGGTTCCCTTTGTGGGTCTCAACAGTCGTGTGGTTTCTTTCCTAGAATGGCAGCGAAATTTGCTCTTAGCCCTTCATTTACACTGAAATATAAATGACTATCACTGGCATACGCATTGTTTGTAGTTTGGAGGATTGAACCTAAAGTTTTAGGTATTTTGCACGACCCCTAATCCCAAGCTCCAGTGCCATGAAATATATTTTCAAAAGCTTTTTCCACCCACTGAAAGATTTCCAATGAAGTATTCGTTTCTTTAGCTTTAGTACCACTGTAAAGTGGCATCAGATCTTACATAGTTCTCCAAGATTACCACTGGATCAAATAATTATATTATTTCAAACTCAAATGTGTACATTTCCTGATATTGCTTTTATGTAAGCTCATTTTTACTCAGATTTGGAACTAAGTTTGTTTGTTAATGAAAGGAAAAAAAGTATTTGGTATTCTCAACCAATTCTTACCAGTAATGGCAACATGCCTGTAATCCCAGCACTCAAGATAGACACAGAAGGGTCAGGAGGTCCTCAGGGTTGAAAGGTGCATACTGAAGCCTTAGCTACACAGTGGTATCTTTTGTCAGTCTCTTACTCTACTGCAAACAACCAAATAAGCCGCCAACAAACCAAAACAAATAAACAAACACCTCTGTGTGCATGTTCCTTTTTGTCATTCTGTGAGACTCTCTTAATACAGAAAATATTTTTTGCATAACTAATGTGTAAAATCTGGTTGCAGAGTTCAGTGGTCATCTTATGTCTCCCCTGTGAAACCTGGCAGTGAGAATCAGTAGGGAAGATGAGGAGAAATTTATTTTCATGCTGCAGATAAATGAGATCATATTATCTATAGCCAGCTGATCCCTGAGATGACCACAGGGAAGGTGTGTCTTTGACAGTAGTCCATGTTTAGAGAGGAAAAATAAGGTAAATTATGTTGTGGACTTGTTCTATGCTCCTGAGAATTCTTTGCCAGGCATGGTGGCACACACCTTTATTTTCAGCATTTTTGGAGGCAGAGGGAGGCAGATCTCTGTGAATTCAAAAAATTCCAGCCTGATCTACATAATGAATTCCAGACAAGTCAGGGGTGCATAGTGAGCCTCTGTCTCAAATACATATAAAATAATTCTGTTCCTCCAGCCTTATTTGAGCTGAGTGCTATTTGTGAATAAGATATGTAGCCTGTTTCAGGTTGCTAGAATGTCCCAGGCTGTCATTCTGCCCTCTGACCCTTTATAAGCCTAGCACAAATGGCTGGAAAATAAAACCCCAATCATCTTGGTACCTATGCATGTAGTATAAGGGTTTCTAGGACACCATTGAAAGGAACACAAGTTTTTTCTCCACCATTGATTCTAGGACATACTAAGGAAGTTGCTGATAATTAGGTGATAGGTAGTAAAAAAAAAAAAAAAAATTCTTGTTTACCGCACTAAGTACTTGGAGACTCCCGCAGGAATTCTTATAAATATTTTGTATGCCAGAAGAGCTTAACAAACACTTGTTAAATAAATACCACTGTATGGTCAAGTTCATGAGTCTGAATCCTCTTCTACCAATCTCAACTGTATGACTTCTGTCATCTTTTTCACATCTGTAATATGTTGATAATAATAGCTTCTGTCCATTAGGGAGAATTCAGTGTGTTAACACAGGCAAAGTTCTTAAGAAAGTGCCACATGTATTAATAGCAAGCACTGCCTTTAGTCACCCACTTCTCCCCAGCATGCCCAAAGATAGTGCCCACACTCTGGGCTACACCACTAGGCTATAATTAGAGCAATGCTTCTCAGCCTTGGCTTTATATGGGAACCTTGGAAGGCTTTTAAAAACGTCCATGCCTGGATTCCCGTTCCTAATGAGTTTGGTATAATTGATGAGGGGTTTCACTAGAGCACAGAGCTTTACAAAGCCACCTGTGTGTCCCAAGGTACCTGCACAAAGGTTTGGCTGCCAGGCAATTTCCCAGCCATCCTTCAGAAGCTTCCCAATAAGCTTGAGTCAATCTCTTCAGACTTACAATTCCTTTTATGCTAGATGAAACCTAGAAAGGTAATGTCTTCATAATCTCAACAACTTTAGGCCTGTATTAAGAGCCTTGTGGTGTGTGGGTTGTTGAATCTGTTCCTGATGCCTCAGCATTGTTTTTGTGTGATATGAACATGCTGATTAATTATGAATTCCATACACACACTTTAGAAGTGGTGACTGCAGATTTTCAAACCTCCATAACAGGAATTACTGCTTTGACTTAATACCAGGGAATGGCGAATGCTGTCTGAATAGCCATTTGTTTTACTGTGAGAATTCTTTCAGCATGAAGTCAGGACTGACAAGATGAAAAATGGCTTTGTGATTCATTTTCAGACCTGGGCTTCTAGAAGCACTTAAATATTTTGAATGTCCCCCTCTATCCTGTAATTGAACTAAATCAAGGCTGAAAGGATCCCAAATATCTGAGCTTGATCCCTGGGTTAAGATATCATACTTTATTCTCCTTTCCACAATACACTAATGCTGTGGAAATAAACATTACTAAGAAACATTAAATGTGATTAACTGACGATTTTGAACTTGTCATATTCCATTACAAATTGCTTCCAAAAGTGAGGGCAGGGGAGAGGTGTACCTATGCTTCCCACGGGCCACCACACATCAGGTGTATCAAATGAACAAGGTATCCATGGATTCTTGGGGGACATTTCTAAGCACAGACCATTTGATGCCGGCTATTAACGTCTTTTGTTCTTTTAATACATTTTAACATAACTCTCAAGAAATGTTCTGACTGACTCTGACTCATAGTCAGGGGATCTGGCCAGTGGAACTTCTCAGCGTGCAGTACTTTCCAAGGTATGCAGAGGCAGTTGGAGCACGTCAATGTATGCAGCCAGGGAAAGTCAGATGGCAAACACATGTCACCCCATTCAGAAAACACCAGCCTGTGCTTACCAGAAGCCTTATATCAAGAAAGAATGCAAGGCCATTAAGGAAGAACAGACCCTCAATGAAATACATAAACAATAGTGTAAGGTCTACGAAAATAGCCTCTCTGAAATGCTTTCTGGTTGCTCTTAGTAAAGACGATGTAGCCTCCAACTTTCAGACGACTGATCCAACATCAGATTTTATTTTTAGTAGGAGTTTAAAATGGAGTTATTCACTCAACAAATATTCCGTGCCGAGAAAAGACTTCTTAGAGACTGTGCATATGTGAGTGAGTGTGTGTGTGTGTGTGTGTGTGTGTGTGTGTGTGTGTGTGTGTGTCAGCGCGTGCGCCCATGCGTGCTCATGCTCATGCTCATGCGCACACCTATAGAGACAGGAAGAGGGCATTGGCAGCCCTGGAGCTAGTTACTGAGCCATCCAGTGTACTTACTTTGAACTAAACTCATGTCCTCTAAAAGAACAGCCAGCACTCTCTTTTTTTCAAAGTAGACTCTTTTCTTATACAATATATCCAGATTAGCGTTTCCCCTCCCTTCCCTTCCTCCCCACCTCCTCTCCCCTCCAAATCTACTCCCTTTGCACCTCTCATTAGAAAAGAACAGGCTTCTAGGAGATAACAACCGAACATGACAAAGTATAATGAGACGAAGGAAAAACTTTCATATTGAAGTTGGCCATGGCATCCCAACAGGAGGAAGATTCCCAAAAGCAGGCACAAGAGTCAGAGACCCAGTTACTTTCATAGTCAGGAGTCCCATTAAAAGTACTAAGCTAATAGCTCTAGTGTATACACAGAGGACCTGGAGCAGACCCATGTAGACCCTGTGCTTGCTGCTTCAGTCTCTGTGAGCTCAACGTGCCTTGCTTAGTTGAACCAGAGGACCATGCTCTTCTGGTGTCCTCCACTCCCTCTGGCTCTCACAATATTTCTGTCTCCTCTTCCTCAGGATTCCCTGAGCTCTGAGGGGAGAGATTTGATGGAGGCCTCCAATTTAGACTCCTCTCTCTCTCTCTGCATAATGTCCATCTCTGGGTCTCTGCATCTGTTCCCACCTGCTGCCAAGGAAAGCCTCTGAAATGATGACTGGATAAGGCACTGAACTGTGAGTATATCAGAATATCATTAGGAGTCATTTTATTGTGTTTGTTTAGGCCAGTCATGTTTGATTTTACTCTGGGTTATTTAGTCTCTGGTTCTTGGTTACCTAAGCCCTGTTAGATATGGGTTCCTTCTTATGGAGTGGGCCTTAGGTCAAATCAGACATTGTTTGGCTACTCCCACAAGTTATGTGCCACATTTCCCTAGCAAATTTTGCTGGCAGGACAGATTGTAGGTCAAATGTTTTATGGCTGGGTTAGTATTCACACTCCTCTTTTGGTAGTCTGCATGCAGAGATGCAGAGCATCTTCCCACACCAAACAGACAAGAATGTAAGGATGAAGGCTCCATATAGGAACCAGCTCAACTTCTTCATATTCAATAGGTTGTGCATGGATGTTGTCCTTGGCAATGGGACCCCACTGTCAGTTTGCAGAGAGTAACCCTTTGTCTTAGCATCATCCTGGGTTGTTTGGAGATTTTTATGAGACCCCCTTGGCCAACAACTCAATTGAATACAACCCAGTTCTGCCACTGGCAGCCTTGATGGCCAGTTGAGACTTCATCTCCCCCATTACTAAGAGTCCTCACTAGGATCACCTTCATAGATTATAGGAAGTCCCCACTGCACTAGGGTTCCACACTACCCCTCAAATGCCCCTCAGTTCCAGCCATTGCTCTCCACACGCTCTCCCTCAATTCCATCCCCACCTCCTGATCTTTCCCACTCCTGTTCCCACCTGCCCTCACTCCACCTATAAAATCTAGTCTATTTCCCCTTCCCAGGAAGATCCATGTGATCCCTGACCCCTCCTCTTTACCTAACCTCATCTTTTCTACAGATTGCAGCTTGGTTATCAATTACTTAACAGCTAATATCCACTTATAAATGAATACATACTATGTTTGTCTTTCTGTGTCTGGGTTACCTCACCCAGTATGATTTTTTCTGGTTCCATCCATTTGCCTGCAAATTTTATGATGCCATTTTTCAACTGAGTAATACTCCATTGTGTAAATATTTCATATTTTTTAATCCTTTCTTCTGTTGAGGAACATCTAGGTTGTTTCCAATTTCTGGCTGTTATGAATAAAGCCACTATGAACATAGTTGAATAAGTTTCCTTGTGGTAGGATGGAGCATTCTTTGGGTATATGCCCAAGAATGGTATAGCTGAGTCTTGAGGTAGATCAATTCCCAATTTTTATAAGGAACTACCATATTGATTTCCATAGTAGCTGTACTAGTTTGCACTTCCACCAGCAAAGGAGGAGTGTTCCTCTTGCTCCACATCCTCTCCAGCATAAACTGTAATTTGTGTTTAAGATCTTAGCCATTCTAGCGGTGTAAGATGGAATCTCAAAGTAGTTTTGATTTTTATTTCCCCAATTGCTAAGGAAGTTGAGCATTTCTTTAAGTGTTTCTCAGCTATTTGAAAATTCTCTAATGAGAGTTCTATGTTTAGATCTGTACCCCATTTTTAATTGGATTATTTGGGGGGGTTGGTAGCTAGCATCTTCAACAAATGGTGCTAGTCAAACTATACATCTGCATGTAGAAGAATGTAAATACATCTATATTTCTCACTCAGCACAAAACTCAAGTCCAAGTGGATCAAAGACCTCAACATAAAACCAGACACACTGAATCTAATAGAAGAGAAAGTGGGGAATGGCTTAGAACAAATTGATACAGGAAACAACTTTCTGAACAGAACACCAACAGCACAGGCACTAAGATCAACAATTAATAAATGGGACCACATGGAACTGAACAGCTTCTGGAAGGCAAAGGACAACATCAATAGGACAGAAACAAAAGCCACAGAATGGGAGAAGATTTTTATTATCTCCATATCTGATAGAGAATTGATATCCAAAATATATAAAGAATTTTATCTCTTGTAATAAAAATACTTCATTCTTTCAAATAGAAAAAAAACCAGTATTTTCCCACATATAAGTAATCAAAATAGATAAAAATCTTTCCCTGTAGTGTTTATACAAATTCATTCCAAAGTAGCTGACCTACTTTAAGACTAATTTGTTTCAGAAAAACAAGTATGAAACATATATTTGGCATAAAAAAATAACTTCAGAAAGAAATACAAATTATAACTGAGGTACCAAGCTTCAAATTAACACATACAACAGAACCATTGTTCATAGGACTGTCCAAGGCAATGCATATCACATTAATACATAAAACAAAAAAGTTAATGACAAACCATTGCACTTGAGAAGTCAGGGGGGAAAAATGACAGAAAGGGGGGGGGGGGGGAAGCCTCTGTCTGTGGTGTGCCAGTCTCAAAAGCATGACTCTCTGAGCTTCGGTACCAACATCCACATAAAGTGTTACGTGTAGTAGTAACATGTCTGCAACCCCAGTGCTGAAGGAGCCAGAGAGAGGCATATTCCTGGAATTCATTGTCAAGCAAGCCTAGAAGAATCAATAAGCACCAGGTTCAGTGAGCAATCCCATTTCAGCAAATAAACTGAACAGCAACTGAGGAAGACATGTGTGTCAGTCTCTGGCCTCCCCACACATGTGCACACATGTACATACACATCACATGGTATAACAGGCACTCTAACAGTTTCAGGAGAAAGTGTGATTGGCAGAGGTGATGTAGGGGACACTTTTCGGTACACAGTGAACATGAAGATGGCCATCAATGCTGCACTCAGGTGTGGAAACACTCAGGCATAGAAGCATCTTGACTGTGGGCACAGCATTATGCTAATCATGAAAGCTGAAAGTATCTTGTAACATACATGTTAAAACCATAGTATGAGGCAGCAAGATGGAAACACTGACCAGGAAATACAGAGCTGAGAAGCAACATAACACTATTAATATGATTTTTTTAAGGACACATAAAACAATATTTAAAAAACATTATTATTAGTGTGTGTGTGTGTGTGTGTGTGTGTGTGTGTGTGTGTGTGTGTGTGTTATGTGCAGGTGGGTACACATGTTCCGTGGTAAAACATCAAAATCAGAGGACAACTTGTAGGAGTGAGCTCTTTCTCTCCATTTACAGATTGGACTCAGTTCATCATGCTTATGTAAGAAGCATACCCAAGGGGGAAAATACTAGGCATTAAAGTTGTACACATGGTGAAAGAGGAGAGAGGAGAACGTGGTTTTAGCGATCATGAAGAAAAAGAAAGTAAGATAGAGCAATGGATGAAACAGAGCCTAAGACAATCCTATGACATTGTGGCACACATGTAGAAACATAGCCTTTGTGTTTGAACCCCACCTCCAACACACACACACACACACACAAAAAAAAAATTAATTGTCAATAACCATGTCATAAGCTGAATTACTGACAAGAATGAGAAAATAGAAATATTTGTGGTATTTTGTTTAAATGGGAAATGATGTATCAGGACTTCTGCGGTACTGGAATAGACAGAAAACCCTCTGGCTTTAAACTTACTGTGTGGATGCGACACTTTCATGAATTCTTGTAACTCTACTGTCTATGGTGTTGCCTAAGTTCTTTTCTGCTGTGATAAAACACTCTGGCAAAAATAACTTACAGGAGGAAAGTTTTACTTTGCCTACCCTTCCAGAAGTCCAGAATCAAGTAGGGAAGATATGGCAGTCAGAGCCAGAAGCCGGCTGATGGAGAGCCAGGCTGTAAAACCTCAAAGCTCCCAGTGAGGCTGGTCCTCCAGCAAGCCTCCACCTCCCAAAGGTTATACACCTTTCCCAAACAGCCACCATTTGGGGACCAAGTAATCAAACCCATGAGCCTATTGGAGACATTTCATACTTAAGCCACACAGATTCTTCATTTTATTCAGCAATTAGAAGAAGAGTTATGCCTTTCCCAGGCCAGGGTTTCATTTAAAATTTACAATAATTAGCAGGATGATAATGCTGCCTTTAAAGACACACAGCAGCATCTCCAGATTCTAAGCAGCTCACAAGATTCCCCATGACAACGTCCAGTACACAGAGGTGCAGAGAAGATAAGCAGCTGAGCAACGTGAGTACCAACACCTATTACTGTCTCTCCTTGAAGTATTTTCATTCAGGTATTCACTTTAATCTCAAAAGCCATTCACTCCAGTTGTCCCTGATCTGTCATTACTCATAGCTCTCTGTCACACTCTTCAACCTCCATCAATTTGCACTCAAAACACTCTGAATGTTTAAATTGGGACCAATGTCATTCCTAAGTCTCTCAATATGCCTCACTTAAGGGGCTGTTTCTATCTTGTGACAATCTTGCAGAAGCCTAAGTACTGTCGATATTTCTAGAGCTGAAGCTATAATCAGGAAAGCCATCAAAGACGACCTTTATCAGCAGTTGCACATTGTGACCACACTATCATGAGAATAAGGATGTTCCCATGGTCCTCTGAGGGAAATGTATATGAAAAGGAAAAAATAAGAAAAGAAAGTTTAAGATCAGCTCATGCAGATGTCTATTTCCCCAGACGTAGCTACCAGATCAGTATAATTACTAGGAAGACAAGTGAAATTTTAGCTAAAAGAAATGATTTTTTTTCTAACTCCCAAAAATGTTAATAAAGAAATTCAAGTATTGTCTTTCTTAGTAATTCAGAAGGAAATTTGTTAACATGCATAGGAAGCAATAGTGATGTTTTTATGCCGTTTACAGAACTTGGGCAAGTGATACTATTAGCTTCAATACTGTTTTCAAAAACTACGTCTTTGTGCTCTGCATGTGGCTCTGCATACATCCTGAAATGGTTCCATCAGCTGGGGACCAAGTGTTCCAGCACATGAGCTTGTGGGGAACGTTGCACATCCAACCCATGACAGGTTCCAGGAAAATCATATTTATTGAAACAGAAGTAAAACCACATCCTGTGCATGATCATTTTCCTGCTCTTACCACGTTTATCTACTTGCTATAAACCACAGTTTATCTACTTGCTAAATCTACATCATAGATTTTATGAAAAAGAAGAAAAATTCTTTTAAAGCCTAGGTCTCAACAGTTTGCCTCTTGAGACTAATTCGTCCTTGATTTAAAGGAGGAAAGGGCCCAATTGATATTGCCTGTTTATAACTTGATTCCTATATATTTACCCTCCTCTTCCATATGTATTATAAATGCCACCTACAATTGATGGATTGTATTTCTATTTAATAAATTATTCTGTGACCCATTATGAAGATTTCATGAAGAAAATCATACTGCCAAAGAAAATATCCCATTGAATCCCAGACTTAAGAATAGTATAGTGTGCTAAAAATAGCTGAGGGAAATTTGAAGGAAAGCAAAGTTTTTGACATGGTTAAAGACATAATTTGTTAACAAAATCATTGAACTGGATTTAATTCAATATATTTAATTAGACAAACTAAATGGCTGGTGGAATGAACGATGAGTGAATGTTTAAAGAAACCATGCTTAATCTTAAATAGCTAATAATGGTGTAGAAAATGCAGCATCTCTGGCTTGCTTTTCTTCCAGCTGATTTCAGCTTTTCAGGGAAAGATAAATCTAATGTTCCATGAATAGAAAAATTCCTTAAACCGTTTTTCATTATTTAAGTTAAGAAAAAGAAGCAACAAACAAATCAAATAAATACATGAAATTTCAACATTCATGCTCAGCGTTTTGGATTTTCTTGATGGCTTTTAGTTGTTCTTTGCTCTGAAATGATGTGACCTTCCCTTGGTAACAGGACCATGACCAATACATGACAGACACACACCTTATTTCAGTTCTGATTTCTTCACTCTGTTTTCAGTCTCTATAAAAGCCCCCTTTGCCCATAAATGTGCAGTGATGACCATTTTCTCTGTGTCCTGCATGGCTAACAAATCCATCTGGGCAGTCCAGGAGTACACTGGGAGAATTTCACACAACTCATATACCAATAATACTTATGGAGAAAGTTGTATAGGGATCATTATATGAACTGGTAAATTTTATAAAGGACTGTCAATTCTAGTCCACTCCAAAATAGTTGATTAGCTGTTGTACTTCTATAGCATGATATTTCCAAATGACGTTACTAAAGTTAGCACATTTTATCCTTCTAGACTCTCAGAAGTCATTACAGTGGATTGTTATGTATCCATATTGCAGACATAAATCCTATCTCTCAGGGGCCAAATTACATATACAAAAATCAGAAAATTAGTAAATGATGGAATTTAATTTAGAACTTAAATGTCCTTCCTGCCCTATTCCATTTACAGTCTATTTAACTTCATAGTAATCAGTTGTCTTAAATGTGCCTATCATAGAATTCACACTAAATATAGACATAAACAGAGTGAATTAAGGCATCCCCCTAGGTTGGAAAGGCAGCTCAATTTCAGAAGAGCTGGGTTAGGACACAGACTTCAAGGCCAAGGGTAGAAACCACAGAACATGAGCACAGGTTGCTTGTTTCTTTGAGAGAGAAAAAAAAAAATTCCCCAAGTGACCTGGGATTTGCAGTGATCCTCCTGCCTCTATTTCCACAATGCTATGATCACAGACATGAACTGACTTTCTTGGCTTGAGCACAGAGTTTTAAAAGGCAATTTGCTTAACAATAGTTTTCAGGAGAGAGTAAATAGGACCTGGCTCTTGAAAGCAGGGCTGGGAAGAATGAGGCTGGCCTGTAGCAGGAAACTGGGAGACAGAGACTGGTCTCTTGGTACCCAAGTACCCAGAGAGATCTGGAGACAGTATATTGATTCCCCAGAAGGGCATTTGGTGAGTATGCCCTGCCACCCTTCCTGAAAGGCACGGGGCTTTCAGCTCACAGTGAGAGGAAACAGATTTGCAGTTCCCACTGACTTTTAGAGAAAGGAGTTGAACCACACTGACAGACACACCACTCAGCCTGATTGGTTCGTGCTGACAAAAGGCAAGGCAGTTTGCCATTGCTTGGAATTTATGACTATTAGGAGAGAGCTGGGGCAATGCTCAAAGAAAAAATAATGTTTACTAATGACATTATCAGTCTTCTATGAAAAATTCTACCTTCAAGTATCCCTATCAAGAAAACACCCATGTGCTTTCAACCTAGTGGTTGCCTGGGTGCTGGGCTCCTATAATTTATTAACTCAGCAAACTTTTAAAATACTCATCTCCAAAAAGGTACTTTGAACAAACACAAGTCCAATTCTCAATTGTTACCCTAAATCTTTTGCATACTATAGCATTTCATCTTTGTAACCATCTTACAATAATATTATGCATCTGCTCATGCTATAGATGAGGAAATGTGAATTGAAAATAGACTAAGGGATTTCAAGGATTCAGACTCAAGTTTGTCCATAGCCCAAGCTCAAGGACTTAAGTGTAACACAAATCTTAAATGGTCTTATTAATAAAAAACCCAGGATCAGATATTGGGGTGAAAGCTGAAAGATCAGAGAAATAGAACAAGCCACAGCCAACTTCACCTCACCAACTCCTCAGCTGATCCTGTTTCCATGAATCCTCAGACTAAAAGCCTCTGAGTCCTCACCTGAAAATGATCTCAGCTGAACTGCCTAAAAGCCTCTATCTAGTTCCTGGTCCTCATGCCTTATATACCTTTCTGCTTCCTGCCATCACTTTCTGGGATTAAAGGTGTGTGTCTTTCCCAAGCAAAGACATAAGATCTCAAATGCTGTGTGCCACCACGCCTGGCTCTGTTTGCAGTGTGGCCTTGAACTCACAGAGATCCAGATGGATCTCTGCCTCCCAAGTGATAGGATTAAAGGCATGTGTGCCACCACTGTCTGGCCTCTATGTCTAATCTAGTGGTTGTTCTTTTCTCTGATCCCCAGATAAGTTTATTAGGGTACACAATATACCAACCACACTTGAGCATACCTCCTATAATGACATTGGTTTAGAAAGCCTGGGCTTAGGCAGAAAACTAATAATACCAAGTGTATAATTCTCAAAGAACTACCACGGAGAGTAGCAACATCTACTTTCTGGGTAGTGGAGGATGATTGTATGCTTTACAGACATCTCTGGGAGTGATAAATAAAGAAGGAATAAAGAAAGATGAATAAATTTTATTTTCTTCAGCTTAGTTATATGATTATGGTGGACAAGAATTATCTTAACATCTTTAAGGAACTAAAGGAGAGGATGTTGAATGCTTCTAACATAAAGAAATGCTTGAATTAATAGATATATCAATTGCTCATATCAGATTATTGAATTTTATATGTATTGAAATATTACATACCTAGCTAGGAATACAGCTCAGTTATAGATGCTAATACTTACCTAGCATCTATGATACCATGGGTTCTATTTCCAGCACCAGAGAAACTAGCTGTGATAGTCCATGCTTGTAATCCCAGCACTCAGGAGTCAGGAGCATCATTAGTTCAAGGCCAGCCATGGCTATACAATGAATTGGAGGCTAGACCGCTGTGTGTTAGTTAGAACTTGCCCCAAACAAAAAGCAAACACATAAGCAAAAATTATTACCTATCCCATCCATGTGTACAACTATTATTTGTCAATTTAAAAAATGTATTAATAAAAATAATTGTGATCAAAAGAGGTGTGGTGTATGTGTTTAATCTTCAAAACTAACACATCCAGACTGATGGAAGAAATTGAAGCATTCACCATAAGAAAGTGTGAAGAGGAGGTAAATGATTCCACAAAAGCCTCAAAGCAAAAATGCTCAAAGAATATTTAGCGATGGAACATAACCAGACTGATGAAAACCAAGTAATGGAGATGTGCCCACCACCACCCATAAACACAATGAAAGAGTACAGACAAGGATCCATGTCAAAAGGAAAATGCTGGGTCCTGCTACAGAGAAAGCATGTGTTTCTCCTTTAGGGATCCAGCCAATAACAAGTTCCTGTTCTCCTGTTAGAGGATTCTAAAGAAGAGAGTGGAGAGGCACTGGGCTAAGTAATGACTGGATCTAGGATAAAAAGTTATATATTATAACATTATAATCATGATGAACTATTCTGGAGCCTGAAAACTTGGTACCCAGGCTTGAGGAGAAGACAGTGTTATGCCCAGATCTCGGGAACCCCCAAAAAACCACCACAGAGACTGAATCCCGAATGTAAAAGCAAAGAGCCTTTAAGCTCTGAGCTTGGTCCCTCTGTCTGTCTGACACAGCAGTGAGAGCAGAGAGCCCTGAGCCCAGGCAGGGTGGGGTTTTTATCATAGCAAAGGTCAGGCTAACAATTGTCTAGGGGTATCAGTAAAACAAAAACAGGTGTGCTAGACTCAGGGACATCTGGTCACCTTATCTAATAGCTGGAATATTTAGGATGTTAGTTACTTCTCCATCCCTGGGTGGATCCCTAGGTGGTGTCAGCTTATGGCTTTTCCTGGATCTGGGTGTTGCCTGCCAGTAAGCCTATCACAGAAGCTATGTCTGGGCCCCTAAGCCTGTCATGGCAGCTGTGTGGTCAAGCTGGTTTTGGGCCCCTTCACAACAGCAAGGTTCTGAATACAGTAGATCCATCCATGCAGTACACACTCTTGGGGCCTCCATTGTCTATTGCTAGCCAAGAGAGTGTTTATCCTCATAGTATAAAGAGAAATGACCTTGGCTGTTTTTAACTCAGCATCTCTCCCCTCTGCTACACCCTGTACTGGGATTCTTCTTATGAATTCATGGCTCCGCCAAGTAGTGACAAGGCTCAAATGCTTGAATTCTGCCCTCATGTCACTAAAAGTGGCTGCATGGATGGGAGGGAGCAAAGTCAACACCACCAAGAATTCCACAAAAGCTGTCTTCTTCAGCAAAACACAATGATTCTCACCTACCACCATTCAAACATGATATTACATTTTCCACACATGTGTTTACTAGAAACAAAAGAAAAACATTTCCTCTCCGTGTGCAGCAGGAAGCTATATGTGGAGAAAATAAAATCTTTTCTTCATGGAAAGAATTTTAGCACAATAGAGATCTGACCTTCACAAAACTGTGCTGGGAGGCTTCCCTGGGGAAAAAGGTAGAAGTTAGACCAAGCCCAGGATGCTTCAGCTTTCCCTCCAGGTTTAACCAGGAAGACATCTTTAAGCATCTGTCGTCCATGTGGGTCTTCAGGGGAGAAGAAGGTCCTGCATGCCAACAAGAAAGACAAAACAGTCATGAAGGCCGCCACCCAGTCTGTACAGGATACCATACTTTGTCCAAGTTGTTCTCTGTTGTCAAATTGTTCCCTAACCTCTCCACATGGATGGCACAGCAATACCTCAGACCATCAAGTTCATGACAAAACCATTCATCTTTTCCCAAAAACTATCCTTTCTGTGTTTCCTAGCTCAGAAAATTACAGGAATGTCTTCCAAAGCTGTAAAATTCACCAGCATCAAGTCCATGGTCCTGACCTCATCCACACCTGCTCTCTTGGGCCCCACAGCTTTTACACACCACATGGTCACCCGCTATCATTTTATTAGGGGGACCATTACCCTACACCCTTTGTTGCTGCCAAAACTACATGGGTAATGGAATTCTACGGACAGTCACCTCCCTGTCCATCTCTCTTGTACAGGACTGAAAAATATTTGTCTTGTCTTCTGAATGAAAAGTATCCTATCAACAAGAAGACACTTCTTCCCTGTCACTCACTATTAAATTCTTCCCCTCTACTCTTCCTGTTTGACTCAAGACAGGCTTTCAAGACCTCTTACTGGGAACTTGTCATAACCGGTCACTTTGTCTCCCCAAGTCTTTGTGCCTCTGCTTTAGCGCCATCCTCACAGGCCTGCCACAGCCAGTCTCTTAAGTCAGCTCTCAAACTCTTTCTTCTGTCTGAAGCTCTTTGGTTCCTTCCAGCTCACAGGTTCAGCTTGTGTTGGGAAGTTTGAAAAGGTTAGGAAAGAAATAAGAAAAGAAGACAAAGGATAGAAATATTTCAACACTTACTAAAACATATTTGCTCCTAATTTTGGTACCATGTGCCAATTATGTTTTATGGGCTGAATATACAAAGCTATAAGGAAATGCAATTGTGAATGTGTGTGTGTGTGTGTGTGTGTGTGTGTGTGTGTGTGTGTGTCTTCCAAAACAAAGAAAGTAGATCACAAACTAATATAATGAGTTATGTGTTGGGAATCAATGTAGATTGATCATCTAATTAGAATCTCTAGAATTTTGCAAGTATAGTGTGTTTATATAAAATTCTTATCCTTAGGAAATATACACTATAAAATAAACAGACCAAAGAATATGACTTTTACAATCTACTGTCAAATGACTCAGATTAAAAATTACCATGAGTGTGTGTGGTTTGAGGAAGACAGAACAGAGAGAAAATGAAATAAAACCAATTTGTCATGAGGTTAGAAATTATCACTTGAGGGTAAAGAGTCATTTCCTTTTCCCTAACCGAACATTCATCACTTCCTGATGCTCTGGACGAGCCAGAAGCCTTTATCCTTGTTCCAAATCTCTGCTTCTGGTCACTGATACGTTTAAAACCCTGAAGATTTGCTGATAATTCTGTCCTGGGGAAGACTGACAGTGTCTGAGTTCAGTCCTCCATCGTCTGCCACGGTTTAGAGTGCTGGTGAGCAAATGGTTCTGCACATTTCCTCTCGGACTGAAGTATTGCAGCTCTTGGGTTGTTACTGGGATGATTCATTGCATGCCGTCATGTATGTTCTTGTGAAATAGACGTTTTAAATTCCTTCATCTGCCGAACTGTTGAGCAACCACTAGGTTACATCTCTAAGGTCCTTTCTCCCACCAAAATTCCTCTGCCATATTGTACTTCCTTGACCTTCATAATGTAGAAGAAATTCAGTTATGTGACCACACATTCCACCATCACTTGGGAGAGAAAAACTTTATTTGTTCATGACAAAGATGAAATGAAGCCTCTTGTCAACCTTGTGCCTTCCTGCCTGACTTCAGTTTCTTAGTTGAGCCCAGAATTGCAAGAAGTTTATTCTAACAAGAATGCTAAAAAATACTAACCCCATGCCTGAGATGGCTCACATTCTTCCAAGTAGAAGGGAATTGTTGAAATAATTGCCATGTTGCCAGATGAAGGCCTTCAGTTTTCCTCATTGCTTGGGCCTGCTGTCTGTTCCAGTCACTAGGGGTTACTGACCTGCTCTTTGAGCGTGTGCTACAGTTCTTGGGTCAAAAAAGAGTCACTACCCTCTCTCCAGAGGCCACAGCACTTGTGTGCTTTTTAAGTGACTGGATACACATTGGGAATCATTTTCTATTCTTTTTTTCTGCACCGAGGAGGCCTTTGAAAAGGACTGGACATCATACAGAAGGAAGCTGCTGCTGTTAGCTGACGTGTGGCAGCCATGGGGTCTTGGTGGAATTCTCAGGATTTGAGGATTTGGATGACAAAATATCACAAGTCTTATCTCCAAGAGCAGCAAGACAACAGGGAAGGAAGTGGCATCCGTTACTCTCAGAGACACCGAGGTCCTGTGACATACCAAAGGCAAATCGTTTTCTTACAGGAAAAAAGTTTATATTCGAGTTATACTTGATTCACTTGTTACACATGCTTTAAGTCCTTATTATATAGTCAGTACCATGATCCACAAGTCAAACTTCTGCTCTCAGAGAATTAGATTATAAGAAAAAATTAGCTTCTAAGAATGATTTATTAAAAAATTTAAAGATAGTAATTAGTTCAGATACAAAATTTTATGTGATATTTTCCAATGGAAAGAGGTGCATACATAAAATTAATCTTAAAATAAATTGAAATTTCTTCTTCCTAGGCCATGCTCTTAGTATTTTCACGTATTTTATAGGCTGTCTCGGCACTGCACAGAGCTTCTGCATTCAAAACTGCCCACATTGCTGCACAGCGCGTCCTTTCACTTTTGTCTGTGACATTCATCCAGCTTCGAATTTTTAAGATTCAGACATACAGTGGGTGTTGACGACATTGTTCATCTTCCCACACAGGCATTCAAGGGAAGTGTCCACAGTGGAATAGGAAAATACTGATGCCATTAAAACTGGCCTTTCCTAAACAATATTGTCACTGCCTGAATGCCAAGGTCTCGTCAAAAGCTTTTCATGGTTTCAAGCCTTATAATTTTTTCTCCAATAAGCAGGCTTTACTGTCTAAAATGTTCTCTGTGTAAATCGTCCCAAGGAAGTCTATCTTAGAAGGAAAAGATAGTGTTATTTTAAGAACATCACTTAACAAAACGATGTTTTACTACAATTGATATTGACATACTTCTTTTGAAGCTTTTCACACCTATGCATGCATGTATGTATCTAAACATATACAGAGAAGCCAATTAGAGCATTGGGTTTCTTTTTACCCTGGGAGTGTTTATTATTCCAAAATTTTAGAAGGTTGGAATATTTCTTTTGAGAAGAGCAAATGGTGCTGAGAATAATGAAATGTGGTCTCTGTTGTATTTTTAAAATGATGGGAAGGAGCCACATCATACAGCAGGGCCCACGTGGGAGGTTTATAGGGAGAGGGCAGGAGAAGAGGGCAGAGGCTGGTCCCTGGGGACTAGAGCAAAGGAAGAGAAAGAGATGGGAGGTGGACAAGGCCCGCCTTTTATAAGGGAAAGTAGCAATTGCACACAAGGGGTGCTCTTATTGGCTGCAGCTGAGGATGTATCCTGTCAGGACCCTAAGGGCAGGCTAGTACAGATGCCTGAATACTAACATTCCTCCCTTTTGTTTATTATAAAAAGTTGAGGAGTTAGAAAGGGGTAGCAGGTGAGGTGGGGATGGAGGCTCTGTGTTCTTGAGACTACTTCAAGCTGACTTGGGGGCATTGATCACCTTTGGGGGACCTGAGAACTAGGGTACTGACCATGTCCTGAGGTAGCTGGCTGTTTCACTTCACTGTCCAGGCTCTGTGGAACCGTCTAGCGCTGCGTGGACCTGCTATTCGAGGTGGATCTAAGTCGACTCCCTGGAGCTCCCAAGAAATCGTGATGAGGTCACCAGCCAAGATAGAGGAAAGCCACATGGTTGTCGTTAATACTTACATGCACATACACACAGAATTAAACAGGAGTTGAGTAAATAGAAAGGGAGGACCTGTGTGTGGTGAGCAAGGCGAAGCTGGTTTCTCCATCTCTGACTCGCAGCAAACAGACAGAACATTTAGAGAGGGAGAGCAGACAGACACAAGCAGGTCTTGGAGAAAAGAAAACGAAAGAAAGTAGAGAATTCTTTCTCAGTTCCTCAACTGCCTGATCCAAAGAACGGTCAATGGGTCTCCAAAAGACACCCCAATGGAGCAAGGAGGTATATGACACAGTTCCCGAGCATGAGGCAGAGAGAAGATCCAAAGGCCTGAATGTTCTGGCATCCCAGGGGTCCAGGGAGGATCAGATTAAGTAAGTGGACAGAAGCTGTTCAGTTCGTTGTCGTGTAAGAACAGGGGATGAGGGCTGAGAGTCTGCGAGAGACACAGGTGCCTGGTACCAGGACTTCAACTTCAAGAAAAGCCAGAAGGTGAGGAGAGGACTGTGCTCAAGAAATGAAGCCTCACATCCAGGAGAATGGTCAGAGGTGGGTGGCCCCACCAGAGACCCAGTTGTTGGTATTGAATGGAAGGCAAAGCTGTCAGTGAACGAGAAAGCAGATTTGTGGCAGGTGGAAGAGAACAGATCAGCTGCGGATGAAGCAGGTGGTTAAGGTCCTAACGTGAAGTGGGTACCTTTGGCGGACCCTGCCAAGGTATGCCACTAAACAAACACACTACACACGACAGTTAGTGCAAGAGGTTTACTGGGAGAGGGAGAGCCAAAGTGAAAGAGGAAAGGCTGCATCAGAGTGGGGGCTTGAGAGAGGCAGGCAGGCAAGAGGAAGAGAAACAAGAGAAGAGGAAAGAGAGGGAATTGGAGGCAAGGAGAGGAATAAGAGAAGAGGCAAGAGACAGGCAAAGAGAATGAGCTCTGCCTGGCGGGCACTTTTAAAGGGTGCACATGCCGTGGAAAAGGACCTGGAGACAGGTGATGACGTAACTGCTTTGGCAGAGGCTGGGCAGGGGACATGCAGCTTAAGAGGAGGCACAGCAACGGGCCTCTTAGCTAGCAGGAGCCGAGGAGAGCAGGAAGAAAGAACAGAAGAGAAGGGCTTGGAAAAAGGTTAAAAACAGGGCACCCCCTTCCATCTATTGGATTGCTGGCAGAAGTTGCAAAGGTCCCATAAAACACCAGTATATGGGGTACCGGCAAGCGGCCATTTGAGTTGATATCTAAGGGCTATTGGGGCAAAGGCGGGTAACTTTAGCCGTTAAGTCGAGTGGTGGGTATGATGGTAGGCGCATTGTTCATGAGTGAGGTAGAGAAGATCCAAGGGCTGCAATCTCTAGCGTCCCGAAAATTCAGCGAGGATTGATGAGGAGGCACAGGCTGCTCAGTGGATCGTTAACCAAAAAAGCAGGGGCGGACGGGCTAAGAGCCCGGGTGGGACAGTCGCCTGGTACCAGGACTTCGAGAAAAGCCAGAAGGTGAGGACTGTGCTCAAGAAACGAAGTGAAGAAGAGGAGGGCTTTCTAACTGTCGGTGTTGGATGGAGAGTCCCAGCGATCTGTTAGGTGGGTGAGTAGGGCTGTCACCGGAGGACCAGGTTTCAGGGTCCCCGCAGGTCTCAGACTGCCGGGAGAGCCTATTCGAGTCACAGCACCAAATGTTAGCGTTTAGGCATCCGTACTGGCCTGCCCTTAGGGTCCTGACACGTACATCTTCAGCGGCAGCCTTAAGAGCACCCCCTGGGCACATTTGCTACACTCCCTCTTAAAAGGTGGGCCTTGCTCAACTCCCCTCTCTTTTCCTTTGCTCTTGTCCCCAAGGACCAGTCTCTGCCCCCTTCTCTGCCCTTCCCCCAATAAACCTCCTATGTGAGCCCTGTTGTATGGCGTGACTCTTTCTTGCCACTTTAAAGTTACAAAAGTCTCTACTTTTTGTATTTTATTATTTTACCTAAGAGCTGCAAGTAACATTTGAACCACACTACTGTTATACCTTAAACAAAAACTCAATAAAAACCAGTATTTAATCCATTTTTTAAAAATCTCTTTTTGAAGAAAAAGTTCAATGTCTCTGATTAGACAGAGTATGGATCTTCACTGAGAAATATAATGGCCCATTCAATGTCTCTGATTAGACAGAGTATGGATCTTCACTGAGAAATATAATGGCCCATTTTCTTTGTTAAAATCTGGAAAAATGCAAATGAAAGCATGCTATGCATGCTCTATTTTTATTGAAAGAGTGTACTGTTATGTCTCTTTGCTTTTCTTGACTTTTTTCAAAAATCGTACAGCCTTTGAGGTGAGTTTCTTCTGTTAATGTACTTAAAGGATATAGAAAATACAAATAAATTGCTTTTAAAAGTAATTCATAATCAAGCTTTAAAGGTATATAAAAACTACGCTACTTGCAGAATAAAAAATTAGTTTTAATTTTTTTTTAGATTTGCTTAATTTTTATTAGTGTGTGTTTTGCTTGTATGTATGTCTATACACCATGTGCATGTATGGTGCGCACCTAGGTCAGAAGAAGAGATTGGATCCCTTGGGACTGGAGTTACGGATAATTGTGAGTTGCCTTGTGGGTCTGGAAATTGAACCTGGGTCCTCTGCAAGAACAAGTGCTCTTAACTGCTAAGCCATCTCTCCAACCCAAGACTAAAGTTTTATTTTCTACAAGAGCCTAGGACAATGTTTCACTAATTTTTAACCTATATTCTTTTTAATATATATTAAGTTCACGCCATTTTTAGTATTGTTTGGAATATCAAAATGTTATGACACACACACAAAAAAAGACACACAGCTTTCTGAATGGGACTCTGCTCTAGTTATATTTTATTCTATATAAAATACCATGACCAAAAAAAAAAAAAAAAAGAGTGATAGAGGGTTTATTTGGCTTAAACTTCCACAGCAGTCCATCATGAAGGGAAGTCAGAGCAAGGACTCAAGCAGGAATACAGAGGCAGGGGCAGAAACAGAACAAGTCACGAGCACGGCTTCCTAGCTTGGTCCACACACCTGCTCAGTTTGCTTCCTTACATAACCATCTGCCTGGGGAATAACACCGCCCACAGTGGGCTGGGCCCTCCCATATTAATAATCATGAACATGTCCCCACAGACTTGCCTACTGACCTGTCTAATGGAGGCATTTTTCTCAGTTAGTTTGCTCTTCCCAAATGACTTTAGCTTATGTCAATTTGGCAAGGGGGAAAAAAAAAAAAAAAAAAAAAAGACAGACTCTGGTTGCTAAGGAAATATGGCCAATTTGGATCTCATGAAATTAAAAGGCTTTTGTATAGCAAAGGAAACTGTCAATCAAGTGAAGAGACCCTGGAGAATGGGAGAAAAGTTTAATCTGATGAAAACTTGGTATCTAGAATATAGAAAGAAATGCAAGAAACTAAACTTCAAGGAAACAGCCAATCATAAATGGGCCGTGGAACTGAATGGAGAATTCTGAAAAGAAGAAGTACTAACAGCTCGGAAACATGTTTAAAGTGTTCAACACCACTAGCCAATAGGCAAATGCAAATTTAAACTACTCTGAGATTTCATCTTTTCCAGTGTCACAAGAATCCCTCTAGGTACTTACAAATAAGAATCCAGACTGAATGGCTATCACAAAGAAATGAAATGACGATAAATGATGCTGAAGACATGGGGAAAGAGGTTCCCTTGTTCACTGTTGGTGGAAATGAGACATGGTATAAATGCTTTGGAAATCAATGTGGAGTTTCTATAGATGAACAACATGGCCTGTCTACAGCATTCCAGGGCTGTACCCAAAGGACTCTGTGTGATACCACAGAGACACTTGCACATCCATGGTCATGATAGCTAGGAAATGGAAGGTACCTAGTGTTGGTTTTAATGCAGAGGCGCTGTGTTATTCATTAGGCGGCGCTATTACCATTCAAGAAAGGCCTCAAGGAACAAAATCCACCATCAGAGCTTTATTAGGAGAAGAGAGGGACAGAAGAGAGCGTGACCAGGCCTGTGGAAGACATGTGCAGAGAGAATGCTAGGAGGAAAAGGAGAAGAGTGGGGAGAGATCTGTGTCCTGCTTCTTATGGATTCCCCTGCACATGCGCATATGGGCTTATGGAGCTATGCCACACATGTGAAGATTGTGATCATGCTGCATGCAAAGTACGTGATCACGCAGCACACGGATTACGTAAAACGCAAGGCCCCTTGCTTGGCTACTGAACTGCACATGTGCGGTCATGTAGCTGGAGGAGTGGCCAGGAATTCCAACACTTAGATGCCCATCAACTGATGAATAGATAATGGAAGTGTAGATGACAGAGTTTTATTTAGTTGTAGATAAAAATGAAATTATGAAATCTACAAGTAAATAGATGGAATTGAAAAAGTTAAACCAACCAGCAAGATCAACACTGTGTTTTCTCTCTTGTATGTGGCCCTTAGCTTTGATTCTTTAGTCTGCTGCATTTAACCTGGAGAACTGAAAGTCAGGAACTAGAAAAAGGCCATTGTGTGGGAAAATCTCAAGGGAGGGGTAACATGAAGCATAAGTAATATTAAAGCAGAAAGGGGTGTGGATATATTGTTTGAATGCCACTTTGCTTTGTCTTTTTCATTCAGCAGGGGAGTATTTTCAGTTCCTGTTAGTATTTTCAGAAAACTGATTTTCCCCCCAATCTTAAAAAAAGAAAACTAAAGTAAAAAAAGAAAAAAGTAAAGAGACATCAAAGAAGGTTTGAGACAGCTCTTCTCCTTACCTTGCTTTGAGAATGTACAATTATTGCTCCTCTTGCTGTTATTACAAATAACAAACTTGGAAGCATAAAACAACAGGGATTTGGTAGTTATAGTTAAATAGGTCAAAAGTCTGACCTGGGTTGCTGAGGGATAAAATGAGACAGCACAGATGCATTCCTTTCTGGAAGTTCTAAAAAACGAATCCATTTCCTGATTGTTCCGGCTTCTACAAACCACCCACATTCCTTGGCCCAAGATCCCTTTACTCCACCTTCCAAGCCTATTACTATTACTTCCAAGGCTATATCACTGTAGTTGCTTCTCACCACCGCAGGGAATGAGTCCCCATTTATGCCTCTCCTCTGTGTGATTAGGTTCTATTCATGGAGGAATCTAACTCCACCTCAGAGCCACAGCTCAAGCACACTTCCCAGGTCCCTTTTTGTCATGTAAGGTGACTTATTCACAGGGTGTCAGATTCGAAAGTGGGTGTCTTCAGGAAGGCATTATTCTGTTTACCACAACTGACATCTTGTGGCTTAAATATTACTGTTCTGTTCACTTTTAAACAAGAATGTCTTACATAGAAATTCTTTTAAAAGCATTCAGTCACTTGCAAGGTTTTATGGAAAGAAATTTGCCAGTTTTTCTTTGATACACGGTTGGAAAAGCATGTTGTTGAAGAGACTGCTTTCTCTGCATGGCACACTCTAGACACTTGTCCATTTTTTTTTAACATGCAATAAGGTCTACGTGTTTACAAACAGCACCATGTGTTTTTCAGCGTTACTTCCAACAGTCTTCTCTTGCCATTATCATATTGGTTTTGTTTCTCAAAAAAATTTCAGAAGTAGTTATACTAGTAACATAAAAGTCACTAATTAGGACTACATTAAACACTTCATTTAATACTTTGACCTTTAATTTTTAGGCCAGTTTGTTACGATCACAGGGGTTCCAGGTTGTGTGTAAAATACTATTCTGGATGTTTCTGTCAGGATTTGTGGGGTGGTATTTGATAGGTTCTCTGGACCCCAATAGTAGGTTTCTCTGCCAACATGTAAGCCAGATCAAGTGGAACTAAAAAACCAGGCCTGGATTTTGGGTGTTCTTTCTGAGAGGGGCGGGGTTTGGAATGGGGAAGAGTGGAGCCAAGGTGGAGTTTTCAGTCCAATGGTATTGACCTTGAATGGGGTAGATTCTTTTTTTATTCCCTAATTGAGAATAGTTTTTGGGGATTTTTTCTATGTAGTATATCCTGATCACAGTTTCTGGGTAGATTTCTTAACTAATGTAGATTGCCCTCCTCAATGTCACGAGAGCTCTTTCAATAAAGATCTGAAAAAAACAAAAGTGAGATGGAATTTTATAGCAGACAGGCATGTCCTGGTTATAAAGTAGCCTGCCTACAGCAATGATTCTCAACCTTCCTAATGCTGTGACAATTTAATACCGTGCCTCGTGTATGGTGACCTCCAACCATAAAATTATTTTCATTGCTACTTCATAACTTTAATTTTGCTACTGTTATGAATCATAATGTAAGGATCTGTGTTTAATGATGGTCTTAAGCTACCCTGTGAAAGGGTTGTTAGACCTCCAGAGGGGTTGCAATCCACAGATGGAGAACCACTGGCCTACAGACTCCATCTGCCACACTGGCCTTTGAATGGAGCTGTGGTGTGGCTGCTCCAATCCACAACATGCCAGTTTATTCTGCACTTTTAGAATGGTCAGCTTCCACAACTGTGGAATACTAATGTTGTATGAACAAAAAACACATAAATAAAGAATATTTGCCAAGTGGTAATAGCACATGCCTTTAATTCCAGCACTTGGAGGCAGAGGTAGGCAGAGCTCTGTGAGTTCAAAGCCAGCCTAGTCTATACAGCAAGTTCCAGGACAGCCAGGGCTACACACAGAGAAACCCTGTCTTGAAAAAGAAGAAGAGGAAGAAGAAGAAGAAGAAGAAGAAGAAGAAGAAGAAGAAGAAGAAGAAGAAGAAGAAGAAAAAGAAAGAGAGAGAGAGAAAGAACAAAAAAAAGAAAGGAAGGAAGGGAGGAAGGAAGGAAGGAAGGAAGGAAGGAAGGAAGGAAGGAAGGAAGAAAGAAAAAAATATTTTGTAACACTATTTAAATATAATTATAAAGGCCCGAAGGCAGGAAAGGGGTTCTTTTGTGGGAGGAAGGATGGAGGGAAACAAGGAAGGGTAGTGAGGAATGAACATGAACAAATATAATGATATACTTGTATGAAAATGAAATGGCATAATGAAGCCCATTATTTTTCATGCTAGCTTAAAAAGCAACACTAAATGAATATAACAATAACCTCTATTCCTCTCTCTATCTTTGTCTCTGTCTTTCTGTCTGTCTGTCTGTCTCTACGGGTGTGTGTATGTGTGTGTGTCCCTGTCCTATGGACTCTGTTTTTCTGGAGAAGCCTTGTTAATGTCAACATAAATAGCTCCTTTGATATATGAGGTATCTATTATCATTAACCTTGTTCTTTAAATTAGTATTTTTAGTTGATAAATCAATTGTATACATTTATGGGATAAATGTGATGATTTGATATATGTGTAGAAAGCAGAATGACTAACTCATGCTAATTAACACATCCATTATCTCACTCACCATTTATTTTATGTGCTGAGACACTTAAAAATTGCTCTCTTGGTTATGTTGATACAGTATCATTGACTCTAGTCATCTTGTTGAGCATTAGACCACAAATTTTTTCCTTCCTTCCCAGTGGTCCTCACTTTATAAATGTCAAACATAAACATGAAGCCAGTGATTAGTTTGGCATTTCAGAGAGAGTGTGAATGAGAAGAAGACAAAGAGGAGAGAGAGATGTGAGATTCAGGTTTGCCACTCTTGATTGTAACTTCTCCTGGGGAGGCAAGCACAAATGTCTACTCACACCAGGTGAGCCCCAGTGACAGAACAAAGAGACAATTCTATCAAAGAGCAGCTTAATGAACCAATAAGTTTATTCGGGTGATTTGTGGGAGCATGGGTGAGGCATTACTTCCAGGAGTGTGCACAACTCAACTCAAGAAGGAAATGGTTAGTTGAGCCTCCTGAGTTCAAGTCTATCAGGAGAAGTGTCTTGGTCCATCGTCTAAGAAGAAGAACAGGACAAAACTTCCTTACCTGCATTAGAATCCTAGGTCATCGTAGTAACACACCATAAACGGAGTGCTTTAAATCATAGATGAATTCTCTAGTGGCTCACCAGGCTAACCTCGAAGTCACTGTACAGCCAAAGGCTGTCCTTGAAGTTCTGAATCCTCTAGGCTCTGTCCTCTGAGTGCTGAGATTATACTCATTTACCACCATAACTGGTTTATGTGGTGCTGGAGATCAAAACCAGGACACCGTTCAGGCTAGGCCAGCTCCATCTTCAGCCACTCCCAGAAGAGCACTATCACACAGGATTAAAGTCTACCCTAAGGAACTCATCTTAAGCCAATTGGACCTACTCAGACCCTTTTTCCAAAGAGGATCATATTTATGCCTTAAAGTTTGTATTCTAAGCTATCTTTGTGAAGAAACAAAATGACCTTTTCAATGAAGCCAGAATCATATAGCTCTAACCTCTCACCTGTTATAGAGTTTAGGTTCCTCTGCAACCTGAACTGCCTGTATACCTTGGAGTTCTATGATCTGGTTTCACACTGGAAACTGTCACCTATAACAGTAAGTTTCTCTAGTCCCACTCGGTCCTACGGTTGGGAGAATCTCTTCCATCCACGTCCCACAGCCACTTGGTCCCAAGTAAACACACAGAGGCTTATATTACTTACAAACTGTATGACCTACGGGTCAGGCTTCTTGCTAGCTAGCTCTTATAACTAACCTCAACCCATTTCTATTAATCTATATGTTGCCACATGGCTGTGGTATCACCCATCTGTGGGCATCTTGTTGCTCCTTGGGTGGCAGGCTGGCATCTCCCTTGACTTTACCCTTCTTCCTCTTGTCTTCAGTTCAAATGCACAGCCTAACCATATCCTGACCTGCCATAGGCCAAGGCAACCTTATTTATCAACCAATCAAAGCAACACATATTCACAGTGTACAGAAAGACATCCCACAGCAGTCACCTTGAGAACTAAAGCACTGATACATATCAGAGAAAGTTTCTGGTCAAGCCTTGCCCATGGAAATGTGAAATGAAGAACCCTTTCTTCTTTGGTTCCATTTTCACATTATTAAATACTATGTAAAGCTTGTAGTCCCCTTTCCTCGTGTTTTATCTGATTGGTTAGCTTCTTCCTTACTCAGCAGTTTTGGCTTAATACCACACTAAGTGCTGTGAGGCCATCAAAATATAATATATATGGTACTAAAAGAGGCAGTCTTCCCTGTCCACTAGAGAAGGACACTAATACCAACAGAGTTTAGTTTTTTCTTAGGTTAAACCCACTAGAGACGGGACCAGATAACACCAAGTATCAGTTGGCTCTCACCTAGCCATGTTTCCCAATCCAATATGATATTTATATAACTCACAAAAATACACATGGGACAACTTATTTTGATTTGCATTCACTGACCCTAATTATAGCCATTACAGAGGAGAAAGTTCACAATTTTGTCCCCAACAAAGGAACCCTCTTTTTCCTGTCACTCAGAGGACTCTGGTGCAGATTATGACATAGGAAGCATTTGCTCTTTGCCCTATCTAGTAAACAAACTGATGAGAAAAAGTCCAGGCATCTTCCTTGGTCTGGACAGTTGCTTAACCATCTCAATTCTGCTTCCTCAAGGCAGCACTCATCCCTCTCCGCATTTCAATTTCCCACAAAACCACTGAAGGCTTTGCTTGGGCAGCTGTCAGTGCCTAGCCCTGAATATTGAACAGACAGCTACACATAGAGCAATCATAGTCTTAATCAAATAATGTTTTATGCCCTTGAAACTTGGCAATAAAATTCAGATGGACTTTTTAGAAGTTACACCTTCTCCCTGCAATGCATATAACCTATTTCCAACTTTCATTTTCTGTACTATCCGAGATTTCAGGCACCACCATGGCTTAATAATTGCAGGAATGCATTTTTATGAGGAATGTGATTAATTTGTCTCCATCCTCTTTAAAAAAAAATCAATGGGGAAACATTTTACAGCATGAATCTCTGCATCACTTACTGCATTAAGCTGAGTATCTACAGTCATTGAAGAGGAAGGTGAATAAACTATCCAGTGGAAAGAAAGTATAGCTCCATTAATGAGAAAGCAATCCAATCAATCCTGTTCTAATAGAGTTATGAAGACAAACAGTCCTTAAGGACCTTGGAAAACATGAATTTTGATAAGAAGGATTAGACGACTAATGCTGAACAATAGGATCAATCTTTATAAAGTAACTTGGCTCTCCCAACTCGTATTTTTAACAGAAAAAAAATGTAGAAGCACTATTTTTCTGGAAATAGCTAAATATTAGTTTTATTTTCACTTTACTTAAACTTCCCAGAGACATAATATAATACAGCATTCAAATCTGGACTCTAAAATTAGGCTTCCCTCATTCAAGGACAAGCATTGAGACTGAGTAACCATACGTCCTTGGGTAGATTAACCCTTATAAAGCTTCCTGGATTGTCTTGTCTATAAGACAGAAATATAGTATAGTTCCTTCTTCCCATTATATCTGCACAGATGCACCAGGATAATGCATGCAAGACACCTGGGATAGTAAGTACACATGTTCCCTCAGCTACGTGGTCTGTGTGAGGAGGGAAAGCCATATACAGACTCTTGCATATGGAAAGGGAAGTTTTAAGCATTGGCTACCCACTCTGGTGATGTCTTTTTTTTTTTCAGCAGCAGACAAGGCCACCACCTTATCTATCTTCCTGAAACAAGCTGCATGTGGTGGGAGTTTAGTGACAAAGCATGTATACTCATGAGGTTCACTAACGTGAAGCTGGGAGAAAAACAGAATGTTGCTCGTGTCCCACAGTGGTTTGTCTCACTAAACGAAATGGTGACTAGTCTTGCTTCAGCCATCATTCAGAAACTTTACAAGACCTAATACAGAGAAGAAGTAGATGAAATAGAGAATTTGTGTTCTTCCAAGAAGCAAATATGTAATTTATAAACATTTTTCTTATTCAAAAATATCGCATATGTTTTTCATGAGTTTTTAACTGTAAAAAGTCTTCTAATTCCCATGAAGTCCTTTTGTAAGAGTCAATTATTTGCAACATGATGAGAAACCTGTGCTCTGTTCTTGGCAGACAATCTTGGCATTGGCAACTAAGGAAGCAGATGCTGTCTGCACAGCTATCCAAAAGGAATAAGGAACAGTCCAAGGTCAGAGTTAGCTGAAAAACACTCCATGAGGAAAAGTACAGAAAATCAGGGATATATCAGAATGGTGGGAACCAGTGCCTTAGTGGTTGTACTTCCTTCAATGCAGCAGTGCCGTGCACCAGAGGAAGAAAGCAACAAGCTTCCAGATTCTTCCAAGATGAGATCTCCATTGAAAATTTGGAATCTTATCTAGCCACTTTGTAATTAATTCAAGGTCTTCACACTATATTCCAGCTTGTGAAATGTTACAGGTCCTCCTACTATTCATTAAGAGCATATGATTTTTACATGATTGTTTAAACCAACTCCTATCTGAAAACCAAATGATTGACCCTGATACTAAAGCAACAGTAAAAATCCATCCGATGTCAAAGGGCAGGAGGTCAAAGCCACACCTATGGTGCTTGGAAAGAGACTCTGAGAGGGATCTCCACAAAAGAGTGTGAGGAAATGCCACAGAAATTCTTCTCTCATCCCGTGGTAGAGGTTAATCTTCAGAGAAGAAGAATGACATAAAGGTTACCCAGAACCACAACTAAAATCTATCAAATGATTAATTTGCTCTAATTAAGACCAATTCTGCAGCAAAATGAGAAACTGTGACGGTTTATAAAATTAATAAATAAACGCTTCTGACCCTATTGGGTGTGACGAGACAGTAACTTCAGCTCTTGCCAGTTCTGTTTATGCTCATGTCGGATCAGTTATGAAACACTCAGACTAGGGGTATATCTCAGTGGCTGAGCATTGCCTACCATGCCCCAGGCCCTGGACTCAATCCCTAGCACCAAACCAAAAGAGGAAATCCCCCCAGACCAATTCCTGTGTTTTAGACCTGCATTAGCTTCTACCGTTGACCAGAATACCTGCGAGCTACCACAGAAGAAAAGAAGACTTACTTTGATTTGCAGGTTCAGAGAGTCCAGCCCAGTGTTGGTTTGTAGAGAGCTGTGGGAAGCTGCACCCTTAAGATGGAGCTGGCTTCTGCCCCCCCCCACCCCCCCACCCCCACCCCTACCCCCCCACCCCCACCCCTACCCCCCCCCCCGCCCTCCCGGTGGCGAGCGCTCTTTGTTTTAAGCAATATCTTATTTGGCTTGGTTTCAGATTTTGGCTTGCTAAGGCATACGTGTACCTATCCAGGAATCCCATGTGGCGCATGGTGGCTGGTGGACTGAGACCTATATAAGGCTGGGGCGGGCTCTCCCCAGGGGTAGAAGAACAAAGAAGAACAAAGAAAACAGATTAAAAGGCCTGAATAAAACAGCTTGAAGAAGAGCTCGGTGTTGTGTTTTCCTTGCTGGTCGAGGTGGACGACGCAACATTGGTTGGTCCTGTACACTTGGGTAGAACATCATGGCAGAAGAAGCTTGTGACAGAGGAGAGTTATTGACTTCACGGCCAAGCAGGGGTGAGACAGTAGGCACCTAAGGAAAACAGCTCCCATGCCTCCCCCACCCCTAGTGGCTCACTTCCTCCAGTTGATCTAAAGATACCAGCATCTCAAAAACAGTGTTACCAACTAAGGACCAAGTGTTCCTGTAACAAGCCTGTGGAAAGCATTTCATATCCAAACCATAGTAAAACTCGGTCTCTGTGCTTGGTTGTGGAGAGAATAGAGTTAAGAATTCCAGGAGGCAGCTGTTATCATTGGCCTCCAGTTGACAAGAGAGGCTAGTCTTTACAGCTGGGCCAGATGTTCTTAAGTTCGGAGGTTGCTTCCCAGCACACAGGCCTGGGAGAAATAGGAAGATTATGTCATTGCCTCACCTCTTCTTTCTGCAAATGAAAAGAATATCTTTTTCCCCTGAATCAGACTGCAGGCTAGGAAAATTATAAATTCATATTGTTTGTATTTATACAGCCAACTAATATTTATAATAATGAAATCTATATCATAGCGATAGGTAGATATAACTTCTCACCTCTCTCTCTCTCCTCCCCTCCACTCTGTGTGTGTCTGTGTGTGTGTGTGTGTGTGTGTGTGTGTGTATGTCTGTGTCTCTGTGTGTGTATCTGTGTGTATATGTATGTCTGTGTGTGTATGTCTGTGTCTGTGTATGTTTCCTGGATTCTAAGGTACTAAAATATCCAAGGCTTCACCTATCTTGCCAATCACTTCCTTTCAACTTCTTGAAGTATCTCAGACAATAAATATCCAAAACAAGCTTCCTTTCTTCACCCCCACCCTCATCCCTGCCCCATTACCCCTCTGGTTCTTGTTCCTTATTGAATTTTCTATTTCCTTTACACTGACATATAACCAGTTAGTCCCATCTCCAAAATGTGTTCAGCATCTGACCATTTCTCTTTACCACCACTGTTTTTACTGTGGTCCACCCTTGCTCACCTTGGTCACTTAAATTGGTGTCCTCACTAGCTCTACGCTTATTATTCCCTTGGTTCTTAAATTATATTCTCCTCACAAAAGGCCACTCCAAAAGGGTCAGTTAGTTAGTTCCCAGCCACAGCACCCTTATAAAAGAGAAGTTATACCCAGTTACACTTGCTGTACTTTGAATGGGAATGTCCCCCAAAGCCTACGTATCTGGTCCCAAGCACAGTTCTGTTACATACCGGTGGAATCTCCAGGAAGGGGGGCCTTGTGAGAGGTCTTTGGGTCATTGGAGGTGTGCCCTTGAAGGAGATTGTGGAATCTCTGTGTACTTCTCCAAGGTCAAGTAGAAAATTGTCTCATTGCTCTACTTTAAAGGGCAGTGGCTCCCCTGCCCCATGCAGGCAACATTCTCCCTTGGGTGCTGTTTGCACTCCCTGGATTACTTCAACCAAAGCTCAGTCATCACTGCCAGACCAGCACCTGGACTGCAACAAGGACTGCTGTTTTTCTAAAGATCTCAGACTACCCTCTACTAAAGTCAAGGAAATCACTCTAGGCCTGGAAATACCCTTGCTCACGCTCAGGCATTGCTGAAATTCCACCCAGGAGAAGGTGCAGCTGATTAGAATTCCTCCGAGACTCAAGGTCCAAACCAAAGTCAAGAATGAAAATATGTTTCTATTTAAATCAGAGGACAATTGCATATTTCTGAACTAACATGTTAAAGTTCAGATTTTCTTGTTCACATAGTACAAACAACGCACCTTTTCAAGAAGATGCTAAAATGTATTGAGATATCAGTTTGAAATATGTAAAGGATAAAGGCAAATAAGTCTTAATGAAGAAAAAAGTTGTAGAATCTAGAGATTCAAAAATCAGTTAATAAATAAAGTAATTAAGTGCTTACCGAAGCTATGTGCATGCTCAGCATCTTACCAAGTCAGAGCAAGATGCCAGGCATTTCTTGACCTGAAGAGATTGTCTGGGAGGAAATAACAGGCTCCTTGGAGCACTGGGGATTGTAGGAGGTGCCTGGCTGACCAGGGAAAACTCGGCCACAGTTGTTTCTCAAAGATAACATTGAGGCCCATTCTCTAAGCCAAGCCTGGGCATCAGCAATTCTAATGCATTATCCCGGTTAATCCTCACGGCATCTCTCTCAGCTACATATTGCTAGCTCATTCCCACCTTACACCTTGAAAGCCTGGGGCTCAGAAGTTCGGCGATTTGCCCAAGGACACAAAGCAAAGAGTGACCTGGCTGGCACTCAAACCCAGAGCCTGCAGGCAGCATCAGATGCTTGCCACTGCACTCTGCTGTTTCTTGGCCAATAATGAAACAATTAAATAATGAACAACTAAAATACTGTCTTTCTGATCACTTCCTAAGGGTGACCTGATCACTTCCTCACCAGGCAAGGTGGCTTCCCAGTCACCCTTGGAGGACTAAAACACCAGGCATGCACTCATTGGCTCTAGGAAAGGAACAGCCTCCTTTTCTGGGTGTCTTCTCTTTAATTGTAAAATGTGACAATAACAGCATCCACGAATGTTATGAAAACGGAGTGATTATACTGACAGGAAATAATCCCGCCTCAAAAATCACTGGCCATAGATCTGAAGGGGCCTGCCTACCGGCTCTCCGAGCCTGGTCTCCTGCCTGGAGTCTGGTCTCTCAAACATCTCATGTGTTTGCCTGCATGCTCTGCAGACCCAAGTCTAAGAAATGGATTTCTGACCTCTTTGATCTGGCTCTATTCCCCTTGCCTAGGTGATTTCTCTGGAACGTGTGTTCATTTTAATGGTCCGCAGCTTGTTTAAGTTCCGCCTGTGCTGAACATTTTACCTAAATTGAGGTGTGTGTTATGCCGGCTGTTTCTCTAGTTGGGAATGCACGACTTTTGTCTACTGTGGAACTGTAGAGACACTGCTTCCCCGACGCTGACCACCTCTCCCTCTTTCTAGTCTGTCTTTGTAGATCCCTCAGCAGATGTGTCCAGGTCTTCCCCAGACTTCCTTCCATTACAGCTTATCTTCAGGCACTTTTTGAGAATACTTCATTGTTCCGACGGCCAGCTGTTCTCTAAGCCCTGCACTCAGAACTCCACTTACGTAACTGTTATTTTAAGAATTCGGTTTTGAAAAACAGAATTCCATTTTGTCTTCCCCCCCCGCCATGGGCTCTTGTTCTAGTCCATATTAACTTTCTTCAATAAACTTCTTCTAGTATTTTAAGGACTTCCCACACATTATCTGTATTGCTCCCTCCATTGTAAATTGGATCAGCTGATTAGGGTAATTTTTCTACTTCTTTTCTATACACTTCGGTTCATGGCAAGTGAGTTCTTTATGTTTGAATTTAACTTATTTTAGGGAGTCTGAGTTTTCACTAGTGTCTCCATGATGACAGGTGCTGAAGATGACCCTCCTGAAATTTGGGGTATCATTTTTTCACACCCCAGGGGCGCCTTGAATGCCAGCTTTTATAGTACTTTCTTATCTGGTGATTCCATGCTTGGCACATACCGCAAATTTGAACCCTCACCCAAAATAGGGTATTGGTAGGGTTGTGTTTTTTTTTTTATTGATTTGAGATTTTTTCCCCCCTGGCAACAGACAGAAAAATGAGCTTCCTTGTCAAACACTGGGTCATAGGGCAGATAGTTAATGCCCACCTGTCATGGAAGCTTCAAATTTCTATCATCCTGGTTTTATTGGAAGGTTTTTTTTTTTCCCATAAAGAATCTTTGCTTTGTAAAGTTCATGTGCAGATATTGAAATTCAAGCCCGGGGGCTATTTCCATATCACCCCTCAACCTCTGCCCAGGGCTGCAGCTGTGTCTACTCTGGGTTTACTGACCTAAGCTCTACTCCATTTTTGAAAAAGTCAAATGGAATTGCGGTGCCTGGGACTTTCTGTCTTTGCTCTGTCCTCAGTGTTAACTTTTAATGCCAGCATATACTTTATCAAGTGGTTCCAACGCAAGGGGAGGGGTTGGCACTTATTTGGCACATCATTTAATGGCACTGAAACTCTGTGGGTGATTTCTTCTGTTTATGTGGATTTAAAATTCCATGTGCATTTTAGCAGCTCCTCAATTATACTCTGGACTCAGTGGCTCTCAATTGGGTGGTGTCTTTGCCTTCTGGAGGGCATTTGGTCATGTCCGGAGGTATTTTAGGTTGTCATAACAGGAGAGGCCACTGCTGGCTCACTGTGAGTGGAAGCCAAAGGGTGGCTAACCAACCTGTAAGACCCCCAGTAGACATGTATCACTCATCAAATGCCAACAGTAAGAGCCTGGTGGTCTTTGTGCTCTTTAGACCACTCCTCTATTTTCTAGACTCCAACTTGAATGCATATTTACATGTGTTAAACCAAATATTGGTTTAGGCTTTATTCACCAGATCATTTTTCATCATCTATCCCATCCTGCTGAATGGCAAGCACCATTATGAAACTGTCTGCTCAATTTAGAAATGTGGTGGTCATTCTTAAAATCTTGATAGCCCCACTCAGTTGATCAGACTTATTAAATATGAGCTCATCTTCCATCTCTTCTCCTCCAAGCTTACCTACCTTGTTCTCTCAAAGGCTCTTTGCCTGCCTCCTTCCAGCCTGGCCTGTTCCAGATTCATCTTCAATGTCATCGGAATGACTTTCTCACTGGAAATCTAACAAATATCCAGTTTCCTCAGCAGAGTATTCATGATCTTAGCCCTCTGAGCTCTTTACCCCACATGTGTTTCATACATTCCTGTACCCAGGGCCACATTTCCTTAGAATGACCTAATCATTGCTGAGTCTCTTTCCTTCCTGTTGCCCAGAACTCAGGCCCTTTGTGTATGTTTTGCCATTGGTGTTTTTATAGCTTAACTATTTTGCTATCCTTAGATGGAAACCAAGTATGTCAAGTCCTTTTTTTTTATTTTTGGAATGAGATTGAAAACTTAGTAAATATAAATTAATTACTGTTCAAGGAAGATAATTAATAAACTGAGTTTACAGATCCCTGCATTCTAACAGTTACTTTTTGTAAAATGACTTAGTGACTTCTTGTCAATTGTTCCTTTGAAAAAGAGGAGTTCTCTCTCACTTCTGTTAAGGCAGAAGTGTGGACTTTATAAGAAAGAATATAATGTTCTGAAAAAGTACTTCATCCAACAAAAGAAAGCTGTACTGAAGCAATGAATTTTATTCTACTGTGCCTGTCACAAAGTAAACTCAGCTGCCTTCAATGCTGTATCCTGCTAATACCAGGATGCTGCATGGAGAACCCCATATTCTTAAAATCTTTCCTTATCTCTAGAAGAGTTATGTGCATATTGACCTTTCAATTTTCTCCTCAGTAAAAGTGCTCTAAAATTTAAACCGACTTTGGATTGTTGAATGTATATTGTGGTCTCATTGTCATATTTAAGGCTGCTACTGCTCTGATTGCAGATAACAAGAATATCACTCCAAAAAATATTTCAATCAAAACAACAATATCAAGTTTTGAAAAGTATCACTTCATAGTCTTGAAAATAAACTGATTTCTAGCACTCTAAGTGAAAGATTTCCTTCCCAGTAGAGAGCTGGTTTTCTGAGTCTAAATCTGGCCTTGGTTTTTGTCTACCTCTTGCTTTAAAGCGCACTAACTAACCAGTCAACCAGGGTTGCATTGGCCATTATGTCTACTTGCAAACTAGCAAATTCAACCTTTAACATAACAACACAGAGGAAAATGAAGTGGCATGCTGTGATTTTAAGGGGCTTTGGCCTCTTTTGTTCTGTGACCTTTGCCAGCTTTCACACCATAGAAGCCCCACAGCCCTTTGTTCAAAGTCACATCAAATGTACAGAATGGCTTTACATTGTGATTTCCTTACCAGAGGAATCCAAAGGCATCAAGAAAAATGCTCATCGAGGCTTGGAGCAGAAAGAAGTATTTATTTTTCCTGTGCCCTCATTCTGTGCAACTCAGCATCATGACAGACGGGTTGGGCTTGCATAGGAAAGTCTGTGCTCTCTCTTGTCTCTATGAATCAAGAAGCCTAAACACATGCCTAATATTTACCCTATTAAATATCAGCTACTGGTGGGAGGGGACACTGAAGATCACCACCTCACACACCTGACTAGCGCCAGACATCCAAGAGATACCACGAAATGCATCCTTGGTTCCCACAGGTGTCTATTAGTCAGTTTTACACCAGGCTGTGGTCACTGCATATTATCCCATTACAGGCACGGATACAGATTCTCTCAGGGAAGCCACAGGGCAAGGTGGAGAAAGCTCAGGGTGGACTAAGGAAACTTACATGACCTAATTTTCAGGAACATAAGTGACAAAGTCAAACAGATTCAGACTGAGTTCACATCAGCTCTGCTAGCTCCTGCCTAGTGGATCCTGAGTAAAGTCTCCACGAGTCTTTGTTTGTTGAAAAGGATTAAGTTGAAAAACAGCTTTGGATGTGATAGGCGTGTTAGCTGACTTAATCTACTCATTCTATATTATATTTTAAAAACACATTGCTTTGTACTGTTAGTATGTGTAGGGTTTTTTTTAATAAATTTTGAAAAGAAGAGAGTGTTTTTGAAGAGCATGGTACCATGTTGCTTTCTTTATAGGAAGAATCTGACCCAAGTAACTATTATTATTAGAAGGGATATCTGCCTTGTTTTTTTTTTCATGCTATAACTCTCCATAGTTTGTATGAAATCATCTTCAGATGAAAATGAAGAAATGTATGGGATAAGGGGCCAATAACCCAACCAAGTTTCCAGTGTGTCAGCTTTGCTATTAACTTTTCCACTGTGTGCCCCTTTGCTCCTGGCATTCATTTAATGACATCCAATGTCTGTGGAAAGGACTCTTATAGATTTGGAAGCACAAAAAGGCAAACACCAGACATAGCAGTTTACATATGTTAATACCAACACTCAGGAGGCTGAGGCGGGAGGATCCTAGAGTCTGATCAGGGCCAGTGCACATTACATGCTGAGATCCTGTCTCCATGAAACAACACACACACACACACACACACACACACACACACACACACACACACACACACATGATATCTATGAAAATAATGAAGCCAAGATTGTCATTTCCCTCCGTGGTAGAAGCAAGGTTGTATATCTGCTTGAGACACTGACCTAGAAGAAACACTGCCCACATGTTAAGGGAAATAGAAGCCTGGGAATAGCAGGATGTCAAAGGCCACACCTCTGTGGCCCACCGAAGAAGAGGGCAGCATTAGTGAAAAAGAGGATGAAACACTAGAATTTGGACAAAGATGAAGTGTCCAGACAGCGCAGAGAAATTACTTCAATAAGCAGAAATTACACTGAGGGGTCTTCTAGAAAAAAAAAAAATGGTGAAATAAAGGCAGCAATTTTGCAACGTACTTAGACACAAAATATAAGGGTTTCTGGCAACAGGGAAACTGTAAGGGCAGGGTGCAGCTCACGGAGGACAGCTCTTGAACTTGACTGTCCTGCCATTAGTCTTCCTCTTCACAAATACCATCCATTTCATTCGGAGCAGAACATCTTGCCAAGTATGCTCTTTAAATATTGATTTTTTTTTTTTAGAACATTTCCTTGATTTGAAAGTTCACTACCGAGCCTGGCAGCAATCCAAATTCCTTCTTTCTGTGGTCATCGTGGTGATTTATAGGGAGCTCTTCCTCCCAAAGACCAAGTAGAAGAAGACCAGATGGTAGAACAGTGCAAAGCTCACTACTGCTGACAGGAAAGTGCCTTGGGGAGAGCCATCCTGAGCATTTGGTTTGACCCAAGAGATCCTCATTGTGTACACAAAGACGTCTGGACATTTATGTTTCCTCTCCTTGTAGGGACCTTTGAAGACTGAGAAGAGAAAGCTAAGTGAACGCTGCATGAAATTAGTCTTCATGATGTGTGCACAGTTTAGAATGAACGCTTCTCACTTCTCTTGTCCCACAGATGCACTGGTGTTAGCTCGAAGAAAATAAACTGCCAATAAGGAAGACTCTAACTGCCTGCTTCCTGCTTTCTCAGGGGACCGAAAGCAATCCTGACACACACCTTGCACTAAATAAACACTGGCTGTATGAATGAATACATACAGCACTAGAGAACTCACATTAGCAAATGAATCGACTTCTTTTATCATCACCACCTGAGAGGCCCCTGGGTTGGAAGCCCTGAGAAATCTGAGGAATAAGTTGCAACTCCTGATTTCTGGCACCTCAACCTGAGTTCACAGCTCCAGCCAGAAGCAGGTGAATAAGCTGGTTTGTGATCAATCATAAAGAGAAATCAGGGTTTCTCTCTCTCTCTCTCTCTGTGTGTGTGTGTGTGTGTGTGTGTGTGTGTGTGTGTGTGTGTTGGGGTGTGTGTGTTTGCATGAGCACACACATGTGTTTGCGCAGGTGCGTGTCCTTCTGAGTCTTTCCCTTTGATGTGGCCTCAGTGACCTTCCTGGTTTACATAATTCTCTTTAAAGACTACTGATGTGACAGCTGAGGGAAATATATCTAAAGCCTGAAGCAGTCTCCTTTTATCTGTGTTTCTAAAATATCTTTTGAAATTTCATCTCATAACAGCGTGTTCCTCAGAAGTTGGTACATTTCCTATGGATTTTAAAATGACCCACAATTACATATGAAAGACTCTGGAAAACTACACCTATCATACTTCTTCCCTCGATCATCTCTTGCCTAAAAATCCTCTAGAGCTTGCTAAATTACTTGCCCGCATTGCCCACCATCTTTTCCTGCTGTGTGCCCCAGTCCCCTGGAACACAGGCCTATCCTGTGGTGCCTTTTCAGAAAAACACATTGAAGCCCCTCAATAAAACATGACAAGAAAATAAATATAACATTTAGTGGGAACCTGGGCAGGGTGGAAAGACAGGTAAATTTATGGTGACATGGAAAGGGAAGAGAGCCCCCACTCCAGAGTTGGATTAAAGCCAACTGAGAAACGAGAATTCCAGTACAATGAACATTTGCTGACATGAAGTTAATATTCCTCTGATGTTTGTGGATATTTATGTTGAAGTAATAATGAACAGGCTTAAGTACTGATTGTACATGACCTTGGGTAAGGCCTCCGTCCCTTCCCCAGACCACACCTAAGGATCCCAAATAAGATAATAACTTTGTTTAAGGTGAAGATGTCCTACCTTGTTGCATCCCTAGATTTTTACCTTATTGATTAGAATTCTATCAGATGCCTCAGAAACTACCCTGTAATCTTATTTAGATTCCCTGGTTGCCCTTTAAGATAGTAACCTTAAACTCCACCAGAATCCTCTCTATGACTGCTGTAAACGGCAATGCAGTGGTACACCTCTTCTCTGAGAACCCCGTGTCCATGGTGTGTCTTCCTTTCTTCAGAGCACCTGTGTCTCTTAGCCCTGGTACTTAAAATGACTTCAACATATCTACTAAACCTCAGCTCTACTTTTTAAACTGCCTAGTCCTGAAATTCTTTTCAGCATTGAAGCCACAAATCCCACTTCGGCTTGAGTCAAGATCCCTAAAAGTTTCAGGAAACACCTTGGGCTGCTGAAGGTGACAATTAGCTGTTTCTGCTGTGCCTGTACCCACAGATGAGGACAAAAACCACTAAAATTAGCTGAGGCCAGAAATGCAGGGAAGGTGATGCCTCTGGCATCACTCTCTAAAATGACCACCACCAAAACCAGAGACCAAGAGTGTCAGACAGTCATAGTGAACTGTCCCATGATCACAAGCTCATTCTCCTGCCAACATGAGGTAAATAAAGGGTTTTGGGAGACCTACAACAAGTCCTTCACTCACTCCTTCGAAGACCAGGGTGGGAGGAAACAGGAGCAGCAGGAATTCGGCTCTGCAGCTTGAGAAATAGACACCGCTGAGAGTTTTGGTGTCCGTAGTCCATACCTAACTCCTTGCTGCCTCCACGGGTCCCCACCATCTCTTTTCTTACCCATCTCTTGCAGCTCAGCAGAAGAAAGTCTGGCTAAGATCTCAAGAGTGTTGCCCATTATTACTGGTTTAGTTTGCAACTCTGGAATCTTCTTTCTTATCGCAACTCCAAAATTCTGATTGAAATGTTCTGATTGGTCCATTTTCATCAGTAGTCTCATTTTGAACCAATCAGTTATGACAGGAAACAGAGCCAACAAAAAGAATGACTTTCCTGGCTTCAGTTACATGGCTGTTCACTACAACAAGGAAGAGGTTAGGGATGAAGTGGGGTGGCAAGGTTCCCAGAACACTGCTTTTAGGAGACAGTACAAAGTTCAGGCTATTTTGTCTCACCTACAGTCAGAGGCAATACCTGTAACATTCACCAAGTGCTATATTTAGCCATTCACCAGAGAGTTCTAGTGTGTGTACTTTGCAGGCTATGTATCCAATATCTGGAAGGACACACGCCTTCCAAACTTTTTTTTTTTTCACTCGTGCATAGAGATGAAAATAACTGAGGTCTTCCACTCGCTTGGGTGCAGAACCTAGCCATGATGGACATGCACCATAAAAAAAATCTCCTTTGCTGTAAGTCACGGAGATTTGTGGGCATTCCACTATTGCAGCATTCCTTTGCTGTGCCTCCCAAAGATCATTTTACTAAATGCTCAGTGCCCCAGAGTAATGCTACAGGGGAGTATAGAACCTAGTGGGAGGTCCCTAGGTTACTAATGCTGTGCCCTTAAAGGGTGGGAGTTATAGGAACATTGTACTTGGACTGGAGCCTCACGACCATCAATCAAAATAATTGATTTGCTAGTTGCTCGTATATTTCACAGTTGTGCTGAAAGCTGACTGAGGCACCTGTGCAGACTGAGGCTCCACCCTTCCCCCCCGTTTGCCACAGCCACTCTTTCTGCAGAACCCACTCGGCTGCTAACAGTATCCTGGCTCAGCAGCCCCTCTCCAGTGTGAGCTGCTGGTTCTCTTCCTTATGACAAAATACGTCTGCTTCTTTGACCCTCTGTCAGAAGAGATTTTGAAATGCTTTTGAGGCCCTAAGAATGGTTTTATGTGTCAGAAAAGTTCTCAAGAAATACAGATCCTGAGTCCTGGGGTAGGAATGTGAACAGTGTTACTGGGTCTGGAGATTGGCTTTGCCATGAGCTCTTTCAGACTTATTCCTCACCTAGACTCTTTCAGAGCCTCAGATGTGTCTCTCCCCTGAATGGCAAGTGGCTACTTTCTGTGCTTGGTTTCCTCAAGCCCTGTGGTCTCCCTGGATTTTTCCTCATGTTACACAGGATGCCAATAGATTCTCGTGAGTGGAAATTCACAGAGAAATCTCTCATAAGCTAACTGTGAGAAGACCACAATTCAGGTTTATCTTTTATGAAAGACTTGGTATCTAGGCAGGAGCTCTCAGCTGGGGATGTGTGAGGGGATGGGAGAGGGGGTGTCCTGGGTGATATTTTGCTTCTCTGCTGTGGAGAGTGGAGAGCAGGGTGAAGGCTAATCTTGGTTGTTATGGAAACTGCTTGTGACAGCTAATCTTGGTTGTCAACCTGACACACTTGGGAAGAGACAATCTCAATATAATTACCCCCATCAGACTGGCTTGTGGGCATGTCTGTGGGGAGGGGGCATTTTCTTTATTGCTAACTGATAGAGGAGGACCCAGCCCAGTGGGGCAGCACTACCCCTAGGCATGTGAACCTAGGCTGTATAAAAAAGCTAGCTGAGGGCGAGGCAGGGAACAAGCATATAAGTAGCATTCCCCTTAAGTTCCTGCTTCCAGGCTCCTGCCTGAGTTCCTTCCCTGACTCCCTTCAGTGGTGGACAGCTAGCTAGAAGTGGGAGCCAAGTAAACCCTTGGCTCCCCAAGAACCTTTCGTCACAGTGCTCATTGTTGCAACAGAAACCAAACTGGAGCGCCAGCTGAATCACCTGCACTACTCACAACAACAGCTGCCGCACAGCGAGGGCCCTCGGCTTCCAAATGTCTCCAGTCCAGGAAAACCACACCACAGCTGAGCTTTAACTAGGAAGTTTTGTCTTTCATTGGAGACTTTGCTATTCTGGGTCCTGCCATGCTCCTCTTGTTAAAAGACACCACCTCCCTTCTCTCATGGGAGACAATGCTTTTGGCATGCCCATAACAAGGGAGGTGACACAAGAGAGTAAGACGGAAATGTCACAGTACTAGCAAACAATTAGTACTGTCACAATAGCTGCCAGGACATTTGGGGCTGCCTTACATTTTATCTGTCATGTTCACTGATTAAAAGAGATTAATATTGAGTCCCTCATGGAGGAAGCCATAAATTATTCCTTTCCTCTCTTTAAAACTATCTGAGGCTTACAAGCTTAATCATAACACAGTCTCACCAATTTAGAAAGAATATCTGGGTCATAGTTTGTTGTTGTTATGAAAATGCTACAAAGACTTAAAAAAATAATAATACATTGACCTCAAAGTCTAATACTCCTGAGATTAAGAACCAAGTATCTTATTTTCTTAAACAGAAGTTGAGCCAATAATATATGACAATGTATAAACCAAATGATGCCTGTTGTCTTGGATCTAAAGAAACCACTGGCAGATCTGCAAACTCACAGCTTTCAGTCTGGGTTATAAACCAGCTCCTGCCTCTGAAAGCCATCTTGCCTGCTGAACTAGAGTGGCAGCCAGCTATTCGTCTGCATGGGGTGAGAGCCACAACTAGGAGGCTGGCTTCTGTATCACAAAGCTTTAGGAAATCCTGACAAGTATTGTTAAGAAAGATAGATTACTTTTTTCAAAGACAATGTATGAGGGTTCCTTAATGCACACATAATTTACCAAAGTAAATGCATTTTAGCCGGATGACAGTAGAGGGGTACTCAACCTTCCTATAAGACAAAGAAATGTTGCATTGCTCACACACAGTGCCCCGACAGGGAAGGACCTCTGTGGTTCATTCACTCAGCATGTGCATTTTTAGACTCTGCAACAGAATGCCAGCAACTCTGAGTCAGGCCTTTCTTACAGCAGAGCCCCATCCCAGGGGACTAAAGAGCTTAAAAAGTAGGGAAGATGCCATATTCTGACATAATACAGCTGTGTGTGTAAACAGGGAAGGGGCAAAGGTGACCGGGGCAGGAAGCCCAATGGCCTCTGAAAGTCAAAGGCACAGGTCACATGGCCTTAAAGCTTCTTGCAATGTCAAAGAAATAACTTCATCAGCAAAGTTCATAAATTTGTTTAGAAAATTATTTTATTAATGTTGGAACATTACTAATGTTCAGTAAACTATTGAGTAATAATCACATAGCTTATTTTAATACCACATATTAACTTAGCTTCTCTCCTACTCCAAAACAGGCCATGTTTTTTTGTTTGTTTGTTTTTTAACAAGAGCAAATAAATCAGGTGACAGAATTTTAATAAATTAAAGGATTAAATAAATGCAAAAGACATTCTACAGTTGGTGTCAGTGGATTGGGAACTGATGGTATGGACCAAAAATATTTAATAATTACTAAAAATAAATGGTTCTTCAGTTTTCATTTGTGAATAAAACAGTTTATAAACTATTTCTTTCAAAAATCAAAGTTCCAATTTTGTATATAAGTAATTATTTTGCTCTATTAAGTGATGATCTTTCTTTTTTATGTGTAGTATAATTTCTTACCCTCCTTATTTTGCTGGAAAGCAAGTATTTTAATCATCAGAGACTGTAGACCAAGAGCTAAGTGATCCTCCCATAACTGGGTATCTATGGGTCTGAAAGCCCACTGAAATTATAAGCAGAACTATTGAACAGGCTAGTTTCAGCAGTCCCCCAAAGTGACCCAGAGCTCAAACCCTTTTAATTCTATTGTTATAAGACAGAACACAAGTGAACGAAGTCATTACTAGTCGAGGTATGCAGTATGAGTACTAATTCCTGTAACACCACACTGGAACATAGTGATAAGCACGGTACATGCTAAATTTGATCTGTCTCCCCAGATGCCAGATGGCCTGGAATAAACATTGTGAGTAGTAATAGTTAACTATGGAAAACTGAGTTAAATTCACTAAAAGAACAATACCTCTTTAAACATTTCAGGTACAAAGTTTAGTTCTAATTTTGAACAATTTTCAGTAGAACTTGTCTCTTAAACTTTATGGCTAAAGATAGAACTTGAAGCTTATCCATGGGGTCTTGATTGAGGATTTATACACTAAATGTCTGCTTATTGATTTTAGCATTTGCATTGCCTAGCACAGAGGGTAAGATGATAGATTGCCAATCAACTATGTCAAGAAATTATCAAAAGTTTCTATTAACCTCTCCTCATGAAAGTTTACAAAACTAAAGTTAGTACCACACATGATTATGACCATGTGAAACCTTCAGGATCCGTAAATTGAGATTCCTTGTATTTGTAAATAATGACATTTACTGGCATTCTCTCTTTCTATATCAGAATAGTGAGAGATCTAGTTCAACCATTTGCCTAAAATGGAGCAAATTAAGTCATTTTCTTTCATTAAATGTTTATTCCCAGGGTAAGAGTTGGGCAAATGCTAAATTCATGAAACCATTCTGTTATAAAATTTTATCAGTATGTCTTAAAAGTTGGTTAAGTGAACTTTTCAAAAAGAATTAAAATAACTTTCAAACAGATAAAAGTATACAACAGTAGTTAGAAGTTTATTAAAGCAAAATTTTCCAAAAGATAAAATTGATTCTTAGGCAGATATAAATATGTATAAAAAATTTTATTCAAATAACTACAGCATTATTACAATGATAAATTCATTTAAAAATATTTCCAAAGCTAAATATTTATACTCCATATTATAAGATAGTTGGAGTAGATATAAAACTGATTAGTGCCCAACATGGTAATAAATTTTAACTATTAAGGTTGTTTCTCCCACTAGGAAAAAAAATTGTATTTCTATGGAACAGGAATCTACATGATAACCTCTTCCCTAAAATTCTGTTCAAAAGCCATTCAGTAGAAAATTAAGCCCAACAATTATAAGAAAATGTCAAAATCACATCACGCTATTTCCAAATAAGTTTTTTGACAAGTCAAAATGTCTCTCACAAAATGAAAGTTCTTGTATTTTGATGTTCTATTTTGTTTTCCATTTGTTTTTGAGATACGGTCTGACTAGTCCAGGCTACTTCAAACTTGAAGTGACTCCAATTCAACTCTTAAATGCTGAGATTTGAAGTACAGGCCATCATTCCCTCTATAAAACATCAGTGGAGAGCAGCCAATCTGAGTAGCAGCACACAAGGTGCTCACTCTGTTTTCCAGTGGGACTCCAATGGCTTGGGCTCAAGCCATCATGGTGCGTGCCATAGGCTACTGAATACCTTGAACTCCCCTAGCCTGATTCTTAACTATGTTGCTTAATTTTTACCAAAAAAAATCATATTCATTTTCATTTGATCCATATATAATTTCAGTATATTTTTCAGACTATCACATTAAATGTGACTTACCTAAGTCTGTGTTCAAATAGACATTAGGATCTCATAAAGCAATGTGCAAATAAATTTCTATCTAGATATTTTATTCATTACATGTAATGTAATGCATATTTAAAGGTACAGTAGAATAAACACATTATTATTCAAGTCCAGAGATATAAATATTTTAAGAATAAGTCTAGGATACTTTACACTTTGATCAGTTCCCTAAGTACTTAACAAACTTATTAAATATAAATAATAGGAAGGAGACTTTAAACATACTGTAAGGCTCATGTCAACCATAGACAGTTAACCAAAAATTAAATCTCTTCCTAAGATGTATGGTATCTATTAACTAATTTTTTTTGCCAACCCTATAGTACAGTACTTATGAACACCAAGATAAAGCATAGTGATCATGAATTATGACATCAAATGCATGCATACATGATCCAGGCAGACATCTCAGTCTTAAAATTGTCTCTTTCTTCATTTGTCTCTTTTTTTTAATTTATTTGTTCTTTATGTACATTGCCATGGGTATTGGGTCCCCTGGAACTGGAGTTACAGACAGTTGTGAGCTACCATGTGGTTGGTGGGAATTGAACCCAGGGCCTCTGGAAGAGCAGTCAGTGCTCTTAACTGAACCATCTCTCCAGCCCCATTTGTCTCTTTTTTTTCACACTCCTTCCAACAAATAAACATTGTTTGTTCTGTTTTCCAGTTTAAGCAGAATATTTGCTCATCCAAACAAAGGACAATATAAAGCAGACAGAGATTGGAGTGAATTGTTCCAAAGGAGAGGAGGAAGCTGCTGTATGTAGCCTTTGAAAATTCATGTATAAAAAAAAGAAAAAATGCAACTTTAATTTGTAACATTTTATTACAGAGTCTAAGATACACGTACATTTTTGTATCTGCTAAAAGAAAACATGGCACAGGAGAACAAGCTCTTGTATGTGAGCCAAGATAAATTCTTCTATTTTAAATCTGTTATAACAGAGCAAATAAACCACATAATGGGATAATGCAAACCAAATCACAGTAGAATTTGAGCACATCTGAAATGCACAAAATATTCTCATCATTTCAACAAAGGAAGAATGTTACTTATTAGAATTCAAAAGTTGGCTTGCAACTATTATTCAAAACTAATGCAACATTAATTACTCACTGTTTACAATACAAAACACATTGTTAAAAGGTGACTAGAGGACCGGTGAGATGCTGGACTGTTGAAAGCACTCATTGCTCTTCCAAAGGACCTTAGTTCAGTTCCCAGAACCCAAGTCAGGTAGCTCACAACTGCCCCAGAGATTCCCATGCCCTCTTCTGGCTTCCATGGGTACTGCATACACATGCATGTGTATACACATGTAACACACAAATAAAAAGTAAAAATAAGCCCTTGAAAGGAAAATTATAAAAGTAATTAGTGTTCTTGAGCCTTCTGTTTAGTAGCATTAAGCATGTTGAAACAACCAGGCAAAAAATATAGTCCAACCCACCTGTGAGAGTCTAGGCTGCTCCAAAGCAATGTAGCCTTAGACACATGAAAGCAAGCTTTTAAGATGCTCACAGTGCCCGAAATTAATATCAACGTGTGGATGAAATGGTACATTTTTAAAAAATAAAAAAGTATTAAAATGAATGTAGGTCATCTTGACAAGGCATGAGACAACTTGGAAGAAATTCTTTTGATTCTAAGTCAAGTGGGGGGGGGTGCAAGTGCTTGAAAGGATAATTAAATGATGATTAACCAAATAAAACTCACAGACAGAAGACAACATGGGGACTCACCAGGGCCAGAGTCATACTCAGGTCACAGCGGGGGACTGAAGAGAATGTGACAAAAGTCAGCACTCCAAGGGAAAGGGAACACACATGATGATAAATGCAGTGCTTGGACATGAGCCTTGAAAAGCAGAAATGAGAGGGTCAGAGGAGGCCTCTCCCCTGGGTCTGTCTTTTATTATAGTTAAAATACTATTAGCATAAGTTGGTGTGTTTGTATCCATTAGAATCTACACAAATGTTTTCCATCTATGATATAGCCTAGACTACTATGTTTTTTAAAGTTCACATTGTATTAAATTATTCTTCATCAGGATATAGAAAATATGCATGTTAGGAACAACAACTGAAAAAAAAGAGAAGACAAATATGATAAAAATTTGTAACTTTTTTATTTTTAAGTTTCCAAAGAAATAAAAGGTCAGTAAACCAACTTTTATGAAGGGAAGGATACATGTCAGACAGGATATTACTATGTCAACCAGACTGGCCTCAAACTTGGAATCTTCCTTTCACAACTTCCTGGGTGCTAGGAAGTCAGGTATTCATCACCATATCTGGCTAATCAGTCAGCTTTTAAATAAGGAGTAGGAGAGCTAAAAGTGAAAGAGAAATAATTTGTTCTGGATTTGAAGCCTCCCTCCATGTAAGTAGACTACATGATGACCTTGCAGATTTCCCAAGGACAGGAAGATTCAGAGCATGAACATTGTATGCCTCAGTCCTTCCAACTCAACTAAAAGGTTGGCAGAGGAATTTGGAGAATTATTTGAGATTCAGTTTTGCCCAATATATTGTCACATGTTCTCTAGTCGTGTACTCTTCTTGAAAAGATTCAGTCACATGGGTTGGATTTCACTGAGACTTCTCATATTGAATTGATCTACATAATAAATTTAATATCCGAACTTATCATCAATACCTAGTTAACAACAGTTGAATCAGATGACACATAATTATACCAAAGATGTCTTCTATGATTAAAATAAAACTACAGAAATCATAGCATATCCTTTATAAAATGACAGTTTGCTAAACAGTCATTGAAAGTGGGCTGGGGTTATGGGCTTAGTCATGCAGTACCTTTCTAGCATGAATGAAACCCTGAGTCTGACCTCCAGCACTGCTGGGCATGGTGGCACACATCTGTAATCCCAACACTTGAGAAATGGAGCATCTGAAGATCAAGGTCATCCTCAGATGCATGAGGAGTTCAAAGCCAGCATAGACTACATGAGACCTTATAATTATTTTTTTTTAAAAAAAGCCAACCAACCAGCCAATAAGAACATTAATAGACTCCACAAAATAAATTTTCAAATAGTAACATCATGCCTTATAACTGTTTAGTTTTCAAACCACCAGACATAAATTGAATCAAAATTAAGAGAGCAAAGTAAACTAATATATCCATTACTACATATGGATATTTCTATGCTGACAGTAAATTTCTTAGAAGGAATGAATATAAGATTTTGGTAGATCAAAAATAACTGGTTGTTTATAGACGCTAGAAAATACAACCAGCAGTTTGTAAATTAATTTACTACCACGACTACTTAGAAGGCGTTTCAAGACTGTGGCTTTCACAGCCACATGCCTCAACTTCCTGGTAGAATTGCTTCTGGATAGGGTTGGGGAAACTGTTGTAATGATCAACATCAGGGGAATGTCAACAAACTCTCTGCTAGGAGCTGGTCAGATCAGTTACATGGCATGAGAATGATTTATTAGAAGAGTCAGTGCCTCTGGTTTATATTGCTCTGTCAAATATCATGGAAATGCTTTAAACATTAGTGGGAATAATAATTGGAGCCATTGTGTAATAACAATGCTGAGACAAGCCGGGCGGTGGTGGCGTATGCCTTTAATCCCAGCACTCGGGAGGCAGAGCCAGGCGGATCTCTGTGAGTTCGAGGCCAGCTTGGGCTACCAAGTGAGTTCCAGGAAAGGCGCAAAGCTACACAGAGAAACCCTGTCTCGAAAAACCAAAAAAAAAAAAAAAAAACAATGCTGAGACACACATGTCAGAATGTTAGGCAAAAAACACCATCAGACATTTTGCAAGCAATACGCCAAAACTTCTTGGAATCTGCATACCTTTAAATGATGCAAACTTTCTAAACTCTGTTTATGATATGTATCAGATCAGTTTTGTATATTCAACTATGCTGCTTCACTCCTAGAAACACTTAAGGTTGATCTACTTTATTTAAGAAAAACCAAAGGTCACACATGTACAGCCCTCAAGGCGGAAGAAAGTCCTACGTCATTCTTTCATCGGTAATACTTTGACGCCATGTGCATTGATGTAGGTGACAAGGATTCTGGCTCTCTGCTCTACCACATCAATGAGCTTCTCGATGCCTTGCCTGCCTCCTTGACTTTCCCAGTAAACCTTATCAAGGAACAGAGACTGAAGGAGCTTCTGTCGTAAGTGCTGGCTCTTCAAAACAGAAACTGCAGAGTCGGGAAACCTGAAATGATAACAAAATGTTCCACTTAGCAATTGCTCAGAACTATTATTATTCCTTCTCCCAAGTGCCCTGCCTTCATTAATCTGCCATAAATCACACTATCAAATAGGACCTTGAGAACCAAATGTTTTTGGTCACTGACAAGCAGACCCTTCTCCTAAAAATAAAATGCAAGAAAAATGTACAATTTCGTACTTAAAGGCTGCTACAGACTGGCAAAGAGAGGCACAGAACTGAGATCACATCAGGTCTGAAGAAGTATTTCCCTTCATCTTAAGCTCCATGTGCCCTACAGAAAGTCTTTTATGTGTTTCCATTGGTAACAAGGTGGTTTGGTGAAAGGAAATGTGAGAGTGGAGTATTCTCCCTGAGCAAAACTTGGAGTTTAAAGTGCAATGATCTCAGCCGGGCAGTGGTGGCGCACGCCTTTAATCCCAGCACTCGGGAGGCAGAGTCAGGCAGATCTCTGTGAGTTCGAGGCCAGCCTGGGCTACCAAGTGAGTTCCAGGAAAGGCACAAAGCTACACAGGGAAACCCTGTCTCGAAAAACCAAAAAAAAAAAAAAAAAAAAAAAAAAAAAAGTGCAATGATCTCAAACTTGTAAAAAAACAAAAGAGAAATTATTATTTTTAAAGAAAACTCTGATTCAGATTATACTTTTAGAACTTGAGTGATTGCCAATGCTCTTCTTTTCTTTTCTTTTACTGTTTTATTTTTTTATTTTAGATTATAATATAATCATTTCCCCTTCCCTTTCTTCCCTCCAAATTCCTATATATCCCTCCATGATCTCTTTCAAATTCATAGTTTCTTTTTCATTGTTATTACGTGTATATGGATCTCGCTCTGTAGACCAGGCTGGCCTTGAACTCACAGAGATCCTTAGAGTACTGTGATTGGGAGATGGTGGTCCTTCAAGGAGGTGAAGCATAGTGGAGGGTGGGGTCAATGGGGCAGGCCTTGCAAAGGATACTAGAACTCTACCCTTTCCTCTTCTCTCTTTCAGTTCCTGGCCATGTACTGAAAAGGACCTCTCTAACCTTGATTATAAAAGTCCTGTTCATAAAAATAAAATAAAAAAATTAAAAAACCCATTACTCTACTATTGTTTTTTTTTTTTTTTTACATTACACTGGTTAATGAGAAGAAAATGATTAATGGAAATGTGGTGGCATTTAGTACCACTAAAGGATCAAACAAACAGTCCAGGTGACTATGGTCTGAAATCTCTAAGGCTGTGAACCACGATATATCTCCCCATTTTGTAAGGTGATCACCTCAGATGTTGGTTACAGTCACGGGAAGCTGGCAACTGTTTTCAAATAAATTCATTGAAAGTAAACTTTTGGAGCAAGGACATTCCATGACATCTCACTGGACATCCTGAGGTCACTTAAGAAGGATCTGGCTGAATCGCCTTCAGAGAGTTCACTGAACTTGCTTCTTTCCATGTAGAAGGACTAGAGCCAAGTTCCAGCACACACGGAGTCTAGCAGTGTGGACAGAAATCTTAGGAAATGTCTGGTTGGAATCATAGGTTATATTCTGCCACGCCCCCAGCTTGGCCTCCTCTAGCTCTCATTAAAATGCTGCTAAATGCACCCTATAATCACTGGGGTTCAAGAGTAACTTTCAAATGAATTCAGTTGTACCTCAAACACTACATGGCAAGAACATACACTTATTTAAAGACAAACTTGGAGACAAGACATGGGATGCATGGACACTAGGAACCCAAAGTCAGGAATTCTGAGGGTGCTAGAAGACCAAAGGTCACAGCGCTGAACATACTTATTAAATCTCAGAAGTGTGCAGTTAAATAAGGCTTATTGTATATTCCAGGCTCCCCAAAGACATGTACCGTGCAGTCCTGTGGCCTATGAATTAACCAAGCAGCGTTTTTGAATGAAGTATTAATATCCTTAATTGTAACTTCTATAGCCCTTCAACTAATTTAGCTGAGGCAGAATGCATGAAAGGCAAGTATTAAAACCACCAGGCTCTTCAGCCCTGTTCATAAAAGAAAACAACCCATTACTCTACTATTGGTTTTTACATTGTATTGGTAATGGAAATATTCTATGTGTGACTCTGAACTTAGCAAAGACTTCACTTTTGCTTCTTAATGTGTGAAATACATATTCAAAGAAGGTTTAGCCTTAAACCCATTACTCCTCATAATGAAGTTAAGGTTTAATCTTCTTTGAAAGAATAAATAAAAGTATTCATATTTATGTGAATGTTTAAGATAGATGTATGCCCCTGGCACTCTCAATTCTGCAAAGAAATTTAAGTCCTTGTAGTATCAATTCAGCAAGTGATGTCTTGGGAATGTCAATTTTCCTATGCATAAATTCTCCTTGGCTTAGGTATTTAAAAGAGAGAACCTGCCATGTATTCTGCCTTCAATTCACAGAGACATTAAGAGCATCAACAGGGGAAGGAGGGATGTGGCAAACAACCTCTCAGGACTCTCAAAACCCACAGGAAAAGTGTGCTTTTTAGTATTGAGAGTGTATATAAAATCCACATTATCTAAGAACCAAGTCAATTAAGAGGTGCTGCAGAGGATCATCAGCAAATTCTACACTTTTTGTTGTCTTCCTCTGGGTTTGCCTTTGTTTGAGCTCTGGGTATGGAACACCCTGAGCCACACACCTGCCAGCCTAGTAAGAGTAATAGCATCGGAACACAAATACAAGTATCTGCAAGAAAAAGCAGTGGGTGCGGGCTTGGAAAAGCTGAGCTCTACCATTAACTTCAGGCTTACTGGGATGTTTCCCTGACATTGCTCAGCTCTTAGGGAGCTACCACAATCTTATGGACTCTTAAGCTTCCAATCTAACCTAATTAGGGGATCTTATTCCTGACTAAAATGGGTAGCAAACAAGGGTGGCTCCACTTACTGTGGAAATTTATTCACAGCTTACAAAACTGAGGTAGAACTGATAAATCTTTGTAGCCCAGCTCCTGCTACTCAAGAGTCTGAAACCTCCTCTATGCACAAATGCATGAGATCGGTGTGCCATGAGACCAAATGTATTTTCACTTCCACAGTACAGAACTATCTTCCTTAGCTTCATAGCAGCCTCCTCTTGACTCCGTATCCTTTGTAAGTCCTACCAAATGTCTCCTAAATGGTTTCGATCACCTCTGAGTTTTGGGTCCATGTTGAGTACAACAGTACTTCATTGACTAGCCTCCTGCAGCTCCTCCTTTGTTCAAGACCCAGCCCCACAGTCTATGTCTACTATAAAGATTTGTGAGTACTCCAAAGTCCTCCTCCCCAGCTTAAAGGGTCTGCTGTCCTCTGGTTCCCCGCTCTTCAGAGAGCTCTTCTTCCACTGTATTCATAGCAGTCATTTGGGTTTATCATGAATCTGACTTCCTGCCATGCTTATTAATTCTATTGACATGCTAAACAGTTTATTATGGATTTGGACATCTCTATTGTTCCTCCCGTGTCCAATCCTGGGCACTAATAACAGAGCCTCTGCCACCTGATTATGCCTACTCCTGGAAGCCCTGAATATGTCCAACCTTACCTACATGGGTTTTCACAATGAAGGGTGATCAAGGCAGTGAAGGCAGAAAATGGTAGGAGCTGTGTAGACATTGTAGACTGTTGATAGGTACACTGGCTGCTCTTGGAGGGTTATTTTACTTCCTTAAGTCTCTATTTCCACACCCATAATTTCTTTGGAAATCTATCTAACATAAGGTGTGAGTTTTCATGGAATGTTACTAGTTGTTTAACATATATGTGATCATTCAAAATATCACTTCATTAGAAAATTTACTCTTTATTCTGGGTGTAACAGCTCCTTCCTATAATCCTTGCCCTCTGAAAGCTGAAGAAAGAGGATGGCTGCAAGCTTGAGGTCAGTTTGGAAGACAAAAGTGTGTAGCCTGAGCTACACAGAGAATTCCAGAACAGTCCAGGCTAAAGAATGAGATGGGACTTCCACAACAAACAAAATCTTACTCTCTGATGCCTTCTAGCAATTTGAAGTTTAGGTTGTCTTCACTTCTATCGAAGAAGCCCTTGTTGTTTACGAAGACCAAATGCCTTGGGTCCTTCTTTCGCTGGACAATGTGTGCTAAAGTCACAGAATTTTGGTCATCACAGTTTGGCCTCAGTCCATTCTGTGTACAAGTATCTTCCTTTCGAGGTCTGAATCCACAGCAATTGGTATCTAAGCGATTGTAAATCTGAAAATGGAAATGAAAACAAAATCTAAAATGCTGAGTAAAACCTTGGGAAAGCCAGAACATTTCCAAAGAATGGGAGCTTTCTGAACAGCTGGGCTGCCAGAATCCCAGGAGGCCAGGCTGACTTAATTAAAAACAACTGTTAGAATAAGTCCTCAGTTCAAAGCCCTCTGACTCAGACGTAGTCCTAAGCATTTCCAGCTTCTGCTAACAGCTCCAATGTCAGACCAGCCAACTCAGGCATCTCCACCCTTGGTATCCACAGTTCCCACGGAATCACATTCAAGCATGTGGCCAGCAGGATCTCTAACTCTTCAGGAGAGGAGAGACAGCGTCATACTTCTACAGACCCAGGGGGCTAGCTCTTGTTTTCTCCCTGGAGCTGGGCTCTGCAGATTCTGATTACTTTGTTGGCTATAAAATCTATTGTACTGGACTTCAGTATTGCAGTAGCTAACTGGAAATAAGATAGAGAAATCTGTAGGAGGTATGAGATCCAATAATGAAGCATCAGCTAGATTCTGAATATGTAACAAACACTTTGGAAGCTTGTTATAATGCCAATGACTAGAATAGAAAGTGGAAAGATTGATTCAAACATTGTTCAATGTCACTTCTTTTGACCAGAACAGACAAGGTTGTTACATAAAAGAACCCTGTCTCAAACAACAACAAAATGAAATGATCAATAAATATGTCTTTAAGAGTTAAATTCCAACTGTGTAGTCTAGTACTGAAAAACATTTCATTTCCCCTACAAATGTTAACACAATTGAACATGAACACATGATGGTAATAATGAAGAATGGTCTCCAGCCAAGGTAACCCTGGCTAACAGTTTTGCAGAATGTAGTCCCTAGTCGGTTGACCTCATTGCCTTTGGACTTGTGGGAAGGCAGAGGAAGCTGAGAACCAAAGATAGGAAGAAGGGTTATGAGGGTCCAAATCCTTTCTATGGCCTAACCTGATTACTTAAGAACTCCTACTAAACAGCACCTCTTAAAGATTCCAATTCCTCCCAGCAGTGTCGCAAGCTGGGGACCAAGCCTTCAGTACATGGGAATGTGGGGGAGAATTATGATCCAAACTGTAACAAAGGCCATGAATATTCAATGTATTCGTGTTTAATCATAAGCTCTCATAAATTCAGACCCTGTCAGCATCTCTGTAAGTAATATATTTTATAGCTTTTATTTTTAAACCCTATGAAAGCATGAGCAATTAGAAGTGGGAAAAAATGACATAGGACATCTTTTTATTGCCTTCCCCAAGTTTGACTGTTTCCTACAGTGTGTTTCAAAGTGTCCTATATAATTTATTTTTGAGTCATGAGACATTCTGATGATTTCACCAATTTCCTGACAGCCTGTTGTACCAGGCAATTCTGACCAACATCACAAATGGTATGTGTGTATGTCCAGTTCATCTTCTAGGGATGTTGCCACTGATGCTATTCAGATTCATACTTGTACTTGGTGAGTACATTACCATGTGCTGAGTGTATATGTATGTATACCTAGAGGTATAAGAGTCAGACTTCGAGGCCCCAAATAATTTGCTTTTCTCTGTTTTCCTTGTTCTCTGACTAAAATATGTCTTTCTATTTTTGTACTTGTTTAGCAATGGCCTATTAAATCATGCCCTCTTACTCTTCTCAGAGTTTTGTCATATTTTCCTTCTGAGTCCCCATTCACTATACCAAGTAGCATTTGGCCACCATAACCCAACTCCTTAAAGTCAGCACCATTTGCCTGGCAGCTGGTTTAGGTATATGCTAAATATAGCTCTGCATATTTTTAAGACGGCTCACCAATTTTTAAGCCTAATAAAGCACATCTCTATGTGCTATGAACTATGAACCCCGGATGCATTTTTAATGTTCTTGTTTAGTACACACATTAAAAGAAACACTTAAGTATTGCATAGAAAACCACTCACAGTGCCCATCTGCATCTCTCTGTTCTTAAGTGGGTACCCTACAAAGAAGCCCGTTGAAGGGTAAATGTTTTCAGGTAAGCAATAATGATGTTAATCACTATTAGTGTTTAAGTTCTTATCAGTTCATTAATTTTCTTATTTTATGTGGAAGCATGTGGTGGGTGTGTGTTTGCATGACAACCTCCACACATGGAGGGCAGAGGACAGCCTTCAGATACAGTCTCTATCCTTGCACCACGCGGGCAGCAGAGAGAAAACTCAGGTCATCAAGTGTTGCAGAAGGCACCCTTACCAGGCCAGCCATGTTGCTAGCGCTGACTGAATTCATGCTTTCTTAATCTTTAAAACAAGAAAAATCATTTTTGCAAAACTAATCTCCTGCTGAAGAGGACTGCCAATCATCATTTTCCATAAAAGTATTCTTTCCTTCTTTAGAAAAATACATCTTTTCAATGTTTACCTAACTAAAATTACACTCAGAAAAATCCAGGTGTTCCAGCCAATTTTTTGAAGAGATGGGATAGATATTTTTAGATATATTTTCTTCAAAAGCTTTTCCCCCTTAATTCCATTTTCCTTTGGTAGCAATAGTTTTGTCTGTAGGAAAAAATATATCTTCTGAGTAATTTATAACTTCTGCTATAGCACTGAACCAAGGGAGCCTCTGTCTAGCTGCATGCCTCCCCAAGAGCCATTAAACATCTGTAGAACACCAGCTCCTTTCTACACAAAGGGACAACATCCATCCAGCTCTGTGTTCAAAATTAGGTCCATCAAGGACTTGAGTTAGTTTATTCCTCTCTTCATTGTCTTCAAAGTAACATGATTAAACAACTAATCGCACACAATGTCTCAGCAAAGCAATAGAAACTAAGTGAGGAGACTGAGCACTGAAGAAGAGGTAGCCAACTCCTCTGGGGTCCCTCTTCTCACAAAGGACAGAACTCAGGATTCCAACCCAGAAGTCCAAGACGTCACCATGCTCTCATCCAAACTGATTGGATCTTCCAGGTATTGGCTCCCAGAAAAGGAAGAAAAAAAAAAGCATTTGTTTACATTTGCATAAAATGTTAAATGGTTCACTATTCAATCAATAATATTGATTACTATAAGAGTTTCAGAAGAAGTACAAAGAACTTCAGCCCAGAACTGCAAGGGAAAAAATGCATGAAGGAGAGCTCATAAGACTTGAGTTTAAAGAGCCAGGCAGCATTAGCTGGAGAAGTATTTCATTTCACTCGTGGACAAACATGCTCTACGAAAGCACTATGGATATTTCTAAAAGTGCTCACTGGCACTGTCTGCATTGGTGTCACGGACTGATGAGAGGTGGCCTGGGTCCTTGCCATACACCGTACAGCGCAGTTAGAGTGCACCGCTGGAAATGATGGGAAGATGAAAGCCAGCAGAGCCAATGGAAGTTAGAGCGCTGGGCCCACACGGAAAATCTGAAAACAGGTTTATCTGAAAACTTCCCCATTTTCTCACATTGAACTGGAAGAACAGGAGAAGGGCAGTGAGCAGGGCATCGGGGGCAATCACTAAAAGAATGAGAACCGAAACAGAGCATGCTGGGAAGCTGAAGGGAGATTATAAAGAGGATGTTCTCACCAACATAGACAGTGAACTCCCACCCAAATGCTAAGGCCTAAACCAGCTAAATCAGATAGACCTATATATTGGCATCCAACTATTTTTCCTTCTTCGTTCTAAACTGATCCACATGAGCATATATGTACAGGTGTGCATGTATGTATTTTTTGTTTAATAAGTCAATATCTAAATATTCTTTGTGGAGGGGGTATACACAACTTAATTTGTGTGTGCACATATGTATGTGGTACACGTGTTCTTACGTGCAGGAGCATGTGAAAGCTGGAGTCTGGCTTCAAGTGTCTTTCCCTGTCACGCTCCCTGTTAGTGTTTGACAAAGGTCTTTTACTAAACTTGTAGGTCATTGATTGCAGTGGGGTCTAGCTGACTGGCTGATGACCCTTCTATCTCTGCCCTGTGCCTCCTTCACTGGGGTGCACACGCACCATCACGCCTGGAGTTACAGACACACACCCATTGCCACGCCTAGGGTTACAGGTGCACACCTACCACCATGCTAAGGGTAACAGGTACACACCCACCTCCGTGTCTGGCTTTTATATGGTGCTAGGGATCCAAATCCAGGCCTCATGATGGATTGTACAGCAAACACTGGACCAACTAAGCTATCTCCCCATCTCCCCTCTTAAAATCCTTACCGTCTTTATTTGAACTATTTGGTTTAGGTTTTGGCTTTCTGAGGCAGAGTCTCTACGTAACCCTGGATGTTCTGTAACTTGCTAAGTAGATAAGATCCACCCATCTCTGTCTTCCAAATGCTAGGATTAAAGGTGTTCGCCACCACACCTGGCTCAACCTTTTTGTTTTTGACATTTAGAAACTGCCATCTTTTGAAAGAAAACACCAAATTTAAGAGGGAAAAAAAGGCATAAATATTGAAGAAAATATATATGTAGATAAACAGCAGTTCGGCACAATAATTTACCCAAAGGCTAGCATGTGGTGGGCATTCAGTGAATGGTTTGTAATGACTGAACTCCGCTCGGTGTTGTAACTCACTTTGGATGTGACTGTGTGCAGACCCCCACCAAAGCCCTGCCTTGTACAGCAGCAGTGGCATGTCGAGACAGGAGTTTACAAAAGTGCCACCGGGAGCAAGCCGCCACGCTGCCTCCGTACCTGCTGCCTGCTCGTGGTTAGTGTCTTTCGGTGGGTTTAACTGCACTGGCCATGGATCATGAATTCTATATCTGGTAGAAAATCTGCCATAATGCCTGGCATGTCACAAGCATAAAACAGGTAAAATGGAAGCAGCAAAAGAAAATTCTTTCTTTTCTCTGACTGGCAGTTTTCTGGCAGATTTCCTCCTACTTTCAATGATTTGGTTGAGTATCTCATTTGCTTGTCAAAGATACAGGCAGGAAACGGGTCTTCCTTTCAACAATTATCGTGAAGTAATTTCAAAAGGCAAAGAGACATAGAATCAAATCGGCTAGTACCACTCCAGGCATGGGAAGACACAAAACACTGGAGCTTAAATAGTTGTCAGAGCAACTCACAAGGGGAAATGCACTCCGGAGTTTTGTCCCGTACAAACCTGGGTGCATTGGCAATGCTGAGAATGGAATCTGAGTGGGGTCCCTGCAGTCTAATGAGTGTGTGCGGAAACACTGCACCATGGGAAGAGCGATTGTAGACAAGCACCACAGTATCCATGGTGCTTGTTAATAACACAAAGAAAGAAAGAAAGAAAGAAAGAAAGAAAGAAAGAAAGAAAGAAAGAAAGAAAGAAAGAAAGAAAGAAAGAAAGAAAAGGAGGAGGAGGAGGAGGAGAGGAGGAGGAGGAGGAAGAGGAAGAAGAAGAAGAAGAAGAAGAAGAAGAAGAAGAAGAAGAAGAAGAAGAAGAAGAAGAAGAAGAAGAAGAAGAAGAAGAAAGAGAGGCGGGAGGAGAGGGAGGAAGGGAGGGAAAGAGAGAATGTGTTCTCCCTCACCTGCACCTATACCACTTGGGAACTGTGTCTCTCACAAAGCAATAGCTTTCACTTGTGCTCCATGCCGACTTGACAGCAAGTATCTGTTAGATTACTAAGCACGTACATATGACTAGCAGGGCAGTTGAGGAATGATGAGGAATGTAAAAAGGGTCTTCCGTGTCTCACAGTGCCTCCACCTCTGTAAGAAACAGCTCCTCTAACCCACCTTCACCCCAGAATTCCACATTTAAATTGTTATTGGTGTGCACCAATTCACGGATGGATCTCTAGTGTCTTCCATGTTACAGATCACAAAGAAAGGCGTAGTAGTATTTCTCTGTTCAATGTTCAATGCTGTGATGTATTTAGACCATTAGATGCAATGTTTTAAGTTTCACTGCACCACAGAAAGGCTCTGGATAGAGGCACCAGGCAACCAACAGACTATTTTAGGGAAAGAAATTCACTTTCTATAATTTGAGTAGGCAGAGCTGAGTAAAAATAACCTCTGCTAGAGACACACCCACCTTCCTGCAATGACTTTTAAAAGGCACGCAAACTAACAAACAGAAAAAGACAAGTATTTTTGTATCTTGTAAAGTTTTGGTTTGCAGACTGAATTTATATTAAGCAGAGAAATCTAACACAGAAAGGAGGGGGCTGAAGAAATGGCTCAGCAATTAAGAGTGTTGCTGTTCACCCAGAGGACTCAGGTTCAATTCCCAGAGCCCACACAGGGGCTCACAACCATATGTAACTCCAGTCTCAGGAGATCCAATACCTTCCTTTTTTCTTTGTTTGGTTTTTTGTTTTTTGATTTGGGGTTTTTGGTTTTTTGAGACAGGGTTTCTCTGTGTAGTTTTTGTGCCTGTCCTGGATCTCACTCTGTAGACCAGGCTGGCCTCGAACTCACAGAGATCTGCCTGGCTCTGCCTCCCAAGTGCTGGGATTAAAGGCATGCACCACCACCACCTGGCCCAATACCCTCTTCTATCTTCCCTGGGTACCAAGCACGTAGGTGGTACACATACATGTAATTGAAATACTCATATGCTTAAAATAAATAACATTTTTAAATTAAAAAATAAACAAACAAAATGAGAATGAACAACCTAAAATTTTTTCTTAGGAATTTATAATAAGCAAAGAAATTTAAACTAGAAATGAAATATTCCTAATTTAAGAAAAATCTTCTTAAAATACATTCCTCTAATGAAATGAGATGGCACATTAGCCTACATAAACTCGGATAATCAAGAAGCTAAAACTTCTGCTGGTTTACATCTGAAGGAGTAATGCCCCTGAAAACTGGTCTCTTGTACAGTGACATTTGTTTATATTTAGTATTTATTAGAATTCCTCTCAAGTTTATTTTTCTCAATAATAGGAATTTGTCAAAAGAAAATTGACAAGAATAAAGACCAACCCTGTGACAATGCTCAGATGCCATTCTGATCATGGCTAGAATTGATGTGACAAATCCAACAGCTGGCTAAACTCATATTCTTAATGGAACTCAATTAAAACACTAACTAATGCTGACAAATTGGTTGTTTGCTAGTCTTTCAAAAATATTTTGGTTTTGCTTTCTGAGTTGACCTTGCTTTCAAAATTATTTTTACATCCACTATATATAGATTCCCCTATTCTAAGATGGATTCATTTCTGTGCTTCTTATAAATTAAAGCCTTATATATAACCAGCTAAAATTTTCCAAAACATTGTAAGGCTTATTACATTATAAATATTTTAATCATTAAGACAATCCAAACTAGCATGTGGGGTTTGAGGTCCAGTTGTTACATAGAAATGAAGAGAACTGTTCCAAGAGGGTAACTCAGCTACCCAGGAAGAGAAACAGGAGCTGATTTTCACAGCAGCCTGCCATGGCCTCTCATGCTAGGAAGGCCAATGCACTTACTGCCGTGGATGTTATGGCCTCTTGTGCTAAGTAAGCATGGCTCATTCTGCACATCTTACCAATGCACTTCCTATTTTATAAAGATTGTGTACTTAATGATTATTTATTAATGGAAAAAATGAAGACTGACTCTGCATGAGTCCATTCACCTAATATGAACAATAAATACTAAACACACTGACCTGGTGATGAAGCCAGAATTCCACGTTTCCCCCTCTGTTGTCTTACCCATGTCTCAACACAACAGTTGAGCTTTGAAACAGAATACATGAGATTCCTTCTTGTCTTATCGCTCAGAGTATTTAAAAAGTATGTACGTACAGGCAGACATTTAATAAAGTATCACTTCACCAAGGCCATTCTTGAGAAAATCTGGCATTTACTCTGTATTTTCCCGAGATGTGCAGAGGGGCACAGACTAGGGTTATTACTGGTGGATTGCTGCCTACCTTGACTCATGCTAAGACATCAAATCCATGTGGGGGTCCTTTTTCCCTCTCGGCCTGTCAGCCATCAGACTGAGAGGGGAAAGAGGCAGAAGGGACAACAGAAAGCTTTATATGTGGCCCATGAGCACAGAGACAACTCAACTTTCTTCCAGAGTATAAGGAACACATAGATTTGGGGAGCCTGGGGACAAACCCTAATTTGCATTAAGTGGCATGCTCCTCTCACAAGGCTTAGTATGTGGCAGTAGGATACTATAGCAGAACTCCTAACACAAATCTTCCAGCAGGAATCTGTACCAAAGTTCAAGCTAAAGATGAATCAAGCATCTGGTTTAGAGACAGGCATCTGGTTTAGAGACAGCTTTCAGATAAGGTCAGTCCTCCAGGCCCAGGAACATTCTCCAGATAAGGGCAGGTAGAGGCAGGAAGTTCTGCTGGAGGGAGGGAGGGAGTCCCATGTTGTCTAGCTATTGAGATAAGCTGTCAGACCATGGGGAGGCTGCAACCTCTGACCAGACAGCAATGTCTTCCAACAAATTCACTTACTAGTGTGAATACTAACACAGTGAAAAGTGGCAAAGGAAGAAAAAACAAGTCTCGGTATTATGAATATATTTTTGACCTCATGGTTCCTTGAAAAGCCTATAAAACCCATTGCCCCAGACCAAATCCGATTTTATTTGATCCCATCACAGTCATGGTTTTTGAAGCTCCATCTATCTTTTAGTGAATGATGTCTGTACACGACATTAACATGGTTGGGGAGTGCATGCGACCAACAGAATCTTTACCCTCACTTTCATAATGGATCAATCACCTCCTGGTTAACCCTTAACCCTGTCTCTGAGTCTACATCCTCAGTAGCCAATAATGAACCCTGAAAGTTTTTAAATAATTATACAGTAGTATATATGTAAATATATGCATAACACTATATGGTTCTATAGGAATATCTGGGAGAATGGGCAGGGTATACAGATAACCATCAGTCTCAATAAGAGTTCAGAGTTTTTAATTTGCTTCACAACAGATTCACCCAGAAATCCAACTCACAAAACTCCAGTTTCCCTGAAACATGTTAGTTAAGTAAGTGGGTTTCAGAAAAGTGCAATGGCATTAGGAAGAAAGCAAAAACTAGCTCACAGAATGTGTCAAAAAGCCTTTGAATCTCAAATGTCATGTATTGAATAACAGGCTTTCTCAAACTCATCATCTTTCCATCATCCCTGTGTATAGCTAGACACATGATTGAAACATTCTAATTATGCATTATTAATGTCAGCACTATCTGGAAAGTTCATAGCAACTGTGAAAATAAATTTTAAAGAAATGGCACATAACTAATCAATATGTTCTTCACTCCTCACTAACAATAAAACTAGAATTGACCAAGAACTATTTAGTTGGTTATCATAGTTTTGACCAGAAATGTCTCTCTTGTACTCAAATACAAAAGCAAACACTTGGGTCAACCAACCTCCTACTTTAGAGAAATCAAAGACATGAGTTTCTGGGGATGAATACTAGATGTGTGCAAAAACATGTACCAAGTTCTGCTACCATATGACCCAGTAACCCTAGTCCTGAGTACATAGCCAAAAAAGATGAAATCAGTGTCCACTGGGCATCTACATCCCAGACTCACTGCCATACTCTGCATGACAGCCAACAGGAAATTAGAGAAATTTCTCAATAGAAATGCATTGACTTTCATCAAAACCTGCTGTGGACATCACTCTGTATAAATAAAATGCTGATTGGCCAGTAGCCAGGCAGGAAGTATAGGTTGGACAAGCAGAGAAGAGAATTCTGGGAACAGGAAGGATGAGTCAGGAGACGCTGCCAGCCGCCGCCATGAGTACCAACATGTAAGATACTGGTAAGCCACGAGCCATGTGGCAAGGTATAGATTTATAGAAATGGGTTAATTCAAGATAGAAGAACTAGATAGCAAGAAGCCTGCCACGGCCATACAGTTTGTAAGCAATATAAGTCTCTGTGTGTTTACTCAGTTGGGTCTGAGCAGCTGCGGGACTGGTGGGTGAGAGAGATTTGTCCTGACTGTGGGCCAGGCAGGACTGAAGAAAACTTTAGCTACAAAAACCTTTCAATGGTTCTCTAAATATCTGTAATTTTCCAATTTGGTTTATAAAGTAAATTAAGACGTGCTGAAATGCACTAACAGAAATAGAAGAGCTGATTTTAAAAAAAAAGTATTCAAATCAAACACCTAAAATGCAAAATAAAGCTTTCATATATTGTTAAAACGGTCATACACAGTGAATGCATCAAGATATGATTTCAGGGCTGGAGAGATGGCTCAGTGGTTAAGAGCACTCACTGGCTGTTGCTGTAGAGAATCCATATCGTAGGATTCTATTCTCCACACCCACATGATAGCTCACCACCATTTGTAACTCCAGTTCCAGGGAGACATTGGTGCCCTTTTCTGACCTCCATGGGCTCTATGTGGTGCACAGACATACATGCAAGCAAACACCCGTACACATAAAATATAAAATTAGAAGAAAAAAGAATCTGGTTTCAATCTAGAGAATATTTCCTGACCCATGCCTTGTTCTTTTTTGGCTAGTTGGTTGGTTGGTTTGGGGGTTTTGGTTTGTTTGTTTGCTTGCTTGCTTGCTTGCTTGCTTGTTTGTTTTTCAAGACAGTGTTTCTCTGTGTAGTCCTGGCTGTCCTGAAACTTGCTCTATAGACCAGGCTAGCCTTGAACTCAGAGATCTGCCTGCCTCTGCTTCCTGAGTGCTGGCTTGATCTGTTCTCAGGAATACATCTTCCCTATCTTCCACCACACCCTCTGTCACTCCTTAATTGTTAAAGGTACAGAAGCAGGACAGTACAGAAACCTGAATTTGCAGTAGGCCAACTTTTTGAAGATGCACAAATATCCACTTACTACATATGAATGCAGGGATACACACATGTAGAGGGGTTTCCAGTTAGAAAGACACATGTTGGTTTCATGAGGGGGATCACATCTGGGAAAAGTTGCAAGAGTGGGGGATGAGGAAAGGGCAAGAGTCAAGTCTTCAGAGGAAAGACTGAAAAGAAATCAGCAAAGAATTGACAAGGTCATTCCAAGAGAGGGAATGCTGTGTCCTGTTTTTGGTAGGCCCTGTGCTTCTGGATTTATAACAAACAGAGACCCCCAGCGAAGAGAATCCAAGAGGGAAAGATTGACTTGTTTTAGATTCTACAGATTGAGGGCCCAGCAATTACCAAACACATCCAGAGATGCTCTCTGTAATCCTCCTGTCTGTTTAAAAATGATAGCCCATCCCCTGGGACCTACGTAGCAGGCCCAAGGAAACTGGCTTTAAATGATCATGTAAATGGAAAGGAAAAATAAAATAAATGAACAAAAAAATAAGAAGATGTAGGCTTGGAGTATTGGAGTTTACATATTTAAAGACCCCAACTGACCACATGGCCAAGCTTTATTGAAATCCAGTTTTCAAACAAACTGAAATATATATATATATATATATATATATATATATATATATATATATATATATATATATATATGCCATTTACAAAACAAATAAAAACCTTTGGTATATGATAGAAATTATTAATAATTTGAGGTATGCTAATATGCTCATGTTTTATCTTCTAGTTATACATGCTAAAATACTTACAAATGAAATAATACAATGCCCATGACTTCCTTCAAATTAATGTAGGAACAGGAAATGAGTAGAGTTAAAGAGGGAACAAGATTGTTATGAACTGGGAATTATGGACAGATACACGGAGATTCATTTTAATGCCTTACCTACCTTTGCATACTTTTGGTGTGTTTTAACTTAATCACTTTGCTTATGTGTTTATTTACTTTGGTCCTGAGGATAGGTGCTAGGTCCTCACACATGCTAAGCATGTCTTCCATCACTCAGCTATAAGCCTGGCTTCCATAATAATTTTGAAAGCACTAAGGCCTTTAAACTTAATTATCAAACCAAATGGAAGTCCTTACAGATATATTAGTTTTCTGAGAGATAGATTCAGTGATGATTTGCACAGTAAATGGTAACTAAAGAGGACTATCAAGGTGATCAGTGGGAGCCCTGGAGGGCATCTGACTCATTAAGGAATGAGTCTGTTTAAGGCAGCATTGACAGGAAGGAGAGACGGTTTGGGGAGTCATTTTGAGAAAGTGTCAAAATTTGCTGTTGCTTGACTGTAAGACACTGAGCAGAGGAAGGCTAAAAGATGACTCAGAATGCACAAACCTGGCAGATTTAACTCAGCTGTGTAATGAGGAAAAACAGGTAGGTCAAGAGAAGTCATTAGGGAGGAGTTGATAAAAATACCCTCAGGCAGTCTGAGAACCTAAGGGACCAACTGCTAAGAAACACAAATTCCTTAGCTAGGGAGGCATAAAAATAATAACTAGTCAAATGTGTGACTTACTTATAAATACACTGTCATGAGTTAAACTTACTGTAGTGAGATAACTGAGTAAAGTGAATCAGCTGAGTGTAAATGAGGCCGACCTGTAGCCCCACACTCAGGAGGCTGAGGTAGGAAAACTGAAGGTTTAAGGCCAGTGTGGGTACATAGCAAGACCCTGTCTCCAACAAGAAAAGAATAAAATCAATTCTTCGAACTAATGTAAAATAGCCCCAAACCTTCCTTAATAGCAGTAATTTTTACATGGTTTATCCATTTCATCTAATGCCAAAAACCTCTGTTTCTTGTTCTTTTAAGTAATCTAAGTAATCCTTCTTCTATATCACTCCCAATGTCTCTATTCCACTAAATAGTAAAAAGGAAGAAACATCACAGATGCCCAATAAACACCAAGGCTTCTGGGCAGTCTACCCAGTTACCATCAACAATACTGGATATTACAAAGAAATTGCAGTGTCCCAAGATTATATGAAAAGGAAGGGAGAGCTTCTTGGGAAGGCTTGTCAAATAAGATAACATCATTATCGTCCTAAACCCAGCCATGAAGTGTATTAAGAGACATCGACAATGCTGAAATAATGTCTCTTGAATTTCACTGATGAAATGAGACAGTTTTATAAAACTAAAATTCTATAATAACCATAATACACACCAGTGGTTAGCATGTCTATCCTTGTGAAGTTTGACCTTGATCAGTTTTTTTAAATAATGTTTCTTTTTTTCTAAAGAATTTCATACATATGTCTAATGAAACAAGATCATTACCTACCCCCATTCTCCCTCTCTAATCCCCCCCATGTGCCCTCCAACATGTCCCCACTACAACTTCCCATCTTCTCATGTGTTTGCTTGTCAATCAACCATTAGGTCCAATGAGTGGTGCTAATGTGACTGTGGGGGTTTGCTCATCCACTGGAGTATAGGAAACCTGCCAGTTGCCACACTCTCAAAACCCGATGATTCTTCTTTACCAAAAACCTAGTGCTTGCTCATAGCTCCTCAATAAGGCATGGGGCCTGGAGAACACATCACACATCTATAAACCTTGGACATTTTTAATGTTTAGAAAAGCTTAGTCCCTACATCCTGCAGGCCAAGGAAGTCACTCAGATCACCTCAGATTTCCCATAAGAATTGGAATGCTGTCTCAACAAACAATAAGAAGGAGAAAGATGCACTTCTGCTGCCCCTTTGTTCTTCTCCCTCTTCCCTTACTAAGTCCAAGCCAATTCATCGTGTTAATTAACTACTATCACTAAATCCCAGACTTTCTCTGCTGCTTGGTCCCAAGACATTATCTGAGGCCATCGTCCCTCACTATTTGCTATCAAATAAACGAGGAACTGCACCATTTGTTTGAACTTCAAATAAATACACAGCCAGGGGTCATTTAAATTGATAATGCTCCAATTCTGAAAAACAATAAGGACGAGCCCAATTGTGTGAAATCACCGTGTTTGGAACACTGGACTACCCTATCTCCTGCCACTGGAATGCTCAGCTGTGACAAGTCTTCCTCACTGGCTCCAGAGAGCTGCCAGAGCGAGCCTTGGCCTCTGAGAAAGAGGGAGAGGAAAGGATGCTGGGGAATCCTTTATCATCTATCAAAGGGCCATAAGCAGAATCTTTCTTTGTCTAGCAGAGAATGTGACAGATAGTAAGTTCTTCTTTACATAGAAGGTCGTTGGGGGTGGGGGACTGGAAAGAAGGCTCACTGGGTAAAGTGCTTGTGCATCCATGAGTACCTGAGTTCAGGTCCCAGCGCCCACGTTAAAAGCCAGGCAGCACACACTTGTAATCCCAGTGCTGGCAGGCAAAGACAGGAAAATCCCAGTGGCTCACTAGCCAGCCAGTGAACATCCGATCTCCACATACAAGGGCATGCACACCCACATACAGATGTGCGTGCACACACACACACACACACACACACACACACACACACACACACACAAGATGGTTGACATTTTTGCTTTTATCACACAACTAAGTGGGAAAATAAACAAGCCATAAAGATGAAAGCACAGGGAATGAGATGGAATTCATCCCAGAGCAAATTCCTTAGGCACCAGATGAGAAGGAGAGAAAAAGTAACTGGAGCAGACAGCTGTCAGGAGAAGGAGCACTGTGGCTCACTGTTGACTTTGTGACCATAGGTTCATTACTCACAGTCATCTAAGAGAAAACTTCCTTTGGAAAACAGGAACTGCTTCACAGGAAATGCTTCAGGCATCATTTTCCCATTCAAGGAACCTTTTCACACTTTGAGCTCATTGCTAAGATTCTCCTCCATTAAAATGTCTTCCTACGGAGTCTTACCTTTCTGGAATTAATGTCAAACTCCCTAACTCCATTCTCGATCCAACCATTTGAGAATAATCCATAGCTTCCAGTTTCTTTCCATAAGACTTATTACGGTGCCTGAAACATTCCACCACAGTTATCTTTCTCTCATATTAAACTGTGCAACCCTTGAGGCAGAAGATGGTTTCCTTCACCTTTTTCATGCACCGCACTAAACCTTCTCTGTGTTGAGGACAAACAAGAGCTTGAGAAAGTCTATTTCAGTGCAAAGAAATATGTTATACTTTTTGGTGAGGGTGAAAGCAAATATCTCTGAGCATACAACTGTTGTCCCCTTAAGGCAAGTATCCATTCATCACTCATGCAACAAATAGTCTCAGAAAATGTCAGCCCATCAAACAATTAAAAATGCTAAACATTTTCTATTCATTCAATTCTTCCATTTAAATGTTTTCCCTAATGTAGCACAAATCTCTGAAGGTCTTATTAACAAATATCAAACCTGGAGCCAGTTATTGGGGTGAATGCTGGAAGATCAGAGCAGCAGAACAAGCCACAGTCACCTCACCTTGCCAATTCCTCAGCTGATCCTGTTTGCTCAGACTGGAAGCCTCTGAGTCCTCACCCAAATGGATCTCAGCTGAACTGTGCTGCTCAAAAGCCTAAAAGCTTAACCAGGTTCTAGTTCCTCATCCTCATGTCTTAAATACCTTTCTACTTTCTGCCATCACTTCCTGGGATTAAAGGCATGAGTCACCATGCCTGGCTGTTTCCAGTGTGGCCTTGAACTCACAGAGATCCAGGCGGATCTCTGCCTCTGGAATGCTAGGATTAAAGGCGTGTGTGCCACCATTTTCTGGCCTCTGTATCTAGTGGCTGTTCTCTTCTCTGACCCCAGATAAGTTTATTAGGGTACACAATATTTGGGGGAACACAATACCACCACACCCTAACCCCCTTCCTTTGACAACATTACTCATTTTCTGTGCTACAAGTAGTTTTTCTTCCCCTTGTAACAATCCTAATTTGACGCTTCGGATTTAATGTTTTAATATAACTGGACAGTATTCCTTGACCAAAAACAGGGCCCCAGGTACTGTGGCATTTCTAAACATTTGGCTGCTAACAGAACGGTTACAAGTCCAGTAAGACAGGAACTTGCCCTTGAAAAAAATCAGAGTTTATAAGAAAAGACAGAGTAGTCAAAAAAATTAAACTCTAATAAGAAACGACCTCGAAGAGAAGTATAGCAGTCCATAAGCATTCAAAGAAATTAAGTTATTTGGTAAATGACTTGCATTTTAATGATGGATAGATTGGTTTACTTAACTCTTATTTACATCTATGAATTTCTAGGTGTTCAATTTGCATAATTAATGAATAATACTTACTATGTATCAGATATCACTCTAAATACACAAAGATATATATAAAATTAATTTCTTCTTTCATTAGTCCTCTAAACAGTGTCCTATTTTACAGATGGAGAAACCAAAGAGAAGGAAACTTAAGTGATTTCTCAAGGCTAAGAAACGACTAGTGGCATGGTTGATGTTTATCTTCTGCAAACTAATCCATTCTCAGTTTCTAACCATTAGAGTCTCCTAAGTCAGGAAACAGGGTTCCCACATGCTGAAATTGTTCCTGTTATTTTATCTAATCTTTTGAGAGAAATTGGGCCAAACCGTAGAAACACAAAATGTGTTTGTTATCCCCATGGTGATGAATTTTGGTCTGTGCAGTTCATACCCCCACACTTCAAGAAGAAAAGATTGCTTGTGGCTCTTTTGTACTTTACAGAGTCAGGAATATGGTCCAGCCTCTCTGAATGTAGATTTGCTAATTGGGTGAAACAAATGAACACTGTTATGCAGAGAATAACAACTGTTCTGTGTTCCCTGGCCCTTGCTCTGGCTTCACAGAACAAGTGATTGTCATTTGCTCCAGGCATAATGTATCTAAAATCGTTCACAAAAATCCACTCACTATATTCCCAAGCACCACTTTGATAGAGCATATTTCTGATTAAAAAACAACCTCCATGTTACTGAATAGAAAAATTTTATTCAAAAATATCAAATGACTGAAACTGGCCAGTTTATACAGACTTTGTTGCATAAACTCCTTCAATTTCTATGAATGATTTATGATGGTAAATACAAGAAGTAAAAGAATCAATTATATATGATCTTACATAAAATGGTATTAGAAGAATCAAAAGGAAAATGTTACAGTAGTTTGCATCTGGAATGACTCATAAGGGCCCATTTGTTGAAGGATTGGTCCCAGGACTGTGCTATTGGGAGGTGAAACTTTAAATACATCAAGTTGGAGGACTAGTCTTCAGTGCACTGGAGATGGTATAGCATATAGCTTTTCTCTCCAGGCAAAACATGAACATCTGGTAGCCATTGTGGAGCTGAGATAACCTTGGCCCCTTAGTCATGATAAAGTAATAAGCAAAACAGCATAACGATAGCTCAATCTCTAGTGATAGCAATGGCTCTATTTATACTGCTTAGTAAAGAAAGAGAGAGAGAACTTTGACTTGGGATTCCAGGCTTTGTGAAACCATTTCCTTCTAATTGAAATATTCCCTCCTGGAGGGGAGATAATGGCTTCTAAGAATCAGGAAGCTAATGAGACCTACTAGACAGAGGAAACTCATGAAACTTACAGTACCCAAAGGTACCCTCCCAAGGCTGTAACAATGGTTGGAGAATGAGAATACTCTTTGGTGGAACTGCCTGAGAGTTGACATCGAGTTCCAATGATGCTGCTTTCGTGAGCTCATCACCCATCTGAGTGTGGGCTTTTTAGTGATGCAGCTGCCTTTGGATTAGCATGGTCCTGTAAGCAATTCCAATAAATTAATTGGCTTGGCAAGCTAGACTTGAATGAAATCATCAGTCTGTCACTGATGCCCTACCTGAGATAAATAGACATTTGTTTGCATCTATCCAGGAAAAGTCACGCAACACAACTGGTGCCCACATAACCAAAGAAAAGTTGGAATGAACATTTGTACATCAATTGCAATGGATGATAAGACATGCAGTTGAGGCTCATCCATCTGTAGGGGAAGCATTCACCAGAGTAAAGCAAGCTATATTTTTCCTGTGGGGGTGGTATACCTCTTCTACAGTGGCAAATGCATTAACCCTGCTGCGGGATAAGACATGTTTGCAACTGATACAGGAGGGTTAATAAATTGGAACCTTTCATATCCCAGTTATTAATAATCCAAGGACCTAAGGTGTTAGACAATATGGAACAGTGCTCCAAGTTTGTTTTCTCACATTACTGAAGCTTAAAAATATGAACTCTCATGGGAACGTGCAAAGCAGAATCAAGCTTTACTCGGAAGAATTACAGAAAAGGAGAATTTGAGAAAAATTCAGAGAAATTCTCAAGAGTGGGAGAGATTTCTATGAGAGGAAAAAGATGTCAAACTTCCTTGTCTAGGGTTTTTATAGGATGAAAACTGAACAAATGGTGAGGTAAATGCTGTGAGACTGATTTGCTCTCTGGGCTATATTGGGCCAACTCAGTAGAATGCCCGCACACTCTACAAGTTTTCCTGCCAACCAGGGAGGTGATCATGAGCCTAAACACGATCTCAACATGCACCAAACACCCAGCTAGGTGTGGTTAAAGTCCTTCTCTGCCATCTCTGACTTGTGCCGGCAGATACTAATTTTGACTGTCTGCTAACTAGTAACTGGCTGCTGTTGCTACCTCCGACATTGCAATGACTCAAATGTCGTAAACTTATTAAGCTCTCCTTGTTCTCACATTTACATGATCTACTTATGGCTCTATCATGGCAGAGTTAACTCTATCACAGCTTTGTATTTAACTCCTTACCTATGGGGTCAGCTGGGGTGGTCACTTAGGTGGAAGGTTCTTAACAGAAGCCATACTCACTTCCAGTTTAGACTTAGTAGAATTAGCTGCATTTCAGAGCAAGACAAGCTGGAAGGGCAATAGTGTTTTCCATCTGTTCCTCAAAAACTTCCGGCAGGGGACACCAGCCTGCTGTCACTGGTCCAAAACCCCATTCTTCCTCTTACAAGGTCCACTTGGTATCTCATACCCTGCTGCAAGTTCTTCCGTGTCTTATCCCTAGTGTTCCTGGCTCCTAGCCTTAACTCTACAGTCTGTTCTCACTGTTCAATACGTTATTCCCTTGCAACTCTCACCATGGACCCTTTTCTCTTATCAGATATTGGAAGCTAGTCCCTGAATCCCAACCCAGGTTGAGCAATACAAGCCATCCTTGGGGAAACTCAATGTGACCCTCTCTCTCTATGTGGTACAGAGCGGTGTGCCTCCATGAGTGAGATGTACATACTACATGAGTGCAAGCAGGAACCCAAATTGACTGATGCACCAGAGAATATATCACAGTCTCTGAAAGTAACACATACGGTTTAGGATCCTAAGTGGCTGTGGTGTCAGATGCATGGAGGAGACAATAAAACATGTAACTGAGGCTTCACAATCTACCCTGACAAAGAAAGACTTACAAGGAAGGAATTGTTTATGTTATCCTTCATATTAGCCTCCAGTTTAGAAGACAAGTGAAAAAGGAGGATGAGAAAGAAGTGTCGGCTTGCCATTCCTGAGATCAAAAACATGGAACTCATGAGTAGAATCAATCAGTGTGGAGGGAGAAAGTGAGAAAGAAATGATGTATGATGTGGAGGGGGGCGTGCAGATCCAGGAAAAACCATAAGCTGACTCCATCTAGAGATGGGCCAGCATCTAAGGGGAAGTAGCTGACATCCCAAACATTTCAACCCTTAGATAAGGTTAGATAAGATGGCCAGATGTCCCTGAGCCTAGTACACAACTATTTCCCTTTTATAGACACTCCTAGACAAATGTCAGCCAATCGGGATCCTGAACCCTGGAAATTCTCTCACCCCAACCTCTGCTATGATAAAAACCCTACCCTGCCCAAGCTCAGGGCTCTCTAGTCTTACCACTGTGTTGGAAAAACAGAGACCAAGCTCCAAGCTTGAAATAAAGGCTCTTTGCTTTTACATGTGGAATTCAGTCTCCATGGTGGTCTTTTGGGGGTCCCTATGATCTGGGCATAACATATGATAACCCTCAGTATCAGTGAGACTCTTAATACAGAGGAAGAGAAAATCCATGACTCAGCATGGACACAGGAACATTAATGAAGGATTATACAAGAAACCTTGATGATGAGGAAATTCTGTGTCTGAACTGCTTGAACTGTGAAAAAGCATCATTTAAACTAGAAATAAAAGAAGTCCTCATAACCTGGCTTATGAGGCAGTGGGACATGGGATATAAGAGTGAATGGGATAAGTCTGAGTCCCAAAGATGTGGAGATACTGGGTTACCGCTCACACATCCTTGAGACAATACAATGAAAATTTGTCCCCAGTGAACTGGCTTAAATAGTCCGTTAGGGACATGTGGTTATGGCTAGCTGGGGTCCCCATGAGTATCAGGAACTAGGAGACAAGAGGAATATCATTACTGAGGAGACTGGGAGTGAGGGAGAGGACATTCTGTGCCTGCTCACCAAGTCTAATGAGATGGATTTGCTGCATAACTAAGAAAGAAATTAATTCCCAAAGGGCTTTTGTTACTTTACTGAGCCACAGGTGGGACCTGATCTTCATGACGTAGAAGAGGTTATGGTAAGTCTGAATGACTTAAACATTTAAACTGGAAATTACACAAAGGGATATGTCCAGGACACCCACTATCCAATATGATGAAATTTGTGTAAAGACAGAGTTCCTAGGATAGATTTAAACACCAAATGCTGTGTAGTGAGCCTCAGGAAAGCTTTAATGACTAACCATCAGTTCACCAAAGACATAAAAGAAAGAATGGAAGACAAAGTGGTACAGTTAAAATGGATTGTTCGTCCTAGAAGTGGGCAATTATTCCCCCAGAATATTCTGTGTGTATTTCTCCCTTACAAGAAAGTATACTGGGGGTAGAGATTGTGTTCCCAGCCCAGGATTCCTTCAGCATCCAAATATGGCTAAAAGAGTGATAACAGCCATGGCATTGGACCAGAGTCTGTGCTTGAACAGCTGGTGAGAGCACAGCCATGACCCAGCCTTAGCCAAGCAGTGCAAGGCAGCCCAGTGGAAACCATCTAGGGTGGAGAGATGCGTAGTGGTCTCACAGTAGTGCCCCAGGATGAGGAAGCAAGACAGGTTGTGGAGAACAAGTGGATGGAAGAAGGCTAAATATGGCCCTGCCTCCCATTCACTCTACTCTATTCCACATTGACCTTTTTATAAAATGATTGATACAAACAATTAGATCCTTTAATGCTTTTTAAAAGGACCTCCCTACATTTTGAAAAGTATAACTCTAGCTGCTAAATCCAAAGACCAATTGGGACTTGCTTAAAGTGGACAAGCCTTAAGACACCCTGCCCTTTCTAAAAAGGTTTCATTACATAATGCCCTTGAGTGTCTTGGGTATGCTACAAATTTGGAAACACATCTAAAGGAAAAGTGAAAACAGATGTTAAAGATGCTGAGTTAAGGCACTCATCTGAGTGGGAAAAGGCACTCGCAGAATCCATAAGTTATTAAATAAAAATCTTGGTGCCAGGAATAGGTTACCCCTATTCTAACTATCTCTCTGTTGCTATGATAAAAACACTCTGATCAAATGCAACTTAGTAGAGGAAAGGGTATGTCTCATCTTACCTTTCCAGGTCACAATCCATTATTGGGAGAAGTCAAGGAAAGAACTCAATGCAGAACTATGGAGGATTCTGCTTGCCAGCTCACGCTATGGCTCAGTCTCAGGCTCCTACTTAGCTAGCTTTCTTGACTCAGGACCACCTTATATCCATTAACAATCAAGACAATCCCTCATAGACAAGCCCACAGACCACCTGATAAAGAAAATTACTCAACTGGGACTCTTTGCAGGTGAACCTAAGCTGTGTGAAGTTGACAGTTACATCCAAGTACTGGCCCCTGACTTCTCACAAATCACAGAGTCTTTGTTCCTGCTGTTGGTTAATGCTGAGCTGGAGAGTAAGTCCCTATTGCACATTTTGGTCTTAGGATATTGAAAATTCAAGCTGGAACTAAGATGAAAACTCCCTTCATAATGCCTGGCTTTTATTATTTTATTATTTGGGGGGGGGGGGGGGAATTGTCACCAAACGCCCTGCTCGGTTATGGACTCTACATACTGCACTACCAACATCCCAAGCAAAATGTGTCAAATTGCCTTCTAAACATTTGTGTTTACACCACAGATTGCTGCTGTTGTCAGGTGTGACCTAGGGGGAAATTTCTTTTTGTTGTCATGAGTGGTTGATATATGACTCATTCCTGGTCAAACTGCTGAGAATATATGACTGTTTCTATGTGCACTGACTCAATGTTTAGCCATAAATGGAAGAACATTCCAAGACATCTATATTGCCCCCACCAAAACTCAGGGAATATCACGAAAAGGTGGCATAAAGGGTGGCAGAGCTGAAGGAAGGGCACATTATTAGGCAAATATCTCCCTAAATTGTAATATCCACTCCTGCGGGGAGTGAGACAGGATTGGGAAGCTAATGAGACCCAAGAGACTCAAGGCACTCAGAAAGGTAGGAGTCACAAGGCCTCTCCCTGAGTTCATGTAAATAGTAAACAATCTCTAAAGAAAGGAGAGACTCTTCTGTGGATGGAACTGTCTACAAGTCACAAAGGGAGCTGGGATGCAGCTTTCATGAGTCCTGATGCATCCTGAGCTGGGCTTTTTAGTGATACAGCTGCTTTTGCATCATACATGTTCCATTAAGGCTTCATCCATGCGTCTGTAAGTGTGTAAAGTGTGTAAAGTTAGACTCAGGTAGACTGATTCTTCAATCTGTCATTGATGCCTTAGATGGAGTGAACAGAATTTGTTCATGTCTCCCCAGGAAAAGTCAAACGATACTATTATTACCCACTTGTGTGCCCGAGCCTCATATGATCTTGAGAGGTAGTAGAATACACAAGAAGCAGACACTTCACTGAAGGCTGAACTTCATAATTCAGCTTCCATGAGGCTTCACCCATGATGGGATGGCACTTTTTGGTGATGTTGCAGTGTTTGCCACCATTGTAAGTGACCACACCCCATTTGCCTATGAGCTCACTGAACACATTGGCTCACCAAGTTGGCTTTGGATGGATCATTTCTCTGATATATCAAGGTGACAAATGTTCATTCATCTCTCCTGAGGAAACATCAACAGGAAGTTGTGGGAGACTGGCCCCTCTGTTCTCTCTCATTTATTTACTGTTCATGACACAAACATGTTTTCTCCACTGCAATCTATCACCTCTTCACAGGCCCAAAGTAGTGGGCCAACCAATCACAGCAGGACACATTGAAAACTGTGAACCATGATGTCTTTTCCTTTTATAAGTTGATTGTCTCAGCTCTTTGTTCATGTCACAGAGAGTCAACAGGTGCAGACATTTAATAAGGTCTCCTTTTCAAAATATGCAAAGTTTCGGTCAATAAGGAAAGTTTTAAAATGGCAATAATTTGAGCAAGAGATTTACTGAAACCAAATTAAATACCTGGATATATAATATCCTCAATCTTACACACAATGTAAAATGAAAAAAATACAAGTAAGAATTTATCATCCTCCATCTGATTGGCAGAAACGTCATGGTGCCTTCTACTGCCCACAGTGGGGAAGAAGATGGAAGCTGGTACTATCAGACTTAACACATAAAATGGAAAAATGATGCACTATCTTAAGGAAATCAGTTGCTTGCCTCTTCACTGTTAGAAATAAATAATGAAAAATAAAGAAAATACGTAAGCCCTCCCAACTGGTGCCATTTATAGATGTATGCATACGTGTGTGTATGTATGTAAATTCTAGTTAAACTGACCATTGATAAATGGAATTTTTGAGTTTTAAACTTAAAACTAGTTTTAGACTTGCGAACCAGAGTAAGGAGCTCCCACTTGATATATCAGTCTGAGAGACTTCTGGAAAAGCCTTGCCCAAAGTGCTTCCTCGGGAATTATCAAGGAGGAAAACCTTCCTACCACAGGCAGAGGGAGCAACAGCATTGACTACAGAAGCAGGTAGAGCCATGTCCTGAGAACCCGCAACCCCCACCATAAGTGATCTTGGCTTGTACAGTTTGAAGGGTTTAGAGGGAGTCATCTAAGTAAGAAAGGACAAAGAATTGATCTAAGGCAGGGGCCAATGACTGATTTCTTCAATAAAGCAAATCAAGAGACATCAAGATGTTTGTCACTATGAATGTGGCCCTCACAGAACCACACAGCTGGCTCCTAGACTTCTCAGTTGGAATAGTGGCTGAAGACGGTACTATTTCCTGTACAAGGGATGAAGGTAGCCATTGCTGCAGGCTTGATTCTTAAGACACAACTCCTGGTCTGACTCCAGGGACTAGTGAATATTGCCCATGTGACCCTGGCAAGAATACCGAAGTTATGCTTGCCTCAGCTTGTCGTCTCTACACTAGGAACGACAGTCATTCATTCTTATGAATGACTCCTAACTTGCTATCTTAGAGCCTAGAACCAGAGTGCCTAGAACCAGGCTGGCACAAAGCAAGTAGTAGGTTAATTATTATTTCAAGGTATATGGAATATGTATGCATGTTTAAAATTCACAGCGGTGATTTCCTAGGCTCACATTCATCCTCATGACAGCCAACAATGTCCCTATGGGGATAAAAGTCAACAAATACTTGTGAAAAGGAGTCCTTCCCTTTTCTGACTTCCTATGTCCACAGGCAGGAAGCCCCAATACTCGCTTGAACAAAGGTTCTGATTGGAATGGCATATTTAAGCTGATTAAATACCTTGGAACACTGTCATATCCATGCTCCTCTCATGCCTTTCTACTGCCTCCTATTTTCACTTCCCCTCAAACGCTTTCTCTTCACTGTTTTGGGGCACATGTCCTCCCTGTTTTGACCTCAGAACAATCAGAACTAATATTCAGCCAGCCACTCTGATATGGATCTGGCTTCCACTTCATATACTACATTTTCCTAACTATTCCACTTCCAGAGAAAACAAAAAAAAAAAAATTTAGAGTGTGGTATTATTGACAATTACCTCTTACATCTTTTATAATATAATGAGCATGGTGTGTGTGTGTGTGTGTGTGTGTGTGTGTGTGTGTGTGTGTGTGTGTGTTCTTCTTGGATGAATAATAAAATGGAGCTTAGGACAGAATGAGATTTACTTGAGGGTTTCAGAGTTAAAATACATAACACTAGATAATCCTGACAGAGATTTGCCCTTTATTTTCTATAGGTAAGTTCTATGTTTATCAGCTACAAGCTTCAAGATCATTTCTTGTTGAAAGACAATTCTCCATGGCATTTCTGTACATCACACCAATCTAGATCTGCAATTTCGTGTTCTGTCTTGTTTGTTTTTGCCTTTGTGGTGGTGAGGGTCAGCTCAGGTTTTCACGCATGCTACAGAAGTGCTCTATCATGGAGCTGTCTTTCTAGCCCTCATGGTGCACTAATTGTTATGCTTGTTAGTGTAGTAAACTGTTCTGGAAGATAAAAATGTGCATTACTCTGGGATGGATGGAATATTTGTTTGCTTGCCAAAATACTAAAACCACATATCCTTCGAAGACAAATATTAGTCAGGTTTGCTAGCAGCCAATAGTAAGACTGGAGATTCCAAGGTTAGGGTTCCTCATCAGAGACGTAAACACATTATCAGAAGCATTCACTAGAACACTGCCATATCACCCCAATATAAGCTCTCAGACTACATATAGTTTCCATGCCTCAATTCTCCTACATGCAGAACGGAGAAAGGATGTCTACTTCATAGCCATCATATGTTAATTAAATTTACAAATGAGATAATACATACATAATACACAATCCGTCTATACCTCATAGGTAGACTCAAATATTGTTCAAGATAGCAGTACCAGGTGACGTTTGGCTGCCTCTCCTCTCCATTAAATGGCCTGCACACTGGCTTAGTCTTCACTAGATACTCCGCATCACAGACACCAAGGGCCATTCTCTACATCAACAGTGTTCATCCTCCAGACAATGGCTTAGCTAGCTTTCTCTCTACTTTTTTGTTTTTGTAACAGAGTGTCACGTACACCTCATTGGACTTGAAATCTCTATGTAGCCTAGGAAGACTCTGTCTACATTTCTGCTCCTTTCTATTTCCTTCATTCTAGTCATACACACATACATAAAAGGAATGAACTAAAAGGAGGATGCTCTTACAAGTGTTCTAAAACTGTTCTAAATTCTTCCCCAACTACCATTTAACAGATGCTAACAGAAAACCAGTTTGTATAACATGGGATAAGGGAGAAGGCAGTAGCCAGAATGAGGTGAAGGTAAGTCATGGGATCTTTACTGGAAGAAGAATTATAGTAGCCATAAAAAGCAATCCAAGAATTACTCAGTTATATAAAGGTATTATTCTTAAATGTTGAATCTTTATGGAAGTATTGTTGAAAAAACAAACAAACAAACAAACACTGGAGCCAGACATGGTATTGTGTACCATTAATACCAGCACTTACGAGGCAGAGGCAAGCAGATTTCTCCAAGTTCAAAGCCATGCTGGTCTACATAGTGAGTTCCAGGCCAGTCAGGGCTACACAGTGAGATCCCACTGAGAGAGGGGAAGTGGGTATTGGAAAGAAAATAAGGAGAATGGTGGTTGTGGCAGTACAGCCACATGAGTGTTGGAACACAGCTAGGGAATGTGCATCACCCAGCCCCAGTGAGTCTGAGCGCTTGTTCTCAGTAATTGTCAGAACTTGAATGAGATGCCCATTCTCACCAAGCTTTAGTTGGCCTCCAGAATATGTTAAGACACAACCCCACAACTCTATACATTGTAGCCATGATGAGAGGGAGTATTGCAGACTGGCCAGTAGATTACTTCTTCAGAAAGTAATTTTAAAAATAATATTCATAATCATTTCCCAGAAGAATATGAAATTCCATAATATGTGTGCTGCACTTGGCCAGATACAGCCCTTCTAGAATGTAAACTACAAGTCATAGAAACTCCTGTTGCTGAAGATTCTATTGAGACCTTACAATGCTATCAGTCCTGGATAACCACTTAGGGGACTGGATAAACTTACCTGTAACAAAAAATCGAAGAGAGCCATCTTGGACCATTCATGGTGATGGATTTCAGTGCAGCCCCACTCAGGTCTAGGAACACGGCCATTCAGCCAGCACTTCTGTTTTAGCAACTGCTGATAATTTCCCCAGGTGATCTTAACAGAAGAATGGCTGTCATTGCTTGTAGATGCCAGAGATGAGTCCCAGAGAACGATAGGACGAGGGCGGCCATCTACAGAATCAGAAAAACGAACAGATCTCTTAGCATGCTGCCCTACTGAGTGGGCAAGTGTCCTTGCGTTCCCCAGGTGATCTTAACAGAAGAACGGCTGTCATTGCTTGCAGATGCTAGAGATGAGTCCCAAAGAATGATAGGACGAGGGCAGCCATCTACAGAATCAGAAAAGCAGCAAATAGTTCACTTAGCATGCTGCCCTGTTGAGTGGGCAAGTGTCCTTGGGAAGGCCACTTACTCTTTCTTACCTTACCTTCACCTGTCCAGTGGGCCCTGTGTCTTCACAAGTTTTGATATTTTTGTATCAATGATACTCCTGGTCAGTTGTAAGTCTTATAAAGTGGAAAGTTATTATAGACAATGAAAAGAAAATTTAACAAGATTTATGGATGTGGCAGGAACAGGCTACTAACCACTCACTCAGGCTTCCTTTGGTTAGCTTGGTTTTATTCCACATCTAAAAGCAGCCACCACAAGAAAGGAAGGAATCCAGACATTTATAATTGTCTATTCAGGGTCTGAGCAAGAGCGGTCTCTGTTTGTAATAACAGCTGTCTGATTTTTGGAGGCTACACCACGATGCTGGGGGTGGGGAGAATTTTTAGAAGTCACAAATTTCAAAGAGAAATTGGATGCTTCACATCAGTGGCTGGAGTCTCCAAAGAAGGACAGCAAGAAAAAGAAGTGTTTTTGTTTCTGTTTTTCTTTTCTGATAGGAAACGTGCAAGCACAACCGTGCTCTTGGAAAGGGATCATACAGTCGTCACACATAACCTCATAAGGCAACTTTAAGCAAATGTCACTTTTTCAACTGTATGTGCATAGATGATATTTTTTTAAATGTCACTCGAGTTGTTTGGATCTCAGTCACTGGAGAGAAATGCAATTTCTATCATTGCTAAACTAAATAAAGTATGGTAAGGCCCAGTGGAGTCATCAACAGAAAAGATCATGATGGAGTCCACTGAACAACGTTTCAGGCTTAAAACGGAACTGTCACCAGCAAGTCCCCATTTCAGCCAAATAAAGTCACAGAGATGGCGGTGGGCAGATTTGCTTACAACTCAAAAGTCTGTGCGGTGCTCTTGAAGAAAACAGCTCAACTGCAAACCTCTAAAAAGCCCCTTTAACTCATTCTGAACAAGCCTGAACAATAGAGCCCTAAGGAATTCGGACCGGAATGTCCAGACATGCCCCGGGAATTTCTGAAAGCCCTTTGAACCGGGCTCGGATGTTCGGAATCTGTGACTTGCGTCGCCCAGATAGCAACTCAACCTTTCCTGCTTGTGTCTCACAGCATTCTTATCTGCAGGAAACAGGCAGCTGCCTGACCCGTTCTGAAGCTGGTGTCACACCAGCAAGTAAATGAACTTACTTAATCTTTCTAATTGCCCCCATCCCAGCCTGTTCCAAAGAAAACTTGTTCTCCATTTCGCCAACAGTGTAGGGCAGAGCAAGAGGAAGGTCTTCAGCTTATACAGAATATGGCACAGTCACCGACACTCAGTGAAGAGAAGAAAGGAACCTCAAGCTAACCCAAAGGATCATCATTTTTACCATTACATTCCTCCTTTCTATTTCTTTTTACTAAGCAACTGGGCTCCTGAGACCTAATCACATTCTAAGACAGAAGAAGATCAAGACAACTGTGACTACCCCAAATACTGCGCTGATTTTTTTTTTTAAGAGAACTAAATCCATGCAAGATCTGTCTATCATGTGAAGAAGACAAATCAGGCCTGTGTCACCAAATATGAACAGAAAATGTCACACGGATTTCAGAGACAAACACACAGGACACCTGAACGGCGAGAGTCTGTAAGTCAGTGTCCTTGGCACTGTGATTCACAAACAGCACGTTTCGTCTCAGAGCAAGGACATGTTCAAAGGGAACTGAAGTCTAACACTGCATGTCACAGCACAGTCACCACAAAGGACAGGCAAGCAGCAGCTTCCTGTACAACCCCAGTCCTGGGAGGAGCAAGAAGCGGTCTACAGAAGTCAGAGGAACCTTCTAGGCTATCTCCTCATCCCTAGGAGTACCCATGCCTTACTATAAAACTAACTAAATAAAACAAGTCTCCTCATTTCTGGCAACGAAGGAAATTCTACACGAGAATGTATAGCTAAGAAAAACACACTCACCTGCAGCCCACAAACCACCGTGTTTTGTTTTCTAAACTTTCCTGCCCATCTCCCTCTTACCTGAATAAATAAAAAGCTCTAGACATTCAGGAAGAGAACATGGTTAACTCGTGGCTGAAGCTTAGACTACAGAACTCAACAGACCTTTTGCTCTCTGGTCTTTGACTTCGTGGCTTTGTAACGTTGGACAGGGAACAAAGCCTCTCCAAGCCCGCCTCCTCCTGTAACACGGGAGCGACTGTGTACCTTTGTAAACTGACTTCACTATCATTAAATAAGACTGTGCATTAAAAAGAAAAATCTTTCCGCAAACTTTTATCACTTCTACCTGGTGCAAACATTGAAATCTCTTCCTAGAAATTTGTGGACATATTAAATATATAATTGCTGTCTGCAGCCACCCACTGTGTAAGATCAGCCTGATAGATAGGTCTACCCTGATTTGAACATGATACCTCACTAACAGGTATACTTTTTAGGTTGACAAATATAAATTAAATGAAAGAAAAAAAATAAAGCAAATAAATAAAATCATCACCCTAGTGTTTAGCATAAATACATAACCAAGAAATGGTTTATAGCAGCTTTTCTACATATGAGCCTTCTACAGCCTCATAGTACACCAGCCTTCAGCCAACCTTTGGTGCTTACTGAGCAACTACTATATGTCATGCAGGGCTTTAGAGACTAGAGCTAAATTACAAACAAATAGGTGTCAACTTTTATTTTTGCTCTCATGAAACTTAAATTTTCCCAGGATAAAGAAGCAGAAATTACACAAAGGAAAAAAAAATGGACCATTTCATATATACAGACCCTAATAATTGTTTCACTAAATACTGTAGCACAACTGCCTATCTTACAATTAAATATTTAAGTAGCACAGCTGCAATTGTATTACAGTAATAAAGCCCAGTGGCTGCACACTGCGCAAACAGCAGTGAATAAACACTTGGCGTTTGGTTAGCCTCATGGTCTCCACCACAGCCATTCAGTTATATGTTGGCTCAGTGTCACCGTGACACAAAAGAGCGGCAGGTAGTAAAAGGACAATTGGTTGTGACTAAGCCAATACCGTTTTATTGTAAACACTAAAGTGTGAATTCCATATGATTTTCAAGTGTTGTAGTAATATTATCAATGTTTTTATTATTTTTTCAGGCATATAAAATGTAGGCAACACTGTGTAGAATTGCAGAAATCAGTTCATGAAATCAAAATAGGTAGAGGGTCATGTTGGCCACAAGCTGTAACTCTTACTTGCCCATGGGTTTACCATTTCTCTTCTGTAGATCACCAAATTCTTTGATGGTTTTTGTTGTTGTTGTTTTTTGGGGGGGGTTGTTTGTTTGTTTGTTTGTTTGTTTGAAACATGGCCACACTATGTAGCCCTGACTGGCCTAGAGCCTGTTATGCAGATCAGACTGGCCTCAAACCTACGCAGATTGCCTGCCTCTGTTTCCCAAGTGCTGGGATTAAGTGCACATCAGCACGGCTTTTTCCCATCCCCCAGCTGCAGGTTTCCAGCTGTAGCCACAGCTGGACTTGAACCTTCATTCTTCTCATTTCAGCTCCCTGAGTGCTGAGGTTACAGGCGCACACCATGCTTGGTCACTTAACACACATTCTACTGTGATCATTAAGAAGTCATCCTCTAACTGCCAAAGGTGGCTTTTCTCCACAGCTGTGCATGTTTCCTCAGCAAAACATAAAGACCTTCTTTCCTTTCCTGTCAGGGAAAGGGATTCCCAGAGAAAAGAGAAAGCTGGTGATCTGTGGCTCCCTAGTTGGTGAGTGGAGCACAGGGCCTTTCCCATCTTTGAAGTTTAGTCTTCCCACTGTACCTGAGTGTGTGACCCTCACAGGTAAGAATATCTGTCAATGGAGCGGCAGATCCCAAAGCAGGGAGTGCCATTGAGGGAAGATTTCCACTTTATATAAAATATAGCTTTGAAGGAGAGTAAAGGAACATTGATAGATCTGAGTGATGACGGGGAAATGGTCTCTGAAAACAGGAGCCCGGTTAAAGGCAATCGCCCTGAAGTGTTTTCGAGATGAGCAGTGTTCATCTCCTCCCATTCAGATTTGTCAAAATGATGCAGGGCTGTGCTCTCCGGAGAAATCTTAATGGTGAAGAGATAAAATTCCAACTGTCAGAGCGGTGGGAAAGCAGCCTTTGATGGATGTGAGGATGTCCGTGTGAATTAAAGGTTACACAGCTGTCTTAAAAATGAGGTTGCCAGTAAAACTCCTTTCTTCCAATATCTGAATCTCTCCTCAGAATTTTGATGTTCTCTTAAGTCATTTTTTTTTTTATTTTTTTACCCAACAGCACAAAGAAGATATTCTTTGGGGAAGATGGACATGAAAATTAACCAAGAATGTATGCTCTGAACAATCTCCTTTGTCTACATGTATTAAATTCCCTTCACTTTAAACACTGTCTGACTGGTTTTGCTACACTATAGGGGCAGGCCAAGCATGCTGGTGGAGTGTGAATGTCTGCCTGTATTTATCACCAGGTAAAAATAAGCAAAAGTGTTCTGAGCTGTGAATCAAAAGCCCTTTCTATCTCATGGGCCAAGTTCCAGGACTCCTTGTGAATGAGACTAAAAGGAAGTAACAGTCCAGCTCAGAGCCTTTCACTAAGCATAACTCTACAGATCCAGGAAAGAAAACATGGGCTAGTCCAAGCCAGTGGAGCATCTTCATTGGAGGAAACAAATTCCATGGGCTCCATCACAAGTACCAGCAAGTCACCAACAGAAAGCTTTATACTACGGGTTGCCCAGTGCAGAAAAGCAGTAAGGTGTTTGTGCCTGCTGCTCCAATGGTCATGTCAAAAGTGTCTAGGTATGAAGATTCATTAAGTCCTATCAACTCCATTATCCTTCAAGTGTCTGGCACAGCAGGATTCGGACAATTAAAATACATATATTATTAAGAGCTGGAAAGATGGCTCAGTCATTTAGCTCTTTTTTTTCTTTTTTTTTAATGATTTATTTATTTTTATTTTATGTACATTGGTGTTCTAAACCTGCATGTATGTCTGTGTAAGGGTGTCAAATCCCCTGAAACTGGAATTAAAAACAGTTGTGAGCTTCATGAGGGTGCTGGGAATTGAACCCAGGTCCTTTGGAAAATCAGCCAGTGCTCTTAACCACTGAGCCATCTCTCCAGCCCCGTCATTTAGCTCTTGCTGCTTCTTTGGAGGACTGGAACCCAGTTCTTATCACCTACATCTGGCAGCTCATAAACATTTATAACTCTAGCTCCCAGGAATCCTTCCTTCTTCTGGTCTCCAAGGGTACCAGCACATATGTGTCATACATACATAGGAACACAAGATTACACATAAATAAAAATTAAAAATTTGTCTTTTCAAAAATAATAGATGGGTGCTGGGTGTGGTGGTGCCCACCTCATTCCAACATACAGAAACTGAGGCTAGGGCATTTTGAGGTCATGACAGTCTGGTTTGTATTACTGTTTTGAAGACAGACTGAGCTGCATGAAAGAGACATTATCTCAAAAACTAAAGAATGGGGTTTGAGCTCACTAATAGATCTCTTGCCTAGCATGCCAAGAGTACTGCAATCTCTGTCTGTCTGTCTATCTGTCTGTCTGTCTCTGTCTCTCTCTCTCTCCTACTCTCAGGTTATATACATACATGTACACACACACATACACAATTTTTCCCACCTATCTCTCTTTTTTATTTTTGAGATTATAAAGTATAATTACATTTCTCCCTTCCCTTTCCTTCCTCCAAACCCTCCCACACGTCCCTCCACACTCTCTTTCAAATTTATAAACTCTTTTTTCATTAATTGTTATTTCACAAACTTGTGTATACATATATACATATATATTCCTAAACAATACAACCTCCTCGATCTCAATAATGTTACTTGCGTGTACACAATTTGACTGAAGTGGACAGGCAGGTGAAATCTCTCAGCTTAAAGCTGGTGAGGGTCACAAGCTAACTCATATGAGAGAGACCCAAATAGGAATGTAGATTTGTGATAGCCTTGAGAGAAGAATGAGTTGGAAGAGTTAGAGGAAATTTTACATGTATTCAGGATTTTAGGTATTGTTAATTTATTTGTCCACTGAACAAGTATTTAAAAGTGTCATTTACTCTCTGGACTTACTTGGTCCTATGTTTGGGGTAGAAGAAATATGAATATGAATGGAGTATATTAAGAGAGGAGACCTTATTAGGAAGCTCCCTGAGGTTCCAGGCAGGAGCTGAGCCTTATAGATCTGAGAACTTAATAGAATCAAACAAGTATACACATAGAGCATGTTCAACAGCCATTGAAGAAGCGAGTGGACCAGAACGGTGAAGAACTGAAGACAGAGCTGAGACGTGTGGCTGGAAGTCACAGGTCACTAGGAGAGGAAAGTTTGCTAAGATGTGACTTGGGCTTGCTACGGTAGGAGCTCGCAAACAAAAAAGCCACACATTGTTGATTTTCTCCTGAAGCCACCACGTGCTCTTCAGGACCAGAGGCAAGACCTAGCACTCTGGGGAAGATACTAACCTACCCAAGATGCATAGAGAACTTTCTCAACCCATCTTGTAAGACTGTGTAAATCCAACGAAACAATGCCGCATTACTGAGTCTTAAAAGGAAACAAATCTTCATCCAGTTTTATAAGGTTTCTTCATTTGAAAGGAGAAAGAGTAGAGACATAAGATTACATAGCTTCCGAATGTATAGATGCTACAAAACCAACCAAGTGGTGGGTTTGAGGACAAGTCTTGGAAATAGATTTTTGTGTCAATTAAAACATACGAAGACATCGTCATACATCTATTAGAATGTCTGTTTCTACTATGAAAACCAAGTGCTGGCAAAGGCCTGGAGAAAAGAGAAACTTCAGACGCTGTTGGTGAAAACGCAAATGAATACGGCCACTCTGGAAAACTGTATGCAGAGTCCTCAGAGGACTGAGAGGAGAATGTGACCCAACAACCCTACTTGCAGATACTGTCCAGGGAATGAATCAGAATCTCCCATGTTCACTGAAGCGTCATCCACTACAGCCAAGGAGTGGAGGCAGCCTGCAAGACTGCCATCATGTGCTACCACACACCAAGACAGAATACTATTCCGTCTATACGAAAAGAAATGCTGTCACACAGGACAACATGAATGAAACAGGGGACCTTGTGCTAAGCCAGATAAACAGGAAGACAAAGACAGATACCGTGCGATCCCATATGTAGACTCTAAATTATTTGGACTCTTTGAAAAGGATAAACTGTTTGCTGCTAGAGTCTAGGGAGAAGAGAAGGACTATTTGAGGGCCATGTTGACAAAAAAAAAAAAGAATTTGAAGTTTCAGTTAGATGGGACAAAGAAGATTCAATAATCTCATGGTGGTGGTGGGGAACGGCTCAATGGATAAGGTGCTTGCTGTACAAGTTCTGGGTGTGGGGGCACGAGCTTGCAGCCTCGGTGCTGTGGGTGGGGGTAGGGGTGGGGACAGAGATAGGGAGATCCAGCTAATCTAGCTTAAACGATGAGCGTCAGACTCGGTGAGAAACACTGTCTCAGAAGAGCACAGTGGAAAGTAAGAGAGGAAGACACAAAGTATGTGAGCACCTGGATGAGAACACGCCCATGTGCATACACATGAGAGAGAGAAAGAGAACATTTTTAAAAATGAATGATCTGTTGCACCGAATGGTGACTAAAATAAGAATGCATTGTGTATTGCAAAACTGCTTTTAAAATGCGGGGGGGGGGGGGGAGCGCAAAGCTAAAATGATTTTATTATGAAGAAATACCAAGTATCTGAAGTGATTGATTTAATTAGCCTGATTGAACCAGGCCCCTTCAAAGCAGCAAATTATAACCTGTAAGTATACACAGTTATCACCTAAAACTAAAATTAAAGAGGCATTAGATTTCTAGGTAATTTAGACCTCTTCTGCAAGCAAAAATTTAAAAAAAAAAAAAAAAAGTGTCTGTGGATTCAAGTAACTATCACTCACTTCACAGTTCGTTTTCTCTGGGTTGAACAGAGCTCGGTTCATCCCAGTGCTTATCAAGCATTAACTGCTCAGGTAAGTGTGCAGCCTGGGAACAGAGAAGAACGCCTGTGACTTGTCCATCGTGACCTGCCTAAGCGATCTGAACCATCAACTTTTAAAATTACCCATAGTTCTGAAGCTTGCCTATGGAGCTACCCTGAATATCCACTCCCTGAGAGTCTCTACACAAAGGGAAGGCTCTAGATTCTTCCTGCCACGATGTTTATTTTAAAATGCAGAAATCAGGCTGGGTGCGGTGGCACACACCTTTATCCCCAGCACTTGGGAGGCAGAGGCAGATGGATCTCTGTTGAGTTTGAGGCTAGACTGGTCTACATAGTGAGTTTCAGGACAACCAGGGCTATGTAGAGAGACCTTGTCTCAAAAAAAGAAAAGAAAAGAAAAAAAAGGGGGGATCAACCTAGGCACTCTGCATGTGTGTGACAGTTGTGTAGCTTGGTCTGTTTGTAAGGCTCCTAGCAGTGAGATCAGGACCTGTCCCTGACACTTAGCTAGCTTTTGGGAACCTGTTCCTCCATGCTGGATTACCTTGCCCAGGCCTTATGCAGGGGGAGGAGCTCAGTCCTGCCTCAACTTGATGTGCCATGCTGTTCAAGCCCATGGGAGGCCTTCCCCTTTCTGAATGGAGACAGAGGAGGCGTGGATGGGTAGGGGGAGAGATGGGAGTAGGGTCGGGAGGGGAAAAGAGGAGAGGAGGGAGGGGAAACTGTGGTAGGTATGTAAAATAAATGAAAAAAAAGAGTTTAACAAAATGCAGGATCAAACTGGCTTCTGAGGGCAGTGATGATGTGGTAAGGGGGTCAGGCTCTATAAACAATCACGTTTAGAGGTGATGCCCTCCTTGGGTAACCTAGTCTGGGGAGTCTTAGGTTCAAGCTGTCAAAGGAGACATGAGTTCCTGACAAGAGTAACCTTGGAAGATAAGTCCAACCATATCACTCCCTTCTCTAAACCTGTGCTGAAGACGAAGCTCAGGATCCTGACAGGATAAAGAACAAACTGACCCTCTAAGAAGACATGTCTTGCTTCATCCCCCAATCCGCAATCTCCAGTTCAAAACGATTTGCATTTTCCTGAGTACACACTGCCTTCACGAGCCTTTCAGGCTGTCTGCCTTCCTACACCTATCCGAGCTCCTACTCTATCACAATGGCATGTAAGAGAGTTTCAGGCCAGTAAGATAGGTCAGTGGGTTAAAGCACCCCTAGTGCATGCCAGATGACCTAAGCCTGAGCCTTGGATCACACTGTGAAAGAAGAGAAACAACTCCTGAAAGTCGTCCTCTGACACACACACACACACACACACACACACACACACACACACACACACACAAACTGGATCAATGCAAAAAACAATTGTGATATACTAATGATTTGTTTCATAATCTCCCAAAGTTCTTGAATAACTCTTATGTTCTAAGACATAGCTAACAGACTCGGAATAAAAACGTAGTTGCCATGAGACCCTGGGAAACTTCCATTTTTAATGGCTCCCTGAAAATGAATGAGGTTTAGAGAGAAACTTGAGAAACAGTTCTAGGGATGTACAAAGATTTCCACGTCCTCATTCTGTCCACCTGGTACTTGACTCACACATCCATGATACTAGAGAACTCAGGAACAAGGAAGGTGGAGTGGAAACCACACACACACACACACACACACACACACACACACACACACGCATACACACACACACATATACATGCATACACTCACACATACATGCACACACACACATACATGCACACATATACATACACACACACACACACACACACACCCCTACTGACCTCAGTCCACTGATATGAGATGAACTGTGAAGGCATCAGGGCTACACTCAGGACAGACAAGAAAATAAGGCTATTGAAAGGAGGTTGCCATCTGGATGGCTGAGGAATGTGGGTACCATCACTGGAGGTCCTCCTGTGACATAACTGATCACAGAGGTCACAAGGCAGGATGATGAAGGATGAGGCTACTGAATCCTCCCCACTCACATCTGTAGTTCAACTTCACTAGGCATCATCTGGGACCTATGTTATCTTTTAAGCTTCAGTTTCCCCACAGGAAATCTGTACCATGAGAATAGCATGTGCATGAGACTCTTTTAGGACTTAATGAGCTAGTGAATGGAAAGTGTTCTCATTCCAAAAATTAGAGACATCCTCTGCCAGTTACAGGACTTGCTCTGAATTAATTGTAGGTGCCCATTTACTGATCTCAAGTAAAAAATCTAGAGATCTAGAAAGCATACCACAAGATGCTAAATCAGGTTAGAAACTAAATGAAAACAAAAGATCACATTTATAAGTATGCAGTAGGCACTATAATATATATTTAGTATATAGATATTGAATTATTATATTTATAGATATCAATTATATGTATTATATATGTTGATCAATTATGTATCAGCTATTTCTATCAATTTGATATATATGTTGAATCAATTGTAATATGAAGGCCAAGTTAAATGTTATTATAAGTATCATTATTCTAATCTTCATCATCATTATTATGGTAATAAAAAAAGGTTCAGTAAGTGATTGAATCAAGAATCAAACTCAGGCAGTATATACTGCCAGAATATACACTCAGCTACATAACTATTTGATTTAGAAATCCTACTCCCTTCCCCTGTTCTGGGACAGTGCTTCACAGACAAAATCAAATGCCAATAGATTGAGCTGATTACAGCCCAATTGTGCTGATGTCCCAAGCATTGCCCTTTAACTAAGGTAAGGAAGGCTATCTGGTCCTACTGAACCTGTGCAGTCCCTCCACCAACCCAGAGCTGTAACACATTCAGGTCATATATAGAGAGATCATAACCTTGAGCTCAGGGGGATGCCTCATGAAGCCTGCAATCAGTGGCAGTAAGAGTTACTCTCACAAGATTCCATGATATCAGGTCCACAAGGACAATCACCCTAAACTATGTTGTATAGGGATGCAGCCCCAAGGACTGGAAGAGGGACTGGTATAAAGCGGGTGCTCAACAAACATTTGTTAAAGCAGTAGAGATAAATATGATCCTAGAGAAGGAGTAGAATTGGATGGAGATGAAGCACATGTTTACAGTGTGAAAACCATGACAACTGTTCACTATCACTTCTGTCCTAGTCCAGTATGAGATAAAGGAAGAAATTCTGGATGCATAGGAGAAGGTTGCCAGGTCTCCAGTGTGTCTGGGAAGGTATGTAGTAGGCAAACACTGCAGCCAGCCAGTGATGCTTGGGAAGGATGCTCAGTAAACTTTTGTTCCCAAATGAATGCAAGTATTAAGCTGGCCAGCTCAATTTGATGGCTAAAGAAATAGCCTTGGGGCTTTTCTGATAAAGAACACAATGTGCTTTTGAGCAAAAAATTTAAGAATAAAACATGATTATACACTCCCTAAATGAATATTTTAAGAAAGTTTGCAGACATGCTGGAAGTCTGCAGAATTCAGAACCACTGTGTTTTCAAGTTGTGGAGGAGTTCCCAAAACTCCAGGGAATGGATTCCATCTCTACCTGACCCCCGCAACAACAGAAAAAAGTAAAGCTGCCATCCCTCCACCCTGGCAGATAGATACACCATCAGCTAGGACTCCCCAGGCTGATCCAGGAAACTTGAGAAGACAGGAAAATAAAATCACACTATGTATTTCTCCTGCTCCGTAATGAGAAGGGGCAATGCAAGTTGGGAAAGAGTGAGTACCTGGGGATACACGATGAATTTAGATGGAAGTGTGTGGGGTGCCTGCAGTTTGTCATCTAAGCAGCTTACTGCACAGAATTTTTGGAACTAGCCTACCTTAATTCAGTATGACAGCCCCGTGGCAGTAAAACAGCATCCTAAAAATAAAGCATACATAATGCATCTTCCATGCTGGGTATGAAAAATAGCTAGATGCTTAAATGATACCCAAATGGTGTTCCTGAGACCCATTCCCAGTAATATGTAGACTCCTGGGAAGCTTTGGCAAAGCTACTAATTCAGAGGTCGCAGAGGGCACTGGGTTTCCATTCATTCATTCATTCATTCATTCATCCATTCATTCATCTGAGGGGAGAACACACACATACCAGGGCTCTTGCTGAAGTTAAAAGACAAGTTTCAGAGGTTGTTTCTCTCCTTCCACTGTGTGAGTTCCAGAGATCAAATTCAGGTCGTCAGGCCTGACAGCAAATGCCTTTACCTACCTACTAAGCCACTTTGCCCAGCCCTGGGTTTCCTTTTTAAATGTATTGACTTTCACATGGTCACTGTCTGCTTTGTCATAGCCTGCATGAATATTTTTAAATATTTTTTCAAAAACTCATCTGAATATATCACCACAACACCACAAAGTATCCAGTGACCTTTGTAATAATTTGAGAGTCTTATGTGTAAGAAAAGAGAGGCAGAAAGCAAATTAAGATGTTCAAGCATATTTTCATATGCATATGTTCACACTAAACAAGCAAATCTGTTAAATATTAGAATTTTAGCTTGCATTTAAAAGTAAGTGTAGCAGTGCTCAGAGCGAACATCAATATTTCTTCCCTTGAGCAAAGACATTGTCAGAGTTGTATTGTTGAACTGAAAAAGAAAATAAATGTGTTGACATAATAGCACAATCAGAAACTATCATGCTAAAATGTTTGGTCATTATCCTATAACTGTCCCAGATAGAATTTAAAACACAGTGTTGACTTACAGAAGAAACCTGGGGAAGAATTAGCCTGTGAAGAATCAGGAACAAGTTCCATCTCCACGAGTCATTAGCCATGTGGCTTGGAGAAAAATTCATAACCTTATATAGATTCAGAATTTCCCTGCTTAAAATCAAAGTAATAGGGGCTGGGAGTGTGGCTTTTCTGTCCTTATACAGGGTTTCCCACATGCATCATGACGCCAGGTGCATGGTCATAAGTTGTCTTATGTACATGGCTAACAACTCCATTATATACTGCATCCTGTCTGACACTAGGTCTTTATAGATGACCAGTTGAATATTACTGAAAAAAATATCATTTTATATTTCATTAATTTTTTTTATAAAACCAAGTTGGGGTTTATTAAGGAAATGACAGAAGGACATACCCAAGGGTGGGTGTCAGTTTCTCAAGATGTAAGAAGACCCTCATGATTTTAGATAACTGATTTCATAGACAAACTTTAACAAAGGAACGGATTATTCATGAATTAAGGTAGAGAAAAACAAGGAATTTCAGGAATAGGAGGGGATTTTCCCCAACAGGGGTTTCTACCCATTTCTGTCCTTATATGTGATTTCCCCACATCTGTCAAGGTGTCAGATGCAGTAAGATGCATTCACAAAGATGTTACTGTTAGGCATCACACAGTGCCTGTAGCACATGTGATATCTCGTCTATTGTATTTATTTCCAATTCTACATAACAGATGTTACTGATATTTTATTTGATTCATTTGTTTGCAGTACTTAGGACTGAATCAAGGGCCTTGTGCACGTTAGGCAAGTACACAGCTGCCGATATCTTAATAATGAAGTAAAGGACACTTACGGGTCATCCCAGTTGGCCATGTTGGTCCTAACAAGTGTTGCATGGTCTACCAGCCTTCAGCCACTGCACAGTTTTCTCTTTTTCCCTAGGCATGTCTAGCCAAACTCTCTCTTCCCTCAGAGGTTTATACCTTCTTAATCTTACAGGGTTAAAGGGGATCCAAAAACTGGATCTTTTTTAAAGGTCCCTGGATGCTTTATCTTTGGACTTCCCTCAAAGAGAACCATAGAACAGGAGTCTGTACCCACGATAATGACTTGTATGGTGGCACGTTGCTGTCATTCCCTACCTAATTACAAACATGCCCATACATACTCCTTTCTTTTTCTATAATAGCTTTGCAGCATTTCAGAACATGGTTGGTTGTAAATGCTGGCAAGTCCACTGATTTCAAATGTGTATTTTTATGTCCAAAGAGATTCATTTAAAATGTATCATTCTACATCCAAGAGCTGGTCCAAAGAGCAAGCTGAGCTAATAACTCTGTGATGATTGAATCGCTATTACTTTTATCAATTTTTAAAATTGTGAAGACAGGGCTGGAGAGATGGTTATATTACCCTTGTGAAAGACCAGTTCCATTTCCAGCACCCATGCCAGGCAGTTCAAAATCATGGGTAACTCCATCTCCAGGGGATCCAATGCCCTGCTCTGGATGCTTGAGGGCACTACACCTACATCCATAAGCCAATACTCAGATATACCTATGCATATAATTTAATTTTTTTAATCTTGAAAAAAATATACTGAAGATAGTCAGTGTGTTGACAGTCCCTGTACCATGGCTCAAGTTAGCTTACAACTTTTTAACTTTAGGATGATGACATAAGAGTCTTGGATAGAAAGCATATTTTGAATTCTGAGTTTTGATCTCTCCTTGGACTAGTGATATCTGATGATGTTTTCTAGAAATGGAAGGTGGTAACATTGAGCCCATGTTAGCCACCTGACTGTGAAGGTAAATGAAGGTAGACAATCAACACTTGCTAGCATGCTATATTACAGGCATTATTTGGATATTGTGTTTTACATCCCATCATGTGTATGAAACACACATCTCTCTGTGTGTATGAGCTTTCATTACAAAACAGACTTTGCGGTAGATGATTTTGCCCAGCTATTGGCTAATGCAAATGTTCCTGGGAGCTACCTAATGATGCTTAAGATGGGACAGGCTGAGCTGTGATTCTGTATGTTAACCATATTAAGTGTGTCTTCTAATTCCAGTACATAAAATTATTGTAAGGTGAGATGTATCTGTAATTTGGACCCTCTTATCATTGGACTGAATCAATAAAGAGCTTCAGCTGAGAGACAAAGAGTGGACAAATCATTCAGGTTTCTCCTTTGCATCTCCCTAGGAATGTCACACATCCCTTTTATATTCTCTTATACTCATGTGCTTTTAATCAAAGTACTATTTACTCCAGGCTTCAATCTCCATATCCTTCAATTTCATATCATGGAGTTCCAAAGTCCTGTGACTTGAGTGCACCTCTGAAAATTTTTATGTGGACTTAATGTGATAATGGAGACTCAGTTCTTGAAACAAACAAAATGATGCTTGGTAAGAAGCGACATTCAATGAGTCTCAGTTATGGTGGTGGTAGCTGTTTTCTTGGAAAAGAGGGCTCCACAGTCTGTATGTGTGTGTGAGTGTTGGTCACCTGTGATAACTGTATTAAATAACAAGTTTATAATTGCTAAGAATGTGGATAGAAAAAAGACAGACCACATGACTCCTTAAAGGATTTGTTTAAAGAAGCTGGTTGGTGGAAATGGGAAAGACTTGGAAATTCAGGATAAAAATATGGAGAAAAAGGAGCTTGAATTCTTTATGCTCTCAATAGTTCATTCTCCTTTTTAACCCTAAAAGCCTTACTTTTCTTTCATCTCAAATTAAGGTTTTAAAAAATGCCAACTGCATAAGTTTCTTGGAAAGAGTTCATGAGATAACCCAAACAGCTACACTTAACTACACTACAGACAAGTTGCCTTTATTGTACTAGATATAAATGTAATTTTCATAACCACAATTAAAAGTTAAAGAATAGAAGCCGGGCGGTGGTAGCGCACGCCTTTAATCCCAGCACTCGGGAGGCAGAGCCAGGTGGATCTCTGTGAGTTCGAAGCCAGCCTGGTCTCCAAAGCGAGTTCCAGGAAAGGCGCAAAGCTACACAGAGAAACCCTGTCTCGAAAAACCAAAAAAAAAAAAAAAAAAGTTAAAGAATAGAAACAACATTTAGGACAGATTATGTATGAGATGGGCTAACTACCTACTCTCTCCTCCATATAAAAAGATGTATTTCTAGACCAAATCATATTGCCTAAACAAACACTATTGCTCCTCCTACAGAAAACCCATCATCAAATCATGCTAGCATGATGCCAACACATCATGCTGATAGTACTCAGCACAGTACATCTATAAACCTTATTATTTGTACTGTGAGGATATTACCATGAACATTTGTTATTAGCCTCCATAAAGAACTTTTCAAGAGGCCTCTAGATGAACCCCAGCCCAGATCTAGTATAAAAATACTAATACTTGTCCTTACATTAAAAGCTGGAGGCAGATACAGATTTACTGCTTAGCATCAAAGGAACAAGGCAAGAAGGAATTCCCGCATTCATCTGACATGTTCATTGAGTATCTGCAGTGTATTATACACTCCAATAAGATCCAGGAACACAATAAAGAATACAGGAAATATTACTGCCTCCCAGACATAGAGACTAGTGGGAAGGGAATGATGGCACAAAATGAATGAGCCAGATCTCCTTCAGAGCTCAGACCTGTGCATGTAAAACTAAGTTTGAGCTAAGAGAAGAATGGGAGGTCCTGACAGGGGAAATTCACACTCAATGGAAATCCGGAGAACAAAGTAACATAGAAAGCGGAATCCTGAGAGTGTCCATTGCATGTCAGAACGGGTCTCTTCAATGCTGCCTGCCTCACTGCAACAACCCACATGTATGAGGTGATGTGCAGCTCCATGTGAGTCATTTCAGAGGCTCCTGAGGAAGCTGGCCTGGCTTCATGACTCTAAAAACCCACAGGGAGAAGAGACTGAAGAGAGAACAGAGCAAGCACCAGAGCCATTTGATATGAAATCCTAGGAATTTAACTCATCACACTGAGCTGCGACTGTGACCCTACTGATTTATTTCAACTGCCACTTAGGTATGAATGGAGAAAGGACCATGCCAGGGACGACTTCAAACTGAATCTTAGTTTGGAGATATGCTAGGAACCCAAGGCACAGAACCAAATATCCAAGAGGAATCCTGGCACAAATTAGGCAGATTCAAGAGAGCAAGAGTTTTATTGCTAGTTTTTTTCATAATAGAAAATGACCTTTGAGGGTTGAAGGCTCAGAGCAACTCAATGGACTTGGTACTTCATGTCCTTAGTGTAATAACAGCAGTAGCCAACACTTATTGAAGGTTTAGTTTGTGCCAAGAACTGTTTTCCATGTGTGAGCTACCAGCAACTGCATGAAGTGGACAATATTGCCATTTCATAGCTAAAGTAAGTAAGAGAGAGAGAGAGAGAGAGAGAGAGAGAGAGAGAGAGAGAGAGAGAGAGAGAGAGAGAGACTATAACATTTCAGCCTGGATTTATTTTGTAACATATGGATTATTCTACGTTCCAATACAAGTCACTGACTGAGTATACTTCAGATTCCAACCCTGACATGGCATCCTTATTCAGAGAGTATCCTCTATGTGGCGTGATCATTCCCAGAGACCAGCACGGTGACCTTGTACTTCAGCTAGTGGCCACATGCCCCAGACACTACCTTTGTGCTCCAGGAAGACACAATTTTGAAAATTATGCCGTAAACAATGAAGTTTGAAGACGTCACATGGCTAGCTAGTATACATTCTAAGTACATCAATGATTTCACCTTATTTTCTTTATTTATTAAATATAGAGGCTGAGTCCATCAGTGACAGAGAAAGTAAAAGACTTGGCTCTTATGTGTTCTTCAGTTCTGTCTGAACCTCTGGCAAAGATTCTATTTATTGTGGAAAGATAACTCAGTTTCCTCTTATTCTTTTTTTAAAATTGAATCTTTATTTTATGTGAAGTGTTTGTCTTCATGTATGCAAATGTACCCCATGCATGCCTGGTGCCTGCAGAGGTCAGAAGGCACTGTTGGATCCCCTTGAACTGGAGTTACCGGTGGTTGAGAGCCGCCATGTGTGTGTTGAGAACAAAACTCCACCTCGTTCCTTTGCAAGAGCATTGAGTGCTCTTAACCACTGAGCCATCTCTCTAGCCCCCTCTTACTCTTTAAATCGTCCTTGGAAGGAAGTTTCCATAGAAACCTAATGATATGCAGAACTGTGAGCAAATTCTGTACCTCCACCCTGGCTTCTTATCATCAGGCAAATTGTCATTGGCTTTAATTAGATTTAATATTTAATATGCCACAGAAAAGTTCAGCAAGGGAAATGGACAGCGGAGACTGCACAGTGTGGGCTTACCCTCACATGCCCAGCCCAGCCATGCGCTGGAACTCTAACATCACCAGACTGGGAGAAAGAATGCCACGCATATGGAAAGACGACGCTACTGCTGCTGCTGCTGTCCAAAAGGGAAACGTGGGTGGGGAAAAAATCATTTAGAGAGAGTGAGGGAAAAGAGAAAATGATCCCAAATCTCCAACAGCTGCAAATAAGAAGCAAATGAATCCGTTACCTTGGATGAACTCTGATTTCCTGCTCACAGATGGCAGGGTCCTATTGAGACCCAGAATCCTGTCCAGGTGGAAGGCAAACACTTCACTCATGTCCAGGGGCTGCTTGAGTAGCCCACAGGGGCTAGGCCCGCAGCCAGGCACAGAGCCTGAGGTGCTCCCTTCCAACACCAGCAAGCGGGCACCACTCTTAGAGAAGGATGGCAGGATGCTAGCCACCTCACCATCAGCCAGCAGGCGCATTGTGCGGATGTCTTCTTTGCTCAGCCATGAGGGGGCGCTCTCACTGTAAATCCTGATGTTGCTCTCCCGTGTCCCAGGCTGCCGCAAATTTGAACCCCCCGTTCTGATTCCAGGACCACGCAGCACCCTCCAGGGTCGTTCCCCAACCTTTGTCAGGTAACCCTGAGCATAGGCAGGTACTTCAGCATCTGCTGCCGGTACAACGTCCTGCAGTATAAAGGATGGTTTAACCAGCACCTCCTGACCAGGGACTACAGATGCCACTGCATACTTCTTCCTGCGCTTGGGTTTCACCGTGCCACGGATATTGGCAGGCTTGCTGCGCTTGGAGCGTAGGGTAATGTACACCACGTTGGGTTGCAGGGTGCTCCCATTGCCCTGCGACTCTGGAGGGGCCAGGGTACCATCCAAGGGGATCTCCGGGAAGGGTACCTTGAAGTTGTCGCGGCTGTGGGGTGGCCCCCTGTCCGTGGCCTGCCCATGCTGGAAGGAGGCCCTGCCAACCTGGCTCACCAGGAAGCCCAGGTAGATGGCACAGGCAGTGCCCAGCAAAAGGTTCCGTCTGGTCCTGGGACGCCGGCTGCTCCAGAGTTTACACAGTCGAGGGACGCACAGGGAGCAGACAAACCAGTTTATGAGCTGCCCCGGCTTGTCTGGACAGGTCATTTCTCTGCCGCTTCCACATGCTGAACGGAGTTTAAAGTCTGCAGCTCGTTTCTGGTGACATGATTCATGGCTTCCTGAATCCAGCCGTCCAGTCTGCTTCGATATCTAAGTCGTCTCCAATGGGCAGAGGCGAAAGAGAAGGGTCGCTGCTGGCGCTGGGAACACTTGGGACACAGGCCACCACGAGCCTTTTAAACGCCTATCAGCCTTCCTCGGGAGAAAGAAAGGCTGACTCTGGGGATGAATGGAAACAAAGTTGACTGAGTCACCATCTCAACCCATTTCAGTTCCTCTGCAGGGGGAAAGAGGAGAGTAACCCTTTCCTTCCATAAATACTACCAAGTTTGGTGTAAAAGTTTAAAACATGGGAACAAGCTAGGTGTGTGGGTCCGATTTCACTTTAAAGTATTGAAAACAAGCTGCAAAGAGCAATTGATGGTTTATGGTTAAAGCCACTACACCTGACTGTGAAGCATTAAAACGTCATCAACGCGGGCTCCCCTGCACAGACCCCATTGTGTGATAACTCAAAGAAATAACTCAAGACAAGTAATAAACACATTTAAAATTCTTACAAGCACCCTAATCTTTATAAGATATGGATTAACTACTTAGGCAAAAACACCAAGTAGTGAGTTCACATTTAAACATATTCTCTTTAAATGAAATGTCCCAGATTGTCTCCACAATGTATTTTATTATCTTACATTGGTATTTAACTGCCTTTAACGTCTGTATAGCTTGGAAAGAGAGACAGTCTCTCTCTCTCTCTCTCTCTCTCTCTCTCTCTCTCTCTCTCTCTCTCTCTCTTTCTGTTACACACACACACACACACACACACACACACACATACACACACACCACAAATCCAATTAATTTTTATTTCTTTTCTTTCCACTAAAGAGAGCAGAAAGTAAGAAAAGAATCTCCACATTTTTTTCCCCTACATTTTTCCATAGAGGAAGAAACTGGTCTACAAAGAAAAACAACACTTTACTTACAGCGCTGGCCCCACGCTCAGCTCCAGGAAGAATGGAATCCCTGATTCTAATGCACAGAACTTTGAAAGGCTGCGGCATGTAAGGAGAGCATATTTCATGGTCAAGAGTGCTCCACCTTTCAAACATCTCAGCTCAGCCATAAAAGCTGCCGCCTTCTGACAGCGAAGCCCAGGGATTTGTAAACTGGCTGCTGCACAGCTTTCAGACACGTGAGGGTCTTTTTTAAAAAATGACTACAAAAAATAAAAAGTAAAATTTAATTTTGAGTTCTCAAAACACAGTTCGGAGTCAGTTTTCATTCAAACAACTTTCTGCCTCTTTCGACCCCTGGGAGCCCTCTAGTGTCTCACTTGCTAACCAACACAGAAGTATCAGCCCTGGGAAGTGAAGTGATCTCAAGTGTTTGCTGAGGTTGGTGGAGACCCCACTGCCAAATAAATGCCCTGTAAAATGAGGAGTGCCGCTGACCCCTGCCTGACCCTATGGAGGTGGGGACCAGACACCAGAGAACCAGGCCCTGCAACTTACCTCACATCTGGGCTGTTTGCGGACTAACAGTTGTCTCCCACCAATTCTGGGAAGACACGGCCAGGAAGTGAAGACAAAGAGAAGATGGGGTAACTGGAAATGGGGAGGAAAATGGAAGCGTGAGATAAGAGTCGGGGAGATGGGAAGGCACTTGTGGTGTGCAACTGCCCCCAGCAACCGTACTCAGAAAGCAGCCTGGACGCCTTCTGATTGGAGGCCTTTTAAAAACAGGTTAGTGATTGGCCTGGGTCATTTGCATGTCCTGCCACAACGGCAAGAGCAGACGACCTTGGGGTCTCACTGGGCTTTTTTTCTTTGCTTCTGCAGCATATAGAGTCAAACAAGAAGCCACCAACAGGACAGGGGTGGTTTTCCCTGTTAGGAAAAAGGTTGTGAAGCCAGGGAGTGAGTAGATTAGAATATGATGCTTTTTAATCCTAAAAATACTGTGTTACAATGCCAAAAATATAAAAAAATAAAATAAAATAAAATAAAAAAGCCAAGAATTTCTCAAGCTCAAACTTTTCTTCCTCTTTAGAAGTTCTGGTACATGTTTAAAAGAGATAAAACATTTCAAGACTGAACGTACCCTTGAAGTTTTGACAGGCTTCTGCTAAACTTCATGAGAATTCAGGCGCTGAAGTCATTTTCTTTATGCTCCCAAATTCTTAAAACACATACTCCATGAACATGGATTTACTTGCTAGAGACTACCTCAGAGCTTTCTGACAAGGGGCCTATGGCTGAGCTGCTTTTTATAACTATCTTGTGCTTTTCACATATTCAAAAGAGTAATTGTCTTAGGTCTCGACAAATGAAAGCCATGGGCTGAGATGTAGCTTACTGAAAGAAGACTTGCCTGACATGTGGGCGACCTTTAGTCCTGTCTTCAACAACGTAAGATATTAAATTAAAAAGTTAAAAATAAACACTTGGCAGCAGCCTCTTCCAGACATCTTAAAGGCAACTTTACGGGTGCCTGGGAAGCAGATAAAGGTTGTGTTCGCTGATAAGTTTGGCTGACTCCTCTCTTCCCTCAAAAGAGTGGTCATTACTGGGAAAGAACAATTCGTCCTCCTCCTTCAGTCACAATGGGGTTAGCAGGTGCTAAAGCACGTGGTCAGCATAGGACAGGCTAGAAAGGAAGCCGGCACGGCTCTCCCCTGCACTGGCTGGATTGTGTACTGGTACTTGTCTAATCCTCTGTATCTCTTTCCACAGACAACAGCATTCATCCCGCGAGCTTCCCGCTGTGGTTAAAGGAGACAGCATTGTTGGAAGGACCACCTGGAATAGTTGGTGATACATTTGTCTTTATCTCCCCCTGTCCACACCTCACCGAATTTCTCAAAGAATCTTCTACTGAGGCTTGCTGTGCCAAGGCAATGCTATTATTATAGAATTTGGAACAAGCACACGAAGTTATTTATGTTGTAAAAATAAAACCAATACAGTAGATGAGGCTCATTAGATGTAATCAGGAATCAGTCAGTGTATCGTTCCTTCCACTGCCCATGAGACCTGACCTGGGCCTTATCACTTCCTTCAAACCCCCTGCGTGAGACTGCAGGTGGGCTCTAGGACTCCTCTAGCTACACTGGGGGTGGAAGGGGAGGGGTTTAAAGCTTGTCAGTCATTGTCAGTCCTAGATGTATCTAACATAACTTCTTAAACTGTTTGATTCTACAACATAGTCAAAACCTCTTGATTTCATTTCCGACTTGAATCATGTTCCCTCTGCCGAAGCTATCTTGGCCTCTCAAAAAGTCTGACGAGGAGATGGACACAGCAGCACATGCCTACAATCTCAGCACTCCGGAGGCTGAGGAGAATAAATTAGAGGCCAGCTTAGGCTACCTAGCAAGAACTTATCTCAAATTAAAGACACACACACACACACACACACACACACACACACACACACACACAAGCAAGCAAAACAAAACCTATAGCCAGGAACTGGGACTACAGCTCATTGACAGAGAGCACTTGCCAAGCATTCATGAGGCAACTTTCACACACAGACACACAAAAGAAAAAAAAATCTACAAAAACAAAACAAAAAGCAAGGAGACCCATCTGGGGTTTTGTTTTGTTTTGTATTTTGTTTGTTTTTTTGTTTTTCCTGTCTGTATAATGAGTTCATTCTGGATCCATCTACCTCCTCACTGCATGCTGAGCCTGGGTCTAGCAATCCCAGTGTTCCAGGGAAGCTAAAACTGATTAAGAGCAAACGGAGGCTCCTGGCCTTTCCACAGGAAAGAAATGTCTTGCTATCACCCATGTAGCCTTGTCTCCCCAGGAATGTGGCACCACCTCTTTAAGCTGTGTGTTAGAATGGCCCTGCTGTATTAACAGAAATGTCTGCGTGAACAAGTCCTACCATAACAGACAAAATATACAGCAGCAGCCAAGTGCCATAACACATTCCTTTAATCCCAGAAATCAGGAGGTAGAGGCAGTGGGATCTCTATGAGTTCAAAACCAGCCTTGTCTCCATGGCAAGTTCCAGGACAACCAGAGCTACACAACTTTCCCCAAATGTATAGTAGCCAACTTAACAGATTTGAAATAAGAATGACTTATAAGATTGTTATTTTACCTCTTAATATTTAGATGACTTAAGAATATTAGAATAATTAGCATTTGCTTCAATTCAGAGTTATCATAGAGTTTTTATTTATTTTTAGATCTATTTACTTATTTATTATGTATGAGTGTTTTGCCTGCGTGTATATATGTGCACCATGTGTGTGTATGCTGTCCATGGAGGTCAGGAAAGAGTTCAGATCCTCTGGAACTGAAGTTACAGATGGATATGAGTGACCATGTAGGTACTGGAAACTGAACCTGGGTCCCATACAAGAGCAGCTAGTACTCTTATCCACTGAGCCAACCCCCCAGCCCCATCAGGAAAAAAAGGAAGAATCTGGTAAATTAACTGAAGGCTATCTAAACTATTACCAAAATACTCAAGGAATCTAAATAACTAAATATTTCTATTTCAGAGGTGGCACTGAGTCCTCAATGTGCTGCCCCCACCCCTCCAGGCAGACCACATGTGGGGAAGAACCAGTCCCTGCATACTGGCCCCAGGACATCCTCAGTTTGGACAGAAGCACACTGCAGTAGATCTGCATCTTCAAAAGTAGATAAAGACTGGTCAAAGCTGGCTCAACACTTGAGCCCCTAGCAAGAAATTAGACCAGAATTGAGAATCATCTCCCCTTAACTCAGGCACAGTTTATATAATGGAAAATACACTGTGGGATTGTATTTGAAGGAAGGAAGGCCCCCTAGCTATGCTGGACTACATTTGGCACACTGGAAATGCTTCAGAATTATAAATAAATACCATACAAGTGCAGGAAACAAAACGGCGGAATTCTAGTATTTTTGAGAGCTTCCATGCCACCTTCTGTGATTCAAATATGTGCAGCGAATCTGATATGTGGACGTGTAACTGCACCTACATGTGTTATGAACCCGTGAGAACACTAGATTTGGAAAGACAGTATGGGGTATCACAAGTCTTGCTCACCCACCCAGTCTCACTTTGCAGCCCTAATAGAGTCATGGGAGATATAACTGTAGGGAGACACTGACGGAGGTACTGCTGTGTATTCTGAGATGTAATGAGATACAAGCAACATGTTTCGGGTTTTAGCTGAGAAGATACGATGCAGGATCTGAGGGCTCTCTCCAGTGCTGTTCGGGCACTTCTAGATGCTGTCTACTTTGGGAGATATCAGGGCAGCATCCATGCGGTGGACCACGTGACACTGTAGGAGACAGCAGCAGCTGCAGGGGCAGTGGTGATTTGCCCTTAAGCAGCGGCACAGCCAGGAAACATGAAGGAGCTAAGCTTATGTGTAGTAACCAGAACTGACAGGGTTATAAGCGTATGAGTGACAAGACTTGACACCCCCAAGACGCAATTAAGAGCTTTATTGAGGGGTGCCCCTGGACTTATCTCATGCAGGAGAGTGACAGTCTGCAGTTCAAGTCATTCCTGCTGAAGAGTGCTTGGTGAGATTTGGGAAACCAGACTGAAAGGGAGGTCGGCCCCTTGGAATCAGTACCCGACACACCCAGACACCAAATTCTCAGCACAAAGGAAACTTATTACCCCAGAGGGGCAGGGGGTCCCGGGGAGACTGCAAAGGCAGCAGCAGCCAGGGCAAGCAAGACCAGCAAGAGAGCAAGAGAGCAAGAGAGGGTGTTTCTGCAGTGGGTTTTTAAGGGGGAAGGCAGGGGAGAGTCTGTGCTAGGGTGAGTTGGTAAATCCTGATTGGGCATATTGACCAAATAATGAATTTTGATTGGTGGACCTTGGTGTTTTGTCTCTGGAATAAGTCGGTGGCCAAATAAGGGAATAGACCTTGGAGGCTAGCTTTAGGAATGTAAGGTTTTTAGCAAGAGAGAGAGAAGGACTTAAAAAGGGCAAAACCTGTCTGCAGTGTTTGCCATGCTCAGGCTTGTGTTTGCCATGCTCGGACCTGCTAGAGCCCCTTCATAAATTACTAAACCATTTAGCATTTATAAAACTGCTGAATGGTGGTCAAAACCCAGGGGTTCTGTGGAATGCTTGAATTTCTAAGGCATTTGAGCTGATTAGCTTCATTGTTGCTAACTAGATACAAACTAGAGTAAATTGGGAAGAGAGAACTTCACTGGAGAGACTGCCTCCATCAGATTGGCCTGTGGGGCATTTTTTTTTTTATTTATTTATCTTAGGTTATTGATCGCTGTGGGAGGACCCAGTCTACTATAGGCAGTGCCACCCTTGGGCAACCTGGGTTGTCTACGTAAGCAGGCTGAGCAAGCCAAGGGGAACACAGTAAGCAATGTTCCTCCAAGGTCTCTGCTCCAATTCCTGCTTCCAGGTTCTTGCTTGAGCTCCCGCCCCAAGTCCCTCACGGACGGACTGTAATCCTTTCTTCCCCGAGTTGGTTTTGGTACTTTTCACAGAGCGATAGAGAGCAAACTGAGACCACATTGCTCGGCTCAATAACATCTCAGGCAATGTTGGGTAAATGAATTAATGACTGAAAATATTAAGATGACCAAGTAAAGCCCCTTGCCTAATGCTTCTGAAATTGTGGCCATGCCCCCACAGCGTCAGCGACAACCACAAGTTTCCTAGAAGTGCAGCTCCTTGGCTGTAACACCAGAACTACTGAATTGGAAGCTTTGGACGCAAGTGCCGGTATCTGCACTGACATAAGCCATCCAGGAATCCAAAAGGTGAGGACCACCGTGTTGGATGAGAATCCACAAGCAATGGAGCAGGACTTGAGGGAGAGAAGAAGAGGCTAGAGAAGGAAGGACCAATAAAACCAAAAGCTGCGAGAAGATCCAAAGTGTCTTCAGAAGACTGAGCGGGTTTTCCTAACTACCGCACACCCTCATTGTCCTTCCGCAGGAGAGAATGCATATGGGATTCCAGTTCTTTGAAGAAGGGAGCCATCCCTGACCGCAGTAATCACCAGCTCAGAGACAATTCCCCCGTTTCACTTTCGCACTAATTGCTCACAACAGAGAGGTAGGCAATATAGTTTATGACTGCCAATTTGCATTTCATTAGGTTAGGTTGAAGAATCTGTAAACAAAAACTCTAACTTCAGCTGGGTGCTTTGGGCAAATTCTACTCACTTTTTTTAGCTGAAGCACTAGGCTGCCTTTGTCTAGTTCACTGGGTGGTTCTAAAACTAGATTATACCTTACAGGTAAAGCACTTACCACAGTGATTACTAGGCTGTCTGAGCCTGGTCATTCAGTCCACTTTTCTTGTCATGACTAAACTCTAGATTGACTCTAAGAAGCCAGCCGTAGCTGAGGCCCACGGTCGGCGCATGATTTCAGGTTCACGACACCGTTGTCAGAGTTGCTAATGTGACTCATTATCTAGAATTTGCTTCACGACCATATCTTATAATCAGGAGTGTATTCTCCATGCTGCTTTGGATTCAAACCATGGGTAATTTTTGCCTTTTAAAATTATAAGTAGTCAGTGGTAATCTGCATGAAGTGATAGTCAGAACCTTGGAGATGTAATTGAAATCAGGAACCTTTGTCACAAAAACATTAAGTGTGAAATCAGAAATTGAAACATTTTCTTCCAGATAATTTGGTGCTTTTAAGTTAAAAATGGGACACACTTTTCCTAAGCCAGAACAGGGGCTGAGAAGACAGCTTGGTCAGTAAAGTGCCTGCTGGGTCTGGGTGAGCATGAAGACCCGAGTTCTGATCCCCAGCACCCCCCTAAAAAGCCAGGTGCCGCAGTCCATGCCTGTAATCCCAGTACTGTAGGGGGAGAGACAGGAGGACCCCTGAAACTCTCTGCCGGGTCCTTTTAGCTGATCGGTGTAATCTAGCTCAGTGAGAGGCCACCTCTTAAAAAATAGAAGTGTAGAAAAGTGACTTTGGAAGGAACTGATGTCAATCTCTGGCCTCCACGTGTATGAACACTCATAAAAATGAACCCTCCCCCCCCACACACACATATGTACCTGCACACAATCACACACACTCAGTTACCAGTACAATGATGATTGATGACAATGATAGTAAAAATATATTAATATTAATTTTACTATTATTAATAATAATAATTAGTGAGTAATTATTATTCATTTACTCATAGGGCTGGTATGAGGAGTAAATGAATCAATGCATGAAACACCTTACCGTAACAACAAACAAATAAATAACGTTAGCTTTATCATTACCAGGAAGGAAATAAACACAACTCTGGAGCACTCATTTACTGTGACCAAAATCCGAGACTCACAGTTGTTCATTCCCATTTACACAACGGTCAGGGTGAGCTAGCTAGATCTGGTCAGCTGCTCAGTTCCCAGCCGACACCTCTCTTCTTTGGAAAAGCTTGATGGCTGATCAGAGAGTGAGCTGCTTGCTGCCCTATTGCTAGACTGCTATATTATTCTTTTCTTTCTCATTTAAAATAGTTTGTGAACATGGGGTATGGTGGTATCTGTCTTTAATCTCAGCACTCAGAAGGCAGAGGTTAGCAGATCTCTATGAGTTTAAGATCAGCCTCATCTACACAGCAGGTTCCAGGCCACCCAAGGCTACATAGTAAGACATACCCTGTCTTGAAAAAAAATAATTAGTTAATTAATTAATTATATGAAGCAACTGTTTGCTATCCCTATTGAGCTACTTTAGATTTAGTAGTAAAACAAACAAACTGTGGTCAGTCATCAGAGTCTAAAGCAATGACTCTCAACCTGTGGGTTGTGACCCCCACAAAATTATATTTAGGAAACAGAAATAAAATACTTTATGGATGGGGTCACCACAACATAGGGAACTGTGTTAAAGGGCCACAGCCTTAGGAAGGTTGAGAAGCGCTGATAAAGAACTGTCTTGTAGACTCCACTCTAACATCCTCAAGCACTTTATACATCTTCCACTTCATTGACCACCCTTTGAACCTGCGCAAACCCAGAAGATATGTCTCAGTTCTTATATCAATTCTTGCTCTGTTTTGTCTCAATGTAATTAAGTACTTCATGCCCACATGCAACCTCAAACATGGCCATTCTAACAATGCCGAGTCTGTGATCTTCTAAGTGACAATGTTGAACTGGTTTGGGTAGTTGCAGAACTAGTTTATTCTAGTTGGCAAATCGTCTACAAATCTGTTGTGAATTTCGAACTGAACCAATGCTTACTTGAAAAAAAGGGGAAAAAGGCTCCTTTTCCTTAAATAAGAATAAAAAAATATTTTAAATGTATAGATGCAGTTGAGTTACAGAGCTGGGGAGATTGCTCAGAACCTCAGAATCGACATAAACCTGGCAAGCATGACAGCCACCTGAGTCCCAGAACTCGTGAGGTAGAGACGGGTGATCCTTGGGATAAGCTAGCTGAGTGCTAGCTTGGTGATACTCTAAGTTCAGTGAGAGACCCTGCCTCAGTAAATGCAGTGGAGACCAATCAAGGAAGGAACTGGACATCAACTCTAGGCCTTCACACATACACACACACACACACACACACACACACACACACACACACACACACACATACACACACACAAACGCCCGCACATATGCACACACAGAAAAATGTAGTTGAGTCTTAGCTAAGAGGTGAATAACTTTCCCTCTAAAATATATGACTAAAGCAAGTGAAAAGGTTTAATAAGATGAGCCTGTAGTTTCTACAGCTGAAGCTTGTCTGAGACCCTTGGTAAATCTAAATTTATTAAACTTTCTTTTATTAGTTTCAAGTTTTCCATAGGTAGCAGAATTCAATACTAAATTGTGTAACTTTTTGTTTCAATTGCTAATATCAAACTAGAAATTCCCACAGGTTCTGTTACTTCAAGATTATACTCAAAATAAATAAGGAAAATGTACACAACACATGTTTTAAGAAGTTCCCTAAAACCTAGAGTCTGGAGAAATGGCTCAGTGGTTAAGATCACTTGATGCTCTTGCAGAGAACCCAAGTGTGGTTCCCAACACCCACATCACAGCTCACAACCACCTCCAGATACAACACCCTTTTCTGGTCTCCATGGGCATCCACATGTATGTGCACAAGTACACATGTACACAGATGCACACACATGTACATATGTATAATAAATAAATGATAAAATAAATTATTTTTTAAAGTTCTCTTAAAACATAAAGATTCTTGAATTTAAAACCCTCACAAACTAGTATCACTTATCTAAATATGAAAAATTATGAATACATAAAGGAAAAACAGATCCAACCATGAAGTACATATAAAATGTTTACAGGAAGACAGTAAGCATGTGACATGTCCACATAATCTTTTTAATTTTTTATTTAATTACTTTATCCATAAGAGCATTTTGCCTGGATGTCTGCATATGCACCTTTGTTCCTGAAGACATAGAGACTGGAACTGGAGTCGTGGATGGTTGAGACCCACCATCGGGTCCTCTGCAAGAGCAAAACGTATGAGCCGCTCTCCAGGCAAGTGCCGCATAATCTTTAGTTGCTCTGCTTGAGTGCTTCCTTTTTCTCTTTTTATTTATTCTTCTCTCACACAATACATCCTGACTACAGTTTCCCCTCCCTCTGCTCCTCCCTGTTCTCCCCACCTCCCCTCTCCTCTAGATCCACTCCTCCTCCATTTCCCTTCAGAAAAGGGCAGGCCTTCCAAAAGATATCAATCAAACATGGCATAACACGATTCAATAAGACTAGGCACAAACCCTCACATCAAGGCTGGTTGCAGCATGGTTACTTTGCATTTCTGTAATTAAAAATAGCAATCATTAAACCCAGCAGTAGCAGTACATGCCTTTAATCTCAGCACTTGGTAGGCAGAGGCAGGTGTATCTCTGGGAATTTGAGGCCAGCCTGGTCTACCAAGTAAGTTCCAGGACAGCCAGGGCTACTAAACAGAGAAACCCTGTCTCAAAAAACCAAAATAATAATATTATTATTATTATTTTAGTTAACATTTAGTTGTATTCTAGACAAAATGGTATAGTATACATTGAATTAAATCTACTAAAAATAACTTTAAAATTATAAATACATACAAGCAAACATCTGAAGGCAATGATGATCAAATATCAAGTAATGTTGAGCACCTGGAGTCCTGACCGAGGGACTTACATGGAGACGTCCCAACCTTAACCTCAGAATTTTCATAAGGGCATTTTCCAAACTATGGTGAAGATGAAGAAAATCCAAGAAGAAAGTAACAATCTCATAGGTCTAAGGAGAGTCAAGTGAGGATGCTGTGCTGATCAGCTGTCTATCAACTTGACCCATTTGGGAAGAGGAGATTTCAATTGAGAAATGCCTCCATCAGATTGGCCTGTTGGAAAGTCTATGGAGAATTTTCTTAATGATTGATGTGGAAGAGTCCAACCCACTGAGGGTGGTGAGACCTCTGGGAGGCTGGTTCTGAGTTGTATGAGATGACTGAGCAAGCCATGGAGATCCAGCCCGCCAGCCTGTAACCATTGTTCCTCATGGTCTGTGCTTCATTCAGCTTCTGCTTTCAGGTTCCTGCATTGAACACCTGCCTTTGTTTCTCTTCATGGTAGGCTGTAAGATGAAATAAACCCTTTGCTCCTCAATTTGGTTTTGGTCATGGAGTTGTATCTCAGCAACAGAGAAACAAACCAGGACAGCTGCTTACGGAGCATTGGTCTGAGGAACAAACTACTAGAGAGAAAGGAATCTGAGAGAGAACCTAAGAGTTTACCCACACGTCAGCCCTCGACTTTCCCTTTAAACTCTAATCTTCTTGTGTGTGAGGCAAGCTTCAAAGGACTGTCACAGACCGCAGCGGACAGAAGACTCTACTACAGGGATTTCTGCAGGTGAGCAGCACTAGTGGAACAGAGGCTGGAATTCCAAGTGCAGGGGACTGGTTACAGCCAGACATCGGTTAAGAGGCACACCTAAAATTAATATTCACACCGTACAGTTGTCAACATTGAAATAAGTCTGCCCTAACAAAGGTTAAGACAGCGCCTTGATTGGGAAGCCATTCAGTGAAATGTTTCAAGAAACAAGACATTCTAACGGGCAAATCACACATAGCCTGTTGATGAGGCTTGTCCGTAACCTGTCCTGTAGGAAGGGGGCATAAGGAATAATGAGGGTAGCCTTGGCCTGTTTGAAAGTGTGTCTGTGAGTGTTCAGCACACTCTTACTTCGAGAGACAGGGCTGCTCCGCTGCCTATTTTAGTGTTTAGGCAGTATAGTGCATCACAGCTACAAAAGTGTGATGATATAATCCCCCCGATTTTTTGTTTGATTGTCTTGAAACCTAAAACACAACATCCTGATGTAATTATTGTAGTGTATCTCCTGGTGTGCTCAGGGATGGGTTCATGAATCCTCAACCTGTTGCTGGAATTAAGAGAGTCTGCATGGGCAATGGCCAGCGAGTAGACTATAAATACTAACATCTCCTTCCTAGCCTACCTTCACCTTGAAGATTACAATACAATTCTGCACAAAATCAAATGGTATTAGTTCTTGTCTCTTCCCCAAATGGAATCCTACTTTAGTTGGTACTTTAAAGGTATATGAAGCTACAACAAAAACAATAATTGCTCTAGGGTAACTAAGAAGAAACGCAAAGACCAGAGCTGGGCATCTCTTTATGGTGCTCAGTGATGCTTCTTTTCAGAGTGTTTAACACAGTGGTTATTTTTGCCTCCTCCAAAAAGGAATATTTATTAAATAAAACCGGGTGATGAGGCTTAAAATATATAATTTTTTTAAGATTTTCATTGCATATACTTTTTTCCATGAAATTTCTTAGTTTTTCTCTCTGAGAAATAGAGATTAAAAATTTAAAGAGATAGATGTACCAATGACTTAGACTTTAAAACATTGTTTAATGTATAAAATAAAACACAGCAAAATATGGGAAAAATGAGGATCAACAGAATTTACACAGAATACTGGAGCTTAGAGTAAAATAAACCCCAAAATGTCTTAAATTTGAAATTAAAAATTATTAGTTTCAAAAACAAATTTCACAAGGTAGAACATGAGATCTGAACAACCAAATCTAGTTAAGTAGAAAATATGAAAACTGTCAGAAAAATAAATTGGAAAAAATCAGAGATGCATTGACTATAGTAAAAGATTCAATGTGTGATCAGACACACATGAGCAGAAATGACAACCGAAAAGAAGACAGAGATTTTTCAAACTGATAAAAATTACCAATCCAAGGAATGGAGAAAAATCGCTGACTCGGGACAAGGCTCCCTGTAGAGGGAAGATTTCACAGTCGGAAGATTAAAAACCAGAATGGGCACAGACGAAAAGAAGCTAGCCAAACCGGCCCACAGAAAGTTGAGTTTGGAAAATAGAAAATTAACAAACGCATCAGATTGTCAGACTCGGTGACAACATTTATTTAAAGTGCAAAACTAAAGTAAAGGGGGAGGGGACTAAACAGTCTTTGAAGAGGAAATTGTCAATTTTTTTTTCAGGTTCAAGAAATCTTATAAACTCCAAGAAGAATACACCCAAACATACATTTTTTTAAAAAAAAAAAAAGGAAATAATATAAGGTTTGGATAACTGAGGTGTAGTTGAACTTTTATGGGGACTGGAAGCAGTTTGAAAGGTAAACTGAATTTAACTCACTGACTTTACAGAGGAAATACATTGAGGGTTCTGCAAACACATAATCCAACAGAAGCCAGACAGGACACAGGCACAGTCAGAGCTCCTGGGAGCAAACGTAATGATCGTCTCACTGATCAAAACTTCCTGTCATTTACTTCTGTTCTGCTGTCATGTCAGCAGTATCACCAGACCATGCTGTCACGTCAAAGAGAAACCATTTTTTTAAAGTACTTTCTGCTGACCTAATAGAATGGAAGTGAGGAAGAGTAATGTTGAGTCACATGGTCAAGATCACAGTGTTGGAAACACACCCAGGACAGGATTTTAGTTGCTGAACTTTCAAGAGCAGGTTGTTAGATCCAAGAGTATTTGTTTCCGTTCTCTTATGGCATTTGAGCACAGAACCACTGCCCCTCCTCTCTCCGTTACACTTGGCAATGATTTCAATTTCAACCTACACACCACCTCCTCCAGTGCTCCACACTCTGAAAGGGGTCATCTAGCTTTGTCTGCCTGATATCCCCCTCTTCTGTTCTGGAAACAGAACCCCTGGGATGTGAGGATGCCCACATGTCTTTCCCTCAACAGATCTAGAAGCAGCATTCAGGAAAAAGGATACCTGGGCATAGTGGCACATACCTTTAATCCCACATTCAGGAGGCAAAGGTAGGAGGATCTCTGAGTTTGAGGCCTCTGTGAGGTCTACAGAGAGTCTAGGACAGCTGGGGCTATATAGAGAGACCTAGTCTCTAAAAAAACAAACAAAAAAAGAAGCTTGGAATGGGAGAATGATGGATGCTGAAGTACCCAGCTTCAGTCTCTGTTCCCGCTGCCCTTTCCATGTTAGCCTAAGCTAATGGATTGGCCCTAATAACTTCAAATAGAGTTAAAATGGCTTGAAACCCAAAGGTTTTTTGACTAGTGTGGATTTGGACTTAGAACTTAAATATTTTCAAGCCAAGACCCTGGAATGTGGAACAGCTGAGTGAGGATGATATAGAGACAATGCAAATCCCTCTTCTCTCGATATATAGTGCCACCCGAGAAATCATGTGTAGGCAAGGCACTGTGGTTCACACCTATAATCCTAGGACTCAAAAGACTGAGACAGGAGGATTGCCACGAGTTTAAGGCCAACTTGGACTACACAGTGAGTGTGAGGTCAGTCTGAACTACAGAGCTCAGCTTGTCTCACTGTGTTTCTCTACTGTTTTCTTCCTTCCTTCCTTTCCTTTTTTAGATTTTTTTTTTTTAATTTTATGTGTATAAGTATTTTGCCAGCATTGTATGTATGTGTACCATGTGCATGCCTGGTGCCAACAAGTTCTAGAAAAGGGTGTCAATGTCCCCTAACCGGAGCTACAGACAGTTGTAAGTCACCATGTGGTTGCTGGGAGTTGAACCTGAGTCCTGCAGAAGAGCAGCCAGTGCTCGTAACCACTGATCCATCCATCATTCCAGCCCATCTCTGTAATTCTCTTGGCATTTTCCTTGCCTAAGAGCTGTTTTCATTCTCAGACTTACTTTCGCCTTAATCGCAAAGTAGCTGCCAGGGGTGACAGATATTAAATGTATCCTTCTTCATGTTCAGGAAAAAAAAAAAATGAAGATTATAAACATTCTCCAAGCACCAAACAACATTTCAGAGCTTTGAGCAGAAGTCAGTCTCCACAGATAAGAGTACCTGGCAGGCTTCCACCTTAGCTGCAGGGCCTTTACTAAACTAATAAAATGCTATAAATTGTGTTGAATTGTCCCTGGGGCTGAGTGTGGTCAACCCCACACAAACCCAGTGGAAATGTTTGGAATGGCTACTGGATAGCAAACCAGACATCTGTAATAATTATGGTAGCTTTTCTTGTCTATTGACCTCACAGGGCCACGAGAGCCCAGCATCAGAACCACTGCTGACTCAAGGCTCGGGTCTACTTAGTTATCTAAATAAGTGATCCAATAAAAGAATGATCAATTCTCCTCCGAAATACACTTATCACCACTGTCCCTGTACACCTTGAAGCACATGATAGTTGCAATGAGATATGCCCAGCATCTCATTGTTCCAGCCCCACGTTGCAGGGTTTTAATTTTTATCTATCATTTCCTGGGTCTTTCGTTTGATTTCAACACATTACTGATTATTTTTAGGGCTGCCATTAACACAGACTTCAATTGCTGTCTTGTTTTTCCCCTAGGCAGTGAAGCAGTTGCCATGGAAACAGAATCCAGTGCCTCGGTCTGGAGCCTCACATCAATGCAACTTGATGAGAGGGAGGAAGACACTACATCCTACCTGGATTTTATGTCTCCGGATCTATTAACCAAACGAGATTCGAGTTATATTGGGGGAAGGCTTAGCTGACGGTGCACGGGGGTGACACCTTGTCCGAGAAGATGCGTCAGCGCTCTCTTCTGGAATTAATGCTTCGGTCTGAGATTCAGAAAGATTTTTAATGCTTGAATTAACTAAAGATGCAAAGTCACAAGGAAGAGGATACTGAAACATTGGAGGATTTTATAAGGTGAATTTTACCTGGCGTTACTTAACAACAGAATAATGGAGAAGAAGCCTCCCTCAGAGAACCAGGCCTTATGATCTGGGGAAGAGTCTTTCCCCACAGCTCCACCCTACAAAACACTGGGATCTAAAGGCTCCGCCAGATAGGCTAACCAGAGAGTCCTAAGCAACCGTGGCTGAGGCAGCTCCCACCGACCGGTCCACGGAGGATCTGGAGCAGTGACAGCGCTCTGGCTAGAGCGTCACACCCTTCGCACCTGGGGAGAGGGCACTACTGCATGGCAAGCTGTGGAGACAACAGCAGCAGCCACATGTCCAAAGAAAGGACCCCGCACCAAATGCTGATGGGCTTATTTGCGACAGCGTAGAACCGATTCATGGGAGGTCTCGCCAGAGACCAGGCCCCGATTCTAAGCTAAAATCTATTTTCATGTACAATTCAGTTTGACCTCTTCAGTGCAGAAGACATAGCTATATGACAGCCATAAAGAGAAAAGCCCCTCAAATCACCAGGGAAGGGGTATTGAGTCCCTGAAACAGGGAAGGAAGCAAAGAGCTAAAAATATGAGACAAAGCCAGGTCCGTGGAGGGGCTGGAATGGGGCCAGTGAACAGTCAGTACAGCGGGAAGGGACAGCAGTGAGCTGCGGAGGACAGTCAGGCTCCCACTGAGTAGTTTTCCTTTCAGTATCTTTCTCTTCGTGTGATATTTTAAACCAAGTCAGCAAAGTAACTTTTATTTTTATTATCTGTTTCTTTGGTTTGCAATCCTGGCCCTATCAAAGGTGAGAGAGAGAGAGAGAGAGAGAGAGAGAGAGAGAGAGAGAGAGAGAGAGAGAGAGAGAGAGAGAGAGAGAGAGAGAGTTCCCATCTTTGTGGTTCACATCCATAATCCCAGCACTTTGGAGGCGGAGGATTGTTGTGATTTTCAAGTCAGCCTAGACTGTACAGTGAGTTGTTCTAGGACAACTAAACTGTCTCAACATGCTTCCTATCACCACTCCATCACCACCCACTCCACCCCCATCAACCTCTCTCCTGTGTCTAGCCACATCCGTCAATTCTCAAGAAACTTTCGACTGGCATAAGCCACCCCATCATTTGCTAGGAGACAGTCAGGTCACTGTTACTAATCCAGTCATCTCCACAAATCACCAAGTTTGGAAACATTGTTTCTGTCCAAACAAGCTCCGGCTTCCTAACACTACTGGATACTGCTACAAAGCCAGACCATAGAGCAAATTTCTTGGACTCCTGGGGACTCAAGGCTGTCAGGGTTGCCTACGGAGCCCTTGTTGGAACTCTTTACCCACATTATTCATCCCAGGCCCATGTCCAAATGGCTGGGAGCTCATGTCATTCTTACTTATTGTTGTATTGGAAAAAATTTCTAAACTGCTCACCCACTCCCTGGCTCCTAGTTTGTCTCACTGCCCATGCCATCCTTCCCCAGGCCTTGCTCTGCTTTCTCCCCCATTCTTGATATCATAGTTCTCTGCCTTGCCCTAGAAGAACTACACTAGCATGCCTGAGAAACACATCATTGAAAATAGCACCACAGTAAGGCTCATGGGGGCACAGACAGGAGGATCATGAGTTAAAAGCCACCCAGAACTACATAGCAAGACTGTCTTTAAAAAAAAAAAACTAATATTAAAAACAAACTATAACTAAAACAGGCAAGGTGTAGTGGTACACACTTTTAATCCCAACATCAGGAGGCAGAGGAAGATGGATCTCTTGTGATTTTGAGGCTAGCCTGGTCTACAAAGCAAGTTCCAAGACAGCTGTAACACAGAGAAATCCTTACTCAAAAAAAAAAAAAAAGAAAGAAAAGAAAAGAAAGAAAGAAGGGAGGGAGGGAGAAAGGAAGGAAGGAAGGAAGGAAGGAAGGAAGGAAGGAAGGAAGGAAGGAAGGAAGAACAAACAAGCAAGCAAAAACCAACTGTAGATAAGGCAGTAGTGAAATCTGATAAACTACCTTGTGCCAGGAAAATAGTTGGGACTAACTAACATGATAAGCGTTTGTCCCAGGGAGGTCATTGTAGAATGGGTAAACATAAGATCAGATTGATACACATAGCTTGAAAGTCAAGGGGGAAAGATGAGGTCGGGCCAAATGTAAAGAGCTTAGCCTGAACAATTACTTCAATATGCACGTGGTATTTGAGAAAGCTGGCATTGTGCCAAGCATGATTCCAATAGCAATTCGCTCACGCCGGCACTACAGGCCAAGTCCACAGATGAGGAAGTGGATGCACAGGTCATGTTAATGACTTGGGCAAAGTTCCTTGCTGTGGCTATTAACTGAGAAGGCACAGAAATTGTCAGGTTCCCTTGCACAGACGCGGAAGAGTTTAGGAGCAGTGTTAGGAGCCTAGCTTTAGACTTTTTAAAGTCTGGAGACTAGTAATTACCCACCATGCCAGGTTCAGCCCTGCTCCTAGCCAGTATTAGTCCTCAGAGACACCATGCAGGGGTTGTACCAGGCTGGCATTCAAGACTCCATTACTTAGTCCTCCACCAGAACTAGAATTAAAAGAAAAAATATACGCCATTTGCCGAAGTCTTTTCTGATTTCTGGGGTGTAAATAGTGTTTACTATTTCCAATTCCAAAGCACCGATGTGAATTTGTTCAATGCAGGGATTGCTGCATGCTCTCCACCCATGCTGGGCCGGGCTGCTGATTCGGGCCTTTAGAATAACTGTAAAGTGCCAGCAAATATCCAGCAATGGAAATTCAGGGCTGCCAAGTGGGAAGGAGAATTTATGGTTGTCGATGTGGCCAAAGTAGTTATGAAAATAATTTAGACTTGGGCTAGAGATTGCATTATAGATGATAAACAGATTAAATTCAAGGATGTGGACTAACAGTGGCTGGATAGCTGCCTGAGTCTCGGCTCTGACAGTGAGTAGAGGTGGAAACAACTGTGTCATAAATCTCAGGATTTCAAAGACAGGCCAGCCCATCAGTCGAAGCCCCAGGAGAAGGTGGAGGAAGATTTCCAGCCCTTGATGTACAGAAGCATCAGAGGTCTCCAGCATCAGGGGGCAGCAGGGTCCTCATGCACTGCATTTGTCAGATAACTTCCCTAAGCCACCAGCTGCAGGATCTCTGGGAGACAATGAAAATAACTGTCTCAAACCAAACTCCAATGCCAGGTGTGGGAGGTTCCCTTCCAGGTGTTGGTCAGGAGGGGTCCAGGCTTACTAAAAGCAATACAGGCTCTTGCCCTCCAGAACTTGATGGTAAGTCCCTACGACTGAAGACACCGCACACGTTGGTCACAGGACACGGAGAAACAAAATGGTGCAGACCTGGAAGCTTCCTTCCTGTTCACTACCTTTCCCATTACTGAAAGATGCTATGCAGGCTGCTGGGGGAGAAAAGTCAACCATCTTACACTGCTGTAACCCTGAGAGCTACAATAATGACCAACCTGGCAAGACATCCCTACTGGAGTAACAGTGTCATGAATGTTACTGGGGTAACCAGACGCTTGCTGATTGGGTTAAGGCCTGCTCCATAGGAGGGAATGAAAATCTCTACTGTAAAGCTTGCCAAGAACCCATTCCTGGGGAGGTTATAGATGCGAAGAGACAGCCTGCTACTACTGTTTTCTAAATGGACACGGTGTCAGACTACCCTATCAATTACTTAGCCTTATACCCTTAGATTGGTGTAGCTCTCAGCCTCATTAGAGAGTTTCTTTTTGCAGTGGACATCAGTCAACACAGAGACTCACAACCGGTTAAAGTACAAAGAATAAAGGGACTACAGAGGGTTCAACCCTAAATGAAGCAGCTGTATTACACCCTGCCCCCGACCTAAGGCTTAGAAGCATTGTAAACCGGGGCAGAAATATTGTAAGAGCTAGAGGTGGGGGTGGACCGCCATGACGTAATGTCTTCTGCCATGACATGACAGGGCAGTTGCACTCATAACTTACAGGAGATGTGGCTACCTGCACTAACAGGTACATGATCAAGCCTGTCAGTATCCCCTCATAGATGAGGGAGGGGTTTAGAAGGACCCACCCCTAACTATAGCTATATTGGCAATTTTAGGTTGCCCATGTTCCAGTGGATGGTTCTATACCCATGTGCATTCGGGCAGCACTAATTGGACTCAATGTGTTCAAGAAGAAGAGGAGGAGGAGAAGGAGGAGGAGGAGGAAGAGGACATGAAGTTGGAAGGGGAACATGGAGAGGTGCTCTAGGAGAAGTTAGAGGTGGGAAGTAAGAGGTGCTCTTGATCCAAATACATTGTATACATATGTCAAATTCTTGAGGAATAACTTTTTAAACCTGTTTCCTGCATGTATATCTGGGTGTGTGTAGAAAACAGATTCTCCTTAAGTCTCCATCTGTGGTGTATGTATTATACATAAATATCAAAGGAAAACAAGGTATCAAGGTGTCTTAAGAATAAGTAGACTGCACATAAGTGTGAGGTAGAATTGAATGTCATAATAGCAATGGGTGACACAGCACTGTAACACGAATCTTAAAAGGTCTTATTAATTAAAAACAAACCCGGGGCCAGCTATTGGGGTGAACGCTGAAAGATCAGAGAAACAGAACAAGCCACAGCTAACCTCACCTCACCAACTTCTCAGCCAAGCTTATTTCCTCAAACTGGAAGCTTCTGAGTCCTCATCCGAATGGGTCTCAGCTGAATTGCTGCTAAAAGCCTAAAAGCTTAAAAGCCTCTAGTTCCTGATCCTCACGCCTTATATACCTTTCTGCTTCCTGCCATCACTTCCTGGGATTAAAAGCATGTGTCTTTCCCAAGGAAGACATGAGATCTCAAGTCTTGGGATTAAAGGCATGTGTCATCCTACCTGGCTCTGTTCCCAGTGTGACCTTGAACTCACAGAGATCTGGATGGATCTCTGCCTCCAGTACGCTAGGATTAAAGGTGTGTGCTACCACTGCCTGACCGCTATGTTTAATATAGTGTCTGTTCTGTTCTCTGACCCTTAGTTAAGTTTATTGGGGTGCACAATATATCAACCACACAGCACTACATAAAGGGTTCACAAATGAGAACTGATGCTGAGACCTGAGTGCTCAGAGGCAAGCCTGATGTCATCAGTAAACATTCAGAGTCCCACACCACCACTGAGAAAACTAACCTCATCCTAATGTGCTGTATCCTGGAAGCTTGGGTCCTGGAACCCTGAGTAGGGGCACCAAAGGAATGAAGAAAACCAGATGCACAGATACATGTAAGAGAAGGTGGGTTCGGGTGGGGTATGCTACCTCTGGTGAAGGGCATCTACTACCCCAGCAACCTGGAACCTCAGCACCTTTATTAGGTGCTGCATATGAGGAGAGGTTAGCTTGTCTCTGTTGGAGGTCTTTGTAGTCTAGCCATCCAGGCTGTAAATATCAGGAAGAGGAAGCCACAGTTGCTAGTCTTTGCATCAGTAAACACTCATACTCCGATGCCGAGGAAAGCTTTGCCATCCCTCTTCTTAAGCCTGGTGCATAATGGAAAATGGATGAAAGGTGCTTGCCACCAAGTCTGAATGCCTTAGTTCGATCCTTAGGATTTACATGATAGATGGAAAGAATAGGCTCTCGTAAGTTGTCTACTGACCTCCACATATATACCAAGTGTCTTAGTTAGGATTTCTATTGCTGTGAAGAGACCATGGTGACTCTTATAAAGGGAAACATTTAATTAAGCCTGGCTTACAGATCAGAGGTTTAGTCCATTATCATCATGAGGGAAAGCATGGTAGCATGCAGGCAGACATGGTACTGGAGAAGGAGCTGAGAGTTCTACATCTTGATCTGCAGGAAGCAGGAAGAGACTGAGACACACTTCCACCAACAAGGCCACACCTTCTAATAGTACCACTCCCTATGGGCCTATGGGGGTCATTTTTATTCAAACTACCACACCATGTGCGTGTCACACATGCAGACACACCCACAATATAAATAAATTTAAAACTAATTAAGGACACATATGAGCACAGGCTGATGAAAGCATAACCAAGAGTGTAGCAACAGGGATGTTTTAAAGTTGAAACTGACATCAGAAGAGATCTGACTAGACACAGAAAGGGAAAAAGAGGCAAAACTGAGAATAATGCTCGCATGTGAGGGTATGAGGAGGAAGTGAGAAGTTTCTAACTAGAGTGAGTCAGTCCATAGTGCCACTTAGGGAGACAAGACTCTAAGAAGGTAATGATAGGAGGGAAAATGTGTGTTCATCAGAACTCTTGATTAGAAATGAGAGAAAACAACTGACTTAGGCAGAAAATGACTTACTGCTGCTCAGAATCCAAGAAAGAATTCAACCAACAACAACAACCAAAAGAAAAAAATGGTGTCGCACACGGTGATAGGTCCTGTAGGTCTTCTCAGGTTGTGCTATACCCTCTATGGTAATGGTACCTCCCTACTTCCCCTGTCTGGGTACAGCTATGTATGACATACTCAAAGCCAGAGAAATAACGTATGATTTGGGTCTGGCAAGACCAGCCCATGCTTTTGGCCAGAGCAGTTAGTTGGCTTACAAGAGGTCATGTGATGTAAGCACACTAATCAAGAGCTGTTATTGGATTTCTCCATTAAGGTTAATATACTTCTCTTGAGAGCCTTTTTCCTTGGGAAGGAAGAAGGATGGGAGTAGCTTGCTGCCATCTTCCTAGTCACCCCAGACAAAGCCTAGCCCCAGAAAACCTGATGGAAACTAACTCAAAAGTTGAGACGAGAAGGGAGAGGCTGGAGAGCTGGCTCATAGTTAAGACCCACTGGCTGCTCTTCCAGAGAACCCAGGTTCTATTCCCGGCAACCACATGGAAACTTCAAATTGTCTGTTCCAGAGGATCTAGTGTCTTCCTCTGGCCTCCGTGGGCACCAGGTATGCACATGGTACACAAACATACATGCAGGGGAAATAATTTTCCCTCATACTGTTGTCATCAATGGGTCCCCAAAACAGAAAGTACCAAATTCTGAGCTGATGTTTGCTGAATGGTAGCCGGAGGACAAACTAGCCACAGAGACTGGGCTGTCACTGGCTGGTCCTCTGTTTCATTTGTAACTTGTGCCTCTGGCTTCTGTCTCCTAGGGGTCTGTCCCTCCCCAGTTGGAAATGAGGCTGCAGAGAGCTCCTTAGTTTCTCTCTTCTTTCTTTCTTTTTCAAGACAGGGTTTCTCTGTGTAGCTTTGCACCTTTCCTGGAACTCACTTTGTAGACCAGGCTGGCCTCGAACTCACAGAGATCCACCTGGCTCTGCCTCCCGAGTACTGGGATTTAAGGCATGCCCCACCACTACCTGGCAAGCTCCTTAGTTTCACTTCTCATCTTTTATCAGAAAAGAACTAACTATCTTTATTCTGTTCAGTCTAAGGAAAGACTGTAATTGACCCACTTCTCACAACATAATAAATAGATCACTTTAACTACATTTTTTAAATAACTAGCTCAGCATGGGCCAAGTTGATATCCTCAAACCAATCACACGGGACCAGTGACATGGGCTCCTGTAAGAAGTGACGATACTCAGTTACACGTTAAGAATAGTGCTAAGAATTATCCATGTTATGTTCCTAGAAGATGGGTGAACACAGCAAGACGTGCTACCAAAACCTGGTGTATTTAAAGATACTGAATTTGAGATACTGTGGAGGATCAAAGGAAATGTGACCCATTGAAATTATTGTTCAAGTCCATAAAAGACAATGCGTGCATTTGATTTTGATGAAACAGGTTGTCTTGACAACTGTCTTAGTTACAGTTACTATTGCTGTGAAAAAAACAACATGACCAAAAGCAACTTGGGGCGGAGCGGGTTTATTTGGCTTACACTTCCTTATCACTCTTCATCGTCAAAGGAAGTCAGGACAGGAACTGAAACAGGGCAGAAACCTGGAGGCAGAAGCTGATGCAAAGGCTATGGAGGAGTGCTGAGAATCATGGAGACAGGACCTTAGAAGTCAACATTCCTGACCAATGTTCTCTAGGCTACACAAGAGACAAAGACACAATACATTTGAAAATTATATCAGATTGTATGTAGGATGGGTATGGGTAAATTTGAGATAGACATTAAAACTATGGGCTGGATTTCAGAAAAGCAATCTGCATACCCCGTGATTAAGAGGTCACGAATAACAGGTAAAAACATCCCAGATGATTGTTAAAGGAGCTTTCAGAGCACTGAAGGGAAATGCAGAGTGTGGTGATCTTTGGGCATGTGAATGAAAAGCTGGGGAGAGGGAGAAATCAGTGGCAGCCCACACTGCTGAAGGGTCACAGAGAATTTATTACTGGCTCTGGAAACACAGCTTCCACCGGTGGTTTGTCAGGCTCCATGGAGTGGTGGGTGAGTGAGAAAGGCGAGTCCCACGGCTTGGTTATTGAGCCTTGAACGCCAACAGATCAGAAAAAGCTTTCAGTCTAAGTGTACAATTGTCCTTCTTGCCAACAGGTGGAGAGAAAGAACTCTAGACAAAGGAACTGCGTTTTTATTTTCACGTTGGATTTGTCATCCGCATGAATGTTTGGTTTTCACTAATAAGCACAGCCAGTTGTTTCTCAAGTGTATCTGCTTGCTCGCTCGCGCGCCCCCCTCCCCAGTTATTTGGCAACTCTAAAACTGTTTCTTACTGGTGTTACCAGTTTGTGAAATAGAATAGCTCCCAGGTGAGATCCTAAAGAGAGACATCAATGTGTTCAGCATGAAACGGGACATTTACTAGAGAAATAGCAGGGACAGAGCCAAATGAAAAGACTTAGATTTCGGGCATTCAAATCCACAAGTCACAGTTGACCAGCAGTGGTGAGCGGAACTTCTGAATGTTCACTGCTTCAAATCCTTACTCCACTACATGCTTTGTGTCAAGGTAAGGGTCCAAAGAAGGCACATAATCTCACAAAACACTTTGAAAAATGTGTTAAGAGTCAATAACACAGTCACCAGAATCAGAGCTAAGAACTTAACTAAAGCTTAAGACTAACATTAACATTATACAGACTGAACATGATATAGTTAAAAGTAATGTGTATGTATACGCATACGCACACACATGCACACATACACCACACATACACACACAACATATACACACACATACACACACACACACACACACACACACACACACACACACACATGCAATAACACTGAAGAAAGGTCCTGAATTTGAAGGAGAGTGAGGAGGGGTATTGAAAAGATTTGGAGGTAAGAAAGGAAAGGAAGAAATGTTGTAATTATCCTATAATCTCAAAAGCTTTATAAAGATAAACCAAAAAATAATAATACTAAGGAAACAAGACATGTCAATCATCAAGGTATTTTTAGTTTAAATATAATTCAGGCCTAAAAATGTTTATTATTGTGGAACTCTGGATCAAGTGATATCATTATATATTTTGATATTAAAAAAAGAACTAGCAATATAGAGTAAATTACTCCTTGAGCCGAGGACCCTCATCCATAACATCAGTCACAGGCTGTAACTAGCAAAGCAGTCTAGGAACTGGACAAGATAACACAGAGGAAAGTCTTTGCGCGGAGAAGATACTCCATCATTTTGATCCCTGGTTAGTACAGGCAATGACAACTTTGTTCCTGGGCTTTTCCATTGACACCTTTCCTCTTTCTCACTGTGTCAACCCCTCTCGGATCCCCTGTTGCATCATATTAAGGATGCACCCTCTCACATCCTGACTGCCCCCCTCACTGGCTCTGGGGGACACAGGGGCAGGCCAACAAGTGAGGTCACTGGGGGATTCTGTTTTCTTCTGCAGTGTTATATTCCACTTTAGGTTGAATTCCATCGTTTTACATTTTTGAACATGAGCAGTTGGCCGTTTCCAGTCTCAAGACTGGTATTTAACTAAACAGGCTGTTCTCATCTTAGAAAATCACGGAGTTCTTTATTCACATCTAAGGCAGGTTTGATTCCTGACAAAAGACCTGTGGGCTGAGGTCAAGCGTCATTCGACCTGCGTGTGAAACAAAAATAAGCCAGACCTCTGAGAATTTTTATCTCTTTTCTGTTTTCTCACATTTTTTTCCCAGTCAGTTGTTTTTTTGTTAATGTCTTTTTTTCCGCCCCCCCCCCCCCCGTGTGTCACTTGGTTTCGTTGGTAAGTTTTGAGTACTGCTTGCCAGAGAGAAGACACAGAAGATGAGGCCATATTTCTAAGAGTGTGAACAAACTGCAGCAGGAAAACAATGTCCTAGTCCCAACAGAATCCCCGAGGCCAGCGGCTCCTGTCAGGCGTTGCATCCACGAACACGTGGGAAGAGCACCCCCTCGTGGGAGATTCCCGTTACAGCAACAGTAGGTCTCCAGACAACTGTAGGGCTAGTAGATCAAGTTAGAGCTAGGAGATTCCCGTTACAGCAACAGTAGGTCTCCAGACAACTGTAGGGCTAGTAGATCAAGTTAGAGCTAGGAAGAGCACCAAGTCGCCACTAAGGACCCCCTGACTGCACACCTTGGATGTGAGAATTTCTAAACATGCTTCAGGAGGTTATCTAATCGGAATGCTAGAATCAAAATGCTCTCATTCTGCATACAAAGGCTTTGTTCCCACCTTTGGCTAGCATACAGCAAAAAAAAGGACACTTGGATGACCCGGGAGAGGACAGTGACTTATGCCTGACATGTTGAACACTAGTAGGTTCTAGTAAGCCAGTAACATTGTTCCAAACGGTAAAATATTTCTTGGACCAAGCAACAAACTTCTTGGAAAGTATTGTTTCTTCCCAGTGCACACTACAGCCATTAAACTGCTAAGATGTAACTATCCAGTTTTTGAAATGACAGCTTTCTTACTGAGCAGCTTCATTCTCTAACATCATGGACGCTCAGGAACGTTGCTGATGGAACTATTCCAGGAATAATGAAAAGTCCGAATCTTGTGCGGAAGAGTAAAATCCCCACACAGTGAAGAGCATTGATTTGTTACTCCACCTGGGAGCTTCAGAGGAAGGTGTGGTATGTAAACACATTTGACATCATAGTTTCCAAGGAAACAGGTCTGCTTCACTGTCCAGAAATGACGTTGACTGCTTCCACTCACTCCCAGACCACTAGAACACTTCATTGGATTGCACCCACACCCTTTCGGTGGTCTCCCCTGGCCTTTTTCTCCAGAGAGACACCCAATGGTTCCTCTGATAGTGCTCTCCTTGCCCCCTTCCCTCACACTGCAGTGAGTCAGTTAACCTAACTCAGTCACTCAATGCTTGTGTTCTGGCTAGTCTTGGGTTGATTGGGCAAGGACAAGACTTGGTTTGTGTGTATGTGTGTGTGTGTGTGTATTTACATATCTGTGGGTGGGTGGGTGTGTTTGTACAGATGGGCATGTACTTGTGTGCCTGCGCTTGGGGAAGCGCAAAGTTCATGGCAGAGTCATTCGAGGTCACTCTCCACCTTGTTTATGGAGGATCTCTCACTGAGCTTGCCAATTTGGGCTGGCTTCCCCAGGGATCCCGTCTCTGCTTCCCAGGTGCAGGCAGCCACCACAGCAACTTCTACATGAATGCTAAAGATCCGAACCCTGGTCCTCACACTTGCACAGTGAGGGCTTATCCTACCGAGCCATTGCCACAGCCCGATCTGCTTATAATTGCTTCTTTTGAACACTCATAATTATCTTCATCTTGTTCTCTTCCATATGCAGAAATAATAAAGTAATCTAACTGCAAACCAAAGAATGGTCTAGAAGTTTCCATACCATCATATAGCAAGCCCATGAAGCTAGAAAAATAACTGCTTATCATAATATATATCATATAAATACTTTATCATAGTGTACACACACACACTTTTTTTTCACTTAATCAAAACTCGGGGGCTGTGCCTCTTAGAACAGTAGTCCAAAAGATGATGGTTCAATTTTCTCTCCTTTAAGATGTAACGAAGCACCAGGCGGTAGTGGCGCACTCCTTTAATCCCAGCACTGGGAAGGCAGAGGCAGGCGGATCTCTGTGAGTTCAAGGCCAGCCTGATCTACAGAGTGAGTTCCAGGAAAGACTCCAAAGCAACACTCAAAAAAAAAAAAAAAAAAGATGTAACTAAGCAAGATTGGTGACAATAAGCACTGAGTCACCTGCAAGACAATACAGTGGGATGCTCAAACCACGTGTAAAGGCCCATCTCCTTAGTGGTCCTGACTCTTGATCTACAACCATGTTTCCTGCTTCACTGAGAGGCAGGAAAGGCCTGGAGAATGTGTGCACGAGTTCTTCCACCACAACCTCCTGCCATCCCCCTGCCTTCCCATCACTGCACTGTGCGTTGTTACCAGTGCATCGGGGTCCCTGACAACGCGGTTTCCTAGACTTCTGCACTGGGTTAGCTCCATGTGTGTCTGTGTAGGAACACTGGTCCCATAAGTCTCCTCCTTCTTTCTCCTGGGTGCCAGCCAGCCTCCAAACTGCCCTCGGTGATGCTGTCCTCTCGGTGTCCCCGCCACCCTGTGGTCTGTCCTGACCGCTCTGAACTAGAGATAAACAGTGTGATGAACAAGAGAGCACTGAAGAGTGCCAGCATGTGACTTCAGAGGCTAGGTCACAAAGGACAATGGACACGCTCAATTCCCTACACCTGTCAGTCTGTGCAAAGCCAGCACCGTGTCAGACTATTCCAGCAGCCCATGTGAAGAGGAACTGAGGTCTCCAGCCAGCATTAGAGCAGCCCATAGGGATGCAAGTAAGCCACCATCTCCAACCCCAACCACACCTCGGAGACTTATGCCCGAACCCCAACATCGAGACCCTCAAAGACTGTGGAAGACAGCAAAGCTTTCGTATTTTTTTAATGTTATACACTTGGGGTGTCTGTAAAAGATGACTTTCATATGTCCTGTGATTGAAATATTCTAGGCACTCCATTTTTCTCAGAATAGCCAATCTTTTCAGCGGTCCAGCAGGCCCCTCCCCCTGCCCAGCCCCTCGGCCTTTCTAGCCTTGTTTTCCACAACTCTTCTCTCCTCATGACTACCACAGCTTCAGCTGCAGCCACACCCTGCCATTCCTCAGGTGGCCTCTGGGCCTCTTTAGAGGCCACTCCTCCCCTATCTCTTTTTCCCCTTATCGCTGGTTAACATACCATAGATATCATTCATTATCTGGTGTCTCTTATTTGACTGTAAGCTAAATTGATACAGAGTTGTTGTTTGTTTGTTTTTTAATTTATTCCCAATGTCCTGAACCATGCCTGGTTTATAGCGGTTACTTCACAGAAATTTCTCAAATGAACACATATTTAGAACACAGGAGCCCCCAGGTACACATAGATCCACGGCCTGTGATCTTACTACTTTGAAAGCTGAGGCGAAAGGATCATGAGTCTGGGACCAGCCTAAGCTTCAGACAAAAATAATGAACAAGGGGTAGGAATGAGAAGGAGCTCAGTGGCAGAATGTTTGCCAACATGCCCAAGGCTCTGGGTTCTATCCCTAAAGCAGTCCACACTCATCAACACAGCTGCCTGTAACCCCAGCTCCGGAGGCTCCACTCCTCGGGCCTCAGTGGGCGCCTGTACTGATATATAAATAATCACACCACCACCACCATCACACACACATATAATTTAAATTTTAAAAAAGAAAAGTTTAGAAACGTATAAGTAAGTAGTATTAATACTTTCTTAATCTCAAAGTAAGTGGTTAAAAGTATACTTGGTTTATTTCTAGAACTGTTAACACTGTGAGGGATACAGCTTTAATTCTTGGTGAACACTGTTTTAAAAAGTTAGTAAAGGTAATAGTTTTATTCTTTATTGAGGTAACCTTTATTGTAAAACATTTCATATGGGAAATATGTCCTAGGAAGGGCAGAAACATTTATTTCAACACAGCACCATCAATTTTCAATCATATTCTTCCTGATATACATTGTTCTTGAAAATGTTAATTGTTTCGATTTTATGATAAACTCTTCTTGAAAAGAGTATATTGAAGATGATAAAATTAGTTGATTTTTGATTAGTGGCTTGAAATAACCCATTCCAGACATGTCAATAAGGTGACAAGGTTGTGTTAGCAAACTATCAATTCACAGTGAGGAATAATAGACCTCAGTGGCGGTGCTAGGGAGCAGCTCCTTCCCCCGTCTAGAAGGCGGATAATAAGAGAGTCAGGCCTAGGTAGGTGGGTGGTGGCAGAGCCACATGCAGAGACCTGGCACATCTCCCTGTTCAGTTTTCCTGTTCAAGTTACTGACATGGAACAAACAATTCAGGGGACACTCAGAAAACCCACGCACATGCCCGACAATCTGACCCTTCAAGGAAGGCAGATGTGCCTCTGCCCGCTCCCTTCACTTAGGTGCATTTGGAGCCCTGGCCTAAGGCAGGTTTCTCAGTTTTTCCAAATATCAAGGTGTCACCTTCTCATGGCCTCTGGACCAACAAGGATCCAAATGCAGGTCAAATGCAATGTGGGGAAATGCTCTATATTCTTCAAGAAGAAATGTTATACCTGAGTGCAAGATCCAACACACATGTGCCATCAGCCATCGTGTGATGAGGGGAAGAGTGACGCTCTGATCCCTGTGTAAAGAAAAAAAAAGGGGGGGGGGGTGAAGCCTTACAGAGAAGATCTACTGATTAGCCAGACATCCAGGGAAAGCAACTAGTCACTGTTGTGGGGTGATTATGCTTCCTGCCCTGAAGAACCACAGGTTACTTCAGTTTCAAAGATAGTAAACTGTGCCTCTGGAACCCAGACAGCAACGTCAGCCTGGAAATCGTTCACTCGTGCCAGGCAATGGTGATGTACGCCTTTTATTCTAGCACTCGGGCGGCAGAGGCAGGCAGATCTCTGTGAGTTCGAGGCCAATAAAGTGAGTTCCAGGACAGCCAGAGCTATACAGAGAAACCCTGTCTCAAAAAACCAAAAAGGAAGGAAGGAAGGAAGGAAGGAAGGAAGGAAGGAAGGAAGGAAGGAAGGAAGGAAGGAAGGAGGGAAGGAAGAAAATTGTCCACTCCAGAGAACCTAGTGAAGGGAAATGAGCTTGAATGGTGGAGTGTGGATCATGGCCTCAGTTGCTTTAGAAGTCAGTGGCTACAGCCTTCTCTCTCTTCTTTTAAGTCTTTCAGGAAAAATTTGACAGGATGCTGTTGAAGCTGGTGGGGGAGGGAAGGAAAGAAGAGAGGGGGCAGAGAAAGAAAACAAGCTAAGGATTTAACTTCTTTTAAAGCACGAAAAAGCATGGTTACATAATGCAACAAGATCAGCAGATTTGGCTCTGCCTCCACACCATTCTTAATTTCTCATTATATATGGAAATCCTCCAAGCGGAAAGCAGAATCACTCAGTTTGAAATCATTCAGAAAATAGAGGACATAAGTAAATAGCTGAGATTTAAAAACAAAAACAAAAACAAAACAAAACAAAAAACCTCCCACACTCGCATACTGCAAGAAGTCCTGCCGGCAAGCAAGCGTTCAGAGAGTCCACATGGAAAACTGAGCAGAGAGCGCAAAGTTCCCATTCAGCCCTCTTCTCCAGCTGCCTTAGCACTGTGCCTCTGTGTATGAAATGTGTTGAAAGTTATGCAGCACTGACACATTATTCTGAAGAAATAAAAGCATAAATTGTACCTTAGAGTTAATCTTTACCTTGTATGTTGTACAAGATATAGTCAATTTAACTTGCCGGTCCAAGTGAGCTTGGGAAGCAAAAAGATTCTGTTGTTTTTGGATGAAATATCATGTAACTACTAAACTGGGTCCAGTTTAGCTGTGTCCTTCCTGGATTCTTATCTGTATCTGTCTATTCCAGTAGAGTGGTGAAGACCTAATTAATCTCCCTCACTACAATTTACTCCTGTTTGCCTCACGTGCTTGGACACTGCTGTGAGGCTCATAGGCAGGCTCCTTGTGTTTTACTGTAAAACTGGCTTCTTCAACATTACACAATGCTCCTCTTTATCTCTGGTAATCCCCTGGTCTGCTCTCCTTTGAAGATAAAATTGGTACTCCAGCTTCCTCTGGATCTTTGTCCGTCTTTCTAAATCGGTATACTTATTAACAACATTAAGGTGAGTTTTTCATCAACAACATATACTTAGGTCCTGAATTTTAGTCTTTGTTACTCTTTGCTTCTCATTGATCCCTCTTTTTTTCTGCCTTCTCTAGTTTTAATTCTACACTTGTAAGATTCCATTTTCTCCCTTTTCTTACTATATCAATACACATCTTTTGGAAAACTTCGTAGGGATTGCTCTAATTATTTGGGTGTTTTTTTTTAATCTCCCAATAGATGTTTTCAACTACTTTTAGTCTACTATTAAATAATACCATGACTGCATAATTTAACAGAATCAGCGGAGTGTTTTCAGCTGTAGCACAGTGCCCTGTGTGGTGACACACACCCACAATGCTAGCACTCAGGAGATCGCCAGAGGATGATTAGGATTATGACACCCAACATGAGCTATATGGTGAGAATTTAGGGCTGGGATGCAGCTCAATAAGGCCACAAGTTCAATTCAGAATTATACAAAGAAAATTAAAAAGCAACCTATTACGCTTCCCAGGCAGGTCAAGCTCTGTCTTATAGATCGTTTCCGAAGCTCCCTCCTGCCCCTTGGAGTCTGACATTCACAAATAACCATCATTATTGAAATTAAAAGATTTAGCTGCACCTTTATACCCTTTCTGAAGCTTTTCCTTCATGGAAGTCTGAGTTTCTGATCTATATCATATTTCTTCTCTCTGGAGAATTTTAATATTTCTTCCAACACTGGTCTACCAAAAGTTTTAAAAGGTTTTGTTTGTCTTAGGAAAAATCTTCATTTCTTCGCTGAAAAAAATATCTCCAATCCTCACCTTGAAAACCCAATGAGGTTTATAAAAGTAAAACTCACCCACCTGCGGGTGCCCCCTAGCACTACTCCACTCACCCAGAGTTCCCAGGTATAGTCAGTGGACCCTTGTACCAATTTGCTAGAGACTCATCATTCACCTCCCAGCCTGTCACTGGCTCTGAAGACTCTTCCTCCTCTGAAGAGATGTGATTCTGGGTATTCACTGAGCTCTTCAGTTGTCAGGCAAGAAGTTCAAGCTGTGATCTCAATTCTCTTCTCTAAAGAAGAGCGTTGGTTTTCAGTTTGCGCCATATTGTTCTTGTCATAAATGAAGAGAAGACTGCCAAGCCCTTCGAGTGGCACAGCAAACACACAAACTACAAATCCTAGTGTTTTATACAGTTTGTAACTTTGACCACATAAAAAGACGAAGAAAAGCAGATGCTTAAGATTAAATAACTTTTCTAATTTTATTTATAAGGAAATGGATGAACTGGAAACCATAATGTAAAATGATATAATCCAGACTCAGAAAGACCCTGTTTTCTCTGATGTGCAGAATCCAGATTTAAACAGGAATGTACATGTCCATGAAAGCAAAAGGGGAAGGATGTGGGATGAGGATGAGGATGAGGTTTAAGAGGCTGGGAGAAGAGAGAACAAGAGAGGGTGATAGGAAAACAAAGAACATTCAAGTGTCTTCTCTCATATGCAGAGTCTACATGTAAGTGTGTGTGCATGTGAGACAGAGAGAGACAGAGAGAGAGAGAGAGAGAGACAGATAGACAGACAGACAGAGGAGGAGAGAGTGAAGGGGGAGTCAGAGTGGGAGGAGAGAGAGAAGGAGAGAGAGGGAGAAAGAGAGAGAGAAGAGAGAGAGAGCAAGCAGGACTATTGCTCCTTAGTGGTAAGGAGGTTTGGAGATGTAAATGGAAAGTCTAAAGAGTCTTACCAGTGTGCCATATGTTAACAAGGAATTTGTGGGTCACTCTTTTGGGTTCTCAGGCTTATCAATAAAATTTACTCATCGACTCAGAAGAACACTCTCGAAGAAGGAGTTTAAAAAAAAAGGCCTGGGACAAGCAAGCTCCAAAGTGGACCCAGAGGAGGAAGATGGAGCAGAGGAAACCCAGCCATTTGAAGGCAGTCACATTGTGGATGATGGAGGGTGGCTTCTGAGAAATAGAGGGGAAAAGCCCAAAATACCATGGAAAGCATATGTATTCTTTGTCCAAAATCCTAAAGAAAGAGACAGAAAAGGATAGAAAGGAAAAGTTACAGCTTTCTGAGACCAGATTCAAAAAGGCAAAAAGGTAACTAAGCCTCATGGAGGGCCACTCTATAAAGACCACACCAGAGGTGTGAGAAAGGCATATTATCTCAATAAAGCAATAATTATTCTTCCCATCTCTTCAACATTCCTTAAAGTAAATCAGCCTTTCTCAGGTGTTGTCTCTGAGCCTGGTGACTGACCAGCCCAGCTGGATTAACTCTCATGTTTTCGTTATCTTGGAATGTTAGGTCTCCACCCAGGCCATTGAAATATGTTCCCCCTTGAGACTCAGCAGAGCCCCAGTAAAGACTTCTGTAGCATCCCCTGTAGTCAGACTTTGGACTGCCAGCTCCCTAATAATGACATGGAGACTTCTTATTAAGTATGAAAGCTTGGCCTTAGCTTAGGCTTGTTCCCAACTAGCTCTTAAAACTTAAATTAACTCGTTTATATTAATCTACATTCTGTCATGTAGTTGGTTACCTCTCCTCAGCATTGTACATCTGACTTCCTCTGAGTCTCGCTGTCGAATCCCCCACACAAGATTCTCCTTTCCTCTCCCCCTGGTGGCATCTTCAGACCCCACCTCTATTATAATTCTCTCACTGCTTCTGTCCCATGCATTTCCCTCTTCCACCAAAGTCCCAAGACCCTAACTGTTCTCCCCCAAAGGCTGGAATCAATTTCTTTCAAATTTCTGTTCATGTTGATATTTTGACATTTCCCCACAAATCACAATTGGCCTTTGTATCAACCAAAATGGTGAAGGCCTTCTAAAAGTTTTTCAACTTATGTTTCATAAGAAAAAATACTACCTACGGCAACTACAGCACTATGAAATCTATTCCTTAAATAATGAGACCTAAAACTCAAAATTATTCCTTGACCACAGTATAGATGCTGTGTTAGCAGGCATCGTATTCATTTCCAAGAGGGTGCCTGGGTATTTTAAGTGTAGTTTTTTTCTTCCCTATCACTACTAAGAGCTTAGAATATTCAGTAAATCACATGGCAAACTGATTGCCAACACCCAGACTTTGTTGTTCCATTCTTGGAGCACAGGCCAGATAGATTTAGCTCCCTTCCTAATAAGTGGATATTGGTTTCACTAAAATCACCAGCAGCATTAGCCAGCCTCTTCCCTAGACCTTTGAAGCCAGGTGTTGACTGTAACAACCCTAGATGGCATCTTCCTCCAAGAGAAGATTGCTTCCTCTCCACTGAAAATCCATTGTGTGACACAATGATCCTTTGTTTATCTTTGCAAGGCCTTCTGGGTAACTTACTGCAGCTTTGGCATCAGCACCTGCTGTTTTGCCTTGCTTGTTGTTATGGAAACCATGTCTTCATTTTATGCACCAACCTTGGTTACCATAAAATGTTTCTTTTCATCTTCTTTTCCTATCTTCTTCTCAAGGTCTTCCTTAATTGAAGAGAGCTGGAGCTTCTCTCTGAAGCAGTCTTCACTGTGAGGGAATGTTGTGGCCACCTTGATTGTGTATCTAAACAGCTAAAATTTCTCCGTGTTAGCAGTAAGGCTCTTTCATTGCGTCGTTGGTTCATTGACTGGAGTAGCACTTCCTATATTTGTTTTCGTTAACGTGTATTGATTGTACCTGCATTAATACAAGTATTGACATGTATTGATTGAACCTCTTTAGGAGGCTCCACCTATGTCTATACATGCACACAATATGCACCAATCAAATCCACCTTCCCCCGTACCCTTCCCAGTCCCTGAAATCACTGTTGTACTAGAGAGACAACACTTCTCAGTCTCCATGTGAGTGAGAGCATTCGGTGCTTGTCGTCTAGCTTGTTTCACTTAATGGAATATCCTCCAGCTCCATCCATTGCGCTGCAAACAGCAGGACTTCATCCTCCTTTACCAATGAGTCTGTGCGTGTATACACCTCACTTTCATTACCAGTTTGGAGTCCTGCAATAAACTTGAGCACACAGGCTTGTCTTCAGTGTGCTCACCTCATTTTCTTCGGATTTGTACCCAGAAGAAGTGGGGTAGCTTGATCCGATTCAGTTTTTGTTGTTATTTCCTTGTTCCTTGGTGCTCATGATGTATCCCGGGGACTTGAGCATGCTACGTAAGCATTGTACCAGGGAGCTAAGATCAAAGTCCTGTTTTTTATGCTGTCTTTTTTTTTCTGAGCCTCCATACTGTTGTACACAGAGGAGAACTAGTTTACATTCCCACCAACAGCTTGGAAGAGTTTCTTTTGCCGCATCAACTTGCCAATAGTTGTTCATAAGTCATATGCACATGCACACACACATGCACACAGAGAGATGATAGATGATTGATAGATAAATAGATATGTAAACATGAAATGGACCAAATACCTAAATGTAAAACCTCATACTCTGAAATCACTAGAAAAATATTATAGGGACAACATTTCCAAACACTGGTTGCAGGCAATGATTTTCTGAATAGGTACACCCAAACTCAGGAAAGGATAGCAAGAACTGACAGATAAGATTTTACCAAATTGAGAAGTTCTGCACAGCAAAGAACAACAGGTGTAGACAACCTACAAAACCGGAGATGACATTTACCAACTTTTTATTTGAAAGTTCATATCCAGAATACATAAAGATGGCAAAGGACTGGAGACATAGCTCAGTGAGAAGCATTTGCTTACTGTGTGCTAAGGTCCTGGGTTCCATCTCTAACACTAGGAGGAGAAAGCTTTGTCTTCCTTATGGTACCCCAAAACAGTTAAAAAAGTGACATGAAAGATGGCTGGTCACCATAGCAGCTATGGTAATAACAATGCAAACCACTGAACTAACTAGTATGTGGGTTTACCAAAATGTAACATACATGTATCGAGTGTATACTTTTGGGAAACAATGGTGCTGATAGACTTGCTTGATGTAAGGTTGCTAAAACCCCTCAATTTAATGTGAAAACTTAAAGAAATTAATTAATAGTAAAGTACATAAAACTGAACTCAATAAGCAATCTCTGCCTACAGTCTGTATGCCCATAAACAGAGAGTTGTTTCTCAATATTCTCAGTTGCTAAATTAATCACTTCACTTAAGAAGATGCTTAGCTTCTTTCATTCATTAATGCTCTGCCTCCCAGTGTGGATGTCTGATGCATGTCGCGTTGGAAGCAAGGCTTCCTTTCCAGAAACCTTATCTTTAACGTCTCCACTTTGCTTCTCTTTCCTGTGAACCTCATGTGACCCATTAGTGGATGGCGTCAGCTCAATGCCACCCCAAGAGGCCTGCTTTAAACTTAGACTAGGGCGGAACCTAGCACTTCCTCATCTTCAAGTCCATGTCTGTGCCCTCTGCTGCACCAGTACCAGCACTGCTGTCTAGGAGAGCTCTCTCAATCTCTCTCTCTCTCTCTCTCTCTCTCTCTCTCTCTCTCTCTCTCTCTCTCTCTCACACACACACACACACACACACACACACACACACACACACACATTCTCAGCTGCTGAAGAGGGTCCAATGCAGGCAAATCTACATTGTACACTAGTGGCTGCTTTTTTTTTTCTCAGAATCTCTACCGGGTATCAGGAGTCTGCACTCTAACTCATCGCCCTGATGGTTCCTATAACTGATGAGGTGGGAGAAGTCTTGATCTAAAATATGACTCACAGCCTGCTTTCCCACTCCAGTTTCCTGGAGGACATTTTCAAAGAAATTGACTCCTGGGCCAAGCTTTACTTTAGCTACTCCAGCCTGTGGTTTGTATAAAGCCACTTTCCTTGGCCATTGCAATGTGCCAGCAAGCTGCAAAGGTGACAGTCCTACAGGGCAGTTAGTACACACGACATTTGCACACACACATTAGTGGTTTAGATGCCTTTGTCCAGGCCCATGATCCCAGCTCCACGGGAGGCTGAATCTGGAGGATCACAAGCTTAAAGTCCACTTGGGCTGTGGAGTAAGTGCAAGCCAGTCTAGGCAACCTTGTGAGAAGCTGTCTCGGAGTTTAAAAAGGAAAAAAAGAGGGAGGAGGTACAACTAGTAGAGCATTTGCCTAACAAGGAAGAACAGATTGGGGTAACTTAGTCATTTTTTTATAATGCCTCTGTTTTTGGCTTATCCACAAACCACACAGATAAAGGTGTGATGTTTAAGAGTAGGTGACTTGCTACTCCCTGACATATCTCTTCTTTAAGAGCAAAGAACCTCTCTGGTTAACTTGCTGATTGACAGAGAGCCTGACAACTCCTTGGTCACCTGACTGAGCTCCAGCCCTCCACTGGGAGGGTGTCCCCAGCCTCTGCCTGGGAGGGGACTCTGGTCTCCTTCCCAGACGCCGCCGCCGCTGGCAGGAAGTCCTAGGAAGAGCCGGGCTGGCCTCTTCTGCCCGCACAGTGAGTACCCACCAGGTCACCTGGGTCTGAGGACTGCCCTGTAACTCGCTTCTACGAAAAACTCTCAGAGCAAGTACGTGCCAGCACCGCTGACATCAGCCCAGAGACAGCCGAAGCTGCCCTCAGATTGGAGGAAACTAAAGGAAACCAGAAAAGAAATCTTTGAACTAGAGCAGGCAGTATTGCTCCGAGCAGCCGGTACTATCTTGGAGGGAGGGGAAGGGCTGATTCAAACTTTAAATTAGTAGGGGAAAAAAAGCAGACATACCAGTAATGAAGAGAAAGAATTAACGTGGTGTAATAAAATATCAGTGGTCACTGAACAAGTAAACCTTAAGATACTTGGTCTTGAGACTTTTCAACTGAAGAATGTTGAAAGCTTTTAGCCCGGAAAAATGCCGAACTATTGAGATGGCTGCTGCCCCGATTGACACCTGGCCTAAGGTAAACGTGTATGGGCAGGTCACGTGCTACTTGAACCACGTGATGTTTATGGGTCTATTGTCCTGAAAAAAATTTTTAAATGAATGTGGGGGGAAAAAATTCACAAGTTTAAAGCCTGCCTAGAAAAGCCTGTGAGACTGTCTCAAAAAAAAAAAAAAAAAAAAGTAAAATTAAGGGCTGGGGGTTTCAGCTGAGCAGAGCGTTCAACTAGCACGCTGTGAGTTTAACTTAAGAAATCAATAAATAATAATAATAATAATAATAATAATAATAATAATAATAATAATAATGAAAATCGGGGTCTCATTATCATAGTCCTGGCTGGCTTGGAACTAACTATGTAAACCAGGCAGGAACTGAACACAGAGATCTGACTGCTTCTGCCTCCTGAGTGCTGGGTTTTAGTTTGCTACCAACCTGAGTTGGAAATAAGATTTTCAAAGGAGTGGTGTGAGATAGGTTTGTGCTCAAAGGGAATTGGGGATAAATGCTTGGTAAAGTTATGATGCTTCTCCTTATCAAAGAAATGTCACCGATTTAGAACGAGGTGCATGCAGCCTTCCTCGGGGTTACCTGGGATTGTCAGTACACACAGGGAATTAGATCACATGCTTTCTGACACATGTGGGAGCTGTGTGCTGTGAGCAAACGTCATGCATCTAAGGCAATAACGGACGGAAGCTGACTCAGCAGTCAAATGGGGTCATGTGCTCTGATCAACACTACCAACTATCCTTTCGATCCGGGCTCATACCTGGGGCTGCCCGTCAATATTCGTTAGTGGAGCCCTCTTTTCTCTCCAATAATCTGCCTCTTTTAGAGGTTAGGCACGGTCCTCTTATCCATGTGCTTGCTTTGCTTGTTCTAATTAAAACGGAAAAGAAGTGATTTCTTAGTTACTAAATCTGTATTTTCAGTCCATGGCAGCTTTCCAAAGTGACTCATGTTCAGCGGGCTTTTCCAAATACTGCCACTGAGAAATATCTGACTTTTGGTTACTGGTGGGCTTGATCCTTCTCTTCCTGTGTGCATGCATGTGATGTATGTGTGGGTGCAGGCATATGAGTGCACAGGTGGGGGGTCAGAGGAAGACATGAGTGTCTCCCTTCAGGGCTCTCTACTTTATTGTTACTGTTTAACTGAGAACATTAGAAAACTCTATAAAATATGAAATGCTCCATGAAATTTGTCTGTCATCCTTGCTGCAGGGACCAGTTTAATTTTCCCTGTATCTTTTTTTAAAAATTTATTTTTATTTTATATGCGTTGGTGTTTTGCCTGCATATATGTTTATGTGAGGCTGTCAGGTCCCCTGGCACTGGAGTGACAGACAGTTGTGAGCTGCCATGTGGGTGCTGGGAATCGAACCTGGGTCCTCTGGAAGGACAGCATGTGCTCTTAACCACTGAGCCATCTCTCCAGCCCCCTCCCTGTATCTTTTTTTAGCTTTAGTATTTGTGATGCCAAAGCAAGCAGTATTTTTTTAAAGATTTATTTTTGTTTTTATTTATGGATGTTTGTTTGTGGCTGTGAGTATACGTGTGTGCAGATGCCTGTAGAGGCCAAATGAGGGAGTTGGTTCCTCTGGAGCTGGACTTACAGATGGTTGAGTCGTCCAACTTTGGTACTGGGAACCAAAAGCTTAGGTGTCCGGAAGAGTAGCGAGTGATTTTTTGACTGCCGGGCCATCTTTCCAGCCCTTCCACTTAACTTTTTGAGACAGAGTCTCTCACAGAATCTGAAACTGAGCATTTAAGCTAGACTGGCTGGCCACTGAGCCCCTGTGACCCTACTGTCTCTGCTCCCTCCCCACCCAGCCTTGAAGTTGCCGTCACATGCTTTTCTCCAGCTTTTAAGTGGGTGCTGAGGATCTGAACTCACGTCACAAGCACCTTACCCACTGAGCCACCTCCCCCAGCCATCTGTCACTTCTCTTCACTGGGGAACCAGAACTTGTATGTAGCAATGACATCTGATAGAAATTTTTGCAGTGATGGAAAACCCTAGAATCTGCAGTGTCCAGAATGGTGGCTGCTAGACATGGGTGGTGACTAAGTACTTGAAACATAATTTGGCTGAAGACCTGATTTTTTTTTCCTTTTCCTGAGCTGATTAATTTTATTGAAAACCTGGTTATCTGTAGGTGGCTTGGTGCTCCCAGACTGTACAGCTGGGATACCTAACCAGCTGCCTCACGCTGTTCCGCAGGCCGCTCTTATACAGCTCATTGCTGCTCAGACTCCGCAAGATTCATGAAGCATTTTCTTCTGCTTTGACTTAAAAATATTAATAATTAGATTATTTGTTTCTTTATACATGTATACAGCATGCCTGTGTGTGTGCACCGTGCTAAAGACTGAACCCAGGGCCCCGTGAATATTTAAGCACATGCTCTACCACTGAGCTGTACCTCAGACAAGACTCTTTGGCTACGGACTTACTGCTTACTCTAGGTATACTAATGAAAAGATAAGATTCTGAATCTGCGGTGGGCCATACAACCTGCATGTGCCCTTAGGCTCGGGTCTGGAACACAGCAAACGCTTTTGCTTACAAAGCACTTCATTGTTCTGAAAGTCTTCTCGGGTGCTTTTGAATTGATTGACACAACAACCCGTTAAATAGAGTCCAAGCCCAGAAATTTGTTCACCATGCCAGTCTGCTTTACAGAGAAACCATCTTTGTAATATAGAAAAATTGGATCCAGATCTTGTAAAATGTTAGATTTTCAAACTCTGAAGGAAAAAAAAAAAACAACAACACTTGGTTTATTTTATTATAAGTTAGCAATAAAAAATTATTGGTAGAACAAATGAAACACATGAATTGTGAGCATCCTGTAAAAAATGATAGATTTTTGCATCATGACCTGACTAACCGCAAAAAAGGAGCCTGAGCTGCTTTTGATCAGTGGACTTCGTGTCCTGATCACAACTGGTTCACAGGTTCACAGCTTCTCACCTTCATTTTATTTCTTTTGTTTCAGAAACTCTTGAAAAACACAGACCAAAAGTAAGACAGTCCTGCCACCCCTGCAACCATGAGCAATAACGGAACAGATTTCACCACGGGCTACCTCTCCTCTGCTGTAGCAATTGTCTTGTTTGGCTCCAACTTTGTACCACTTAAAAAATATGACACGGGTGATGGTAATTGTTTGTTTTTAACCTAAACTTGCTTTTAAGTGTCTTGGCTACTTGTTTGTTTTTGTTTTATCTTTTAAAAATAACAGCTAAAAAATTGTTTTATTGATTATGGGATCTAGTAATAGAACTCACATAAATCATCTCCCAGTGCCCGTTGCAGTACACCAAGAGTGAGTCAGGACAGGGAGGCCAGATTGCACTCGATGAAAAAGCAAGGTGGGTACCACTGGAAAAGCTTCTTGGCCGTGACTCTGTGTTTATAAAATCGGTACATTATGGCCAGTTCCGCTCTCAGCATTCATTCGAAAACCAATTTTCAACACAGCTGATACATGAGAGACCAATCTGAACACCATACACACCTGTTGACTAGTGAACAAGTTCTTCTCTAACTAACCATGAAGGGCTAACACAGAAAGCTGCTCCCCATTAAAGAAAGACACGAGGCAGTACTAAAACCTACACACTTCTCGACACAAAGCTGTGCATCAGGTTTCCTAAGTTACCACCTGTGCACTCACAGACACACATTCTTTGCCACAAAACTGTGCACTGGGCTTTCTCAGTTCACCACACATGATCCCCCACATCTGAAGTCAGACCCCCATTCCGGCAGCCCTGCAGTGGTCCACAGGCTTCGCTCTTCACGGTGCTCCCTCCTCACAAACCTCCAGTCCTTCTAAACTAAGGGGCTGTGTGGAGTGCGTTGTTACTGTACTTAGACATCTCGTTAGTTCAAACTGTTTTTTAATACATTGCTGGTGCAGTCTTTCCATGTCATCCCCAAACCAGATTTGGTTCTGTTTTGAGGTTTTCAATGCGTGTTTTTGCACAGTGCTGTAATTTTTAGAAACACGTACGTATGTCATCGTGCAGCAAAACAGTACAAGCCGATGGTTAGTGAAGGGAAGCAAGAGTTGCTTTTGCCTTTGGAAGACCCTTGCTCTCTGATCTCCCTTTGGAAGCCAGAATGGATTTCTCAGTGAACTTACTCAGTGAGCACCTCTTGGGAGGTAACTTCCCAGTTATTTTTGTGTGTTGTTTGTTTATTTATTTTGGTTTTTGGAGATTGGGTTTCTCTACATAGCCCTGGCTATCCTGGAACTCTCTTTGTAGACAAGGCTGGCCTCGAACTCAGAGATCTGCCTCCCGAATGCTGGGATTAAAGGTGTGTACCACCACGCTAGGCCAGTTATAGTTAAATCTCCCTGGTTCCTTAGTCTTCATACTCCTTAGACAGCAGGGTTACAAATCTGTCCCCCTTGGCTGGAGCTTGACAAGCATAGAAACTAGTAGAAAAATAACCAGAAGGGGCAGCTGGCCTAGCTTCGGGGTTTGTGATCCTGAACACGTGTCCCGTGTGTGTGTGTGTGTGTGTGTGTGTGTGTGTGTGTGTGTGTGTGTGTGTGTTTCTGAAAACTGAAACCAAGGCCTCTGCACATATTAGAGTGCTCTGGTCTGAGTTTCCCCCAACCAAGCAAGTTTCACCAGCTTTTTGTTTCCAATTTCACACTTGTAGCACAAAGATTTTCTTCCTCTCCAATACTGTTTTGTTGTTTTGGAGGTTAGTAGACTTTTTTTTTTTTTTTACCTCTACTCTGTTGTAAGAATGAACAGAAAGAGACAAAAGTCCTACAAAAAAGTGGAATCAAAAGTGGCAGCGTGGTGTTGCAGCTTCCTTGGCACTTCGTTCAGTGTGGGTTTTGAACCCCTAAGCCTTGATCTTTTCAGTCCCCAAGCCTTGATGGTACGGGAGCCTTGAATGGCCACTGCCATGTTCATCCTCGGGTAAGTGGCCAGCAGCATCTTATAAGAAGCAGAGGAGCCCTGGCCTGGAAGGCTGAATCTCAGGCTTGTAAAAATCTGTCTTATCACAGAAATTAAACTCCAGCAGTGTGAGCCACAAATGGCCACTTGTATCCCGAGATTTAAGTTACTGCTGCACAGTTTGGAAGGTCTCAACAGATGTTTTGGCAGTGGCCATGACACTGGCATCCTAGTGAAAACACAGCGTCCGTCTTCTCAAAATTCTTTGACAGAAATTTCTTGATTTGTCAGCAGGTGAAATAGGATGTTAAGCAGGAACACACTGTGGACTTTTGGAGTCAAGCATCCAGGGTTTAGAGTCCAGTTAAAAATGTCCCTACCAGCTTTGGGGCCAAGTTACTTAAGCTCAAATTTGCCTTCTTGGCATCTGAGATGGGGTCGATTATGACATAGAGTAGTTGTAAGAATAAATGTGCCACATGCCCACTGTGGGGACATTTCCTAATTTGTGGCTGTTCTTCTAAGAACATCTTACAGATATTCCTAAACATGCATATACTCAAATCTTTCTGCCAAGTAATGCCAGGTTGTCTTATTTCCAGGGATGTTCCTTCAGTGGGTGCTCTGTGCTGCCATTTGGCTGGTCGCCTTAGTGGTCAACTTGGTACTACGCTGCCCTAAATTCTGGCCTTTTGCGATGCTCGGTGGCTTCATTTGGGCAACAGGTAATGTGTGTAGTCACCTAATACAGTGGTCATACTCACAACCAGGAGAAAAGGCACAGTGACTCAGTCATTAAATGCAGATAACATGGGCTGTGTATTGTTTCCCTTTCAGATATTCCTGGAAATTTCCTGATTTTTTTCCCCTTTAAATGTTGTAAGTTTATAGTCAGAGTTCTCTTGTGTCCTGCCTGGCCCGCAATCAGGACAAATCTCTCTTACCCGCCAGTCCCAAGTAAACACACGGAGGCTTATATTAATTAAAACTGCTCAGCCACTAGCTCAGGCTAACTACTGACTAGCTCTTACATTTAAACTCAGCCCATTTCTGTTAATCTATATGTTGCCACGTGACTTTACCTGTGTGCCATTACATGCTGCTCCCTGGACAGCAGGCTGGGGTCCTGACTCAGCCTTCCTCCTCCCAGAATTCTCCTTGTCTGCTTATCCTGCCTATACTTCCTGCCTGGCTACTGGCCAATGAATGTTTTATTAAACCAGTGTACAAAAGCATTATCCCACAGCATAAGTTCCTGTTAGAAAACTATTATAGTAAATAAATTTGATCCTTTTAAAGTATAACTCAGATGCCATCTTATGCATTTGACCTTTCTAAGGCATGTTTATCAGAACATGTTTTAATAAAGAGTAATTCTTTGTTAACACCATTTTTAAACCTTATCCTTAAAAGCTGTCAAGTAGAGGCATGTAATCATTTTGAGTAACATTTAACAAAGAAAACAGACAATAAAAAATGTCCTTGCTGCTTTATCAATTCCTTAAACTCTATAGTAGAATTTAATATTTCCAGTTAACTAATCAGAAACAGTTCTCTTTTTTATATGAACTCCCTCTGGAAAGTTCATCTTTTTGTATTTTAACAAAGAAAATTACTAAAAATCTTTAAGAGATAAATTTGTTAGAAGCAAATAAAATTGAAAATGTTAAAATCCTACTTGTTACCCATTTGAGTCTTTGAAGGACTGTCTTGGGGTTTTTATTACTGTGAAGGGACACCACGACCATGGCAACTCTAATTAAAAAAAAAAAAAAAAACCTTTAATTGCAGTGGCTCGCTTACAGTTTCAGAAGTTCAGTCCATTATCATCATGGTGGGGAGCATGGCAGCATGCAGGCAGACTGGAGGAATAGCTGAGAGTCCTACATCTTGCAGGCAACAGGAAGTCGACTGAGACATTGGGAGGTAGCCTGAACATAGGAAACCTCAAAGCCCACCCCCACAGTGATACCCTTCCTCCAACAGGGCCATACCCACTTCAACAAAGCCACACCTCCTAATAGTGCCACCCCCATGAGATTTTAATAAGATTTATTAAGCTGAGATCAAAGTAAGTATAATTTTACATTTCCACTAGAATTTACATTACCATACCTCACATGTATGTGACTCTGTGATTTTTTTACTGTGTGAAATTGGGAGAATGAACAGCGTTCACTCATTTCCTCTAGGCTTTTGGAGGCAGAGTTGCACTATATGCAGCCCAGGCTGGCCTAGAACTCTGAGTCCTCCTGCCTCTGTTCCCAGTAGAATTGCAGATGAGACACATCTCTCTTTTGTCAACCTGCAGATTTTTTTTTTTTGGTCAAGGCTGGTGTAAAATATGAAATGCTTCTTGAATTTGTATGTCCTCCTTGTGCAGGGTCCATGATAATCTTATGTGTATCACTCCAATTTTAATAGGTGCACTGCTAATGTGAGCATTTTTTTTAATTTTTGAAATTTTATTTTAGTTAAATAATTTTTAAAAATGTATGCATTTATATTTGTGAGATGGGCTATCATTATGTGGCCTTGGCTGACCTGGAGCTATCTATGTAGATCAGACTGGCCTTTAACTCACAGAGGTCCTGGGATTAAAGGCATGGGCTACCACACCAGGTCCATTGTGCAGATCATTATAGATACCAGAACATTTGTCCCTCAAGCAGTTTCCACTATGGTCAACGTGGAGAAGTAGGCAACCAAACTTGAGAAACATCACCACGTTACAGATTATAACAACCAGCTGGTCTGGGGCACAGAGGAGAGAGAAGAGGGAGATATAAGGACTTCATTGCAAGTGGTTAAAGAGGAGACATCAACACCTCGAGACCAGGAGAACTTTCCAAAAGGGAAAATAAGTGGAGCAGGGTACCATATGACTCGAAAGCCTCTAACACTTCCACAGTGGAGGACATCTACGTGCAAAATTGCTTCAGCAGTTCATAGAATAACTCTAAAACTCAAGTTGTACTAGACTACAGCTGCATCACAGAGCACACGGGTCCCTGATCAACAGCTGAAAGCAGGACACAAAGGGGACTCACAAATCTAAAGAAGAAACCTTCAAGAGGAAACTGCAGGATGGAGTCAGGATGCAGAGAAAGTAGTCTGTTTTATAAAGAGCGGCAATGAGCTGGGTATGGTGGAGCAGCCACAGTCCCAGATACCAGGGAGGGTGGGATCTCGTGAGCCAAGAGTGGGAGCTAGCTTCTTCAACATGGCAAGAACTTGTCTCAGTAACAACCATGCTAATGTCAACATTCAACACTATCATGGATTGGCCCTGAGTGACCCTCAAGAGCATAAGGTAATGTTGGTGAGACTCTGGAAAAACAGCCAGGGAGTGCAGACCACATCCTGAAGTTGAGTTAGGGCAGAAGTTGAAGTTAGGAAAACACACACACACACACACACACACACAAAAAAAAAAAAAAAAAAAAAAAAAAAACCCACTAATTTAACTTAGAAATGTATCTGTTGTACTGGAACTAACCCATTTTTTTCCCTATGTATTGTATCTACAGGGAACATTGCTGTTGTCCCAATTATCAAAACCATCGGTTTAGGTCTTGGAATCCTCATCTGGGGATCATTTAATACCCTAACTGGCTGGGCAAGCTCAAGGTAACACAATTCAAATGATCTCAGCTAAGATTCCTGCACCCTGCATTCAATCTAAACTGGGGTTTAGCCATACCAAGAGAAACAACTTGATTCTTCATCTCAAAGTATGGCTGGTACACATAGCCATGTCTAACTGTTATGTTGAAGCTCTTTGTAAATGACCTAGATAGTTGATGAAGACATAGAAAAGGAAATCAAAACAAAAAGTAAGGAGCTGTATCTGGGACACAAGTAGGGAGAGAGGAAGTCAGCTGATGTCTGCTTTCCCTTTCTACTGCAGGGTGGTTTGACAGACATGTTAAGGTGTATCATTCTCAACTGACTTTTAGAATTGTATGAGGTAAGCACAGTAAGAGAGCTGACACCCAAAGAGGCTGAGATGCTGAAGGTCATGTTCTAGCCAGGGACCAATTCTAAAGTAGATGTTCTTCCTCAGAATAGAGCAACAACCTATGGCTCCATCTCCCCAGCCTTTTGTAAAGATTTATTGAGATGTAGCCATATCCAATCATTTAGGTATTATTGTCTGTGACTGCTTTTGCAGTACAGTGGCGGAAAGAAGGGAGACAGGCACAACTAAAACACTCTGGCTCTATAAGAAGAACTTTTTCGACCCTAGCTATCCAAAAGGTTTGTCACAAGCCTCAGGCGGCCTTTGTATGGAAACTTAAGCTAACTAAAATGACAAATTTGAACCTTGTGTGTCCCAGTGGTACTAGCTACATTTGCAGAGGCTCCCCCGCTTCACACAGTGGCCTGGGTGGGAACACGATACTATCATGGACGTTGCATGAACAGTGTGTGATGCTCATGGTTAGTATCACATGTGCTTCTCACATGAGGGGACATGAGAACAGAGAACATTATTCTTGCCTCACTTTAAGGCCCCTCCTATACTCAAAAACATTGTAACTACCCCCAAAACAGCAAGGCAAATCAATCCACTAACTTACAGTATACGCATCCTTCTTTTGCTCCCCCACCCCGGAGTTTTATATGTTTTAATACAATGCTTTTTCTGGTTGCCTCACTCTCTTACCCCTGGATGGCTGTTCACAATGAATGATAATGATTGTGACAAAGTCAAACCATGATGAAAAGAATGTAAGTTAATGTCAAAGAACAGGAATTTTTCACCAAGAAGTCATTTTAAATACTTCAAATATTATAGAAGGGCTTGAGATGTAGCTTAGAGTTAGAGCACTGTCTAGCATGTGCAGGGCCTTGGGTTTGACTCCCAGCATTAAGATACATGTGTGTGTACAGGCACATACACATACACATTCACACACACATGCAATCACACACACTTTCCCGTGGTAGTTTTTTGGTTTGGTTTGGTTTTGATTTGCTTGGTTTTTGTTGTTTTGTTTTGTTTTTTCACATAGTTTTCTCACTATGTAGCCCTGGCTTGTTTGGAAATCAGTGTGTAGACCAGACTGGCTCAAAACTCAGAGATCTGCCTGTTTCTGCCTCCTGAGTGCTGTAGCCCAGACTGGCCTTGAGCTATTGTCTTACCTCTGGGGGTTACAGGAATGTACCACCATGCCTCAGCCATTATTTTTTCCACTTTAATATGGAAATTGGAGGCACAGTGTCAAAAAGTAACTTATCCAAAGCTAGACAGTGCATGAAAGAGCCAAGATTTCAACTCGAGTCCAGCCCCTATTCTATTCTCTTAAGCATTACTCTAAAACATTTTATCAGTATCTGATTTGATTTTCTTCTGAATTTCCAGGTTTGGCTGGTTTGGAATGGATGCAGAAGAAGTGCCACACCCCATGCTGAATTACTTTGGAGCTGGGCTGTCAGTAGTAAGGTCTGCAGCCATTATTAGACATCAGTTCTTTTAGGCATTCAGAGTGCTTTCTAAAGACTTGTTTTATATTTATTTTATTTATGTGTATGAATGTTCTACCTTCATGTATGTGCATCATGTGTGTGCCTGGTGCCTGAGTAAATCAGAAAAAAAGTGTCAGATTTCCTGAAACTACAGTCACAGATGATTGTGAGCTGACATGTAGATGCTGGGAGTCAAACCCGGGTCCTCTGGAAGAGCAACCAGTGCTCTTAACCACTGAGCCACCTCTCCAGCCCTGCTTCCTAAAGCTTTTGATGTCCTTGCATTTTTTTTTTAAACCTACATTTCATAAAATTTGTGTAAGTTTCCTGATTCTTCATTTTCAACAACAGGGCTTATTTCCAGAACAAGAAATAACAAATGAGGGGGTCAGGAACTCCAGTTTTAATTCTCAGAAGCTCCAAGAAACTGGGAAACATCACCTAACTGCTCTGAAGTTCAACTCCAGTATCTGTGCTAGATAGAGAATCACAGTACATTGCTCATGAAGGCGAACCAGAATGTATTAAATTATTTTGCCTTACAAAAGCATACTATCCAAGTCAATGCTCTGCTGGTTCCCTCTATGCCCCTGGAATGGTCGCTGAGTCTATTTAGGACAGTATTCCTCATCCAAGGGGGGATGCGCTATCCTCAGAGCATGCCTGAAACACAGGGAGTATCAAACATTATGACTTCACGCTTTTTCCTTTTTAACCAAGCACCAAGGCTGTACTTCTATAGTTTCAGCATGACAGAAAAGGTAGCAGAAATATCTTTTCCTTACAACTTTATGGGTTAGCTTTGTTATTATAGATCTCAGAACCTTCAGTGTGGTCATTTTTTTTCTTTTAAAGCTGAGAACGTCCGCCTTTTCACTGGAAGGCGACACTTAACGGGTCCTCTTTGGCGTATGGGATCTGCTAGCTTGCTTCGCCACTCTTGTGTTTCATGTCCAGGTTAGCTGAATCCAGGACTGCAAATCACTACAGCGGATTTGACCCAGAGGACTGCGAAGGGCTAAGTGCTGGGTCCTTCTTTAGGGTGGCTAATTTGGCACAGGGATGCTAATGCATGCCTCTGGCCTCAGACAAGGAGACAGCATCATGCTGTGGAGGGCAGTGCACAAGTTACAGTGTAGGAATGTGGATGCCTTGAGTTTAGCATGTCATGGCTGACTACAGGTAATGAGAACTTTGCTGAGCACTAATTCCAGCTTCCATCGCCCTGTTCTCCCATTCATTCTTTTTAACCCAGTCACCAATTTCTCACCTCTCACATTCTCTTTTAATACCTAGGTGTCCATGTCTGTCCCTCTACTTGTATGTACTATATCAATGGGGATGAAAATGACTTTGAATCTTTACACAGTGGCGTGTCGCCAATAAAACTCAAGCAAGAATTAGGTCACCTTAAATTCAGTCACCTATTCTCTCTGGGTTCCATTTATATCCACTGTCAGTGCTGCACATAACAAATAGCATCGCCTACAAAGATTTTAGTACTTTTTTAGTCTTCAGGGAAAGAACAGTATATTTCCCTTCCTCCAGTAATGGTGTTTTTCCCCAACCACATTCCGGAACAATCTCTTTGTCATTGAAATGTTGCCTTAGAGGGTAGTCCCTAGGCAATTGGGGGCGAATAGCAAAGCTTATTCTAAAACTGTAAATTCTTGACACATTTGGCTAGAGGCAGTTTTATGGGTCTTCTACGGTTCACGTGGAATTCTAGCTTACAGTAGTTCTAAGATAATTTCTGCACATTGTAAAATTCTAATTTAGCAAGTCTAGTTTTAACTTAATGGTAATAATTTAAGGTTGGTCTATCCAGTACATTAAGCACACTCCAAATTTCTTCTTTAGAAAAACAAAATTTTCCCTAAAATTACAAATCAGTTCCTCACATGCTGCCATTTCTACCCATATGACCTTGGACAGATCTTTTCTCCAAGTCCTTGGTTTCTTTATCTGGAAAGAGGGGGTAATGCCAGTGGCAATCTTGAAGATAATTTGAAAAATAAATGTTTGAAAAGCTTTGTATATCTAGACACATGGTTTTGGCTCCACATGGAAAGATTATGATAAATCAGCCCTATGCGGAAGCTGTACAGGGTGATCAAAGAATGTGGAGGAGCAAAGCCATCTACCACAGGGAACAGAAGAGAAAGACAGAGAACCCCAATAAGCCCCATTGAAGGCATGCCTCTAACCACCCAACTTCTAGTTAAGCCCCGCCTCTTAAAGGCTGATTGCTTCCCCATAGCAAGTAGATCAGTCACCAAAAACCTTTAGCACAGCCTTTTGGGGACACTTAGGACCCAAATGCCTGTACTATCACATTCACACATAGTTGCCCCTTGGGACATTTGTTGGTGGCTCAATCAATGTTAAATTAGGTGGTGCACTGAAGGAATTTTGCAGCTCTGTTAAGAACTGGATCCGCAGCCAGGGAATGCAGGGATCTCTTCCTACGAGGCAGTCAGGCCCCATCTGTACTGCTCTCCTGGGTGGAACTGCAGGAATATTTTATTTAATTAGTTTAACTGAATAGCTTTAATTGGTTCATTTTGAAGGGCATTGATGAATGAATTTAGAGCTCTTGGTAGTGTGAAAAAAAATGAAATATGGTTCTATTGATTACAGATGTGGCTTTGTTTTCTGTGTGTGTGTATGTATGCATGTGTGTCTCTCTGTCTGTGTGGATATATGTGCCTGTGTGTATCTGTGTGCTGCCTGTGTGTGTGTGGGGGGGGGGTGTCTGTGTGTGTGTGCCCACACACATATTCATGTATGAATTTGGGTGCACAGGTGTCATGGCACATGGATGGAGGTCAGAGGACAACCTCAGATACTGGTGCTTGGCTTGTAACATCCGAGGAAATGCTGAAGGAAGACCCCAGACTCAAATAGTATGTAGGAACAAAGAGCGTTTATTATACCACATGCATGTGGGGTCGTTCACCTGTACAAAATAATGAAGACCTCTAGAGGGACACACAAGATCTTCTTATGTACAGCTAAGGGGAGTTTCAGGGTCAGTTATCTAATTGGTTAGTATAAGTCTAATTAGTATATGTCTAATCGTTTTTGGACACATCTGCACAAGCTTGGACGTTACTCAGAAGGGTCTGTTGGGTTTGTCCTTGAGATACTGTGAGGCTGACTTAGACCCTCTGTGTTTATTCTCTCCCTGGACCCTGGATGTAAGGGCCTTGTTGGAAAAGACAGCTGTTTGTCCTTCTCAGAGAATTGGAGCCTAAATTCAGTTGTGAAGGTGGGAGCCTTTAACCCCTTCAGACTTCCATCTTTTTTTTTTGAGAGAGGCCTCAGGGCTGCTGCATACACCAGGCTAACTGGCCTGCAGCATGCCAGGCACTCTCCTGCCCCAGTCTTCCATCTTTCTGTGGGAGCATTAGGAATACATACTGTCTCCTTGCATGTGTTTGCTTCCATGTAAGGTCTGAGGACTCAAACTCAGGCACTCATTCTTGCACAGCACACACTTTTACCCACTGAACCATCTCTCCAGCCCAAATGCTGCTGTGCTTTCTATCATTTTGGTCTTCTGTACAGTCCAGTCTTTAAAGGATGAGTAAGATGATGGCTAGTTTCACATTTTCCCTGTATAACATATAACAGTTTGCTTATACAACTGAGGCCACTCTAGGGCTTTTAAACAGCAGAGGATTTGCTTGCTTGTTTGCTTGCTTCTTGCTTGTTTGCTTGCTTCTTGCTTGCTAGCTTGCTTGCTTCTTGCTTGCTTGCCTGTGTAAGGCCTCACCAGGTAGTCCAGGATGGCTTTGAACTTGCTATCTTCTCTCCTCAGCTTCCTGACAGATTTCCTTTTCTATTAGAAAAATAAAATGATGTGTCGTGGATTATCCAAGAATCTGCCCCTTCTGACTCCTTTCACCTTCTCTCTCTGGAGCGTTTGTCTCCCACCCACCTCCCCCCATCCCCACCTCAGTCACTATTCTGCATTGTTGGGAAGTCCAGGTCTTTGTTTCCAGTTTTGCCTTTCATAGGGCTGCCATCCTCTTGTCTAACTAGGGACCAGGCTGGACAGCCCTACAAAAAAACGCCACAGGTACCTCCTGTTCCATCTGTGTGAGATGACATATTGAAGGCAGGGATTCTAACTAACAACTGTAGCCACTTTTAATTTCCACCTTTCCAATACACAATGTGTGCTGTATTTAATCTCATAAAATCCATTCTATCATTTTGTTTTGGGACAAGGTCTCGCTATGTAGCTCATGTTGCCCTAGAACTCAGAGTGCAGGCTGACCTGGAATTTGTGGTCCTCTTCTGTTGGTCTCCCAAGTTCGAGGATCACAGGCATGCAGTACCAGGCCTGACTGCCAGAAGAGTCCTGAGTGTGTTTTCCAGCCCCAAGTTCTTCACCACGCATGTGTTGCTATGGAATTGTAACAGTTTCATTCCAAGTTTCCCGATGCTTCATCCTTCCCTTAGCCTATAGTACTTATGGTACAGTACAGAATACCTGTTCACAGGTGAAAAGCCAGGTCTCATGGAGGTTAAGTCACTGGTTGCAGTGTTATTCTTTTTAAGGGAAAAAAAATACGCCTGTAGCTTTCTAGTATCCAACATTTTGTGTTACTAGAAAAATATATGAGTTTACACAAGAGTTGAGGATTTTCATTTCTAAAAGAAAATGTAATTGCAACATCTAATATTAGCCTTACAGATTAAAAGCAGACACTCGCATACACATTTAACTTATTTATGCATATGCATGTAATTAGGTTTGATACAGTCATTCTTATACTGTCACATTTTTTAAGAACTCTTAAGATAACACAACATGTGATTCCAATCTTCTGTTGAAGTCTCTAGAAAAAGAAATTGTCTGGAATGAGGTACATGGTCTGGCCCATGCAGCGCTGAGTCTTGGGACTATGAAATCTAGCGGGTGATCCAGTGAGGACCAGCCTGGGAGTTGTTTACCTCCAGCTCTTCTTTCATCTGGCCAAGAAGAGCAGAGTATGAGTTGTGTGTGCAGCTAGAAACATTTTAAAAGGAAGAGCCAAGATGTGAAACATCAGGGAGGGAAGATAGTAGCTTCAGTCAGACAGTTCCCCAGGGAAGAACACACCAATTGGTTATTCAATACCAAATGTCATCCCTGAAAATGTACATACAAAGAACATTATACAGACCACGCAGGTTGTAATTAGGAGATATATAGATAGATAGATACATAGATATGTATATACACACACACACACATTTTGATGACTAAATCAGCATACATTGCTCACTGTTCTGAACCCAGATACCCTGTTTAGACCTAAAATACACTCTGAGAGCTTCCTATTTTAACTTTTGAACATGGAAATGCATTAAAAATATTTTTAAATGAATATCCAAAGTATTTCAAAGTTGTCCATTTTCTTAATGCATTTGCATAGTTCAACCAAAAGTAAGTGAGGCATTTGCTATAGAGACGCTGGTCATAGGTAGACAGTGCTGTAAGAGTGGGAAAATGTTACTAGACATAAGCATACATGTTTTTATCTCTTAAAACTACATCCTGGGGTTCTTTCCATATCAGAACTTTGAGACCATTCTTACTGTGGCTACATAGTAGTCCATCATTCAGCTTTCCACGTGGCATCACCTGAGTGTTGTTGCTCCTATTTTGGGGAGCTGGGGTCAGTACTAGTAAGGAAAAGTAAAGTACTTATGGTTTAGATGATACTCCAGAAAGAGTGTACTTCGCCACAATGTCACTGTCATATAGAAGTGGCCATCCCTTACAGTTGTCCAACTAAGGATATTGTTCCATTTTTTTGGAGTGTATCATTATAATAGATGATGAATATATCAGGGTCATGTTCACTTTTAATTTCACACAGTATGATATCAAAGTTAAGCTGGAATCATTAAAAAAGATGAGACCATTGACTAAACCAGGGAAATCAGGACAAAGATCCAATTTAGAGGAAATCTCATGTGGTTGTTCTCTACCCTGCTAACTAAAGGACACCAAAGAAAATGGGGCTCTGAAGAGACAGCAAGACCCTCTACAGGGTGTGTGCAGAAGTAATTCTATTATCAGGACTCAACTGAAGTTTTGTTTTCTCTTAAAAACTAGTCAGCTTGATGCAAGTGGGGTGTGTGTGTGTGTGTGTGTGTGTGTGTGTGTGTGTGTGTGTGTCCTGGTAAATCTCACTGGAATGTATTTTCCTTCAGTGCTCTCACCTTTTTGTTCATCAAAAGTGAGCTTCCGAATAATCCATGCAACGTGGACAACACGCCACTGATAATAGAACCTGTGAGTATTGTGTGGGATGATTCGATTTGAAACCTAAGATTTAGATGTGTCTTAGCTAGGGTCTCGATTGCTATGAAGTGACTCCATGACCACAGCAACTCTCATAAGGAAAACATTTAACTGGGGCTGGCTTATAGTTCAGAGGCTTAGTCTGTTATCGTGGTGAGAAGCTTGGCAGCACACAGGCAGACATGGTACCAGAAAGGTAGCTAGGAGCTCTATATCCAGATCAGTAGGCAATAGAAAGAGAGAGAGAGACACTGGGCCTGGCCTGAGCTTCTGAAACCCCACATCCCAACCCCCAGTGACACACTTCCCCCTACAAGGCCACACCTCCTAATAGTGCCACTCCCTATGAGCCTATGGGGGCCATTTTCATTCAAACCACCACAGGATGTAAGAACAAAACATAACTCTGACATACATGTGAGAAGGTGATATTTTTCATGGCTATAAAAATAGTTCAGCATATTTATCAGAAATGGGTCAGGTTTCCATGGTGACACTTCTTCAAGCATGAGGCTGACTTTTTTGACAACAGATCCCTACAAGGTGTACGAATGCAACTTTTCGTTGATGATACATTCGGGGTTTGTACAGCCCTGTGGAGAGATGAGAGAGTAACTTGGAAAAAGGAAGCAGGAGGCTGAGGAGTAGACAGAAGGAAGGAATGGGCAGAGGGAGCTAATGATGGTCAATGAGATCATGTGCCGGTAGGAAATGGACTTGATTTTCTTTCCATTTCTGGTTTTATCTTTATCATGTTTTGCTTAACCACAATGACAGAAAATACACAAGGAGGCACTGTTTTGACCATGAATAATACAAGCTGGTCTGGAATAGCCAGTCAGTGTTAAACAGGGCCAACCTTAAGGAGACGTGGCATGGCCCAGATGACCAGGGTCCCACTCTAAAGTTTACATGAGGTATCGTCCATGTTGCCAGAAAGCCAGTGCCAGCCCTTCAGTTTGAGCCATCCTCTCTATCTGCTCTGGAGCCTGGCTGCTTGCCACCCTCTGAGCCCACACCCACAGCCTACAGGCTTTGCCTCCCTGGCAGCTTCACCTCTGTGCTAGTACTTCTCCCCTCCCCTTGCCTTCTTCCCCTACCCAAACCTCTATCAACCAAGATGGCTGATGCCTTCATTACATTGACCTAAAAACGGAGACGAGGATGTTAGTTCCCGGGCATCTTTAAGCACTGTGTACTTCAAGAAAAGATGAGTTGGCCCCGAGAGGATGCTCTTGTGTTCCTCACCTGATCCAGGGATCTAGACGCCTCCCAGCTAACCATGCTTTGAATAATGGAACAAAGTAAATAAGAAAGAAAGAAGAAAGAAAGAAAGAAAGAAAGAAAGAAAGAAAGAAAGAAAGAAAGAAGAAAGAAAGGAAAAAGAAGAAAGAAAGAAAGAAAGAAAGAAAGAAAGAAAGAAAGAAAGAAAGAAAGAAAGAAAAAGAAAGAAAAGAAAGAAAGAGAAAAAGAAAAGAAACAAACACAACTTTGAGAAGAGACACATGGTAGACCTACTAGATCTTCTAGGTTAGGTCAAGGGGAACAAACAGCTGAGATTAAAGATATGTGAGCATCAGGATGGATGATGATGCAGGGGCAAGCCTGAGCTCCACAGCACCAACTGAGGAAAACCTAACTCAGCCAGGACAGTGAATTCAAATTGATAAATTTTCTTCAAATCTGCTCACAGGTTTTCCTCAACTTAAGTATTAGCCTAAACTTGAAATATGCCTGGAAGTATTTTAATTCAGTAAAACACAAAATTAAAATAGTGTTATTAAGTGGAAAAGAGACATAAAATGCTTATTGATTGTATGCATTCTACTGTAGAAAGTCTGAGTTCTTCTTGGTTCTGATTTCTTTACAGTTTATTAAAATACACTAATGAACCATGAGAGCTAAGTTTATCAAATAGCTACACATTAATCTGTAAAAAATTTAAGTGGAAAACTGGAGGGGTGGAGTCAGAAGAGCAGCTTTGAACTCCCAGAGCTCATGGGTGACTTGTGCATGTGTTAAGGTGTGTTTGAGAGGGGAGGAAAGCCTGGACATCCTTGTGTGACACTGCAATTGTCTGCTGAAGGTCCTTGTATACAGATCTTTCTTATGACTTCCACAGGTGATCAACACAGCCGAAGACCCCTGTGCCAATTCCCCCTGGGTCGATAGACTTTCCACCACGTACCACCGCATTGTGTAAGGCGAGACAGCTTCTCTCTCTATTGTTGCGTTTCACATTTGACTAAAACAGAGGGTCTAGAGAGATGTGGTGAAGGTCATCTGATCCCAGGAAGAAAATGATAAAAACTCAGGTCTACCTCCTGGGGGCAGGGGTTGCTCTTTGCACTGAGTCTTAGGTGTAGAAGTTGGTCATTGAGCTCAGATGCCTTGAGAAATACCAAACCACTGTAGTGCATCTGACCAGTTAGCCAGGGACAGCAACAACCTTATTCTGTAGGACTTAAGCACCGAAAGTGAAGAGGTTGCGTAATAACCACGTTGTGTCACAAGCTAATCAAGCAGTGCTCTCCGTTTCCTGTGATCAGCCCAGGACTGCCACACTCCTTTCATGTGTGACAGTTTGATGATCCCAGGTGTCCATTATCAAATATAATAGCATATTCTGTGCCCATGTAAGTCCTACCCCCGTGTCTCCCTCACAAGCACTTCCAGGGATGCCTTAACAGCAGCCTGTCTCACTTTAGGGTATGGGGTTATAGTGGTTTGGTTTTTTCATTTGTTTTTTTCTGGGAGGGCTGAATTATTGAAAACATGTTGCAGTATGCAGTTTTCCTTTTACAAATCATGCCTGTTTGAGCTTTGTGGACCCGGGACCATGAAGGGGTTACTTGCTTTGTTTTGTTCAGGCTAGCCAAACACTCTATCACTGAGCTGTACAGTCCCAACCTAAAGGCAGCAGATATGCTGTCTTCACAGTGCAAAAGAGCCATGGAGTAATGTTGGACTAAATTAAATGAATGAAAAATAAAAATTAATTAAGCTGTGCAAGAAAAATATATTGCCATTTTTACATTCATAAGGAAAGTTTCCCTTTTTTTGGTTTTGTTTTGTTTTTGTTTTTGTTTTTCGAGACAGAGTTTCTCTGTGTAGCTTTGTGCCTTTCCTGGAACTGGCTTTGGAGACCAGGCTGGCCTCGAACTCACAGAGATCCGCCTGCCTCTGCCTCCTGAGTGCTGGGATTAAGGGTGTATGACACCACTGCCCAGCCCTTTTTTTTTTTAAAGGAAATTGTTTCATAAATATATATTTTTTTAATATTTTCATGGATTTTCTCCACAAAGCATGTCTTCCATTAGGGGAATATTTGTAAAAGGGAAGATGTTTAAGGTTGGGGTTGTAGCTCAAAGGATGTAGCATAAAGCACTCGGCTAGCATGTAAGAGGCCCAGGGATCCATCCCAAGCACCACCTAAAAAGAAATTCTAACTATCTTTTACCTAGTTATGTGCTATGGATGATTAATTGATAAAGTGCTGATTGGCCAGTAGCCAGGCAGGAAGTATAGGCGGGACAAGGAGAGAGGAGAATTCAGGGAAATGGAAGGCTGAGGCAGAGAGATGCTGCCAGCCGCCACCATGAGAAGATGTTAAGATACCAGTAAGCCACGAGCGAAGTGGCAACTTATAGATGAATAGAATCGGGTTAATTTAAGATATAAGAACAGTTAGCAAGAAGCTTGCTACAGCCATACAGTTTATAAGTACTATAAGTCTCTGTGTGTTTACTTGGTTGGGTCTGAGCAGCTGCAGGACTGGAAGGTGAGAGAGATTTGTCCTGACCATGGGCCAGGCAGGACCAGGAAAACTCTAGCTACAGTTATGTGTTTGGGCCACTCTGGAGCCACGGAGTCTTGTCCTCATTCAAGTCAGGGATCGTCAGTGTATGTGGAATGTATTGTCAACGTGTACAGAGAGCTCTGGACTCTCATGTCCTTACTAAAATTGACAAAGAATTTGTGTTTAGGCTTAGGGGAGTTTTATTTATTTAATTATTTTTTTTCTCTCTGCGATTACAGGGTTGTGCCATCATGCCTTGAAGGCAGGGGTCTTGCCTAAAACTGCCTCCCTGTGTGAAGATAGACTGTCCTACAATATCAATCTTCTCCCTTACGTCCAGATCCCTGGAAATGTCCATTCCCATTCCATGCATGCAGTGTTCAAGGCCAAGGAGTTGGCATTGTTAGAAATGAAACATTTTTTCTTCTAACAATTTTTTTACCAAAAATATTCAGATTCTTAGGCCCCATTAACACTTCTTGACAAAGCCATGATCAAGTCTCTCTCTGTAATCATTCTAAACAAAAACGCATTTGTTCTTAGTCTGTCATGGCTCCATGATGGATCCTAGAGCATGTCTTTGAGAGAAACTTGAGAACCCTAATGTTTGTCCACAAATACCTCCTACATTAGTTTTATTTGAATGACATAGGAACCAATAGCAGCAATACTCTCAGCTGGTGTGTGATGACATTTGTAGTAATAGTTCCTCCTCCCTCTGCCTGTCATGTTCTTCCACCAAGACCCTGTAGACGGCTGAGGCTCCGCTCCTGTCTTCACGACTCTGCCGGTCACAGGGCTCCAGACGGAGGGCCAGCCTCTGCACAACTGCTTAAAATCCTCACATGGAAGAAAGCCGTCCTTGCGGTTCCAGTAGTGTGTTGAAAATGTTGCCTCTCGCCTAGATTCGCAGTGCTTTCTTTTGGTTTTGTCAGGGGCTGCAGCCTTGCCGTGATATCCGGAATACTCTACGGATCTACGTTTGTGCCAATCATCTACATCAAGGACCACGGCAAAAGAAACGACAGCGAGTACGCGGGCGCCAGTCAGTACGGTAAGTGAAGCTAGGAAAAGAGCTACGATCAAGTCAGTCATGCTGGGTGCGTTTGTCTTCTCATTTGTAAGTGGTGAATTAGAAGGCACCAGGAATCAAGGTGGCAATGGACACCGGAATGTTTTCCTGGGCTCCGGAACATACAAATGAAATCAACTGCAGTCAGGGTTCATGTCCACTGCCTGGATCTTAGCACCAGGTTCCCAGCTTTCCACTAAGATTCAGAGACTGTGAAGAGTCCTTTATGTCCAATATCATGACCTCTGGGAAGATATGTACTCTATGCTTTAAAAAAGCTGAAGTGTAGTACACAGCATTCTTAAACCAAGTAAATGTCAAAGCATAAGCCTATTTGGTCAGAGGATATTCTTTTTTAAGCACAAAGTGGTCCATTGAAAGAGTCAACATAATGCCTCCAGTTCTAAAACTAGCATCTCAGAAACCACATTCTACGCAACGACCCTGGGAAAGCTGAATGGGAGATAAACAAGGATCTACTGTAGGGGTCTTGGAACTCCATGGAAGGACAACATACATAAGGAAGCCAGATGAATAAAATAAAATTCCGGGTTACGTCATGTGGAAAATCAATGGGAATTTTAGCCAGATAAGGAAGAAGTTTGAAACACAAAACTCCTAAGAAGCAGGGAAGTCACACGCTGAAGGCCAGTTGAGTCCCCACAGGGAGAACTTGGGTTGTTGCTGAGGGCTGAACTTAACTGACAATCTCCGGGCTGTCGTAACCCATTGTACTTAGCTCCATGTGTGGTACCCTCTACTGACCTCCTTTATTTCAAAGTTTTACATAAATTCTTGTTTTAGATTTCCTTTTTTTTCTTTTCAAAAGATAATAACTGAAGTAAAACTTAACCACAGGAAGGAGAAGAAATAAATAAACAGAGCCAGAGGGAATTTGACATCATTGTAGAACACTTGTATACTTGCTTATGATAAGCATGAATTTGGCTCTCGGAATTCTCTTAGCCACAGAGGAAATCAGTTCAGCCCCAGAAGTCAGTGAGCACAGATAAAAACAATTGGCTGTTCAGGAATAAAGCCCCTCCTGGTCCCGGGACATAATGAACAATGTCCTCAACTGTCTCTTTATATAAATAGACAATGAGTTTTTAGGTATTCTTATAACTCTAGCTGTATAGATGCAGTCTCACAGGAGCGTACTTTATTCCAGTTTGTTAAAAAGTAATCCTCAGTGGGCATTGCTGTATTTTATTTAACAACACGTATGTATCATGTGCTCTTTTATAAAGACTTTTGCAGATAGTAATTGGATAGCCCTCACCTCTTTTTGTGGATAGATGGATGGATTTCATTTCTACGACCTACAATATGATTTCAGGTTTAGAAGAAGAGACAGACCTGCAGTTCAGGTTTTCATCCAAAAACACACACCACTCATCCTTGTCAAAACTATAGATGACAGGAGCATTGACCCCAAGGTAGACTTCCTAGCCAAGCTCCTGCAGTGCACCCATCTGTGTGGCTCAGTGCCATCTGCTCAGGCTGTCGGTGATATGAGGGTTTCCCAAGACGGGCCACCATTATGTGCCATTATCCATCCAGCCTTGGAGCTGGTTTTTTGTAAATGGTTAGACAAAGCTGCCTTTGGAATAACTTCCAAAGCTTTATGACCTCCCGTACAGCTGTCATCTGCAACAGAACTGCTGATCTCTGGGTGGATCAACAGACCATGTAGTTTGGCCACATGCAAGTGCCCATTTTTATTCACATTCTCCCCTCCAATATACATCAAGATTCGCTACAGTTGTTTACAGTCCATAGTAGAGATAGGACTGACTGTGTATTCCTTCCTAAAGGGCAACTTCACATCATAGTCAGACAATAGTCACCGTTTCTTACTGAGATTTCCAGGGCTACTATGAAAACTAGCCTGATAGATTTCACTGTAGTTAACTTATTCAGTATTTCTAGATTTTAAATCTCTTTATTAAAATTCTATACGAACAGCATATGGAGAATGAGGATGATTAAATATAATTAATGGTCCTGTACACTCAAGGTTAGTTTCTGTGAGTATGTTTTATGTTACAGAAATTAAGGTCTATTGAGGTGGCTGGAATGATATTTGCATTTCATCATCTGTGTTTTCAGATTTAGACTACGTGTTTGCGTACTCCAGTGGCATCTTTCTTACAAGTACAATCTACTTTGTGGCCTACTGTGTAGCCATGAAAAATAAGCCAAGGCTATATCCAGAGGCAGTCTTACCAGGTAAGAAAGAATATTAACTACACAAAATCTTATTACTCTTTGAAAGTGCCAGCCTCCACTCATGAACTTGAATAATCACTAGAGGGGGAGAGAAAAAGAGAGAGGGGGGAAGGAAGGGGACTGATGGAGGGAGGGGAGAGAGAGAGGAGGGAAGGAAAGGGAGGGAGGGACGGAGAGAGAAAGAGAGGGGAAAGGAAGTAGAGGGAGGAAGGGATGGAGAGAGAGAGAGAGAGAGAGAGAGAGAGAGAGAGAGAGAGAGAGAGAGAGAGGAGTGTTCTCTTAAGGGCTTTGGTCCAGTCCACCATAAAATATGAAGTATTAAAAAACACCAAGAAACTGTATCCAAAATGTTGATCATCAATACAGAACCTAACACTGCCAAACAATGAATTTTGACGTTTCCTGTGTTAAAAGCTCTTCTGTCAGGGTCATCAGTCTTCACTATTTTTTTTCCTACCATTTTAAGATTTATATAACAACTCAGAACCCCCTGCTCCTATTTAAATATATATATATATATATATATATATATATATATATATATATATATATATGTATATATATATATATATATATCAACAGATAAGAGTCTGCAGTCACTTAGAAAAAAATAGTTTATCCAAAAGTTACAGGGCGGGGTCAGGGAAGGTGCCTGGAGGGCTATAGAAAGTGTATTTGGGGTCATGACCCTTTAGTCATTGTTGAGATAATAGTTTCTCACTGAAGAGTTCGGCATAATTCAATTTGGAACATATAGCCACAAGTAAACATTTTTACATAAAATAAAACATGCCTGACTTGATTATTTCGAATGTCAAATTGATAGACAATGGTGTAGGGTATTTATTAAACACTCGGCTAAAGCATTGTGAGTTATGTAGCTGGGTTTTTTTTCTTAAGGATCGGGATTCTCTCTTCCCCCCACCTCCAGTACCATTCTCAACTTCAATTTGCAGATGTGCCAGATCCAGTACTTGCTAAGCCCCTCTCCCCTACCCTGTCCCTATGGAATGAAGCTCCTCCTTCATTCAATAAAGGGAATGACCAGTCCTCATCCTCACAGACACAGAGGAATCCTTGGGTTTCCAAAGAGACCACAGAGCACAGCTCAAACGCCCATAGGGGCCAACATCGTTAATAAGAATGCTTTTATCGGTGCGCTTACACCTTCCGTGGTGTGGAAGGCATGGTGCTCAGCAGAGGACCGCACCCCTCCCTCCCATGTACACTCCCGTGTGTTCCAGGCTTCCTGTCCGGGGTGCTGTGGGCCATCGCCACCTGCTGCTGGTTCATAGCCAACCACTCGCTGAGCGCCGTGATCAGCTTCCCAGTCATCACTGCTGTAAGTGGCCGACCTCCTGTGTTGTTTTTACAGTAAAACTGGACAAGCGCCCACTCTCCGGTCTCCATGCTCTTGATTGCGGTGGAGTGAATGTTTATAACCTCTTTTTAGCAGGTTTGCCAATGCTGCATCTTTGTATGTCCCTGCAATTTTTCGTTTGGTCATTTTTACCTACTGTCTTCCGGTCTTCTGGGATACACTATGGTTTTCTTTTTCTTTTTTCTTTTTTTTTTTTTCTTTTTTTTTTTTTTTTTTTTTGGTTTTTCGAGACAGGGTTTCTCTGTGTAGCTTTGCCCCTTTCCTGGAACTCGCTCTGTAGTCCGGACTGGCCTCCAACTCACAGAGATCCGCCTGCCTCTGCCTCCCGAGTGCTGGGATTAAAAGCTTGTGCCACCACTGCCCCGCATACTATGGTTTTCTATTCATGACTCTTTCAGTCTTCTTTGTATAATGGTATATAAATATGATGTGGCGCTAACAGTACTTCAGACTCCTTGAGAAGGTGTTAAGGAAGTTTCCCTAGGTTAAGGAAGTTTCCAGAAATGATGATGCCACTAATCGTGGGAACTGCTGTTTGCTTCAGCGGGTTTTTAAGGCTCATTTGTGTGAAACAGAGCTAACAGCCAAAACCACAATGCTTATTTTGACGGAGCCTAAGGGATGCTACAACCATCCCCATTTTGAGGATGAGGAAAAAAGGCTGACTGAATCAATTCAGCCAGCTCATCATCACCTTGAACAGTCTCCAGCCTGTTGTATATAAACACAGGCATTTTCCTTGAACATTTATCGTTATTATTTTTAATTGTGGGTATTCATGTGTGCTGTGTGTGGGAGTGTGTACCTGAGTGCAGATCCCCTGGAGTTGGAGTTACAGACAGCAGGCAAGCCATGCAACATGGGTGTTGGGAACAGAACGCAGGTCCTCTGCAAGAGCAACAGGGCTCTTAACAGTTGAGCCACCCTATTTTTATGCTCTTCTGACCAGCTGTTCTCCTGATTCCTAAATAATCATCACACACATTTTTTCAGACATGTGCAAAACTAAAAACCTTAACAACTGTGTCGTCTAAAAGAGATTTCATAAAGGCTTGATAAGAGCTGTGGGTGTGAAGTTGAATTTTGTTGTTTGTTTTTAAGATGGTGTCTTTGTAACCCAGGCTGGCCTCAAGTGTGAAATCCCCCTGCCGCAGCCTCAAAAATGTTAGCAATCACAAAGCCTGGCTCACACAGTGTGCTTTTGACCGCTCTATATTCACCAAATAACTTTCTAACACAACTAAATTCAAATAATCTAAGCTATTTTTCTCACTGAAAGTGAAACTGTATGTTAGCATAAAAAGGAAATGCCTAACTGTGCTAGTCTCAATAATTTTTTTTTATCAGATCCAAAGTCCTTGTAAAAGGAAAATGGCGAGGGAGAAGGAGGACCCCATTTCCCCGCTCACTCTCTGTTTCCCTTCTTCCCTGGCAATTCTAAAACTAACCAGCTCATCTAGAAGGCTTGGTTTCTTTATCATTATCATCATCATCATCATCATCATCATCATCATCATCATCATCATCTATATTTTATTAAGTACCTATGTGCCAAGCATCATGCTAAGCACTTTAGGTTTGGCTTCTAAGACAGTACCAAACCCACCTACAAAGGCTGACTTAGATGTAACCCGATTTATTTCCCAAAAGGAAAACCCACAGTTCCACAGCTCCAGTGTCCCAAGCAGTTTCACCTGCTGGGAATTGCACTTTCTCTTCGGCTCGCCTTTGCCTGGGGTGTACATTTACTTTAGCACAGTATCACCTCCTGAAACCACAAACATCCTCACAGCACTGCTCGGAACATGCCTGAAGGGATAATTAGAAAATCATCAGGTGGGAAGCTAGAGAGGCAGGTGGCACCTGCGGTCCTGTGTTCTCGCCTTTCTGGAGGGAAATGGGTCTTCAGAATTAAAAGGACGCAGATTCCTGAGTAACCAGTGTAACTAACGTAGGCATTAGTATGTCATCCCTCTTCTGTTTCCTCCCACCGCTTCAAAGCACGTGCTCCCTCATTTGATTTGGATTCTGAGGATCAGCACTTCACATCACTGATGTAAGGCAGTTCCTTTGACCTATTTCTCTGGCCCCTTTGAGGCTGACTTCTCAGAGGCTGACAAATGGAGAGCAAGGCATTTTTACTGCTTCCCGCACACGCTGGAAACAGCGGAATCAAACTTTGTTGGGCCAGCCCTGTAGACAGTGGGAGTAGAGTCCTGGGAGAGAGAACACTGTGGAGCTGTTTTCTGAAGCTCTTCCAGAGTCCCCGCAGGGCTTGAAGAGGAGTCATTAAAATTCTGGTCTCGTAACATCTTTTTCACCAAGATCACAGCTAAGCCAACTCTACTGTTTTCCTTGCTGATGAAAAACATGAACACCAGCTCTCAACAGCTTCACATTTCAAGTTATAGAAAGATGCCTTTTCTCTTGTCTCTTCTCATTTCCTATTTTCTGTATCTTTTCATTCTTGTCCTTGCCTCCAGTGACTGATTTTTCTATATTGCTACCTTCAGTATTTGTTTGTGTTTAGAGTTAGACAAAGTTGGTTGGTTTGCATGGGGACCGAGTACTGCCATCTTTCCATTGTCTACCAGGCAAAGATGCCCTTGCTTCAGTTAGGAGATCAGAGCATGTACCTAATGCTGAGAAAACTTAAGGTGTATTCGTTCACTTTAGTTTATCAATCCGTTTATGTGTGCCTAATAAGTAAGTCAGGAGAAAAACAAGCTATTTGGTTATTTAAAAAGAGGAAGGTTATTTGTTCCTTTTCTGTCTTTGCTTGTTTGCTTGGGATTTTTTGTTGTTCTTGTTTTGGGGTTTTTTGTTTGGGTTTTGGGATTTGTGTGTGTGTGTGTGTGTGTGTGTGTGTGTGTGTGTGTGTGTTTATATTTAGGTTTAAACCCAGAATTTCCCACGTATGAAGGAGGCACTGTACCACTGTTACAGCCCCTACCCCCCTTCAAATTTTACTCTATTTTTTAAGACAGCTTTGCTAAGCTAGCCAGGCTGACTTTGAACTCAGTCTTTAGCCCTGGCAGGCCTTCAGTTTTCAATCTTCCTGCCGTAGTTTCCATGACTACAGACTCACACCACCAGGCCTGGATAGAATAGTTTTGTCATAAATATATCACATCAAAGAAAAGCATTTAGTGCCATAAAATATTATAGTATGATCAAAATAATAGCAATCATGACCATGGAGACAAAAACAGCAAAAACATAAATCTGTCTTATTTAATGATGTTATTTAATGATGTTTAATGAGTTTTGGATCAGTGTGGAGTTAAGGTTTAGCATATAGTTCTTTTCCCCTGAAAATATTTTACATTGCCTGTAGCTTACTACATTTTTCTGGGGTACAGTTACATAAAAATATCTAGTAAAATTAAACTTCTTTTATTTAAGGGTCCTGGACTTATCGCTGCACTGTGGGGTATCTTCATTTTCAAGGAAATACAGGTAAGGATAAGGAAATGGTCACCATCCCCAAATGTCAGTCTCCTCTAGGAAACTGAGAACTTTGGGTAGATTCTTCAATATAAAGGGGAAATGGACCCCCTGACAACATCATCTGCTGCTGTGAGATAACATGGGGCTTAGCAGAGTGCTCTGATAGTTGAGCATACGGCACTTATAACTGAAGCCTCAGTTTCTGAGCTTAACTGCGTCAACTCACGGCTTCCTTTCTACTTCACCAAGTACATCTCGAGAGCCTTTGAATATATCCATTGTTTAAACAAGGTTACAGAGTGCCTATTCAGAACTAGTATGAGTACCTAGGTTAAGGTTAAAGACTTCTGAAAACTAAAACAAAGATTTTAGGAGACTTAAAGTGTTAGTGTGGGACTCACAGGCATGGGACTGTGTGTGTGTGTGTGTGTTACAGAAGCTGACCCCATCTGGCAGCTCTGGGGTGCCGCACTTCACGTATAGAGAATTAGATTCAGTATCTAGCACTGAAGCTCCCAGCAAGTCACACAGCTTACCTAGTCTAAACCAAACTTACAAAGCTCTGATCAAAGGCAAATTAATTACTGTACTCTAGCCTGATTCTTTATTAAATTTCAAAGAGTATGTATAATTTTGGTCTTTGAATTACATGTTTGAATTACTCTTCTTTAGAAACAGTTTTTAATTTATTTTTTTCAATTTATTTATGCATATGTGTGTGTGTCAGTATGTGGGTATGTGCATGTGAGTGCAGGTACTTGCAGAGGCCATAAGAGGGTGCTGGATCCCCTGCAGCTAGAGTTCAGACAGTTGTAAGCTGCCCTGTGTGGGTGCTGGGAACTGAACTCCAGTTCTCTGGAAGAGCAGCAAGACCTCTCTCTTTTTTGGTTTTTCGAGACAGGGTTTCTCTGTGTAGCTTTGCGCCTTTCCTGGATCTCACTCTGTAGACCAGGCTGGCCTCGAACTCACAAAGATCCGCCTGCCTCTGCCTCCCCGAGTTCTGGGATTAAAGGCGTGCGCCACCACCGCCCGGCTTAGCAGCAAGACCTCTTAACCACTGAGCCACCTCTCCATCCCCAAGTGTGATTAATCTTGATAAGAGCTATAAGTTTGAAAGCACAACTGTCTTAGCAGTGCCCACACCTCTCCATTCTGGGTACTGTTGCTGTCGTATCTGGGTTCGCTGCACAAATTTACTTCTGCTCTCCGAATTTATCAGAACTGAAGTCCAGTACCCCTAAGGAAGTGTCAGGAAAAGACGGCAAATGAGACCAGGAAAATTCAGTTTGCAGAGGGTCTTGCTGTGTGGTTAGGAGAACCAGTCTCCTGTACAATTGTTGATTTGCCCTTTTCTGCTGGACTCTGGCTCATGGCGTAGCCACACCAGGGTACTCTTTCCTAGTCTTCCCTTGAAGTAGATCTGGCCAAAGGGCAGGGAAGATGGAGCCCTTCCTCCAACTTTGCATCTTTCCAACCTCAAACAGGTCTCCCTATGTGATCCACTGCTGGGGTCCCCGGGTTTTCATACATGTTCCATTGATTTCTTGGCCAGGCATTCCTGGGGAAGGTGCTCAGAAATGAAGCTCTCAGCTCTGAGGGTCACCCACGAGCAGCACCCAGCCTTCACAAACTCACTTCCCACAATAAGTCAGTTGACTCTCTCCAGAAACACAGCACCCCATTTCCAGTCTTCCTCCAAGTCTGTGCCCTCATAATTTTAGGCCATATGCCTGGCCAAGCCCAGTAGTCAGCGTTATGGTTAGAGGAAGGTTGCCTGCACTTTTCCTGCAGATACGGAGCAGGCTGTGTTCCTAAGTCCTATCTCCCCCACCACCATGGTGCTCTCAGAATCCCCGTGTGTCCACTACATGACTATAATTAAATCGTTGTCACTTCTAAGGGCCCACAGTAGCATTCTATGATTTCCCTATTAGATGATCTAAAACTTGGGAAGGGAGACTAGTTCCGTTGGTAAAATGCTTAACTTGAAGCATGAAGACTCAGGTTCGATCCCAGAATACAGATAAAAATAAAAGTCCAGGTGTGGCAGTGTCCACTTCTAATCCCAGCACTGAAGAGGCAATCAAAGGAGGGTCCCTGGGACTCTCTAGCTCCCCAGCCCAGCCTAGGTGACCAAGACCACTAAATGACTATGTATCTAAAGTGCATGAGACATTATTCCAGTTTTACTTTAGAATGTTCAGATCTTGCCTTACAGCAGCATACAGAGTCTATCTGTACAGAGAGGTGGACACTCACTGGCCATCATTCAGAAGGAACAGTCAAGACAAAGAGGGTGCTGGAAACCATTCTATGTGAAAAATGGCTGAAGGTGCTAAGATATTGACCAGGAAAAGCTGCTCAGGGAGAGAAGATCGTTGTTTCCCGGTGTTTGCGGGTTTAATCTCAGGAGGGAGATATTGAAATCGATCTATGTATACCCCTAAAAATAGATCTTATGGAAATGAAATATTTCTGTTTACCTCAGGGAGATATTTTATTTGTGGCTCAAAAGACGACTGAGTGTAGCTAGAGTTATCCTGCCTTGCCCACAGTCAGGACAAATCTCTCTCACCCATCCATCCCACGGCCGCTCAGACCCAACCAAGTAAACACACAGAGACTCATATTGCTTACAAACTGTATGGCCGTGGTAGGCTTCTTGCTAACTGTTCTTATATCTTAAATTAACCCATTTCTATTAATCTGTAAGTTGCCACGTGGCTTGTGGCTTACCGGTATCTTTACATCTCGCTTGTCATGGTGGCGGCTGGCAGCGTCTCCTTCTCTGCCTTTCTGTTCTCTCAGTTCTCCTCTCTGTTAGTCCCGCCTATACTTCCTGCCTGGCTACTGGCCAATCAGTGTTTTATTTATCAATCAGTCATCCACAGCACTTCCCCTTTTTCTTTTTTTTCAAAAAGGAAGGTTTTAACTTTAGCATAGTAAAATTACGTAACAAAACAATTATCAAGCAAGAATTATAGTTACTATATTAAAGAAGATATCCTGTCTATCTTATATTTGTGAGTCTAAGGTTTTATATCTAACTTATCTTTTATCATAACTGAGGAAATTATAACTCTAGTCTTCAACTACATCAAAGACCCCAGAAGGATATACTATTACCTGAGAAACAGGAGAAGGATGTAAGCAACTTTCAGGAGTCTTGCAGGGTAGACAGAGACAGCTGGCAGCCTGGACAGTCACCTAATGTTCCTTTGTAAAGTTGGGGCATCTGTCTTCAGCCCACAGGCCTAGAGTCTCTCGGTCGCTTTTCTCTGTGTCCTACAGAATGTCTGACAGTTTCCTCTGCAAAGCAGGAACCTGAAGGACCATTTCGCCAAGCAAAGTTCAGTGGTCACCTTCCTATAGGTCCTGCATGTCCAGTCCATACATTTTTTAAGCAGTCCAGGCAAGAACAGTTTCTTGCCCAAATGGCTATTTTTGCCAAGAAGAAGATAAACTCCATATAGAGTGTCTTCAATGCCCATCCTCCTCTCTGAAGTAAATCGGTGCTTCCAGGAGCAGACCTGTCTCATTGTCCAGAAAGTCTAAATTTTTAAAACATTTTAAATACTGAGCTGCATCGGGATGAGCCAGTCCATGCCTTCCATCTTTTACACTGGTGCCCATCATAGGAGGACGAGTTAATCCTCACTCCTTACACCTCTCTTTCTGTTTCTTTAGATCCATCTCTACCACTCCATCTGCATTCCATCATCTTTCTCAGAGACCAGGGTTACCTCCTTGGTCTCTTTACATTCATTCTGACCTCTCCAATCTATTTCCCATCCTCTAAAAGAGTGTAGACTTTGCAGAATGCAAATCTAATATTTTCAGCATGTATGGCTTCCTGTTCCTTTAATACCTTCTCATTGCCAGGAAAAGTAGGATCCCAAAGCATAGTTAGGCCCATGGGCTCCCAAACTCTCCACTGGCCATTCAGCCACATCCTCACCATTCTGCTCTTGCCTGTCCTTGCCCCAGGCTTACTGAAACTGCCCTGGAAACAGCCCTGCTTCCTAATAACAAGGGCCTTTGCACATAAATTCTTCCCTCCAGGAATCTCCACTTGCTGCTCCCGATTTTCTTGGGCTACAACACTTCAGGGTCAGAGGCCCAACTCTACTCACCAAACCAGCTCTATGCAGAGTCCAGGAACACATGCACAAACAACTTGGTGGTTGTCTGTTAAAAGCCCTCACCTTTCTCTCAGGGGAGGCACTGAGGGTACTCACGTGTGTTACTCAGTGGATGAACTCTTGCAGGTTTTCCTAGAAGAATTGTTAATTGCTAGGAGAGGACAGAAAGGAACAGGAAGGGATGGGGAGAGGGAGTTGGGGGAGAGAGAGAGAGAGAGAGAGAGAATGAGAGACAGTGTCAGAGTCGGGCCAGCACATCGGCAGCCAGAGCAGATGAGTCAGTAAAGGTCCACGACATCCATGACAGTCTTTTTAAAATATACTTATTGTAAATTTAAATTTGATTCCAGTTTTATTCAACGCATCCATTCTTTTCTTATTACTCAGGGTCTCCGAAACTACTTACTGATGATGCTTGCCTTCTGCATCATCTTGACTGGGGCCCTGTGCACCGCTTTTTCTAAAACCTAAGTATTCCCAGCGAGACCAGCAGATGGCAGCAGTTGCTAGAAGAACGCCTCTCTCGCACCAGGACTACTAAACTGTCTGTCTAGCAATGAATCTCTGACACTCTGGGAATGATAAATGATTGTTTACTCCCCAAACATGAGAATGAAGAGAGACTGTGAAAAGCCCTTCCCACGGGCTGTTCACGAAGGCAGGACTGTGCTGGGTAGCTGAAGACATGCTGCCTTCTTGGGTCGTGCTGTCTGAGGGTGCTGGTTTCTTCTGTGTCTACTTAGTGTTATAATCCAGAAAACAGGATGGAGTTTGTACAAAGGAAATTACCACCCAAATTTATAACTTATTAATGAAGAGGAGCAGAAATAAATACTCACCTTAATGGAATTCAAGTTCAAAGATACCGGGCTCCTTAGCTAGAGAAAGTAAATGTCACAGCTGCTAACTGAATGTTTAAAAGGCCAGCTCGTTGTTTTTAGCCAAAAATTCGTTTTACTTTAATATTGCTCAGCTCTGAACATTGCCTGCCTTTCTTAGCTCAAAATATTTTGATAATTATTCCAAATAAAAATCCTTCCCCTGAGAGCAAATCACCATCATCGTGATATATGTGTGTGATATAATGTATACATTTACAAGCACATGTGTGTACACATTGTTCCAGATTTGGAGAACATTTGAGAGTTGCTAAAAATAAAGGTTTTAGTTTATTGGGTTCAATAAAAGGGAGCATACTTGTTGGACTGCACAGCTGTATTTTTGTTTCTAAAACACAGTTACTTAAAATCATTTTCATTGGAAGCATTCTGTTTTGATCCTATTTTAACTGATGTCCAGGAGACAAAAGAACATAGCACATGTATTGATTTGATTCTTTAAGGAAACAGCCAGTCCCGCAAGCTCACTTCTCATCACCATGGTGTCTGCACCCTTAAGACAGTAACCATGCTGGGCTGTGCCTCTTACCCATTCCCTCCTAATATCGCTGTACCTTGCTGTGCTAGAGAAACAGAACAGCAGTCTGAAACCTCCTCAGCTTAAAGTTTATCAATGCTCTGAATGAGTTATGTGGCTCTGGACAAATGCAACATAAACAAAAGTAACACACCTTAAAATAATATTCTACTGCGGGAGGGTCCTGACTCTACCACCAAGCAATGCCTGCAAAGTTAATAAAAGGATTGTGGGGGAAAGAAGCATTTCCAAAATGGTTACCAAACAATTTACTGTCCGTGGTTGTGTTATAGGGGCAGATCTGAGTCCTCAGGCGCCCGCTGGAATCTGCCAGGTTCTGTGTCTTTTGGAACAGGGACATGGGGTCATCAAGAAAGGGAAGCACTCGCTTTGGAGTGGGTTGGTGAGCTGAGGAGAAAGCTCAGACAGCACTGGCCAGAGTCACAGGACCCTTGCTAATCGTGGGCATAGCGCCCGTTTCTTGCAGGCTTCACAAATTGTATGCAGCCTCGTCAGGAAGGGCCTCCGATGCCCTCGGCCCTGGCTTCTGTATGTTCACCCTGGTGTAGGCTTGGTGTTGGTTGGTTGGTTTCTGTCTCTGCTCCCTTCCAGTAAACCTAAAGGAGCAATTGTGGACTCTCCACCTTGTTCGCTCGCCCTTAGAGGTGAGGTTTCTCTTTCCCTTGTCTAGTACAGCAGGACCCTGCTGTTTTGAGCTTTTCTAGTCCTGCTCTCCGTTGCACCTTAGTGAAAATGACAACTCTGTTTATACCAAAGAGCTCCTGCCATCTTGTGTCCAGAGAGGAAACTGCATAAAGTGAAAGGAGCCGCCCAAAAAGCTGATCTTCAGATCTGGGGACCTGTAGAACATAAAATAGGGAATCTTGGAGTTAGCAATATAGAATTTCCTTTGAGCTACTAATCAGTCTTTGTTCCTCTTTAATGTCATTTAGTATGAATTTATACTTTTAGCACATCTTTCAGTGCTAAAAGTCATTGAACTGAAAAAAGTAAGTTGCACAACTGCGTGTATAGCATTATACCCTCAAGGAAAATTGCTACTGATCAAAGAGACCCATGTGGATAGTTACATAAAACATTAAAAAATACTGTGTCAGTCTCATAGAGATTGTTTTTAGGGCAGAGAGGGAGATCACATGTCATGCTGGGGGGAGTGAAAAGCTGATTATATTATGCAATCATGTGAATGTACTTAGCGTTTGGTTATTATTTATGACACTTTTTTATTTTATGACACATTATGTATTTTTTTTTGCCCTTTGTAAATTTTACCTTGATATGTCAAAGACTGAAAAGAACTGGAGCTAGAGGACACAGGACTTCTCTTGGACATAGAGCATGGAGTTGAGTCTTTGGATTGGAAATAAGCAAATATGGACAAAGAAAACCATCCTGGATAAGTCAGTCATGTGCAATGTTACTTTGCACACTCACAGACCCTACAATGGCTGAGGGCAGGTGTGAACAGGTCAGCCCATTTGCACTCTCACTACATGCTCCAGCACATCTCTTTGTAAACTAATGCGTGGGTACTTACAGCCCTTTGTCGGAAGCACTAGAAAGAGCACCTTTTTAGCAACACACCACACTCAGAATGCACACTTTCCTGTGTCTGTGTCTGTGTTCCTGCGGGCCTTCCTGCTCCACCTGAACTCACACTCCTCCCAGACCCCACCTACCACGCTTTCAAGTATTGCAAATGTGTGAATGCATTTGCGATCCTCCTCTACATCAGCATGTTGTTGCAGATAAGAGAACTGCCCCACCTCCAGCATCACAGGCTTCTTCTGGTCTTCACACTCTTCCTAGCCCTGCCTGGGGACATGAGCATCCTGATTTCACCAGGTGTTTCTTGTAATTCCCCCTCGCTAAGGTCAATAAGTCATTAAGAAATCAAGAGAGTTGACAATTTCACGGTGTAACAGTCCATTCACAATAGCTTACACCTGATTAATACGGTGTCTGAGATCTACTAGAATGGCAAACTTCAATCCTCTTCAGTCATCACGAAGCAAAAGTGGGCCAGCAAGATGAAGAGGGCAAGTAAAGGTGCTCGCTGCCAGGCCTGCCAGCCTGCAAAGGCTGAGTCTGATTCTGCAGACTTGCATGGTGGAAAGAGAGAGCAAAGTCCACAAGAGAATGCATACAACCATAAGAAGTGTGCAGCTGAGGACTGGACACAAGTTCATGTCCATAAATAAGAGAAAAGAGGAGTAAATTCTGACATGCTTATGAACCATGATGGGATACTTATTTAAAACAAAGGAATAAGCCACCAACACGTGCAATGAAGGATTTGATCTTGAAACCCATTAATCAGAGAGGAGAAAAAGCCCCAGTATTTACAAGGCTGAGCATCATTTCCTTGTGTGAACTACAAGAAATCCCTAGAGAATTGCAGAGACAGCTGAGCACTGGCTGCTCTTCTAGGGGTCCTGAGTTCAAGTCCCAGCACCCACATGGTGGTTCACAACTATCTATACCTCTAGTCTCCTGCAGCTCAGCGCCCTCTTCTGGTGTGCAGACATACATGCAGACAAAGCGCCCATAGACATAAAATCCGTAACTAAATCAGTCTTTAAAAAAATAAGAATCCCTGGGCCTCGATGCAAGTTCAAAGTGAAGTCAGCCTAAGTCAAGGTTTTCTACTTAACTGTAACTGACTACTCACTAACTGCTGTGTGGGTCGCTCTCTTGAGGATAAAATGGGCATCTGCTGACAAGATGTTCCAATCCTCAGAGGGACATCTCAGTCTGATGCAGTGCCATTTGCAGCCACTGCCAAAGATGGAAACGTGTATAAAACTGGGGAGTCTCTAAGATGAGCCATTCAACTTTAATGACGGTGGAACATTCAACCAAATGGTTAAAGTGAGTTATTCCCCCCCTTGTGAGGTACCTGGTTGCCTTTAGTTTTTAACCACTATTAATCACCTGGACAGTGCAGTTCCACACTTGACCACCAGAGGACAGTGTATGTTTGATTGATAATTTGTGATCCTCTCACAAACACCCCTCTGCCTGCCCCCTCCCTCCTCCGCCTACTCTCCTTCATGTATCTCACCTCTAAATGACTGTACCAAGAGCATACAGACGTTTAAATCACTAGTGTACCATTTATATCCTCAAACTCTCCACGTGGCCTGTGTCTCTCAGTGATTGCTTTCGTAATCCTTTTCTTGATATTTGGACTTCATCATTCAGTTTCCTAAAAGGTGAAGACATCACAAATAAGTTTGCTTTAGAAGTATTTAAGTGCAGAGTGTGCCCTTGTCCTAGAGTATCCAGGACACAAGAATTTCCACAGTGACTGCCACCAACACCAGGGACAGAACTAAGCCACACTGTTCTATGACCTCCTGACAAAGCATCCTCACTGACTCATCAGGCTGCATGGCCTCCGTTTTCTCAAAGATGCACTAGTAATTCTTCAGCTTAATTAGACGCTTCAGGTCACAGAGACCTGGAACTATTTGCCCTGTTATTTTTGAAGGCCTTTTTCCAATAAGAGGCTGAAATGTTTTCCCAGTGGGCTCATTAAGTCAAGCACTTGCTGTAACTACATGTCCAGTGAATGTGGAATCTTACAGACAACTCTCCCTGGCAGACCGGGTTAGGAAGGTATGTTGGCTGTCCCTTTCTCCTGGGTATGGAATTATACTGGGGAAAGGTGATGTTCGAGCATGAGACTATGTTTATTTCAGTTCTGAAACACCTAGTGGAAAATCACAACACAAATTCTACTGAAGACAGGAAGTTGGATATGTCTGAAATTTCAAATCATAAGCCAAGATGCTGTGCAGAATTGCCTCATTTACAGCCTTAGAATCCTACCCCGCATTTAGGTCACTTTACTCTTTAGTGCTTCTGAGACTTAAGGTAATATTCCATATATACCATCTTGGCAATAAATCTGTTTACCTCAGCATAAGAATGGAACATATTTCCTAAGTATGAGGTGAGGGAACATAAAATCAATCTCACGCTACATTCTGATAGGTCTGTGTGCATCTTGGGAGGAAGGTGGGAAACACAGAGAATGGTGATATTTTATTTGTACTGAAATGTGATTTTATTTGTATGTTAATAAATAAAGTTGCCTGGGGGTGAGAGCTAATAGCAAGCCATAGCAGAGCTGGACGTTCGTGGCGCACGCCTTTAATCCCAGCACTTGGTAGGCAGAGCTAGGTTGATCTCTGTGTGGTCAAGGATACAGCCAGCATTGGAGACACATGCCTTTAATCTCAATACCAACCATAGAAGATTTGGAGGTCTGTACAAACAGGCAGTGACGAGGCAGTCATGTGGTTGGGTTTATAACCAATGAGAAGGCAGAACAGAAAGTCTATATAAAGACAAACCCTCAGGAAGTAGGTCTCTCTCTTGGCTGAAGAGGCTAGCTGCAGCAGATGGGTAAGGCTCTTAGCTCTGATCTCTTGGCTTTCTTCTTTGCATTGGTTCTGTGTTTCTTATTTAAGATGGTTGGTTACATCTACAACAGAGAAGTATCATATTGGATACTTGCATACCTGAAGGACTGTCTTCAGGCAGCAGACAAAGACACATGCCACACTAGTTCTTCTAAATGTATCTCTGTTCAGTGGCTGTTGCAAAAATTGTAGATGTGCAGTCACCTAGGAGTCACTTTAATACTGAATGAGATGATTTTTTTCTACCTGAAAAGATGTTTCAAGACTACAAAGCCACGGAAGAAAATGTAATTTCCTCAGGTTGTGTTCAGGCTTCCCTGGCTCTATTGTTTAGTTCCCTAACTCCATTCATCCAAGCCAACTTTCTAGAACAGATTTTAAGAAGCCCATCAGGGACAAAGTGCCCCATTTCTGGGCAATCCCCTTGTCTACAAGAGCACACCAACAAAAACTGTTCTACATGGGTTGGGGCCCAAAAGATTAAAACCTTTCAGGAGGATGAGAGTCTGTCCCCTTTCTGAAAGATTCTTATGGCGTCCATCAGTTCTATCTGGAATGGACATCAACTTTATTAAATTAGATTCACTTGTTATTTCAACAAACAAGTTTGTCTTCAAAACAATGGCAAAGATACCAACTGATAATTGGGCACCACTTTTCATCTTCTCCCCATCGCTCACTTTCTGTTTCCTCATACAGTCTTAGAGACTGTTTCCAGTGTCTCACTGCTGAAATTAAAGGACATCATTAATATCTCTGTGTGTTTATCTTACATACTTGATGTGAATGTTTACAATACATTGCTAGACATCATGAAATAGGTATACGTTTAATGTTTTGAGTGATGCCGTCAAAACACTCTATGAAAAGTTGAATTAAATTTTATCCCTCAGCTATTGGTCCACAGTTCATGTGTTTCCATTAGTTTGGCTAGTTGTCTCTGTACTTTTTACAGTCATGGTCTTGATATCCCTTGCTCATGGAATCTCTCTTCTCTCTCATCGATCGGACTCCTGGAGCTCTGCCTGGGATGCAGCCATGGATCTCTGCATCTGCTTCCATCAGTCACTAAATGAGGGTTCTATGATGACAGTTAGGGTATTCAGCCATCCAATCACCAGAGTAGGTCAGCTCAGGCACCCTCTCAACTATTGCCAGTAGTTTGTGGTGGAGTCATCCTTGTGGATTCCTGGGAACTTCCCTAGCACTCTGTTTCTCCCTACTCCCATGGTGTATTCATTTATCATGGTATCTCTTTCCTTGCTCTCCCACTCTGTTCCCATTCCAGCTCGAACCTCCAGCTCCTCTAAGCTCTCATCCCCCGTCCCTTGCCCTTGCCCTCCATTACTCCTCTCACCCCCAGTTTGCTCATGTAGATCTCATCCATTTTTCCATCGCTGGGCAATCCATGCAGCCTTCCTAGGGTCCTCCTTACTAACTAGCCTCCCTGGAGCTGTGTGTTGCAGTCTGGTTATCCTTTGCTTTATATCTAGTATCCACTTATGAGTGAGTACATACCATGTTTGTCCTTCTGGGTCTGAGTTACCTCACTCAGGATGATATTTTTCAGTTCCATCAATCTGACTGAAAATTTCATGATGTCATTGTTTTTCTCTGCTGAGTAATACTTCATTGGGTATATGTACCACATTTTGTTTATCCATTCTTCAGTTGAAGGGCATCTAGGTTGTTTCCAGGTTCTTGCTATTACAAACAATGCTGCTATGAACATAGTTAAGCATGTGTCCTTGTGGTATATGATTGAGCATTCCTTGGGTATATGCACAAGAGTGGTATAGCTGGGTCTTAAGGAAGATTGATTCCCAATTTTCTGAGCTGAGGAGCCCCCATGGTACTGGACTAGGCCCTCTGGATAAACGAGACAGTTGTTGAGCTTGAACTGTATAGGGGGCCCCCAGGCAGTGGGATCGGGACCTGTCGCTAGTGCATGAGCCAGCTTTTTGGAGCCTAGTGCCTATGCTGAGACACTTTGCACAGCCTTGGTGCAGGGAGGAGGGGCTTGGACCTGCCTCAACTGAATGTACCAGGCTCTGCTGACTCCCATTGGGAGACCTTGCCTTGGAGGAGGTAGGAATTGGGGGTGGGTTGAGGGTGAATGCTGGGGGGCAGGAGGAGGGAGGACAGGGTAATTTGTGGTTGGTATGTAAAATGAATAGAAAATCTCTTAATAAAAAAAAGAAAAAAGGAAAAAAATAAATAAATTTCATCCCTGCTAACATTGCCTTATGTTTTCTTGCCCAAATGATTTTTCCATGATTTCCCAGTGTGACGAGAGGAACCGGCACATGTGTCACGTGCGTGCATCTTTGCACCTGTGAGCACGAGTCAACCATACTTTCCTCGGGTTCAGTCCCTCTGCTTCCTTTTCTGCAACTTTCTTCCTATTTATATCTCTCAATAATTGATTCTAGGGAGTTACAGAATTTAGACCTACAATTTGTAAGAATAATCCCTTGGTCTACAGTGTAATCTGTGTTCACTGGTAAATGTTTATTTTTTTATTTTGTTTGACGGTTATCATGCATCAAACACCGTGGAATCCTAATTGGCCCCATTGTTGGCAGTGCGGAGTTTGATAACGGGATTAAGGCCCTTTCCATCAGATTTACAGTTGTTTTTATTGTCTTAACTGCGATACAGTTCTCCAACAACTTTCGCCTAATGACCTTAGCACTTACTGGGGACTTGGCTCAAATAAACAATGACATCAACAGTGGCAAAGGGGAGTTCATATGATTATGTCATTAATTATGTATCATTACCCTTTATTCTTCTACAGAATAACTTTTCCCTCTGCCCCCTCATTTTCTATGGACTTGGGAGTGAATTTCTGCAGTGTGGCCGGCAGGAGCTCCTCAGCGCTTCTTTCACGCACGGCGTGTGTGTCAGTCTTTACACACACGCCGTGCTGTGTGGACAATGCACCTTGCCCTTTCTCTCACCCCAACTTGGAATCAGTTCCTGTTTTCAGAAGATTCATTCCTTTCACTTAGAAGTGATTCCTAAGACTGAGAACTGTCTCCTTTTCTTGTTTTCTGGAAACAACCATTTTACTCTTCCACCTTAGTGGGAGACCAGCTCCCATTTTTTTATGACAGTGGACTCTTGAGGAGAGAGGGATAAGAGATTTAGATAGAAGAACAGAGGGGAGAGAAACAGAAACACAGGATAGTGTGGTGATATTTTAATTGTGCGGAAATGTGATTGTATTTGTATGTTAATAAATAAAGTTTGCCTGGAGATCAGAGGTCACATAGCGAGTCATAAACAGAAGTCAGGAGGTGGTAACACACACCCTTAATCCAACCACATGGCAGGCAGAGTCTCTGTGTGGTCAAGGACACAGCCAAGCATGGTGACACGAGCCTTTAATCCCAGTACCAACCATAGAGACCTGGAGGTCTGTATAGACAGGCAGTGATGAGGAAGTCAAGTGGCTAGACTTAGAGCCAATGAGAAGACAGAACAGGAAGGCAATAAAAGTGCAGTTTAGACAGGAAGAAGCTCTCTCTTGGGAACCTACAGTGGCAAGGTGGTAAGCTAAGGTTTTGTCAGTGGCTATTCACTATTTCTCTGATCTCTTTGGCTATTACCCCTGTATTTGGCTTTGTGTTTCTTATTTAAAAAGCCTGTTCAGAAATTCGTCTACAGGATAGCCCTCAGGAGGGCCTGGGTCATTATCCACCGGCCTCTTCTGTCTCTTCTAAAGGGCTATTCATAGGAATGCCAAGGGGTGGAGCAAAAGACCTCCCCCTGGCTCAGCCAAGTGTAGACCCTTCCAATCACCTAATACCCACACACGTGGTCAAGCCATCCTCTAATGCAGCTCTGCTGGATAAAGCAAGCTCAGATCTCACTAGGAAAACTTTGTGGGCCTCCACACACCTTTATTTGCCATTTATTTGCTGTGTTTTGTTTTTGTTTTTTTTTATTGGTGCTTTCAGATATCTAAATGAATGTCACATGGTGGACATCCAAGTTCCATGTTCTGAATCAGGTTCTTTTTCTGAGGTCTGAATTTGCTCAAATGTTGTTATGGGAGAGTATGAAGTTAGAAATTCAGTTTTAGTTTTGGTAATCTCTTCCAGAATCATTTTCCAGTGTGACTACGTGTTCCAGGCCCATTGAGTTGTCTCTTTTCATCTTGTCTTATTTCTTCAGAGACAACAGACCTCCCTCCTCTGCTGCCCAGGAAACGACAAGGCTCAAGGAGAAAGCTTGTAGCTCCTCACTCCTTATCTAGTTGTTACTCTGCTCCGACTCTACTCACATGTCCACACCTCTCTGCTCCTCTACAGCAAACAGCAGGCCCCACTGTATCACTGTGTCCCCCTGCTGTCCCACCTAATTCTCATTCTTCCCCCAAGGACGATCAGTTACCGCTGTGTGGCAAGCAGTATGAGACCCTTCTTGAGAAAGAAAAACTATGAAATCAGAAAAATCAGTCTCCTGTTGAAAGGGGAATTTGCTTCAACTTTAAACATTCTGTTTTTGGTTTGGTTTGGTTTGGTTTGGTTTTTCCTTAAAATGAGTGGCTTTGGGATTTGTGATAAGTTACCATGTGGAGCTTTCCCTGGGGGGTCATCCTCTGATCCAGTTCCCTCACCTTATCATGAACTTACACACACACACACACACACACACACACACACACACACACACACACACACACAGAGGCACAGAAAGCACCAAGAAACTAACAGTCTCTCTGTTAAAATCCATCAGACTGTAGAGTTCAGTGCTTTATGGGAACTTGAATTATACAAAATTGAGTGACACAGGACTGTCCCACCTTTCCAAAGGGGCAGTTGCAGGCTCTTGGGTATGTTTCAGGAATCTTTCTGGAATAAGCACTCAATGGGAATGGAAGAGAGGAGATGTCACTGGTGGACTGAAGCCAGGACATCTCCTGAAAGGTTTCAACGCTGGGTCCAGTTTGCATTCTCATTTTATACTCTAAAACCACAAGGTAGGGTGGGCAAGCAAGCAGGATTTTATAGAAGCATAAGTAGCAGTCAGCAGGTTGTTAAGGGAAACAACCCATGTTTCAGCTATTCCTCCAGGTCATTCTGTTCCAGGTAGCAAGTGAAGTCATGCTTGGCAGACAGGCAGGACAAACAGCGCTTTAAGTGAACCACTAAATAAGTCAATAGCTAATCATTGGACTTTTCTACTGTATTCTACTTCGGGCATCTGCAGAGGCAAGAGCATTGGCAATACGGGCCAGCTGAGAACTTCTGCTTAGCTTCACTCTGGCACAGCTCACCTGCTAACGACTCCTCTTTTGATTGCAAGGGGTATAAACCAACTTGACGTGAAAAGCTGCTGCACAGTTTGTGCGTTTGTTGTCTCATGGTCGTAAGAAAAACACTTGAAGACAGCAGCGTTGGGAAAGAAGGTTCTCCTTTGGCTCATAGTTCCAGAGCACAGTTAGTCTGTTATGGCCAGGAAGTTTTGGTGGCGGGAGCTCTGGGGAGGTGGTCACATACCAAGAATTATTGTTGTGGTAGAAGCATGATTTGGCCAAATCTGCTAGGATATATCTGTATCTTATGCAAACACCAATCAAATTCATGTTTATTTTAGTTTTTAACTATAGAATCTTTTACAGATCATTGCACACATTTTATATTCAATGAAGAGCTATTGACTGGTTCTCTTGGTTTCTTCTTGCATTGATATTGTAATCTAGGGTGCAGTGAAACCCCAAATTGGGCTGTTCCATGGGTAGAAGGAAAGGTTTACTGGGGATCAAACTGCCAAGGCTATCTCTGGAGCAAGGGAGGGTGCAGAGAGAAGAGCAAAATGGTGGAAAAGAAAGTATATTTTATGTGACAGTCAACAGGGTAGGGACGCTGTTTGGAGTGACCGGGAACCAGATGCCCTTGCCCAAAATGTCTGACCTTTGGGGCAGATTAAAGGAGGTTCCTGGTGATTTAAGGGAGGTTCCCAGTAAAAAGAAACCCACCTTTAGACCACTGTTTACCCAATCATAATTCTGTTTATCTGGCCAAAGTCCTTCTGTCATCAGCACTGCCAGTTTGGGGAACACTTTGGGCCTAACATTCTAGCCTTTGGTTGGTGATAAGGGGTGAATACTAGTTCTCTGGTTGTTTCCTGTTGATTGGGGGCTTGAGAAGAGGGAAATCTGGAATATTGGTCCAAAGCAGAGGCTCAAGTAAGCAGGTGATGGTAGGAGATGTTAGGAAATTCCATCAGAAGCATCTGGTTTACTGATCATAGCCGGGTTATTTCACTAATTGTCTCCTGGAGGAAGCTTTTGGGCTGTCAGCAAGCTGAGGGTTAACCAGTTTTGCAGGACCACCTGAGACTAGGGATGAGTAATTGCAGGGGCTGAAGTTTTTTCTTGCATGGTGTCTGTCAGCTGAGTGGAAATCTACTGAAACAGATATAGACTCTGGACAGAAAGTACAGTTAAGGGCTTGGGAGGATCTTTATCACAGGCATATGCTTGAAATCTCCAGGCCTTTCTCAGGCAAGGGATCTGGAGCCCATTTGAGCGGTGACAGATGGATCCAAGTCACAACTCCCTAAACCTTACATGAATTAATTTTAAGTTGACAAAAAGAGGCAGAAGTTTTAGATATGTTAGCAGGACCACTGTTTCTAGTCTGCACTGACATTCTTATTGTAGAGAAAGCAGTTAATAAGTCTACAGACAGCTCAAGTGGACTCATACCTTTGACCATAGCAAAAATAAGGCCTGAACATTATCAATGTGATAGAAGCATGAACATTCATCTGTAATAAGAGAAATGTCCTGACAGGAAAGAGAACAAGTGGGAAGAAGATCTGGAGGACCCAAAGGATGGTTCTGGGGTAGAGCACAAACACTCGTTCCTCTTGAACAGAGGACTGGACAGAGGTGCTTTCTGCACAATGGGAGGCACTTTTTAAGTCTATATTTAGAAAACAGCTGAAGGAAATTTAATTTTTTTGAGTCTGTGACTACGATAATTTTATTTTTTAAAAGTGTTAGTAGCCAGTGCTTCTACCTGTCACCAAGCCTAGATTAATAACTTATCAGAACTGATTGACATTAAACTTTGAACTTTGAAGTTTTAACAAAATATGTATCATTTTAAGTCTCATTTTTCACATGCCTTAAACCACTTTCTCGGATCCTCACAACTTCCATAAACCTTCTATTTTTTCCCCTCCTGAAAACACCCAGTCACTTTAATCTTTATTATAATTTGCATATTGAGAGTAGTCACTGAGAATAAAGGAAAAGTAAAAAACAATGTTTAAGTCAGTAACAACAGCATGGTAGTTTTGAGCTTTTTTTTTTTTTTTTTAACTGAAACCCATCCTTCTAGCTCAGTAGTTCTCAACCTGTGGGTCTCAACCCCTTTGACAAACCTCTATCTCCAAAAATATTTACATTACAATTCATAACAGTAGCAAAACTACAGTATGAAGTAGCAATGGAAATAATTCTATGGTTGGGGGGTCACCACAACATGAGCTGTATTAAAGAAAGGGTCAGGTTGCAGCATTAGGAAGGTTGAGAACCACTGCTCTAGCCCTAGGAAAATGCAAGGCCTGATTTTACCCTTGAGCCAGTTTAGGCTGGCAGGCAATTGAGCCATGATTTTGAAGATTTTTTTTAATTTAAGAGACTCAAGTGATATAAACTTTCCTTTAAGGCTCTCAATTTTGTATCATCAGCATGCTACATGTCCATCGTTTCCATGCAAAGTTATTGCAAAGCCAGATGTTTTGAAGGTGAAAACACATTTCCTGGCCATGAATGGAATGACCAGGCAGCTGCAACCTCTCCAGAGGAGCTGGCTGAGGCATGGCTGAGCAGCACAGGGCAAGGCTGCTAACTTATCTGGACAGGGTCTGTTGTTGGGACTCAGGTTGTCAATTTAGAAAAACATAGAAGAGCTTCAAAAAGGAGACAGACAGATTCATTTTGGGTGCCCCACCACCACCTATTTCCCAGTGTAGAAAACAGTAAGTAGAAAATTACAAAATAAGAGAACATTGACACAGGAACTACTAAATGATGCTGTCTGATGGTTTTTTAATTGCATGTGGGTTCCTAGTTCATCTAACATAAAAATTATTATCGGCATATGATAGGTTCATATTAAGGTGAGGTTTAACATAATCATAGCCAATAAAAGTATTTTTGTTTGAATAATTGATCCATCTGGAAATAAGATATGTTCTTTCTCTATACTAAGAAACTTGGCCATGGTGTTCATTCCAACAAAGCAATCAACGGAAAGACTTCCTGGAATTCCCATGTGGTGGTTTGAAGGAAAATGGACCGCCAAAGGGAGTAGCATGTGGTGATATATCGTGTGCCCTAATCAAATTTGCCTGAAGATCAGAGGACAAAGCAAGCCACTAGATTAAGCATAGAGGTCAGGCAGTGGGGAAATGACGGTAGGGATGTAAAAAAATAAAAACTAAAAGTAGGTTGCAATAACCCACCAAAATAAACCATATTGCTGAAAGGAATATATTCTCAATAGTTTTAAGAAATAATTTAGTACCTAGAAGGAAAAACTGAATTTAAATGAGTTTAATTACTTTGGAATATTAAACATTAGCCATCGAAGACAAGACTTTTCTTACTGTTTTTCTTTTTCCCTTCCAAGCTTCTGCTTTTATATCAATTGTGAATTCTTCTTAAGAAGGCTGGCTCCATGGAGATCATCCTTGAGTCATGCTACACAATACAACCACAGAACACAAAATACAGTTCTTTAAAATAACCAGGTTATTTGGTCAGCAAACTCTGAGTTTATGAGGGGAATAAGAATTCTTTTTCCCTTTGGTGGTTTTATGTGCTATTCCAGACACTTAGCAACCCAGTGCCTCTCCTCCTAAACATGCTGTTTGGAAGTCTGTTGTGCTGGACACAAAGCTATTCCTATAAGTTTCTGAGCCATTTCACTCCCTGCTCAAGTCTCACATCATCTGAAAATTTCCCTGTTAATTCATCCCCAGTGCTTTCTTCTGTGGATGGAAAATGTGATGAGATAGTCGGGCTCTGCTTCCAGGAACTGGGGTGGAGGCAGCAGCGTCCTGTGCACGGACTGCACAGAGGACAATAAAGAAGCAGCTTCGAGACAGCGGCCCCAGGTACAGCAGGTTTCGGTGGGATCTGCTCCCTTTCTCTTCCTTAACCTCACTTTAGTTAGCCACCATGTTCTGAGTGCTAACAGGAGACCAGGACAAGCCAGTCAGCACACACCATTGTTCTCCGATATTATTGCTGTAGTCTTGGCATTAGCCCAGTCAGAATGAAGGAAAGAATGCATCGCATAGTGTGGGAAGAGGGGAGAGTTTTCTCTTTTTCTTCTACCAAGCATAAGAAACAGAGAAGCTGACAGTAGCTTCTTTATTGGAAAGTCATAATTCATGGCCCCTTTTCGAACCCTCGGGCCAATTTTCAACTTCAGAACTCACTAGCTAAAATATAAACCCACCCTAGGCTCTACAGCAAAGTCTCTGGTAATGATGCCTCATCCTTCACGGAAACCCACAACCACTTACCACATAACCTGGCTTGGGAAATGAGTAGCCATATGTGGAGCATTATCAGATACAGAGTCTGAACTAACATTAGGATCAATGTACTGATTTCTGAGACCTTACTATATGCTACTCATGTGAAATACAGCCATAAGTTGGCCAAGGGCCTTGCGCTGAAGGAGTCCATGGAGCTTATAGTCATAAACAATGAATACAGTAGTGTTATGTGTATGTGTGCATGCTAGGGTGCGTGCACACGCACACACACACATACACACACACACACACACACACACACAGAGAGAGAGAGAGAGAGAGAGAGAGAGAGAGAGAGAGAGAGAGAGAAATCTAGGGAGAGAAAAAGGTGGGGTACAGATGAGTTTGTGTCTCCTGCAGATAGATAAGTTGAAGGGGAAAATGTAGACAATGAATTACCTATTTTTTTATTTAAAGTAGTGTTTCTTGACATTTTTAAATTATCACACTTCTGCAGAGCATTTTTAGACATTTTTTCCTAATTGCCTCCTCTCCAGTGAAATTCAGTAATTAGTAATAGGTAGGTTCAGGCTGTGGACAGCCACCAACCACTGCAACATGTAAGATTTTTCCCCTTCCCCTCACCCAAGAACCAGCCCCCAGAGGCACACTTGGAGGAACAGACCCTTGAGAATGTGAGGGAGTCTCCCCGCACTGTGCAGAAAGAAAACTTTCAATAGAAGGATTAGGAAAGCCTGTCAGGAAGTAAAACGAGGTGGTTTTGAAGTATGGCTATAATTTGCTGCTGAAGAGAAAGCAGCAGCCAGGTACAGTGGACTGTGTCTGTAATCCCAGCCCCCTGGAGGGTGAGGCAGGAGGATCACCAATGTGAGTTCAAGGCCAGCCTTTGCCATATAGCAAGAAACTGGGGAAGGAGAAAAAAAAGGAGGGAGAGAGAAAGAGAGGGAGGGAGAGAGGGGGAGGGAGGGAAGAGATGCTAAGTGAAGGGAGATCCCCACTATTTCAGCATTGAGAGAGAGAAGCCCTGCCTAAGTTTCTAAAAGGCCCTCCCAGCTCATGCTCTGTAGTGGGTGACATGCAAATTCTGCACAGAGGAAGATCAAGAGCCTTCTGGGGTTGGCTGGAAAACTCTGGAGCTGGCTAGAATAGATAATTATAAATAGAAAGTAAAAGCTATATAAAGGTTATATTATTTTTTTAAGTATTTTTATATTTGATACATTTCTTGTAGGCACACATACATTCACATAAATAAAAATGAATAAGTAAATCTTAAACATTAAAAACTGGAATTGCCGGGCGGTGGTGGCGCACGCCTTTAATCCCAGCACTCGGGAGGCAGAGCCAGGCGGATCTCTGTGAGTTCGAGGCCAGCCTGGGCTACCAAGTTAGTTCCAGGAGAGGCGCAAAGCTACACAGAGAAACCCTGTCTCGAAAAAAAAAAAAAACTGGAATTATGCTGTGTTCCAAAGCAATACCTTAGACTGTTTGAGCTTCAAATTTTTTGTACAAATGTATGTAAAAATAAAAATCTTAGGTGTCAAAACTGGTCCTGCTTTGTATTATGTATCTTCATCAACTAGAATCCGTTGGCCAGAGCAGAAGATCTGAAACTATCTGTTTCTAATTTTGTTAGCAGTATCAACAGAGGGCTCCCAATGGGCGGTGTTGTTTATTTTTGCTCTTTTGGGAGCCCGCCACTCAGCTCCCAAATAAACCACACAAGGCTTATTCTTAATTATAAATGTCTGGCCTTAGCTTGACTTGGTCCTTGCCAGCTTTCCTTAACTTTAAATTAACCCCGTCTATCTTTTGCCTCTAGGTTTTCCCTGTTCTCTTACTTCTGTAAATCTTACTCTTACTCCATGGCTTGCTGTCTAGCTGGGTGGCTGGCCCCTGGGTCCTCCTCCTTCTCTGGCTACTTCCTTTTCTTTTTCCCAGATTTCTCCTTCTATATATTCTCTCTGACTGCCAGCCCCACCTATCCTTACTCCTGACTTGCTATTTGGCCCTTCAGTTCTTTATTAGAACACCAGGTGTTTTAGACAGGCACAATAACACAGCTGTGGAGGCCCAGATTACTCAGGGTCAGAGAATCTGAGCTTGCTTTATCCAACATGGCTCCACAATGGGAGGATTTGACCACGGACATAGTTACCAAGTGTTTGGAAGAATCTACACTTGACTGTGTGGTGTGCATTGATCTAGCAAAATGAGGGAGGTCTTTGGCATTGTTATAAAAAGCCCTTTTGAAGAGGCAGAAGGGGCCATTGGGTTTTGATGCAGGTCCTCCCAAAGCTATCCTACGTTTCTGTCTTTCTCCTCTTTGCTATCTTTATATCTAAAAGTCCTTACCCCTTGCTGTGGGATGGTCTGTATGTCAAATGTGTTGCTGATTGGTCAATAAATAAATCACTGATTGGCCAGTGGCCAGGCAGGAAGTATAGGCGGGACTAACAGAGAGGAGAATTGAGAGAACAGGTAGCTGGGTGAGGGAGACACTGCCAGCCGCCACCATGACAAGCCGCATGTGAAGATCCCGGTAAGCCATGAGCCACGTGGCAAGGTATAGATTTATGGAAATGGATTAATTTAAGCTGTAAGAACAGTTAGCAAGAAGCCTGCCACGGCCATACCGTTTGTAACCAATATAAGTCTCTGTGTTTATTTGGTCGGGTTTGAGCGGCTGTGGGACTGGCAGGTGAGAGAGATTTGCCCTGACTGTGGGCCAGGCAGGAAAACTTAAGCTACAACCCCTCTCTCCTCCTCATAGGAACCCTTAAAAAAGGTAGGAGCTGGCCTCACACACACAGCTTCACAGAGTTAAACAAATGCAACAGAAACAAAAGTAGCACACCTTAAAAGAATATGCTACACCAAATGGGACCTTACATTTTGCTTGTGTTTTAATAAACAAGACAATAACAAAGAAATAAGGAAAGCGCTCATGGCTCATTCAGCCCCCCACTGCTGCCAGTGTTTTCAGGCCACATAGCTGTGGGTTTTCAGCCCTGTTTCTTCATTTCTAAGGATTTGCAGCATGGTTTCATGAGGCTACATACGTCTGTTAAGGTTGGAGTGAGTGTCTTGTGAAGAAAAGCAAGTGTGTATGTGTGTGTGTGTGTGTGTTACTATATGTTGCTCATATCTACTCTACAAAAGTTCAGCCAATTTTAGGTTCTTATGTTTCTCATGAGTCAGATAGAACTCAGTCACATTAAAATTGAAGAGAAGTGTTGGGGATTTAGCTCAGTGGTAGAGCACTTGCCTAGCAAGCACAAGGCCCTGGGTTTGGTCCTCAGCTCTGAAAAAAAAAGATGGGCTCTCACTATTTAAAATTGAAGAGAATCCCACCCCCACCCCACTCCAGTACCTAAAGAGATGGCCCAGTGCTTGAGAGTCACTTGCTGCTGCAGAGAACCTGGTTTTTCACTCCCAGCACCCAGATGGCAGCCCACTGTAAAAAATAAAAATGAGTCTTATAGTCTTATAGTTCTGAGGATCTTACACCCTCTTGTGGCCTCTACAGGCACTGCGTGCACATGGTACACAGACACACATGCAGGCAAAACACTCAAACATGTCAAATAAAATAAATAGACCTTTAAAAAATGAGACATGACATAGTAGTAGATCTTTCTTTTTGGAACTAGAGCTCAGTAGGAACCAACAAAGATGGCTTAGAATATCTTTTTGAGAAGTTCTATTTAGAATCACGATTGTGATTCACTGTTATGTTTTCCAAAATTTGAACCACCAATTGTCTTAGTTAAGGTTTCTATTGCTGTGGAGAGACACCATGACCACGGCAACTCTTACAAAGGGAAACATTTCATTGAGGTGGCTTACAGTTCAGAGGTTCAGTCCATTACCATGTCAGGGAGAATGGCAGCGTACAGGCAGACATGGTGCTGGCTACATCTTGATCAGAAGGCAACAGGAAGTGGACTATGACATTGAGTGAAGCTTAAGCAAAAGAGACCTGAAAGCCCACCTCCACAGTGGCACACTTCCTTCAGCAAGGTCACACCTACTTCAAAAAGACCACACCTCCCAATGATGCCACTCCCTATGAACTTATGGGGGCCAATTACATTCAAACTATGACACTAATGGTCTTTGATTCCACTACTGATGAGAAGAACTACCCAATTACATTCAAATTATGACACTAATGGTCTTTGATTTCACTACTGATGAGAAGAACTACCGAAACTGTTGGAAGAGCTCCAATAAGATTTTAATATTAAGCAAGCAAAACTGTTTGTTGTATAGATTAAAAAATAAAAATGAGTCTTATAGCCGAAATATCTTGAACCTGTTTTAAGACCCATGAATATGACATCTAGTTAAGCCTGCACCGCTGTCTCCCTTGCACACATAACTGTTCTTCATTAGCTCAGTCCCCAGGGCTTTGCCCTCCCAGTCCCTCAGTCCTCCTGGCTTCTCTTGGAATCATGCTTTCTCAGGCCAGGCATCGTGGTGAACGGCCTCAGTTACCCCACTCCCCCTTGTCCCATTCTTTTCCACCTAACGTGCTTCACTAACAGTGTTAACTACTTTTCTTATTGTGTGTGTGGGGGGGGGGGAGACAAATGACCTAAAAGAGATTATTTTTTCCCATTTTGTCTCAGAGCTTTGGGGAATACTCCATCATTGCTGGAAATCCTGGTGGCAGATATGGCCCGGTCTGACTATAGGATCATCATACCAGGCAGGAAGCAAAGAGAGCAAGACTATGGCCAACCAGGCCATACCTCCTTGGCCTTCACAGTCTTCCAAAAATGGTGTTACCAGCTGGGGACCAAGCACTCAAACCCAGGAGCCTGCCAAACCTTACCTCTGGATGGGGTTCAGCCTTTCCGCTCCACTCCAGAACCCAGTGTGGAAAGAGTAACAGAAGTACACAGCTTGAAGCTGCCAATGGGGTGGTCTTCAACGGCACGCACATGCGCTTCTTGTGGTAAGCCGTCCGGTTTCCCACTGTAATTGCACCCAGAAGCCATTTGTTAATCCTCCCCGTATGTGTTGGGAACCTAAGAGAGAACATGGCTAATCTCCAATTTCCCTGAAACCTACAGTGGAAGTTGACTAGTCAGGACACATTTTAGCTGCAGGTAAGCATGTTCTAGAATTTGTTTTAAACAAAAACAAAGTCTATTACTTCATGTAAGAATTCTCCAGGAAGCCAGGCTTGGTGACATAGTTTATAATCCCAACCAACTGAGAGGTTGAGACTGGAAGAGTGTAAATTCAAGGCAAGCCTAAGTCCATAGTTAAATCTTGTCCCAGATTTTTAAATATTTAAAAATTATTAAAGAGATGGGCTACAGCTCAGTGGCAGAGTCCGTGCCTAGCATGGGTGAAGCCCCAAGTTCAATCACAGTGCCACAAAAAATAAAAAATCAATCCCGAGTCTGATCTGTGGGCCCAACCAAGTCACCAAAGACCCACATGGCTTTTCCTTCTCCGCTGTCTTCATTTCACTCACTCTCCGACCCACCCCAGGTGCCCCAAGACAACTATTCAGGACCCAGGAAGCAGGTCCAGATACGACGACAATGACCAAAGAATGGCTCCTTTTTAAAAATAAAACTTTGCTCCCTCTGGAAACCGCCAACTTTCCTCAGGTCTCCTTTCGTCACCTTGGATCATGTGACCTGCACTAAGCCCACCTCTAACGGAGCATTTCTGCTGCCTGTTCCTTTTAGGACAACTGATATTGAGCTCACAGCAGAGGCTAGCAATGGTCACATTTACACAGAGAGTCAGCACAAAGAGAAGAAAAATAGTAATAGTCAACTCAAGAGATGCTCATGACACGAACACCTCTTGGCAGTGGAGAGCTTGGCACTAAGAAATAAATAAGTAAACATTAAAACTAAACATAGTCCTCTCCCCAGAATTCCTCATAGCTAGTGGAGAACCAGAAAACACCCCAAGCTACCATGAAAGTGACTTAACTGTCACACTGGAGACAGACACTGAGAGACTGACTTGGGTGGAAAGCTGTCCTCAGGCTGGACACAGCTTGGCCCTCCTCCACATGGCTGCCCTCCTGTGACACCCACCACGTGGCTCAGGCGCCATCCCCAACGCCAGCTGTTTTACTAGGGGCAACCTGCACTCTTAGAGTGTTCCCAACGGTTTCTGGAACCTCTCCACTGTTTCTGGAAAAATGACAAATGACCAGACCTGTTTTTTTTAAAAAGTGACTCTTCTCTGGAAATAGAAGCCCGGGGGGTTGCTGCCAACGGCCAGACAGATAATTTACAAGCTCGCGTTCTGCAAGAATCAGAGGGCAGAAAAAAAGGGATGAAAGTCTTCGCTGGCTCCACATGAAGGACCTGCTTACACAGGGTAGTTCTGGTTGCCCCCATTCCGAGTCTGGGCCACAAGCTACATACTTTAGGCTATTTTAAAATTTCCGTTTCTAAGTCCACAACTGGACCAAAGGGTGGCTCTTATGAACGCTTTATATCATAGCTCTTTCCCAACACTCTTAGGAAGATCAAACGTTGATAATAAACTTCAATGGGTAGATCTATGAAAATCACCTTATTTCCATCTCCGCTAAATCAAAGCAGCTTCACCGAGCAGGTGGCGTCTGGCCCCATCATCCTCGCTGCAGACACTAACCAGGAGGAGACAAAGGGTGCCTGGGAATGCGGAGCTGCAGATGAAGGGGCGGGCCACCGTGCATCATCCGCCCGCTGTTCTGTACGGTTCCTCTCGGTCCCTAACTCCACTCAGCAGACTGGCAGGAGATAGCTGTTGTCACGTTCGCATTCCTCTACCTCTGCAAACACCCAGGACAACACAATCTTAAGCTACTCTTTTTTTTTTTTTTTTTTTAGTTTAAGTCATTGGTTTTTATTGTGATGTAAAAATGTAATGAATACCAAAAAAAGAGTACAAATGGGAAAGACAGAAGCACCTTAAATATTCATGGTTCTAACAACTCAGAGACAAGTGTTAACTTGTTGATGTATGTTTCCAGAAATTTCTGTGCATCAAATGGATTTACACATATACATAGTGTTTTAATCAAAAGACCATATCACATTTTCATTTACTAAATATATTTTGGTCATCACAATTGTCCATGGATATATGATGATAAGTATATATAAGCTATATAAATTAATATATAGCTAAGTATATATATATACTTAGCTATATATTAATTTAACAAATTGTCATTCTCTTCTTAACTATAAATATATTATGTCCAGTGTTCTTATTAAAGTCACATTTTAAACAATGTCTATTTCTATTTGTTAGTCATTTTACTTTTTAAGAAAATGTATTTTAAAATACCATATTTTCCTATACTTCTTTCCAGTCTAAAATGAAAAGAGCAAGACAATCTAATGTCATTTGACATATTAAATATAATATAAATGTCACTTGGTATTATTGGAATGTGGCTATATTTCATGATTATAGTTTTGTTTTGTTTATGTTTGGTTCAGTTTTAGTTTTTCAAGACAGGGTTTTTGCATAGCTTTGGCTGTACCGGAACTCATTCTGTAGACCAGGCTGGCCTTGAACTCAGAGCTCTGCCTGCCTCTGCTTTCCTAGTGCTGGGATTAAAGGTATGTGCTTTTTTTTAGACAGGTTCTCTCTGTGAAGTCCTGGCTGTCCTGAAACTCGCTATGTAGACCAGGTTGGCCTTGAATACACAGAAATGTGCTTGTTTCTGCCTCCTGAGTGCTGGGATTAAAGATGTGCATAACCACATCTGGCTGACTGTCTATAGTTTTTAAATCACGTATCTCCAAACATTCTTTGAGATTGGTTTTAAGTTAACTTACATACATGCATTTAGAAAAGCACTATAGTGTAGAAACAAGAATTAAAAATATAAAGAAAGAACAAAGTAAAGCAGCCAGGTACTAACCTTAATATTACAAAAGCCACCGAAGAAGCATTTCATGTGTTGATTCTCATGGTCTGGTGTTTTCTTTGGGCCCTAGGGATTCAAAAGAGTACGTTCTGGGTACCTTCACATGAAGAAGACACTGATCAATGAAAAATTTTTTCATCCAATATTTTTTCTTCGTAAATCTAAGGGTATGAAATTAAGTGTATTTTAAGCAAAAATGCTTTTGTAGAAAAACCTAATGCAGTGTAAACATAAGGCTTTTGACCTGATTTCATCAAGTGTCCACCATGTAGGAGCTAATTCTACTGAACCCACCTGTGACTTCCTCCCAACATCCTCCTGTTAAACCATACATGGACAAGACCTAAAGAAGGCCTCCAGGACTGTTGGGGATCAAAATTCACCCCAAATCTTTGCATGTGTCCAAAGCCCACATAACCATGAAATTCAGCCCCTAAAATCAAGATGTGGGTAACTAGGTCCTGATATGTCTGTCACTAAGTGTGTCACGGTGACCATATAGAATCTTGGTGTAGTTTGATATAAACAAAAGTTGCCAGCTCAAAAGCCCTCAGCTGTCACTAAATGTGAACAGGGACAGCTGTGAGCAGTCACAAACTGAAGATGCTTTTCTCAAAGCATTTTTGTGTCCATGGGACATAGATCTGAACACCATTTCACCTGCCTTCATTGTTTAAGAAATACTATGAAGAATTCATGTGGGCACTCTGGCCCATTCCCCCCCCCCCCATCTTGGCTTCCTGATATCTTTTTGCTGTTCTGAGAACGGGCCCAGGGCTTTGTGCATGCTAAGAAAGAAGTGAACCAGTGGACTCCATTCCTCATTTTCCTTTTCCCTTCCTTCTCTATTCAAGTACTATTTCAGTAAAGCGTCAAGCTGAGAGACAGCGATGGTGAGGGGCAGAAGTTAAGGAGGAAGTGATTGCTTCAAACCTTACTAAAAAGTCAAAGCAAATATTCTTTGGAAAATGGCATTTGGATAAGTTTTTTTTGTTGTTGTTGTTGTTGTTGTTTAGTGTTTGCTGAGGTCCAAGCATTTTATTCTTTCAATGCTAATAACAAATAGTTTTTTAATATGTCTTATTTTTACAATTCTAAATATTTTCTTCAAATTAGATAGTAAATCCTAGCCATCTTAGGATACTTTGGTTCTTCTATACCACGGGTTTGAAAATAGAACAAACTCACAGAAAAACACCTGTTGACATGGAACTTCCTTCCACCTCTACCCATTTTTTTTTTCCAAAGTGTAGGCCAGGGAGGCCATGGTGAGGTACACAGATGTAGGAGGTTGCACAACACACAGCGGAAGCTGGTTCTCTGGGGAGGGGCTAGAGCTGACCCAGGAGAAGAGACAGAAGAATAAGAAGATGCGCAACAGGTGTAGGAGTCTGCAGAAATGGAGAGTGTTACAGGGCTAACCCAGAGCAGAGAGCCACGCTAGGTGATGGCAGAGGCAGGGACTAGCTCTAGGGCAGTAACTGTTAGTGCTGGTAGTAACAGACTCTCAGAAGAAGACTCAGAATAGAACCTGGGGCCCTGAATACCAGCCCCACACAGGAAAAGAACAGCTCAAGCTTAACATGACTTAGTTCTCTCACAAATACTGGAAATAGTCCCACTGAAAGAAGAATGGTGACTGAAGTTAAAAGATAAGAAAGGAAGAAAACAATGGAGGAAGGGAAGAAAAAGATTCAGTCAACAAATTCCAGACACGATATACAATCAAAAACATGAAAAAGAAAAAAACAAGACAAAATATCTCCTCTGAAAATCACTAATCACATAGTAATTAGCCTCAATGAGATGACCTGAAAGAACTTTCAGAGAATTCAAAAGAATAATTATAACTCCTTACACAACTCAAAGAAGACACACATGTGCTCAAAAAAAAAAAAAAACAAAAAAAAAACCACAAAGAGCCAAATGAAAGGAATAAGGTGGTTGTACTGGCTAGTTTTATGTCAACTCGACACAAACTAGAGTCACCAGAGATGGAGGAGCCTCAGTTGAGAAAAATGCCTCCATTATATCAGGCTGTAGGCAAACCTGTGGGGCATTTTCTTAATAACTGATGTAGGAGGTCCCACCCCATGGTGGGTGGTGCTACCCCTGGACTGGTGGTCCTGGGTTCTATAATAAAGCAGGCTGAGCAAGCCAGTAAGCAGCACTCCTCCATGGCTTCTGCATCAGCTCCTGCCTTCAGGTTCATGACCTGCTTGAGTTCCTGTCCTGACTTCTTTCAATGATGAATTGTGATATAGAAGCACAAGTTGCTTTGGTCATGGTGTTTCATCACAGAAATAGCAACCCTAGCTAAGACAAATTGGTACCAAGGTAATGGAGTATTTCTGTGACAGACCAGACCATGTTTGCGGGGAGGATTGTGGAAGGATGTTGGAACTTTGGGCTAGAAAAGCCCTTGAGTTGAGAGCTCAGTGAGCTGTTCTGTCAGAGCTTGGAAGATGAGAATGTTGAGAGCAGTGTAGCAATGAAGGCCTAGCTTGTGAAGTTTCAGAGGAAAGTTTAAAGACTCTGTCAGGACTGCATGCTATTGTACACTAAGATTCTGTCATTCTGGTCAGCTGGGGCTGAAGAATTGGCCCTAATTAACAAGAGAACAGCAGTGTTGAAGTGATACCTTTGGGTTACTGGGGAAATTGATTCTGGTTAGCTGGAGCTATGGAATTCGAGGTGATTAAGAAGAGACAAGCATCACTGAGGCGAAACCTCCTTGGATGTGTTTCCTCAGGGTCAGCACACAGAAGATGTATTTCAGAAATGGCTGAGGGTGTACCTCATGCTAACAGCTGAACTTGGTAGAGTCAGGGTCACCCAGGTCGTACTGGTTGTGAGGGTATAAAGGGGACACAGAGAGCACCTGAGGCTTGGCACTGTGCGGCAGGGCTGGAGTCCCTGAAGAAAGCCCAGAAGAGGTTATTTTTGAAATTGCAGCCCAGTGACAGCAAGGGACCTCAGCATTTTGGAGATGCCAGTATCATGGCATGACCACTCAGAACAGCAGCAGCGGTGGAGTAGAGCCAGCTGGAACCTAGAAAACAAGCTGTATGTGCTGCTGATGGCAGAGCTGGGGAAGTGACCCAAACCCCTTGAAGGGGCCCCGAAGATCATGAGTAAATTCCAGATAATTAGACATTGAGTCATTTACACTGTTGGAACTTGGTTTTGCTTGGTTCAATTTGTGACTGTTCCCTGGCTCTTCCTCTTGAAGAAAGTATTTAATTTTGATTTTCACAGGAGCCCACAGCTGAAATAATCTGAAATTTTAAAAGAGAGTTTGGATTTTTCAAAGAGATGATATTCTAAAGAGACTGAACTTTTAGTGTGTCCGAATTTGTAAGAACTGTGGGACTTTTAAAGTTATTTATGTCTTATATTGTGATGTTAATATTAATGGTCCATCTTGGGGGATACATGAAAAAGAGAAGGTTCTAATTGAAAAATGATGTGTTTGTGCATCAAGTTGACAAGGGGTCATTTGTATTGGCTAGTTTTATGTCAACTTGACACAAGCTAGAATCATCAGAGATGGGGCAGCCTCTTTGAGAAAAAAATGCCTCCATAAGATCAGGCTGTAGGCAAGTTTGTGGGGCATTTTCTTAAACAGTGACAGATGGTGGTCCTGGGGACTATAAGAAAGCAAACCATGGAGAGCAAACCAAAAAGCAGCACCCCTCCATGGCCTCTGCATCAGCTTCTGCCGCTAGGTTCCTGTCCTGACTTCCTTTGATGATGAACTGTGATGCGGAAGCATAAGCCAAATAAATCCTTTCCTTCCCAAGTTGCTTTGGTCATGGTGTTTCACTGCAACAACAGCAAGCCTAACTAAGAGAGTGGCCAGTATAAGATATGAAAACAGAATTCCATAAAGACATACGAAGAAAATTATAGACCAGTCTCCCTGATGAACACAGATGCAAATTCTCAGTAAAATGCTCACAAACCAAATTCAAGATCACTTACAAAAGAGCGTTCCTCATGACCAAGTTGGCTTCATTCTGGCAATGCCAAGATGATTCAACATATGTCAATTGATAGACTTCATCCATAAATGGACTCAAAGTCAGAAACCACATGATCATCTCAAAGGCACCAAAAAAAGGCTATTGACAAAATTTAACATCCCCTCATGAAAAAAAAAAAGAGAGAGATTAGCAATGGGAGGAGCATGTCTCAACATAATAAGGACTATGTGCAACAAACTAACTTCTAGCACCTTGATGCATGGAGAAAATAAATCTAAAAGCATTGCCACTGAGATAAGGAACAAGACAAGGGTGTCCACTCTCCCCGCTTCTATTCAATATAGTACTTGAAGTCTAAGCTACAGCCATAAGACAAGACAAGGAAATCAGAGAAAGATAAACAGGAAAAGATGAAGACAAAGTATCTCTATTTACAGATAATGTATTCACTATACATAAGAGACACCAGAGAACGGCTGGGTGAGGTGTTGAGACAGTTGAGCAGTGAGTCGGCCCCGGGGTGCAGCTCAGAATCCCGAACGTGGGTGTCATCAGAGCGAGGCAAACGTTGGGGGCTGCGGAGCAGCCGTTACTGTCGCTGGGAGGCTGCTGTCTCGGACCCAGAGGGACATGGCCAGAGAGGCCTGCAGTCCTAGCGCAGGCCTGGGGAGCCCAACGAGTCTCTCTCTGCCGGTGAGTAAAAACCAGTGCTTACCAATCAAGATGGAGGAGATCTCGTTGGCCAACTTGGATACTGACAAGCTGGAGGCCATCGCCCAGGAGATCTACACAGACCTGATAGAGGATTCCTGCCTGGGATTCTGCTTTGAGGTGCACCGGGCGGTCAAGTGTGGCTACTTCTACCTGGAGTTCGCAGACACCGGTAGCGTGAAGGATTTGGGCAGTCAGCCAGTGGAAGACAAAGGAGCATGCGACCTCCCGCTTTGTTCCCTTCCTGGAGAACCTGGAAACCAGCCCCAGGGGGAGCTGCAGCGGTCACCTCCAGAATTCCAGTAGTCACAACATGAGAGAGGGCGCTACAGGGACCAGGATGATAATGTAGACTTCTCCCGTGGCTTGGAGGAGTAAGTGAAGTTGGAGGGGGGGAAAAGAGAAAAAGAAAAGAAAAGAAAAGAAAAAAGCAGATAAAAGTCCCAGTTACCCTTAAAGATCTTAGCATTTAAAAAAGAAAAACAAAACAAAACAAAACAAAAAAAAAAAAACCCTCAAAGAAGAGAGTTTAGGAATTTGGATCCATTTGAAGTGGTACCCAGAGCCAGCTCTGAAATCCTGTCCAGGCATCGTGCTGTATTTTGAGCTCTATAAATACACCTGGATGTACAGGATCCCTGTACTGCCTCAGTACACAGGTGAGCAGCTGTGTACCCAGCGTACAAAATTCTTCTGTTTCTCAGATTTTGCATCTGCTTGATGTCAAGGGCTTCCTGCAAAGTCTGGATGCTGTTGATGGTCAGGCCATAATCAGTCAGCTTCAGTGGACTGCTCCTGGGATTCCTAAGCCTCCAATTGGGCCTCTTTGATACAAATGGAAGTCAGGTGTGGAACTTGGATACTAAAACATATTAATTCCCATTTGAATTCGGTAGAAAGCCCTAGACCTTGTCTACAAGAAGTTCAGAATCACCTGTTTTCCAAAGGTCCAGCATTTTCAGTGATTTCAGCTGATGTGGGGACAAGGCCTCGCCTTTGGCTCATCAAAAGCCCTGTCTTTCCATCCCACTCAGAGGCAAAGGTTTGGCAAAGGACAAGGTGGCTTACAAACAGCTGAAGATTTTGTTTTGATACTGTGAGGATGAAGTGGACCTCTGCAGCTGCATTACCAACCTGGAAGATTCATATCATCGTGAATTACTGTGGACATAAGTTTGGTGGAACAGTCTTTTCCCACTTTTGAGTTACTGGTGATGTAGCCAACCTATGGGTCTGTCTCGATCATTATGACAGGTCACACTGTCCTCCAGGGGCACCACTGAACTATAGAAGAGCACAGTGGCCAGGCAGGAGGGAACTTTTTCCATCTGCCCTCAGTAATATGAATGAGTTCCGTGCTAAGAGCCCTGAAACGGGCCTTGCTTCCCTGGCGTGGTTGTAGAATCTCCTCTTCCTGAAATTGGGCAGCCAGACCTCTGCTATGGTGAAGTCAGACTGTCGACACCTTCTCTGCCCTCACAAAGGACAGTACTTCACTCGGTCCACTGGACCTTGTGGGCAGCAGTGGCTGTCTTTGTTCTTGGAAGTTAGGAAAAGACCTCCAAAAGTCCTTGCCTGACTTTGGAGGCTGGGAGAGAAGTGGATGGGACGTGGCTGGCGGATCAAAACTGTCCTCTGATTCAGCCCTTAAGTGGGGGTTTTTGAAGGGTAGGAGGGTGGCAGTCCTGAGGTGAGCAGAATAGAACAGTGATGCTTTATCTGAAATGTTTTCTCACCTCATTCTGTGCCCCAGTGAAGGGTCCAGCCTCATCTGTCTGGCTTGGCCATGGCCCTGTCACTGTCCCGCTGGATATCTGAGGCAGCTCATGGTTCCCGGTGCTACTTACCACTCTAGCTTTTATCTTGACCAATTTCAGTTCATCTTCCAGTGTTCCTGCTTCTGAAGCCTACACAAGTTTCCTTTTGTTGTTGTTGTTTGGGGGTTTTTGTTGTTGTTGTTCTCTTAAGTTTTTAAGTTTTAATGTTGGTTTTGTTTTACCTGTTTTTATGGAAGACTTAGAGGAGAATCTTCTCATGGCTCCCTCTGTTTGGATTGGGATGGGAAAATAACTTAATTTTGCGTGTGTGTGTGTGTGTGTGTGTGTGTGTGTGTGTGTGTGTGTGTATGTTTACATGCAGTGTCATGCCTAAACATTTCTCTTATATAAGACTTCCTTGCTGCTATATCTTCTGGCTTTGATGTGAGTTCTTTCTTGCCATTGCTACTTGGATATCGCTCTTAGGACTTAGAGCAGAACCATGAATGCTGCCATAGAGAAGGATGGGGTTACCCCTGCTCCACTTTCCTGACCCTATTGTGTACGAATCTTCCTTTTCCCAGGTTCTATTTGAACTGTATATGGACTCATTTAGGTCACTGTACTCAAGAGTCAAGGAAACCATAGTGATTGAGCCTTGAGACTATCTATTGCCTTCTCAGAGTTTTCCAGCTCAGGGTTGGGGCCTAGTTACAGTTTGATGGATCCTCAGTCTGAGCATTATGAGAATTTGGGGAAAAAACGAAACCTGGGCCAGGAACTAAAAATACTTTTAAGAGATAGCTTGCTACATGAGTTCTTTCAACATCCTCAGTGAATTCAAGAAAAAGCAGTCTTAAGGCTCCTGTCTGTTAAAGTACTTGGAAACATGATGAAAGGGAGAATGGCCCGCTCACTCTTGCCTTCAGCTAGGAAACTCAAATGTGACCTGAATATTCCCTTTCTTGTCTGTTCTGGATAGAAGGTAAGAAGTGGGTGGTAGTGTGGGGTAATGGTTTGCTAATATGACTTCCCTTTTTTGTTCTTGTTTTCTGTCTCCGTCATTTCCACTAGGGTCATCGTTCCCCACCCTGTGTGGGTAGAAGGTGGGCTCAGTTTGGATACTAATGCCCTGAGGGAACAGCTACTTTTTTGGGAGCTAATGTTCTCCACCATATAGTTGAAAGTGGTTAGGAACTCTCCCTTCCCTGCTTTTCCTGTAACAGCAGAAGCCTGTCCTTCCTCTTCAATTAATTGTATTGACAACTCTGTGATCCTGTTAGGTATCTGAGTGTGTGTGTGTGTGTGTGTGTGTGTGTGTGTGTGTGTGTGTGTGTATGGGAGAAAGGGGTTCTTTAAATTTTCTATGGTTTGTGAGTTTTTTTTCCATAAATTAGTTCCCACCACTGCATGCCCAGGGGCCACTGCCTGGCATTATCACGTGCTGGGATCATTAGGGGAGGGTAGAGTGAAATTTACCACTGTCCTTTGTTTGGGAGATTCTTATTTTTTAATAAGTAATCCATCCTATACAAATAGCTAATTAACTCTGTGTGTCCCCCTGTCCATGTGGCTGCTGGTGTAAATAAACTGCATTTTCCCATTGCTAAACATTAATAATAAAATTTTAAAAATATTTTTTAAAAAGAGATGCCCAAGACGCCATCAAAATCTCTTAAATGATAGAAAATTTATACACTAAAATCAGTGGTCTTCTTATATGCCAATGACAAACATATTGAAAAAGAAATCAGGGGGGAAATTCTATTCACAGCAACTATAAAAACAGAATTAAAATAGCAAGGAATAAACCTAACCAAAGAAATGAAAGACCTAGACAATGAAAACTTCAAGCCGTTGAAGAAGGATTGAGGAGGATGCTAGGTGATAGATTTCCCACAGGACCACAAGTTTCTACTGCCTTCTAACAGTCCTGTGGGCTAAAGACCAAGATGTTACTAATAACACATGAACCGTCGAAGAATATCCCACATCTATGCTACAGCAATAGGGTATGGCCCTCACACATACCAAATCTTTTCAACACTTTATAATTGAAGGTTCTATGGGACAGACATGGCCTAGACACCATAAAAATTAACTACAGTCCTGCTCATGAATAAAATGACAAGGAAACTTGGAGAAAAAGTTGATTTTAAACACATCAGCTCATCAAGGCATCACAGTTTGTGGTAGTTTACGTCCCGGATGATTTTGTCTTCCTAGTATACCTACCAGCAATGCTGAAATAACTTGGCCTCCACAGCTGGGTGACTGGTATCTTTATATCCTAAGATGACACCACAGCCACTTTGTAGTCTGAACAGTCCTACATTTCCAATTAACTATGACTCAGATATGACTGTTAACACTTTTTAAAACCTGAGTATCAGGCTTGGCTCAGGGCTCCTTTCCACCTCAGTTCCTTCGGTCACCCCAAACAGCCATAGTGCCTAAAGTACAGGCATGGATAGAGTTTACCTCTGACAACCTTCATTTCTCCCTCACCACAGACATTTGCCACTCTGGATTCAGAGAAGACTGGAACTGGAGCTATGCAATGAAGCTCTCCCTATGTGGTTGTGTCTGCGATGTTGGTTGGGAGGGGCCCTTCCCATAATGAGGCAGCATCTGCATCAACAGTGTGCATGTGAAGCTTCAGGCTGGGCCTCTGTGTGTCTGAAACCTCCTCAATCTCCAAGAGCCCCTCCACAGAACAACTTATGTCCTCCCTCAACACAAGTATGTGTCCAAATATCAATATCCACACACTCTCTCCCTTCTCGTCCCCAAGTGAAAGAGAAAAGTTGAGAAGTACATCATATATCCAGCAACACAACAAGTGTCAAGATTCTGCACCTAAGTAAATATTTGGAGGGAGAGGCTGACAGTCTGTGCTTTCCCAAGATGCCCCAAGTCTGCATGAGGATGTTATTGAGAATGAGTCACTTGGCTCTTTAGACAGAAAAAGCAGTACTGCCTCCTCCACCGACAGGGAAGGGAAAGCATCAGCCATAAATTTTGAGTGTTTACCCTCCCTCAAATTCTGGGAAAGCACGAAGAAATGGGATGGTGAGGGTGACTAGTGATAAGTAATGGTGACAACTGTCATGTAGGAAGCCCTGATGGCTATTAGTGGCTCAGGGAATCTCAGTGCCATGTGTTCTCAGCTTGGGTTTTAGACACAATTCTGAGACAAGAAAAAAAATCAAACTCGATATTTTCTTACACACAGGTGGGTATTAAAACCATTCTTAACTGTAGGTCTTAAAGTTTCTATCTTCTCCCAGTAAAAGAGATTTTAGTTGTTTAAAGGTATGTTCCAGAAGAGTCTCCAAGTCAGAGTAAATGAAACCATCTGCTTTTTAATACTTCACATTTTATGGCTTCAAATGTGCTGTGTATAGCCAACCCCAGAGGAGGACAACACTAACTCACACAAACAGAGATAGAGCAGGAGCCAGGGCTTCCCACATATGGGCTGCCTGAGGCAGCCAGAGGCTACAAATGAGCATGGCAGTTCACAGGAGAGGAGGGCCCAATGCAGGTGACTTCTACCTGAGAACCCGAGGATTTCTCATGAGCAGTGGGCATGAGCGTCCGATGGAATCAACTCTAACACAGCCCATAACAAGCATGGGCCTCACAGTGAAAGCCCTGAGCTGATAGTCTCAACTCTACATTTACTCTGTTGATTTCAGCAAGAAACAAAACTTTCTGTGTCCCTTTGTAAACACATGTAAAATGCCCCATAGGTAGCCTTAAAGGTAATGTAGGATCATGAAAAAAACGTATGGCTTATATAACACATACAGCTGTCCTTACTGATTTTTTTTTTATTATTATTATTGAAAGGTCTTGGGACTGACATTCAAGGAAGACACTGAGAATGATTTCCTTTGGGTGTAAAAAGTTATTAGAAGAGTTAACACCATAGTCACATATACAGAAAGACAGACAACAGTGTGGTGGGAGCCCCAGTGAGAATTCAGGCCCCAGAACCATAGGAAGGCAGACACACGGTGGGACTATTCAGCTCCACAAGGCAGGTTAAGGGTCTCTTCTTACAGGTCTCAAATAAACGGAAGGGTTTCACAGCAGGAGCTTGGAGCCAGGCAGGGGGAAGGAAGGGAATCTAGGGAAAGAGTATATGTATCCAAGGACATGCAGAATCAAGGGAAGGAAAACTGATACTTGAGGTGTACACATTAAGTGTGGGGGTGAGGAGTGTTGACACTCTGAGGTCTATAGACTGCCTTGATTTGAGAATGGACTAGCCATTCTCCTGGAAGCTGAGCACCTAGGAATCTATTTAGAGGGGTTAGAACTTCACAGACAGACTCTTAGTAGCGGGTTAGCCATCTTCTTACATCCACAGTGCCTATGAAAAAGCAACTTCTGCAGGCAGGCATGGCCAAGGAGTAATCTGGATTGGACACTAATAATTATGTTCTCCTAGAATTAATCTATGAATTTTTTTAAGGCTTTAGAAGTGTGGGGGCTGGCAGGGGGAGAATGTGTTAGTTCATTTTCTGTTGCTATAATAAAATATCCAAGTGTGTAGTTTGAGGGAGGAATGACCCCTTCATTCAGGTATTCGAACATTTGGTCCCCAGTTGGTGGCACTGTTTGGGGAGCCTATGGAACTTTTGGGAGGTATAGCCTTGTAGAAGAAATTCATCACTGGGAGCAGGCTTTAGGGGTTTATAGCCTCACTCTAGTTGACGTTCTGTGTCCTGTCTTGATCTCTCTGCTTCCTGCTGCTGCCGGTATACCAGTCCTTCACTGCCCTTATGTATTGGTGGAAGTATTAAGGCAACTCCATGTAGTTAAAAGGGAGGTTTATTTTGTGGAGTAACTTAGAAGTAATGGGATAGGTTACAGGGTCCGGGAAAGGTGTATTGCAGTCCAGCGGTGTTCTCTGGAGAACTCTGCTTGATCTACCTCCAGCGTCCAGGATCCAGGAACCAAGAGAGCTGGCACATCCTGATCTCAGGTCTTAAGGGCTCCCTCTTGGCCTCGCCTCATAGGCGTGACAGTTACCGGAAGCCTCAATGGGGGTAGTACTTCCAGGTCAAAGCTGGAATAGCTACCCACTACACTTATGCACTCTATCCCTCTGGAACCCAAAACTAAAACTCTTAAGTGGCTTTTGTCAGAATGTTTTATCACTGCAAAAAGAATAAAACAAAAAAAATATTGTGGTTTAAATGAGAATGGCCGCCATAGACTCATATGGTTAAATGTTTAGTCACCAGGGAGTGGCACTATTTGAAAGGATTAGGAAGTGTGGCCTTGTTAGAGAAAGTGTGTCACTGAGGGTGAGCTTTGAGGTTTCAAGAGCCTAATCCAGGTCCAGTGGTTCTCTCTTTCTGCTGCCTTTGGATCCAATTAATCCCCGCTATGAGGATAATGGACTAAACCTTTGAAACTGTAAGCAAGCCCCAATTAAATGCTTTCTTTTATAAGAATTGTCACGGTCATGGTGTCTCTTTGCAACAATAGAATACTAAGACAGAAGTTGGTATCAGGGAGTGGGGTGTTGCTGTGACAGGCCTGACTGTGCTGCTTGTTGGTGGAATGTGGACTTTGGGACTTTGGATTAGGAAAGCAGTTGAAGATTTTAAGTGGAGCTTAATGGGCCATACTAGAACGAGCATGGAAGATTGATGCCGAGAGCAGTGTAGATCATGAGGGCCCAGCTCAAGAGGTTTCAGAGGAGAAGAATATTAGTAAGTATCCTAGAGGCCATTCTTGTGATATTTTGGAAAAGAATATGACTGCTTTTTGCCCTTGTCCAAAATATCTCCCTGAGGCTTAGTTGAAGAGTTTGAGATTAATGACACGGCAGAAGAGATTTCAAGTCAGCCTAGTATTAACTTTGTCACATGGTTATTATCTGTGTCTAACAGTATCATAGTACCTGACACATGGTCACTCTTAGGCAGGTCTATAATGAAAAGGAGCAAGGTACGTAAGGAAAAATAATGAATGAACAGATTTGAGCAGAAAAGGGGCACCAGGAAGTGTAATGGAGCTAAGGTCTGTGCTCAAGGAGATAAAAAGATGCTAAATAGACTAAAGGGAGTAGTGACCTGCCAGCAGGACCCCGCCCAGATAAGCTTCCAACTTGTGGAAAGGAATTAAAGAAAAGCTTAAACAGTAAAAGAAACCATCGAAAACAGAAAGCAGATGTAATTGAATAAAGAGGCCATGTTCCAGCCTCAGCAAGCAGCAGAACTTGGCAGGTTTAGCTAAGTGATTCTGTCTTCAGAGCCAGGGATACAAGAAAGGGGTTGTGGAATCTGCCTCTGTGACTAAAGAAAGCCATTGTGGCCAGGCATGTGTCAGGGGTGTCCCTGCATGGAGGTCTAGAGAGGCCATTGTGTGGAGAAGTGAAAATGAATCCTGGGTTTTGTTAGGGATCCCAAGATGTTGGAGATGCCGGAGTCATGGGATACCCGCCAAGGAGAACTGCCAACAGGGTGTGGAACAAGCCTAAGAGAAGTGTGTTGCAATCAAGAAGGCTAAAAGAAGTTAGAGATCTAAAGAGCGCTTTGACATAGATGTGTAGATGCAGAGTTTGGAGTTTGCCCAGCTGGTGTTTGGTCTTGCTTTTGGTCAATATTTCCTCACTATGCTCCTTTCCCTCTCTTTTGGAAAGTCAATGTATATTCTGCACCATTGTATGTTGGAAGTATGTGATCTACTTTTTGATTTTGAATTTGCAGGGGGTTATAATTAAGAGATTGCCAAGTGTCTCAGAAGAGACTTTGAACTTTGAAACAGTGTTGAGACTGTGATAGACTATGGGGACTTTTGAAGTTGGACTAAATGCGTTTTTCATTTTTATTTGTCGACAAGCCTTTGGGGGCCAGGAAGTGGAAGGTGGTGATCAGAATAAGAATGGCCCCCATAGGCTCATAGATTTGAATGCTTATTCTAGGGAGTGGCACTATTTGGAAGGATTGGGAGGTATGGCCTTGTTTCGAGTAGGTTTAGCTTCAGTGGAGGAAATGGATCACTGAGGCTGGGCTTTAAGGTTTCAAAAGCCAAACTAGACCCAGTGGCTCTCTTTTCCTACTGCCTTCAGATCTGGATTTAGAACTCTCAGCTACCATGTTTGCCTTCGTGTAGCCATGCTCGCTGCTATGAGGATAATCAAGTAAACCTTTAAAACTGTTAGCAAACCCCAACTAAATGCTTTCTTTTATAAGAGTTGTTACGGTGTCTCTTCACAGCAATAGAACAGTGACCAAGGCAGTAACTAATACAGAAATTGATTGGTACCAGGAAAGTGGTGTTGTAGCTGTGCAGAAATTAATCACGTTTTGGAGAAGTACTTTTTAGACTAGAAAAACAACTTAATATTGTATTCAGAATTTAACAGACCATTGTGGTAGGAGCCTGGGAAAAGCAATGCTGAGAATAATGTGAACACTGAAGGCATGTTCACGGGGTTTCAGATGGGGCAAGGCTCTACTAGCACCCATTCATGTGATGCTTTGCCAAAGAATCTGGCTGTACAATGTCCATGTCTGAAAATTTTACCTCAGGCTAAACTAAAATATAGTGGATTATTTTATCTGATGAACAAAATTTCAAGACAACAGAATGTTGAGTCTGTGGTGGGGTTATTGCTGATCATTCTTACACAGGTCAGCAATGAAAAAGAGCTACACATGACAGAGAAAGAAAAATTTTACATGTACAGTCTGTGAAGAGAGCACTAGGAAACTTAACGTTACAGTAAAACCATGTTCTGAAAAAGAAGCAGGAATTACTGGTTAGAGTAGCACCATTAAAAAGAAGATTCCTACTCTGCAGTGAAACAGTAGGAAGGGTCCCCTGAACATAAGTCCCATCCAGCTAAGAACCCAAAAGGGTTTCTTACTCCAAGAAAGCAATTGATCTCATGTATAGAAACTGCTCTGTGATCCATGATCTCTAACGTATATTCTGTGCCGTTGTATGTTGGAAGTATAGAATTTGCTTTTATATTTTATAGAGGATAACAGTGAAGAAATGACCTTGAACCTCAAAAGAGATTTTGGACTTTTGAACATTGTTGAGACTGTTAAAGACTATGAGGACTTTTGAAGTTGTAATAAATGCACTTTGCAATATGAGATGGCCATGAGCCTAGGGGAGACAGGGGCAAAATGTGATGGTTTGAATTAGAGATTTCATCCATAACCTCATGTATTTGAACATTTAGTTCCCAGTACGGGAGAAAGTACATCATTTGGGGTAGAATTGAAGCTTTGTAACCCAACCTACTTTTTATTTCTCTCTCTCTCTCTCGCTCTCGCTCTCGCTCTCGCTCTTGCTCTCACTCTCTCTCCCTCCCTTCCTCCCTCCCTATCTCTCCCCTACCCATGTGAATGAAAATGTGATCAGCCAGCTTCTTGTCCCTGTGGCCATGCTATTTCTTCCCTGCTGTTATGGATGCTAATCCTCTGGAAACATAAACGATAATTAACTCTTCTGTAAGTTGCTTTTGTCAGAAGGCTTTATCATAGCAGCAGAAAAGTAACTAATACACTAAGATAACTAACTTATAAAGAAAATAAAAGTTGTATTATGCCTCAAATCTAAGAAGTTTATACTTTCTGTGGTACCACGGAAGACTAAAATAAGAAAGCCATAAAATAGTCAAAATATTTGGCTCTTAAAGCAGAGTACACAAAATGATTGCAAAGCTGCTCACTGGGTAGGATCACACTAGCCTTGCCCCTTCACTTCACTAAGCTTGTTCTCTTTGTGGAAATTGAGAGTCACAATGATTATGCCTATTCACTAAGTTGTTTCAAGAGTTTTGAATGCCTGTTGTAATAGTCAAGGTTCTGTAGAGTAACAGAACTTATAGAATAAATCGAGAGAGAGACAGAGAGAGAGAGAGAGAGAGAGAGAGAGAGAGAGAGAGAGAGAGAGAGAGAGAGAAGATTTATTAGAATGGCTTAAAGGCTGAGGTCCAGCTAATCAACAATGGCTGGCTGTGAATGGAAAGTCCAAGAAGTGCTCAGTCCACAGGCTGGCTGTCTCAGTGGTCTTCGATATTTGCTGGAATTCTGAAGAAGGAGGCTCTAATGCCATTTTTGGCTTTTAGTTTCAGATGTAGCCAAGGTGACACCCAGAGTAGCCATCATTCCTCCCCTATCTGAATATCTGTGTCTGTGTTCCCATCAGTCTATTGGTCATATCTGTGAGCATGCTCCTGTATTTATCTATTGTTCCTACCTGTGCCTAGGTTCCTATCTACGTCTATGCTTCCTTTCTGCATCTATGGTCATACTGTGTATATAGTTTCTGTCTGTGTCTCTGGTTCCTAACTGTCTCTACTGTTCCTATCTAGATGGTTCCAGTCTGTCTATGATCCTGTATGTGTCTACTGTTCCTATCTGCCTCTACTGTTCCCATTGTTGTCTATGTTTGTATCTGTATCTATGAGTTCTGTCTGTGTCTTTGGTTCTTATCTGTGCTTATGTTCCTATCTGTGTCTATGTTCTTATCCATGTCTGTAGCTCCTGTCTCGGTCTATTATCCTGTATGTATCCATTGTTCTTGTCTTTGTCTATGTTTGTATTTGTGACTACAGGTTCTGTCCGAGTCTATGTTCCTGTCGGTGTCTGTGTGCCCATCTCTGTGTCTGTTCCTATCTGTGTCTCTGTTCATTCTGTAACTATGCTCCTTTTTGTGTCTATCTGCCTACCTGTATCTATGCTCCTATCTGTGTCTAAGGTTCCTATCTGTGTCTGTATTTCTATTCATATCTATGTTCCTATCTATGCAGATGGGAATATAGACACAGACAGGACTAATAGACATGGTTAGGGCCAACTGACATGGATAGAAACATAGGCACAGACAGGAACAATAGACATAGATAAGAACAGAGACACAGATAGGAACAGTAGACACAGGAACACAGATGCAAAAAGGACCGCATAGATAGGAACATAGACACAGAAAGGAACCATCCACACAGACAGGAAACAGGCACAGATAAAAACACAAACACAGATTGGAACAATAAACATATATAGGATCACAGATACAGATAGGAACATAGACACAGAAAGGAATAATAAACAAAGATAGGAACATCAAATCCTGCCAATGATGAGATGATAACATTTTGAATTTTGACATAAGAATACAAACAATAAAAATGCAATGACTATTCATAATCTACTCTTAGATTAAGACCTGTCACTTTGAGACATGTCCATTTCAAAAGAGCAGGTGCGGCATTCTGGGAGAAATCTAGCCAGACCTACCCACAGATAAACTCCATGTCTTTTTGCAGGTCCAGCAGCAAATGCTAACAAGAGTCCAACTAAATGCAACCATCACCCCACTATCTAGCCCAAGAAGGCCTTTAGTTACAGCCTTACTTCTCATCGAATGCCTCCAAAAGGTAGTGTCTCCAAGTAACACAGTCCTAATAAAAGCTGTATCTCACCTTACAGCATCCTTCCCTCCAGAAACCTATAAAACATCAGACATTCTCTTGTTTCTCTGGAACTGAAGTATCATCCTCTCCCTTCAGGAACCCCATCATACTATCTGTGAGGGCTGTCTCTGTTAATGAAGCTCTTTTTTCTGCCCATAAGCTCACTCTAATCCTTCAGGGTCCCATCATCACTACCCACAGTAAAGATGCTCTAACTCTCCCAGTAAAGCTCTTTTAAAGGGTAATTCATGCCAGTACCTTTCTACAGACCATTAAACATCTTGTATTATTTAGATAACATCAGTGATGGTGATTTTATGTTTCATTGTCAAATCTTTCCTGAAACTCTAGACTTAAAAAAATCTTGTGTTGAACACAAAGAAACTAGAAACACCATGGAAGCTGAGAGTCAGACCCAAACGTCATTCCTTGTGGGGAAAAATTAGAGAAAGCTCATCATTGCACAAATAACAATCAAGACCACGAAGGAAAATGCTGAAAGTTTCGTCTCCGCGGCAGATTCCTCCTCTGACTAATCCTTTCTAATTAAGACTTTCTCAAAGCCCTCAAAATCACTGATCTGCATCTAGTCAGAACTCAATTGACAGTTCATGATCAACCTTACACTTTCCACCAGTCTCAACACCATGCATACTGACTCTCTAAGCTTAATGACTGTGATACATTGTTTTTACATTCTATAACATTGCCTGAAATTTCTTTGCCTAATTGTGTTCTATATAAACCTAAACCCCTAATTTCTTTCTATCAGGAGAGCTCCCAAAAAGAACATTTAATTGATGAATTGATAAAATTACCAGGATTCAACATCCAGTTTGAAATTAGACATTAAAATGTATGAGAAAAATATTGAAAAGATGCAAAAGATAGTCATACATATGCAAATATTTGAAAATTAAAGAAACCGAATCAATTTCACTGGTCAACGAGAAGGCAATGAGAAATTTAATAACTGGCTTCAGGTTAGGAGGAAAAAAAAACTTCAATAGAATACTATTTTAACCCTTGCTATTTCGTGAGAGGATCTGGGGAGAGAAAGAAAACATTTTCTTATACTGAGAACTGACTGAACCTCAGTACTTACTGGGAATCCCAAATCAGCAAACGGACTTTTTTTCAGAACAGTTTTTCCAAACACTGATCACCTATTTCAGGACCGCTATCCTACTGCCTCTTTCTGAAGATATCCAAGAGAGAGAGCCAAATGAAAACAGTTAGAGTGAAGCCTCAGAACAGAGGAGGCACCAGGAATGGAGGAAATGACCGTTGTGATCACTCCTGGGAACAGGAAGAATGTTTCACCCCATATGAACAGAGGGGAAGAGACAGGCCTACCAGTGACATTACGTTCCATGTTTTCCAGTCCAGTGAATGCTGCTGCTACTCCTGAAGACATATTATGCAAGAAAAATCAAAGGTGGAAGAGAAGAGAGATGTAATGGGAATTGAGGTAGCATGGGTTCCTCCTATACATTCTTAAGTAATGCTGTTGGGACAAGCAGCAGAAATGTCTGGCAAGCAAACAGACATAGCACTGGTGCAGGGCTAAGAAAAGGGGTCTGAGTTGTTCTTATGGCCAAAGCCAGTGGCCAGGAAAACATGGCGGCTGTAGCAACCCCTGGTTGTGATGGCAAGAGCATGGAGCTGCTCTCTCACATCCAGCCTAATCAGGAAGCAGAGAAAAGAGAATGCCAGTACTCTCTGGATCCTCAAAAAACTACCATTGAAAAAGATGTTGAGCCAGACATTTCGATCTTGAGGTGAAGAGAGCCAGGAAACATGCTCTGAAGATGGTGAAGTCCCCGGCATAGAAGCGGGAGAGCAAAGCAGAAACCAGGAAAGTTACCAACAGGAAGGGAGGAGAAACTTTTCAAGTATGCGGAAGTCCATTTTACCATGCAGGGTACCAGTAAGTCGCCTCTCAGCAAGGCCCTCTCTGACCACTCAGCTCATCCATGCTCTTGTATCTCCTGCTGACACGAAACCTCCTTGTGGGCAGGAACCCTGAATCCCAGCACTCGGAGCAAAAGGAACGATGAGTTGATGTGGTAATTGAAGGATTCATTGACTTTCATTGAAGACTTTCCAAAACTTTAAAGTTTCATCTTTAAATGTTTTTGATTGAATGACTTAAAGAAACAAATGAGAAAAATACTCCAGTTTATTTCCTTATATCCCAAGTAATAATAGAATCATGGAGTCATTGTGGACTATGGGAGGGAAGAGGGAAGAACAGAATTAAGCAATAAAGTCACCAAACAAATTAAGTCACCAACCTTTCTACTCATTCTTGGATTCTGTTGCTAGCAATTATTTTTAGCAAACAGTATCTATCCTTTTACTATGTACTCTTTATAGGAAAAGATGCAGAGCTAGTAACAATTCCTAAAAATCGAAGTATACAAAGGAGCCTGGCTTCATGACAAGCCAAACACTGAAAAGACACCTGAGGTGCTTAATGAGAAGCTGTAAGAGTCCATTAAGGAAAAGGAAATGTGTTTTACTAGCCACTGTAAGCCAAAACAACAAAAGTCATTTCAACTCCTGCCTAATTAAATATCTTATTTCTTGGAGTCACAGAATAATTCATCACTGGAAATAGGCATTTCCTTATCATTATTAAAGCCATATTTAATATTTGTCCTAAATAAATTACAAAGCTAAAAGCAACGTCATTTGGGGTCAAACATTTCACACTTCCACTTAGCAGGGCTCATAACAACATTTGAATTTGATTTTAAAACATTAAATTTGGACTGGGAAAGTAGCTCAATGTTGAGTGCCTGTACAAGGTCCCGTTTTCCAGCCCCCAACTCTGAAAAAGAACTCTATTAAACCCTGTTTTCTGAGACGCAAATGGAAGTGGTAATTGAACCTGATGATAAGGGAGCAGATGTGGGTAATAACAGTGCAACGCCTTCTTAACTGAATAGCTTAGAGAATGAAGCTGCTTGCTTCTCTGTCTGTCTCTGTGTGTCTCTGTGTGTGTGTGCGCGCGCGCGCGCGCGCGCGTGTGTGTCTGTGTGTGTGTCTGCCTGTCTGTGTGTGCAGAACCCAGGTTCTTGAGCATGGTAGGCACTGTGCAATACCCCCCCCCCCCCCCGTTCCATAGAGTCACTGTTTAAAGACTGATCTAAAATGAATACTCTCAGGGACAGTGGTGTGTCCAGAGCAGCTGTCACAGCCTCGTTCTTGTATGGACTCCTAAGAGAGAAGGGAAAACTGGCACCTGCGGGCAGTCTTGTGCCTGCACAGACACAGAGCCAGGGATGGATCCTGCAGACCAGGTATGAAAGAGAGCTTGGTACTGCTTTTTCAAAAAACAGGACGACATTTCCATTTTTAATAATATGTTTACTATATTAGAAAATAACATAATATATAAAATTAGTTTATATATAGCTCCTCTATGGGTATCTCTATTATCATACCATAATTTTTATTGTCTGTTAATGTTATCATAAGAAAGAAAAAATTAAAAATTTAAATTGTTAGCATGAATTTTGGTATTAATCTTTATATTATACAATTCCAGTTTTAAATTTAAGTATAAGGACATTTCATGTGTATGCAAAAATCATCAAAATTACAAATTTCTTAGTTCATGGTCACACATGAATATTTATTTTGCTTTCAGAAAAACAAAGGAAACACTGCACAAAAGGAATCCTCTGTTTTCACTTTTGCTTTCTTACTACAGCACATTCTATGGACACCCTGGACCTTTGGTCACTGGTAAATTAGGAAAGACTTAAACAAGAAGCTATGACAAGCCCCCCCCTTTTGTACATGTGTGTATTCGTGTATGTGTAATGCTTGTGTGTGCGCATACATGTGAAGGTCAAAGCTTGAGTCTCATCTGTTCTTCAACACTCACCCTCCATAAAAAAAAAAAAGTATATGTATGAGGATTTGCCTGCCTGTGTGTAAGTGTACCACATGCATACCTGTTGCCCACAGAGGCAAGAAGAGGGTGTCTGATCTCCTAGAAATGGAGTTATAGGCAGTTGTGAGCCACCATGGGCGCTGGGAACCAAGCCTGAGTCCTCTGCAAGAGCAGCCAGTGCTCTTAACTGCTGAGCCGTCTCTCCAGCCCCCACCCCACCCTCATTGTTTCTTGAGTCTTGGTCTCTCACTGAACTTGGAGCTTGCTGTTTTGGCTAGGCCTTCTGGCCTACTATCTCCAAAGGTCATCTGAGCCAAACTGTGTTTCTTTCATTGGCCTTATCTGAGCCATCCTTCCCTAATTCTGGGCTGTCCAAGGTCAGGGTGGGTTTCTGTAGCCAGCCCCTTTTTCCCTACAGTCTCCCTCTCCCAGTTCTATATTTCCAAATGTGTGTCATCCTGCCCAATAGCCCCACTTTTCACTTTCTCTTGTGTCGTGATTTTCAGTGTTAACTTTAATAGAAAAGCAGCAAGAACAAGGGATGCGATCGTGGCCCACGACCATTGGTGTTTCTTAGAATGCCGCTGTCCACTTTTGAAACATTTCTGGTTTAAGGGAGAGCAAACCTCTCAGGGCTATCAACTCTCCACTTAATCATAAATGACATCATTTTTATGTTCCCATTGGGTTTTGATTAATTTCCATGCATTAGTCAGTGTCTAGTCAGGGCTTTGTAAAGGTTGTATGCAAAGGGAGTGCCAACACATGGAAGACACACATGTTCGTGTATCTCTTCTGCTTACACACATGCTCCATTTCCTCACCAGATTCACAAAACACAAAGTCAAGGCTTAAGTTATCCGATGGGTAAACAGATAAAGAAAATTTGATATATGTATATGATGGAAGGTACTCAGTCTTTAAAAATCAATGAAATTCTGCCATTTCCAACAGTGTAGATGGACTTAGAGGCTACCACACTAAGTGAAATAAGTCAAACTCAGAAAGACAAATTCTGTATCATGTCACATGTAGAGTGACATTTGTCTGTTTTAATAGGCAAACTCATAAAACCAGAAAGAATGTAGTTGATAAGGGCTGGAGACAGGAAAGAGAATAGAGAGGTGATGGTCAAAATTTCAGTTATACAAGGTAAATAAGCTTTGGAGTTTGAGTATACAGTATGGTGACTATGGCTAGCCATGTTATGTTGAATATTTGAAATCACTGAAGTGGGTAGACCGCAAGGGCTTATACCACAAACATTATTATGTGCGGTTCAATGTCTGCACATAAAAGAAACACGAAAGAGGAACCAAACCACTTTGATTTCTTTATATCACCTGATGCAAACCCTGTGACCACTTACAACCACTTTCAAAATATCTTTTTCTGGAAATGAGATAAATATATCCACCCTATCATCTTCTTACATCAGCATGCTTTCATCTCTGAAATGAACACTTCCAAAGCAATACAGGGAAATCTTCCATGTTTTTCTGATGATCTGGGAGATGGACAACCTTTAGCAGGTTGACTCTGCCTGCTCTAACAAGGAGGAGGGTCTAGGGGACAAAAACATTGTCACTGTCCTCTCACCACACAAACAACATCAGAAAGATCTCTGGTCCTTCTAAGCCAGTGGTTCTCAAGCTCTAATGAGTCTGGTGAGTAACCAGGAGAGATTGCTAAGCCACACACCACCGGGCCCATCCCCGGGTCTCTGCTTCTCTAAGAACCACTGTCTTACCTGTCAGATAGATCTAATAAGGGAACAAATACTGTGATTTAAGAAACAAACAAATAATCTTCTGGTTGTTGTTAAAGAGAATGAAAACATTCATACCTCTAACTCTAAAATTTACCTTCTGACCTCAAAATCATTCTTAAGTGAATTTTAGTGAGTAATGGTAGGATAAGTATCTATTCTTGCTTTGTTTTGTTCTTAGGACGTTACTATTTATTTTACTTATCATGGTTACAGGGAGCACTACGGTGTACATGTGGAATTCAGAGGACAGCTCAGGAACTCATTCTGTTCTGTCCTTCTACCTCGTGAGTTCTGGAGCTCAGAGTGAGGTTGTCAGGCTTGTTCAGCAAGCACTTTTACATGCTGAACCATCTCTCTGGCCCCAGCATCCATTCTTAAACATCAAACATATGCCTAGCATCAGCACACTGAATCTCTTTTTTGTCTTCCTATTTAGAAGTTTAGGCATAGCTATTTATTTTTAGCTTGGAAATTTTGGAAAGAATGTGAGTTTTTCAGTTCAATGTAACATACAATTAAAGAAATTATATTGCATTAAAAGAAAAATCCATCTAAAATTTACTTCTACAAAGCTGGGTGTGTACACCTAGAATCCCTGCACTTGGAAGCTGAGACAGGAGGATCACAAGTTCAAGACTAGTATAGACAATAAGATTCTGTGTGGTGATGTATTGTGTCCCCCAGTATTGTGCACCCTAATCAAGTTTATCTGAGGATCAGAGGAAAAAGCCAGCCACTATATTAAACATAGAAGTCAGGCAATGGTAGCACATGCCTTTAATCCTAGCATTTGGGAAGCACAGATCCATCCGGATCTCTGTGAGTTCAAGGCCACACTGAAGAACAGAGCCAGGCATGGTGACACATGCCTTTAATCCCAGCACTAACTAACCATAGAGGTCTGGAGGTCTGTACAGACAGACAGAAAGTGATGTAGTTGGGCAGAGAGAGGAAATGAGATGGCAAAACAGAAAGGCATATAGGCGTGGGTATATAGGAAGTAGGTCTCTTTGGAGACTGAAGTGTCAGTGAGGTGAGGTTGCCTGTGCCTTTTCCTATTCCTCTGATCTCTCAGGTTTTTGCCCCAATATCTGGCTCCGGGTTTTTTATTAACAAGACCATTTAGCAACTTATCCACATTTCTGTCTCAAAAGAAAATTATTTTCACACATATTTATAGATTTTCTTCAAAACTTTAAAAATAAGTAGTATATATGAAGTTAATTTTTCTAAGCACATACATAATAATGCAGCTGTGGTTTCTACCAATTATGTATAATTTTTGTTGAGCTGAAACCACATGTTAAAGTGTACAATTTGAAATATCTTTTGCCACTGTCTATGGTAATATAGTAAATAGTATCTAAACCAAAAGATCAGCACACCTGAGAGTACTAAATATTTACTATACAGAAAGTAAATGATATTATGATTGCAATAAATGTACCACATATTAGTTTCCTAAATTGTATGGTATATATTAACATCCAAAGGAAGTATTTTCATTTAGTAGTTAAGGATTGATTTGCAACTGCAAATTACTAAGTCTCTGTGTTTAAGTTTAGTTTTAATTGATTTCACACTTCATATATTTTTATATTTATCAAAGCAGGGTTGTTGTTTTTTTTTTAAGTGACAGCATATGCTTGTTTCACAGTCTACCACTATTTGACTCTCTGAAATTTATTCCTTCAGTTGCATGGGCTAAATATGATAAAAATATATTTTTTGTTGTGAGATATCTTTAGATGATGTTACTTTTTAGTATTTAATGTTTCAGTTAATAACTAAGCATGGTCTTAGTAACAACCCTATCCAGAAGTTCATTTTAATGATGCTTTCTCTTCCTCTCAAAAATCTGAAAAGTACTACTGTGCTGCGTGGACTTACAAGCCATTTGGCCAAAAGTAACAAAATGAATAAATTGTTGGAGTTAGTGAACAGTTGCTAGTTAACATGAAGAAAAGCAATATGTGTGTGGTCACTATAGATATGAAAATCAGTGGGGTTGGTTGTTGGTTGAGTACACTGGAATGGAGCACCTACATTCGTCATCACATACCCAACCTGTTCATCCTAATCTTGTGATACAGCACCATCTTCGCCAGCTCTTCTCCAGGTCCATCACAGATACTCAGTACCAGATGATGTCTGATGTATCTCATCAGCTGGCTAAAAACAGTCTTAAATGCAAGAGGTTCAGCACAGTAAATCAGCCCAGCTAGTCCTCCTTCTGGGGTCCAATTCTTCTCCCATCTTTCCTTTTCATTTAGTGAACATCAATGTTAACACCCCTCTAAGGTTTCTTTAGGTCCCTGTTTTTCCCTTGGTGTCTCTAGTTTGACTTCCCCTGATATGTCACACATGGAATGTAACTACAACCACCACAATGGTTACTGTGCAAATGCTAAGAAAGCATTATGTGACTACGCAATTAAGCTCATGATGTTCTACATGAAGATCGATTCTGTTGTATTTCCTCTGTGAGTTAAGACTCTTCAGACTCTACTAATGAAACAGCTTCTTGGAGTAATTCCATGTTTTGCCTGACTGTGGTAGGACTGAAGCCGCTGTGCACCCAACATCTCCTCTCTATCTTCCCTGGTTCCAACACTTACACTCGTCTTGCACATGTCTAAATGATGCGGTAAGATATTTGATTCCTGTAAGTATGTGACTAGCTGATGTATTTACAGACAGGCAGGCTGTGGAGAAAAGCTGACTTTGTATTTTAGAAAGGGAAGAACAACCTGAGAATATGATGCAAAGCAAGTGGCCCAGAGTCTGTCTGTATTAGCTTTTTCACAATCAGATGTAGTTATGTGCAGTGGTCTGCTAACCTCTGGAAAACACAATAGATGAGAAATTCTTATGGCTGCTGCCTGGTACCCAAACACAAGTGATAAAAAATTATCTGGGACATAAATGAGATGTCCTAGGAGCTCCAGTTAGAATGATTCATACCAAAAGTTAAATGAGAATTAAAAAACATGTGTTTGCCTTCACAGCCATGGTTTCTTACGACAAGCTGTATCATTAGTAGAGTATAAAGAGTCTTAACTCACAGAAGAAATGTAATATAACAGAATCGATCTGTCTTCATGTAGAAAAATCATAAGCTTATTTGCATAGCTATATAACGCTTTCTTAGCATTTGCATGGTGACGTTTGGGATGATTGTAGTTACACTCCATGTGTGACGTAAACGCCAGCTCACAAAGCAGGACAGTGGTCTCACTCAACCTGCACTGATGATCCACACACTGCTGTCTAGGTTTGCCTTTGACAATTTCCTCTCCTCTGCCTCTACTCCGCTCCCCTGGCCCACTCTTCTCTCACCCATTTCCACTGTTACTTTGTTTTTGTTCTTTTTTTATTGTTGTTGTTACCCTGTTTAGTTTAGTTTTTAGTAGAGATCTTGCTATCTATCCCAGACTGACTTGGAACTCACTATATAGTCTAGGCTAGTCTCAAAGTCAGACTCCTCCTGCCTCAACCTCCCTAGTGCTAGGTTTGTGCATGTGAGTCAGCACACCCAATCCCACTAACTCTTAAGGGCACCCAAGTCTTTTTCAGGCTTAGTATGATTTCCTTTTATACTCACTGGCCTAGGAAACTTCAGGACAGTGGTTAAAACGTAAATTTGACCTCCAAATTTTTGGCCATTTGTTAACTAATGATTGTGTCCCAAACAATCTTATAATAATCAAGAACAGTTCATAATGCAGTCTCATATCAGTAAGCTCTTTAGTGGTCATGAGACTCTAGACACAATTCTTAGTTTAGATTAAAAAGGTAACCTAGTCAGGAACTGGTGCCCCTAGTTCTTGAGAGACCCTGGAAGATGTTTCCTTGTTGTGAGGAGGATAGAGCTGAAAAGAGAAAAGCCAGAGCTCACCAGCAATGACTTAATAAAGCACACAGAAAGTCTTTCTAAGCTAAGAGAAAATAGGAAGTAAAGATAATAGGGGAGAAAGGCTGGGATGAAGGATCATAAACAGAGGCGGAGCAAAAGACCTGTGTGATAAGTATTGGATCCCTGGTTATTGGGTATCCTCCACCGATGCAATAAGCCAATCAAGACGAATTAATAAGTCCAGGTTTAATAAACAGAATGAAGCAACTACTGGCTGACTATCATGAAGGCAGGAGGGAGAGCACATGGCATGTCTAGAGACCAGGTCTTAAATACCATGTAGGTGTGGTCTTGAGCAGCCCTGGGGGAGGGGCTGACCCTTGGCGGCTTTCTGAGGGCAGAGTCTGGAGAGGGCAGCTCCAAGGGAGATCCCCAACACTGTGGACTTCAGTTGAATTGGTTCCTGCCACTCGCACTTCAGTGGGTCTGACTAATTCAGAATTGAGAAGCGGATGACGCTATAAAGCAGCTGGCATGTGAGCATAGCTGAGTTGAGGAGGGGGCTGTGAGCTGAAGTTCCTGTAAAAGCACTTGCCACCAAGCCTGACTACATGAGTTCCATCTCCTGGACCTTCTGCAAGGTCCAAAGAAGGATCCAGCTCTCTCAAGCTGTCTTCTTACCTCCATACATGCACAGTGGCACAAACACCCCAACACTCTCCCACACACATAATACATTCGTAAACGCAGTGAAGTATAATTTTTTTTAAAAAAAAAAAAAGATTCTTCAAGGCTGAATGATTAAAACTCTAGTTATAGAGAGTTAAAATGTCAATGTTCCCAAGTCAATTTATCTTGGGTCATCTTTACCCCCCTGAATAGCCATTAACGGCTGCCCCTTTGTCTGTCTGACCTAGCATCCTTTCAACTACAGGTAAAGCCTCTGGAATGTATTAACAGACATTTAACTTCTTCTAACACAGAAACCAGGAATGTCACCCTCTAGCACCTGTCACACAGTTCTCCACACTGTGCTGTCTGTGATCTGCTTCCCTAAGGCTCCTACGAATGTATTTAGAAAATATCTTGATGGCTGACTTTCTTCTGTCACTGAGTATGGATGAACATATCCCTGCCTCCATACTGGACCATGTGACTGGGACAACCTCAATCCACATTCCCAGGCCATTGCCATGCATATTTAGCTCAGAATAATTCCTCTCTCATTCTCTTTGTAGTGAGAATTATGTTTAACAGTAACAAATGAAAAATCATAGGATTCCTTCGTGCCAGACTGGGAAGCCATTAAGTTAGTTATTCGTTTAAAAATCCCTTCATAACGCTGGGCGGTGATGGTGCACACCTTTAATCCCAGCCCTCGGGAAGCAGAGCCAGGAAGATCTCTGTGAGTTCAAGGCCAGCCTGGTCTACAGAGCAAGATCCAGGACAGGCACCAAAACTACATGGAGAAACCCTGTCTTGGAAAAAAAAATCCCTTCATATCTGGGAAGAGTTGGCACAGAGAGATGAATATGATCAAGAAATGTATGAAATTATTAAAGAACTAATGAAATGTTTTAAAGGATATAATACAGAGGCATATTTATTATTTATAAGAACATATATATTAAATATATTTCAAAGTTTTGTAGAAATAATCATTAGTTGTGATATTTTTATCATGAAACTTCCCATATATGTTGAAACTAAAGGCTACACAAGAGGCTTGAGTATTTGTGTAATCATGAAGAAAAGGGATATTTTGTAAAGATTATATCAAAGAAACTGTGAATGATTATTTAACATTATGTTTGATGAACTTTTCAAGCAAACAGAAAAGTACCATAAACCCTGTTAGAGTGGAAATGAGAAACAGACTCTCATTAACCAGTTGCCTCTGGGTTTTATGCCTCTGGTTTTATTTGTCACTTCCTACACACACACAACTGTAGGACTGTGCATTCAGAGGCTTATCTGCTTGAGTCTCTAGAGATCATGATGTGAGAAATAAGCTTGGAGCGGGGGCTGGTTGTCAGTGTGTCACAGCCCAGCATATGCTAACTGACTGTGAAGCTGATAGCTGGATGTGTTGTGTTATCATTTATATGATATTGCTTATAGGGTGCATTATATAATAATCCACATAATACGTGTGTCCTGGAGGAATTAGCACCAAGGCTGGTGACAGCCATGAAGAACACTTCTGTCATGGGCTCTGAGACCAGTGCACTTGTTAAGCATGATAAGGCATCTACTGACATTGTTAGCAATGATAACTTGGCAAGCAGACAATGTCAATTTGTAATCCTAGGACTAGAGACCACACGAATTTAACGATAAATGTTAGTTTCCGTGATTCACATACTTTTGCAGAAAGCAAATTAGCTTATTAACAATTAGCCAACTTAATAAAAGGGTGAGGAAGGAGATGCTCAGTGGGTAAAACGACTCTCCTCAAAAGCCTGGCACCTGAGTTGGATACCTGGCACCCTAGAAAGAGAGAACAAACTGACCAAAGCTGCCATTTGCTTCCACATCTATGAGAGCATGTGCCTGCCCACCCATACACAGACAGCAATAACAAATAAATAAATTTAAGAATAGATATCTTGAAAGAAGAAATAACAGAGTTTAGAAACTCAGAACTCGGTGACTGAAAACAACCATTTCTACAGGCGCCTCGTAACCACAACCGGAAAAAGATGAAAACTTCTCTTACAAGAAAGGCCAACTCAAAACAACCTTTTGATAAGAACTAGAGGAAGATGGGTCGTTGTGCACATTGTTAAAGTCTCTAGAACACTCACTAAATTTAAGAGGGTCAGATTACCTGTTAGTACGGCCCTGCACATACTTCTTGTGGGAGCCCACAGAGGTTTCCTAGTGAGAACTTACTCAGGGTCCGAGAATCTGAGCTTGCTTTACCCAGCAGGGCTGTGTAAGGAGATGATTTGGTCAATGACTGGTTACCAGGTAGGTAACCTTGGAAGGGTCTACAGTTGGCTGTATAGTGTGCTTTGATCTTGCAAGGGAGAAGTCTCTTGCCTCTCTCCTTGGCATGTTATAAAAAGCCTCTTGAATAAACCTTCGAGGCTGTTGGATATTGATCCAGGCTCTCCTGTGTTTCTGTCTTTCTTCTCATCGGCTAGGTCTCTCTTTCTACCTAATATTTTCTTATCCCTCTCTCCTCCTCCTAAGAACCCTAGAGAAGGTGGGAAAGGTAGGAACTGGACTCCCATCGTCTCCCCCACTTCTAATTAAACCAATGATTCTTGAAAAAAGACAAGGAAGTAACTAACCACAGCCTAATAGAGGCAGGGTGACTCTAATGAAGTCATTAAATGAGGCAGAAAGGAAGGGACAGCATAGCAAATTAGAGAACTGTGTACACAGAACCACCCTGAGAAGGTACCCTGAGTAGCTACTGACATGTGAAATGAAGTGAAAAAAATAAAAATCCAGTGATGTCTCTGGGTTGCTACAGAGATTATCAGTCTAGTTAACAAACAATATGTTTACAAAATGACCTGAATCCCAGTAAGTCTCCAAAGAGAGTTCATCTTCCCACATCCACTTCAGACACAGATTTTTTTAGGTGAGTCAAAGGAAGAGTCTCCCAAAGAGCAGGTGAGGGACCTTGAACTCCTGGTTCTTCCACTTGGGCTCCCAAGTGTTGGGATTACAAGCATGTGCCAGCACACCCTGCTCCATCAAGATTTTTAAAGACATCCACCACCACTTGAGCCTGGAGTAGATTCAGTGTTCCCACAGTGTGGTTCATATTTGTGATGTGGAGTTTTTACTCATCTGAAGTGCAACGAGAGAAATAAAGACAGTGTGATTGTCTTAATGAAATGTAAAGGATACCATTTAAAGAATTGTTTAGTTAGGAAAGGGTGACTTTCCTAACTTCATATTATTAAAATCTCATTACATTTATCAAATGGTGGTAAAAATAAACAGTGGCTTTTATTGTTGTTACTCATGTTTTTATGTGGCAACAGTAAGTTTGTCAACTTTATATTGTTCAAAAGTCCAAAGCCTCGTCTAAATTTAAGGCAATCTCATGTGATCTTTTACAGCCAAAAATAAGTTATTTATTTGGAGTCTGAACTGGCCATCTTTTGTAGCCAGGCAAGGCTTCCAATGGTGGGACTGGATTGCCTTTGGTTGCGTTATTGGCCAAGGCAATCCTGTGGAGATCCCTAAAAGCCTGAGGCTGATGCTAGGAGGGGTCACTCTCTGAAAACTGTCAGGGTGGACCTCATTGCCAAGGACAACAACTACACAGCCCATTGAATACTGAGAAGTCAAGCTGGTGCCCGCCTAGAGCCTTCACCCTGCACTCTAATCTCTTTGGCGTGAGAAGGTACACTGCAGGTTGCCGAGAGAGAAACCTGGACACCAACCCAGCCACAAAACCTTCCACCTACAATCTGTCCTGCCTGCAAGATTTGCTGGGGCAATGGTGGCACAGAATTTGTGAGAATGGCCAATCAATGTCTGGTTTAACTCAAGGCCCACTCCATGAGAGGGAGTCCATGCCCTACACTGCCTGGATGGCCAGGAACTGGAGATTGGGTAGCCCAGAGGCCTGGGGATATCCAAACATGACTGCTCTTAAAAAAAAAAAAAATGATCAATGAAATGATTCCAATGATATTCTGCTATACTCATAGATTAGTGTCTTGTCCAATCATTATCAGAGAGGCTTCTTCTGACAGTTGATGGGAGTGGGCACAAAGACCCACAGCCAGACATTATGCAGAGAGAGAGACAGTCTAATTGAGAGGTCTCCATTGGGTCCCTCCCCTAGGAGGTCAGGAAGCCCCTCTGAAGAGGGGGAGGAAATGCAAAACTCAGAGGGGATGGAGGACACCAGGAGAACATGGCCCACTGAATCAGCTAAGCAGGGCTCAGAGAGACTGAAGCGACAAGCGTGGGTCTGCACCAGGTCCTCTACGTGTATGTTATAGCTGATAGCTTGGTGTTTTGTGGGACTCCTAACAGTGGGTGTGGGGGTGTCTCTGATTCTTTTACCTGCTCTTGGGACTCTTTTCCTCCTGTTGGATCGCCTTGTCCAGCCTTGATATGAGGGCTTTTTCTCTATCTTATTATACCTTGTTTTGTCCTGTTTGGTTGTTGTCTCTTGGAGGCCAGCTCTTTTCTGAAGAGGAAACAGAAAAGGAGTGGGTATGAGGGAGAAGGGAGGGGAGGGGACTTGGGAGGAATGGGGGGAGGGGAACTGTGTTTGGGATGTATTGTATGAGAGAAGAATCTATTTTCTACTAAATAAACAAAATAAGTAGTTATGTATTTCTAACACAATAGAACAGATTAATCACTACATTTGAAAACAAAACAATAGAAGGGCAAAAACAAACGTTGAAGCCCACGCCTGGCATCTGTGGGGTCATGGTAGCATCATCTGGACTCCAACAGGATTGGGTAACCCAACTCTTCCAGCTTTGTGGCCTGTAACACACATGGTCTCTCAGGGGACAGTTCCTCCTGATCCATTCAGCTGTCCTCACTGGACTTCCCGCAGGCATCTCCAGCACACTGGGGTCTCTGTTTCCCCCTAACAGCTTCACATGGAGCTGTCCCAGCAGCTCTATGGGGGAATCTGATCTTACTTCATATTGCCTAACCTTGGTGGCTTTTTGAAACCTTGATGTGAGTCTCTATGACCCTCTAACTCTCCGAGTTTTCGTGCCTATAAAATCAGTGCCATATGGACCATGTCAACTTCTGCTGATAGCTGGCGATATATACCCCCTTGAACCACAGTTACAATAGCCTCTCTGTGCTTTCAAGGCTGCCCTGTGAAAACACTTCTGTAGGAAGGCCTGCTCAGCAGGATACCCTTAGGGGAGAGTCTCTTTGTTCAAACACTCTTCTTTTTTTTTATTTTTTTTTTATTTTTATTTTGCAATACAATTCAGTTCTACATATCAGCCACGGATTCCCTTGTTCTCCCCCCTCCCACCTCCCCTCACCTTCCCCCCAGCCCACCCCCCATTCCCACCTCCTCCAGGGCAAAGCCTTCCCCAAGCCGAAACCTGCGGCACTAATCTCTTTAGGAACACAGTCCCTTTGTCAGCACAGGTCCTGCCCACAACTTTAAATCTGTTCATGCTCCTTTCTTCACCAACTGCACATTTTTTCCCTATCTTTGTATTCCATTTTTTTAATCTCTTTTACCGAAATCTGAGTAAATGCAGTCTAAACCATGCCACTGGCTCAATGATTTATTTTCCTGGAATTCCCTCCACCAAACAAATCAATCCACTGCTTTTAAATTTACGATCACTGGAGTTTTCAGGACATTCGCAGAATGCAGTCAGGTTTCTTTGGCAGGCTATAACATGAATGACATCTAGTCCAGTTCCTGACAGAGCCTTTGTTTCTCTTTATAACCTTATGGGTCCAGCTTTCCTGTCCACACTTTGATCAGCATCCTGCTCTTAGGAGCTCCCTCCAGATGGCCCATTAATCTCTGCTTAGAGCACTTCAGAACTTCTCTAGCATGCAGGTCTAAACTTCCACATTCCTCCCACGAACTAGTTCCAAAGGCTTATGAATCACACAGTGAGGTACTCACAGCAAAGACTCTCTAACTGCTACCAATCTTATGCCTTCATTATTTTGCTTTTATAATTTCCCTATAAAATTTCCCCTGTTCTTTGAGCATTTCACACAAGCGTGCAGTGTGTTTTGAACTGTTGTGTCTGCCCCCTACCCCTCTTCACATATTCGTTTTTTCTTTTTACCGTGGTCCAACACCTGACAAGAAGTACATTAAGGAGGCAATGCTGATTTTGACTCACAGTTTCAGGATACAGTCCATCACAACAGAGAAGACATGATGACAGGAAACCCCTCATACCCCTGGCACTGGAGGCCTGCTCACACCTCACAGCTGGGCGTTTTAGAACAGAGAGAAGGCAGGAAGTAGGAGAGACTTGAACCTTCAAGGCCTGATTATCCCGTGAATAACTGCTTCCAACTACTCCCCACTTTGTCAGGGTTCCACAGCCTTCCAAAGAAGTGCCACCACTTGAGGACCAAGTATTCAAACACATGAGCCTATGAGGAACAGTTAGCGTACAAAGCATAACATTAATATTTTGGATGTGTTGAGTTTGATAGAATTTATCATTAAAACTAAAGTCACTTGATTTTTATTTTACTTCTTTAATGTAGGTTCTAAAAAGCCCTCTAAGTTGTATATATATAGTTTACATTTATTCCCATTAGGCATCCCTGTTCTAAAGTCAAGCTGTGTTTATAATTAACTACAATTAAGATGATGCTTTTAGTCCATTATACTGGTGCGTGTCTGCAATACCATCGCTCTGGAGGCTGTGAGGCAGTAGAGTCAGGAGTTCTAGGCTAACCTGAGTGCATAGTAAGATGTCTCAGAGAAAACAAAAGAGACCGTTCTTACTGATCATGTCTTTTGTCTCTGCATCACAGTCACATCAAACTGTAACAGCCAACCGAAGTCTTGTGTAGCAATTTTCTCTGAGATTAAAATCCTCCATCTGGGATGGAAACTCCTAATCAATATACTGTATTGCTGCTTCATACTGTCAGTCTTGAATCAGATGAGCATAATTTCAGGAGAATGAGCCTATAGTATGAGTATGAGAGAAACAATTAAGACAGAGCTGATGATACTCAGGTCTGTACAGAGTTTGCATTTAGTAAATACCATATATTTTAATTTACTTTAAAATGAAGGGTAGATTAATAACCGAGATACATACATGCTTCTATTCACATCCATATATACACAGAGGGAGAGAAAGTTATGCTTTTTAGCCATGCTCTCTTTCTCTTTATATAGCAACTTTGCATAGGAATACTAAATTCTACTTTCCTGTTATATCTCTCAATGAGACATTTGGCAATACATGAGTTGGGACTTGGTTTACTACTTACTAGGTAATTTTCTACAAAAATAATGTTTCTGGCCACTTTTTATCAAGGACAAATTTACTCGGATTTTGCATAAAACATCTTTTGAAATACCTGTACCTATTAACTACTCCCTCCAAATTGCATGTTCAGCAATGTTATCAATATCATTCTCCAAGAGTCATCTGATTTTGGAATTGTTTAATTAATGCTAAATTAAGACAGCTAAAATTATCTTTGGGTGGAACTTAGGAATGATGAATCTTGGCTGATTGGCAGCTGTCACCTGTAATAGAAATGGAGCTGCAGGATTAGCAACATAACAGAATGCTTCTTTTGCCCTTGGGTTGGACTTAATAGTCTTAACTTATGGTTAGTGAATCATTATTGGAGTCTCTCTATGCTGCGAAGCTCCAAGTGAGATTTCATTAGCTTCTTATCCTGGGAAAATTCAGGTCTACAATAAAGAAAAAAAAGCATTAACAAACAAAATTGCCGTCTCCATTGTTGAGCATGATAGTGAGTGATAGGTATAGAAGAACATGGTGGCTTTCGGGTGAGGGGGATGAAAAGGTCACAGGGTCTCATAGATCTATAAGAGTGCTTGGGCAAGAAGGCTTTTCTAGCTTGACTCACTGGGTTGTTACAAGAAGTAATTTTCTTTTTCTTTTCTTTCATTGGTTTTAATTTTTAATTTTTTTTGAGACTTGGTTTCTTTATGCAGCTTTGGCTATCCAGGAGCTAGCTCTGTAGACCAAGCTGGCCTTAAATTCACGAGATCTGTCTGCCTCTGCCTCCAGAGTGTTGGGATTCAAGGCATGCACCACCACCACCACCACCACCACCACCACCACCACCACCACCACCCTGCAAGAAGTAATTTTCAAACAGAGGGCTTTGTCGTTACTCAGAGTGCTTCAGTGGGCTCTACAAAGGAGTTCTAAGATAAGAAAGAACATAGTTCTATTAGCCTAAACCAGCACCCAGTCTGGGTGGAAAACCAGGACAACGCTTAGCCATGAAGAGGCTCTGGCACCATGGATTCTACCAAATCATTCAAGCATGTTTATAATCAACTAGCATGGGTAGAAAGAGAAAGAAGAATGCACTCCATCTGTTTTTGTTTTTTGTATATAAATCTTCAGATTGCAAAATAAGAAAATACACTTTAACTCAGACTCTAGGTAAAAAGAATTTGATGTCAATAATCAGACTTAAAAAAAAAACAATGTCTAGCCAAGCAATGGTGGTACACACCTTTAATCCCAGCACATGGAAGGCAGAGGAAAGTGGGCCTCCAAGTTCGAGGCCAGCCTGGTCTACAGAGTGAATTCTAGGACAGCCAGGGCCACACAGGGAAATCATGTCTCTAATTAATTAATTAATTAATTAAATAGTATCTAAATATTATTCAACAGAATATATGACTAAGATCCAATGATTCTCAACTGTGGACAATTTTACACCCAAGGAGCTTTTTCCAATGTCTAAACAGAATAGGTTCTAAAAGTAATATTTGTTTCACTGACTTTAACATGTGAAGTCTATTTCACGTGTTCTAAATCGTAGCCCAAAAATTACTTTATTTGTCTTTTTCTCCCCTGTAGAAATAATTTATTTCATAGAAAGAAAATCATGACTCCCCTAGCCATGAGTTTTGACTGTGTTTACGGTACCCTACATGAATCCCCTTCTGTGTACAGGCCTCAATCGAGTCAAGGGTGGTTACACTCACACAGTCTTGCCACTATTGCACAGGCACATCTTGCCTGGCAGGTCAGTGTTGTCACGTGCAGGTTTCAGTTCTGGGTCAGACTACTGATGCCTCTTCTCCCCCAGCAGCCCACATAGCTGTTGCTGCTATAAGATCTGTTTCTCTATGTCCTGCAACCAAAGTGTGGGTGTCGTCAAGCACAAGAGTCTTACCATCCAGTGAGTGTGGAAAGGTGAGAGCAATGGCCTATACCTTTTTGAGTGTCTCGGGGCCTTTCTGACCTTAACTCCTAGGCAAGTAACCTGTGCCTCAGGTAACACTGAGGTTTCTTTCAAAACCCGTGGAAAAAGCATTTTTCATGTATGTGGGTTTCCTCTGTTTAAACTCTTCTCTTTATCCTGAAACTCTCTCTGTAGACCAGACTGGCCTCAGACTCAGAGATTCACCTGCTTCTGGTGGCTGACTGCTGACATCAAAGGTGTGTGCTGCCACCACCACCACCACCACCTCCACCACCACCACTACCACCACCAGGCTTTGGTTTTATTTTTAATTAGCTTTCAAACTAGCATAGTGGGTTTCATAAGGCTTCTCCATATAGTCTTCATTTGGTTAACATAGCCCTTATCCCTACATTCCCTTGCCCTGTGCCCTCATCCCTGCTTAAACCTTTGGCTGCTGGTATCCATCATCCCCTACACACACACACACACACACACACACACACACACACACACACACACACATATGCATGCACATCCTTTTATGTCACATGTATTCTACAATCCACTCATTATATTTTCTATTGGGTTGCAAGATTTTAGGTTCCCAACAGTTTCATGCACCCTTCATCTTGGCTGACATTTCTTCTTCTCCCTCATTTCCTCATCCCCTTTCAAACCCTTGTATCATTGTGATAACCATTAATTCTAGAAAGACAGTGCTAAATCAAAAATAAGAATTATATACTCTACGACAAAATGCTGCCAATGGAAATGTTATTTGTATTTACATACTTTTCTTGGTCACCAGCGGCCAGTATGAAAATTTTCACGTGAGTGGCTGCCACTTGGTAGTTACCTGCTGTGCACAAGGGCTTGTGCCAGTCATCCAGTGTGTCCTGTGTAGAGCCCCAGAGTTGTCTTACTGAACGAGTATTTTTTTTTCCTGGAAACCTAGGTTGGGGTAACAGCTGCCAGCCCCAGAGTGTCAGGATCCCTAAGATTTGGACCTGGTAAGACTTCATTGTTTAGTCACAACATGTCAAGTCTCTACTATAGTAAAATCAGGAGTGCAAAAGCATTTTGAAATACTTGATTTTTATATTTTTCCTTGAGCCATATCTTCCAAACAAACTTAAAGGCCACTGCAGTCACACCTCAGTTCCTGTTGTATATTTGTGCCACAAAAGCATTCACAGAGGGAAAAAAAATTTTTTTTTGCTTGGGGTTTACCTCAGCTCATTTTCTTTCCAACAGCTTTGATAAGGTCAGACTTCTGTCAGTGTCCATATATGTATGTGGAGACTTTTTCAGGGCAGAGAAACAAGATGTTTAGAGGAAACAGACCTATGTGCTTTCAGAAACTTTCCTTACTGCTCCTCTCTCTCTCTCTCTCTCTCTCTCTCTCTCTCTCTCTCTCTCTCTCTCCTTCTTTCCTTCTCTCTCTCTCTCTCACTCACTCACTCTCACTGTGTGTGTGTGTGTGTGTGTGTGTGTGTGTGTGTGTCAAAATATTAAGGCTTTCAGAAAAGGGAATCAAGAGAGGAGAGAGGAAGGGGCGGAGGGATAAAGGAAGGGAATGAGGGAGGGAGGGACAGAGAGAGAGAGAGAGAGAGAGAGAGAGAGAGAGAGAGAGAGAGAGAGAGAGAGAGAGAGAGAGGAGCTGCCTTATAGCTGCTAGGACTGTGGACAGAAATAGCACAAGCACTGTGAGCCGTGCGCGACTCATTTTATCCAAGACCACATTTTATCTACTTTCATTAATCAGTTGCTCAGAAAGAAGGAAATGACATCTGGTCCATTCTTCTTCTGCATCTTCATTATTGGAAAATACTGTGAGTATGCTCAGCATCTAATTTTCTGTGTCTCAGTGTTTTGTGAAATAATTACAAGTACAAATGTTCATTCCTTACGTTTATGCTTTTAAGCTAAAATGCATGCTCTGATAAAATTGCAATCTTACTTTAGAATCATTCCTTTTGGTATATTTCTGATATTTGTATTGGAATATACTGTCATAATCAAAAGTTAAGCAAAACTAACATGTTGTATAAGCCTATGCTTAGTAACAGGCAACTTTTATAATTGATGAGCAGTATTTTAATATTTAAAAACAATCTATAAATTCTGTACAAGCAATATGTCCATTGAGTTATCCTAGGGAGTTCTCAATACTCATTCGTTTCTATGTGGTTGTAGCACATTGCCATCCTATGATATGCTCCCTGGGGTGTGCATCCACACAGAGATGTAGCCATGTAACTCCTCTGTCAGGTTTTCCACTATTCCTTGAAGGGGAAAAAAAGGAAAGCATAAAACAATGAAAAACAAAGTCATTTTGCTTTTAATACAATGGCAATTTTCCTTTGTGTATGCAGCCATGGGTTTTGTTTTTAGTCTTGTTTATAATTCTAGGGAAAGGGCTGTTATGCATTATGTCTCATTGAATTGTCATGTCTGAGTTAAGAAAACACTTATGTTTGTTAGAACAATTAAATAATCCAAACCCAGTACAGAATGAAAGTTTCTGAGTCCCCCTAATACCTTAGGGTTGTGGGGGTGTGAACATCCCCAAATTTAAAACACAAGCATGTTTATGTTCTTCTGGCTCTCAAAGTCTACAAAACTTTTGTTTATACTAAAATATTCTACTTAATTTCTCAGGGTAACCTTCCATCTTAAATCTCTTAATTCCGATAGGTATATATTATGCTTTGATGATTTTTTTCTCCTTTTCTCCACAGTACAACTAATCTAAATAGTCAAAGGTTGAGATGGTTTCAAAACCAGAGAAGTGACTAGGAATCCCTGAGAATATTCTGCTCCTACTTTTCTCTATCTCAATCTTAATTATGACATACCCACATGTAACTAAAGTAAAAAAAAAAAAAAACCTCAAACTTTACATCATCATCAAGACACTGAATCTTTCTAACTATAACCTAGTGCTTAAGGTATCAGGGCTACAAACACACACACACACACACACACACACACACACACACACACACACACGAGCTGTACACAAGCTTCTGACATTGGCAGCAAGAGCCCTTTGAAATTAACAATCGATTTTAGCATTTTTTATTCTATTTCAAGGAAGTGCGTAGACTGAGAGATCCAAAGGAATTCTTCTAAAACAGGTGTTCTATTATGAAGAATTTCAGGTGTATAAAAGGTGTTCAGAGCAGTTTAAGAAGGAATTTTGGCAGATGTGGTACTAAAGACATTCCAGGCTATAAAAAAGTTCCATGTTAACATTCTCTTGTTAATAAATTATTTTCATGAGCAAAATACTGAAACTGATAAAGATGATGACGATATCATCTTTTTATATTTCAGTTCTCTTGAGGTTTAAAAAACAAACAAAAAAATCACGTAAGTAGTTGCATAGTCGCAAGCTCTAAATTCTAAACATTCCATGTTTTCCACTGGGGATGGGACAACACGGTGACACAGAGATGAGGAGCAGGATTCCAGGCTACCTGTGCAATCTGGGTGACTGGGAGGACCTTTGCAGGGACCCTAAAATAGTAACCCATAATAAACTCAGTCCACCTTGATTGTAGCCCATCACTCAAATCCACCCAAGTGGGGACTCTCTGTGCACACAGCAAAGGACATCAGTAAAGGTCATCAACAGTAGCATATAAGGGCAGGCTCCTAACCCTCCGCTGCTGTCCTGAGCTGTGGATTGTTTACTCCGTGTGCTGGGCTTGCTTCCTTTGGCTTGGCTGATTGTTGTGTTGTGTTGTGTTGTGTTGTGTTGTGTTGTGTTGATCCAGTCCTCTGGTACTTTGGAAAGGTAATGTGATATAATGAAAGACACCATCCTAACATGTTCAGCTGCATCGGTTCTACTATTGCTTCTACTATAGTATTGGTTCTACTATTCTCAGCAATTAATTTACCGTCTTTGAACCTTAGTTTGTAAAATGCCAATCAAATATGTTACCTTATCTACTTCTCAGTCTCTGCTAGAAAAAAATTAAATCTTCACAATAATGATTATGTAGAAACAATTCAGCAAGACCCAAGGACATGTTGTGCCATGTCACAGGGCTAGCACTAATAATGCCAAGATTTTAGTGATTATTGTTGATGTTCTTTCCTCTGGACAATGATCATCCTCAGCAGGGGTGGCACAGATAATTGGGCCTTGAAAACAGCGAAACTTCCTATAGATGGAAAGAGCTATTGGCCGTGTTTTCACCAAAAAGCCTAACTGAATGCCAGATACTTTAATAAGCAATAGGACAAAGTGCCTTTACAGCCTCAGCCTTGCTCTGAAGGGACAGAGTGGAGATGGCAGCACATTAGCCCAGAGCTGCCGCTGAGTGACACACACAGACGCTGAGCTGGGCTCAGAAAAGCCAGCCTTTTGTCCTTCAGTCCCCTAGCCATGGCCAGTGAATCGTAATAAACCAAAGTTAATCTGTAGTTTGATACTAGTTTAGTTATGTGAGATTTTGTCGTCAGAGGAAGCTGAGCAAAGGGCACGTGGGACCACATCATGACGTTTTTTAAGTTCTTGTGAGTCTACAGTTATTTCAAAACTACAAATTTAAAAAAAAAATCCTCAGAATGTGTTTTATCATAAATCCTTATGAGAGATATTCCACATATTAAACAATATCATCAAGCAAAATAGTCATTTTTAATGACACTTTAGGTAGGCAGAAAACAGGTAAGATAGGAGAAAGTAGAGGGGCTTTGCAGCAAGCTATCCTAGACCTTACTCTGTAGACCAGGCTGGCCTTGAACTCAGAGACCCACCTGCCTCTGCCTCCTGAGTGCTAGGCTTAGAGGCATGTGACACCACCACCAGACCACTTTAGAATTTCTAAAGGATTAGCCCAGATGTTGAGGGCTCGGTTACAGCACCCAGGGAGACTTGGGACAGTCTGGTCTTTGCCCTGGAGCCCACACCAGTGTAACTTCTTAGCAACTCTCTAAGAAGAGAAGAAACAAAAAGTTAGACATCCCACAAAAGCCCATAAGCTTGACGAAGACATTAAAAAAGACCCACACCAACAGACTTATCCATGTCCAAATGTGGGAGAATAAATTTACCAGTGCACAGACTATGGGATAGCTAGTGTTCCAAGTTAACTTTGTGAAGGTTGCCACAATTTCGTGCTGTTCCTACTCTGAACTGAGACTCACATTTTTAAGTTCCAAGTAGGTAAAGATAAATCTGTGTAAATACTTTACCACCTGAATAGAAGGGAGGAAATTGTGTTTGTGAAGCAAATAGGCATTCAAGCATCATTTCACACATCAGAACAAGCTTGTCCAACTAAAGTGCCTGGAGGTGGGTAGTTTAGTTAGGTTTGATCTTTTTCATTAAAAAAGAAAAGCTGTTAGGATTGAAATAACTTAATTTCAAGCTTTATGATGTAATATTGTAATTTATGATGTAATATTGGGTGATAATTTTTATTGTTTCCATTTCTGTGAGCTTTCCATGAACCAGGAACCATGTTAAATGTCCACAAACATCTCCTATTACCCCATGACTTATGAGATTTTCCGACCTTAAAGTAGAAAACAAAGAATGAGGAATGCTCTGTAGTACATCCCTGGCCCTACTTTCTAAAAAGTGTTGCAAATGAGATTTGAATCCAAGTCTGACTCCTTAGTAACACTCTGCCAGTAAAATGTGACTTGGTCCTAATACTTCTAAAATTATAGTATCTTAAAATTAAAAGGTACTTTGCAGACACCCTGATCTATCTCACTTGAGTTCATACAAATGACGTAGTGCCCACTTCAGAATCTGAGCAACCCAAGGTCTCAAAACCAGAAATCCAGGTTCTCTACCACATAGGATGATGGCAGGCAGTGGAACACCTTCACCCTCAGTGTCATGCATCTCTTATGGACTGGTGAGGCTCTATGTACCAATTAATGCATACCAACATCCAGTGGATTAGGATACAGATGCTAACAACTTGTGGTATAGAAAACACTTTTGTTTCCAACTATATAGCAAATGCCAATAAATACCAGCTTAGTTCCTGTGTCAGCTCCCTTCTCCCTCCTCCTTAGCTATGTCCTCCCTCGCTAGCTCCACAGCCCCAGGAGCTCCATCTCTTTCTTGATGTAGAGAGATCCAAAGCTACCTCTTACTGTTCAGTTCTACAGATCCAGACACTCCCCTGATCAGAACACCTAGAATCTACCCTTGACTTGAGGAATCTTTTCCTTCTTTGCTCAAAAGCAACAACACGTTATGAAGACTTCAGATTTAGGTTTTGATCTCCAACCTCATAAACAATTAAAAGTAACAAAAAGAGGACAATAAGAGTTAACTCTCCTATAATTTGTGTTAGGAAATGGTATTTTCTTGTTAAATCATTACGTTATGTATTGGGTTCTTTGTTACATGCATTTCATTTTATAATTGTTTCAATATTTACCTGGTTTAATTGAGGTCTCTCATGTCTTCACTCTTTCTATTATAATGAATATATCTTTTGGAAATAATCAAAAACTTTCTGAGAGTTCATCATCGAGAAGAGGGCTCATTCTCAGCTCTTTCACTGGCTGCTCTGGACCACATGGCACCTCGGCATCACGTGGTGGCGTCTTTCCTTTCTGCTTGTTTCTCCATGTGGTTCTTCCAGGAATCCCTGAATCCTGCCTCAGGAACTAGAGCATTCATTGAGTGTAGACCCTGGCCTCGGCCTCTTCCCAAAGTCAGCTCCAGGCCCACCTTTAGTCAAGGTGCCCAGTGAAAGCCAAATGTCACCCTCATGATTAACTACAAAAAGGGACAGCCGAGGTTCTGGCACATTCTTCAATGGTGAGATTTGCTATTTTTAAAAGGTAGTTGACATTTTAAGTAATTTGATGTTTTTGTTAGAGGACCCATAGGTCCTTGAGCTGAGAGGTCACAGAGTTATGGGTGATTTTGATGATTATAACATCTAATTACATGGAAGTTTCCTAAGCATCTTTTCCCTTGGCTCTCGTCTAATCCACTTATGGAAAGATAACATGAAGTTTCTTTTTTGTTTCTGCTGCCTGGAGCCTAAACCTCAAGTGAATTGCTATTACCTTAGGCAACTTCATAAGTATTTTTAAAAGACATCTCAGCTTTCTACAAGTGAAGCTCCTTTGAGCTGGAAGGAAACCTAACGTTTCAGAGGATGACACCCACATCTGTGCAGCGGGAAGATGTTAAGGCTCTTCCTTTTCTCTTCAGTATCTTGGGTCCCTTCTAAACATGGTCTGCAGTTGCATACATAGGTCCTAAAGGACAGGAAATAACAGAATGGCAGAATATCGTCTGAAAATAGAAATAACCTAGACTGAAGTTCTTTAACTTATTATCCACCAAAATCCTAGTCTCCGATGTTACGACTTGGCCAATATGCTCCCCTGGTGTGGTCCACCTCTCTTGCTCTTGCCTGGTAAATAAACACTCAGATCTTTCTCACAACCCATCAGAAAGGCTCTGATCCCAGGTCCCCAGTGCTCTGTTTGCAGCCCGGCCCTTGGTTGGAAATGGCATCTCTGTTCTCCAATTCCCCAAGGGATCAAGTCATTTTTTAAATCATTTTCCCTGATTTCACTGGTACTGAACACCTGTGCATCTCACCTCCCCCAGGCCCTTCCTCCCCACAGAAAGAGTGCCACCTCTCTGCCTTCCCACTTGTTCTGGTGCCACACAGTTAGGACAACAGAGACACTGCTGAGCCACAGCATCATCCTAAACCTACTCTGCTCCCTTCCTCGCCCCGTTTCCAGAGATGAGGTCATGTGTTCTCTTTTACATGGAGAGTAGAAGGTGCAGGTGGGAGCATGCAGTGAGTCCTCGCTGTTGTGGAAAGCCACCTCAGGCTTTAACAAGTCATGGCTTTGCTGCCATGTTGATCCCACATCGGTAGTCAACTATCCATTCTGACACACCTGGTCTCTTATTCATCCTACTGGCTGACTGTCGTTGCATTTGGGATTCAGGCATCGGAATGAAGTGGGCAGGTACAAACCTGGCCCGTTATCTCCGGCCTCTTCGTAGCCCCCTTTGGTTTGCTTATGCTGTGAGCAGTTTCGCCTCTGTTCTCCCCCACGTGGAAGCAGCTGGCTGTCAAGTGCACTGTACCTTTCCTTTCTCACCTCCCAGCAGTCCAGACATGGGTGCTGAGAGGATCAGACATGCCCTCTTGTTCCCGTCGTGTTAGTTTCTCCTTTCTATCTTAACTTGTCACTGTTTTCCTTCGTCTCACCGTGGCTCCTAACAAAGTACCCACAATTCTACTTGATGCCAAATCCTATTCACCTCATCTCCCTAGTACTTCCTCCTCATGAATGCAAACTTCCACAGAAGAGTTGTGTGTAGCACCTTACAACAACAACACATACACAAACACACACAAAAATACACAAACACACACAAATACACACACAAACACACACATACACACACAAACACACACAGACACACAGACACACACTAACACATACACAAACACACACAAATACACACACACACAAACACACACACACACACACACACACACACACACACACAGACCTTTTTTGCAGTTATCTGGATTCATAGGCACTGGAGCTGATGTTTTCAGTTGTTGAATAAATTGGTTCCAACATCTTTCTCAAACATAAGGAAATGATTATCCTTCAGTTTTCTTTAGCTACATCCATTTAAACAGAGAAACATGACTTCATAGGTTTGAAATTAAAATGTTATGGAAGAAAAATGAATGTGAACTTACAGACCTTAATAAAAATGTACATATCTTGATCTACTGAGATAGATCAAATAAGCTGTCCTATAATGATTTCCTGGACATGTTTATCCAGGCCACATTTCTAATCTGTTAATGAAAGTGGCTGATCAAGTTCTTGGTACATCAGGCACCACCTTCAGGGACCAAGCACAAGTGTCTGTCCCCACACCCCTCCCAGCCATTGCTGCTGTTATTAGTTGTGGCTTCTTCGTTGTGGATGCCTTAATACGTTTTCCCAAGGTGGGCTGGAAGTGCTTGCTGCAGGTTGAATGGCCCAGAAGATTGGCCATTTTTACTTCCCAGTTGTAGCTAATTTGTTGGAAATTGCAAGCGGCCTCCTGGTTTATAAATGTTTCTACTTCCTCACACATTTCAAACTTAAAAAGACAGCACCATCAGACATGCTTTCTGTCAGCTTCTCCTCGCCTCTCCCAAACATCCTCTTTGTATTAAGACCCAGAGGAAAGAGAAAGGGGGGAAAAAAGACCCAGAGAAGTGGCCAGTTAGCTCAGTTAAATTTAGATTTTTATTTCTGCTCTTCTGACTGTAGCCTTTACTCTAACCTTGTAAGATAACAGCACAATTTAAGTCATTAGAGAAGTGATTGATTTGTGTGTGTGTGTGTGTGTGTGTGTGTGTGTGTGTGTGTGTGTTTAAACAACATTTTGGACAGCTGAATTCACCCCAGCCCTGACCAGAAGCAATGCAGTGTCATTTTTCTACCAAATCCACTTTAACGAAGAAAAACGCATATGATATGTCTGAGTTGCTTTTGGGCATCTGCTTTCAAGTTTCTGTGTGAACATATGTAGCAGGTCCAAAATTATTCTCACTATTCAGTAACTAGGAAGAGCTTCACACACACACACACACACACACACACACACACACACACACACATGACCATCTCATTTTTCCCTTAAAGAGTTCATAGTCAATGATAGACAAATTCAAATAGACACAAACTCCATCTACTAAACAGTGAGCAGAAATACCAAGGCCAAGCATACCATCAGTATTACATTCCCTCAACAATTTAGCTAGAAGACAGTCACAATAAATGTCTGAAGAGATAAGGATGGATAAATTAATGGGTATAGTGTTAATGAAGGAAACTGGAATTTAGCAAGAATGTAAATTATGGGGAGAAGGAAAAATGATGAATGGTTGTATGAAGTAAAAGTAAATGGTATTTTGAGTGGTTTGTAGGCACAGAGAAAGCTCTGAGGTATAAAAGAAGGCTTCATGGCAGCTCAGGACCTAGAGCCAGGACAGGCATTAAAGCAAAGAATACATGCTGGAGGTGATGTTGGTGCAACTGTTATTCCATGTTCTGTTCCAGAATGGTTTGTCATTGCCTCTAGGATGGGTTACAGAGTGTTCGCATTATAGTAGCTACACAGTTCTGTTCTAAACAGCTATGAAAAAATAAATCACAATGGTATGTATCATAAAATCAGAGAAGATCTGATAGTAGGGGCTATAACCGTAAAGCCATAGTTCTTTGAAATACAATTGTAGTGAAAGATGAACTCAAGGCTTTTCAATTCATAACATCAGAGTTTTAGCTATGTCCCAGCAGTGACCAGTGGACACCAGTGAGTGTACATGTTAACTGTCATTCCACGAGATTATACAAGGAAATCCAAAGCTTCAAAGCTTCACAGTGGTTGACATTTATTCACTTCAGCAAAGAAGCATCCCTACTGGGAAACAAAATGTGTTTGACTTATTTAAATCAAACGCAAATATCTTGACTCAAAGCCCTACATCATTTCAGATGCCATTTCTCCACATTTTTCTATTTTGTCGCTGTCTTAGTTACCTTTCTACTGCTGTGAAGAGATACTATGACCAAGGCTTACAGCTCCAGAGCATCATGGCAGGGAGCATGGCAGCAGGCAGGCAGGCATGGCTGGTAATGGAGCAGTAGCTGAGATTTTACATCTTTGTCCACAAGTGCAAGGCAGAGTGAGAGAGCTATCTAAGAACAGTGTGGGCTTTTGAAAGCTTAAAGCCCACCCTCCAACAAGGTCACATCTCCTACTTCTTCCCAAAACGGCTCCACTAACTGGGAACCAAGCATTCTAATATATGAGCTTATGGGGACCATTCTCATTCAAACCACCACAGTTGACCGAACTGGTGCCCTTCGCTTTGCCTTTGTTTACAGCTACCTACTTTGCACGTAAATTTTGTTTCTCATCCTTCATCCTAGTTTCTGAGTCAAGGCGCTTCTGTGTTGCCGGGATTAAAATGCCTGGAAGAACTTGGGAGGAGGCATCACTTAATTGAACCACAGATTCAGGTGGTTCAGCCCACAAGCACCCGGCTCCTTGTGCTGGGGCAGAACGCGAACGCTGTGGGGTGGGACCGTGTGTCAGGGTTGCTTCGTTGCATCCTTTCAAACAGCAAGCCGAGACAAGAAGACTGGAGACCCAGTGTGCACTCCAGTCCTCGCATGACACACTTCCTCCAGCCCTGCCTCCCCGTGTTTCCACAGCCTTCCCAAATAGTGCCAACACCTGAGGACCACACCACAGAAACACAGACCGGGAGGAGGGCATGTCATATTCAAACCATAAAGAAAACAGCATGTCCATTTGGTAATACGCTTTTTCCTTTTTCTTCTAACAACATGATTCACGTTATCATAAAACATAATAGCCAAATACAGAAATGTTACTCTAAATATGGAAAATTCCTAATGACTGGTGTTATTTATTAACTTTATTATACAAAAATTTTTCCAAGGAAGTCCCTAAAGCAGTATGATATGTAACCCATAATTAGAAGGAGCAAAGAATGATCTGAGATGGTGATCTCGTCTGCTTGGAAGCTGAGCTGTCTGATTAGTCATGGTGGAGTGTATTCTACTTTAACATTTATGCTGGGGGAAGTCGTGGCAAGTTTTTCAAACGAGTTTTAATATTCTTTAGTCTGTGTACTTAAATACACAGGGGCTGGATCAAAGTCACTGTGTTTTGGTCACTGGTATGAATCATTGACCTTAGTAAGGTTGTAGTACAGTCAGTTACCTCGTTGAAGTTCTAGTTAAGTGACCAACGCGAGTAATGTTTACTTAAACCATAGAGGGTAGTATAGCCTTGTCTCTCCAAATGCAAGACACAGCTTCAGAGAGATTTGTGAACTTGCCTAGGTCACAGGCTCACAAATACTCAGAGTTAAACTTGGGTTTATCTAATTCCCAAGTCAAGCATTTCTGTTCGGTATGCCAACACCAAAACCAGGTTACACAGTTATGTTCACGGCCTGTCATTTATGGAGCAGTTATTCCTGTTCCCATATACAGATGAGCAAACTGCTCCAGTAAGCTGCCATCAGTTTAGATCTACCAGGTATTACTTCCCCAGAAGGAGGAAGACACCACACAAACAGCAGTGGTATGGCATATTTGAAGGTCGAGGGACAGGGAGGGGCATGGCAGATGTAGAAGATGACAATACGTTCAGTGGCTTATGAAAGGTTGAAGCAAATGCTGGAAGGAAGCTGGAGAGGACTGTGACAACCAGATCATGAAGACCTTTGATTGCCACACGCCACAACTTAGACTGCAGGAAATAAAGAATCGGAACAAAGGTTTTTCACAAAATGATGTAAGGAAATGTATGCCTAAGGAAGTAGCTCCTGTGCCTTAAAAGAAAATGGACTAGAATGAGAGACACTGAAGGAATCCTTGAAAGAGGCATGGCTGTTGCAGTGAGTCATCAGAAAAGGAGAGGCCATAATCAACCAGTTCAGTTGCTGGCTTTCAAGTTTTTAAAGAAAGTCTCTATGTTTTTAGTGTATTTTCTCCCTGACACACATATATAAAACACACAGAATCCATGTGGAGCACATTACGTAGTCTTTTTTAATAGAAAATAGATTCCTTTCTCATACAATATATCCTAATTATAGTTTGCCATCCCTCTATTCCTCTCAGTTCCTCTCCACTCTGGATCCATTCCCTTTCTGTCTCTCATTAGAAAAGAACAGACATCTAACAACCAAACATGACAAAATAAAACACAATAAGATGAAGCAAAATAGCCTTTAATACCCTGGCTGGCACTGTGTGCATGCAGGGGTGGTGTGTGTGGAATGCATGCATGGTAGAGGAAGCATGCTTTCATGCACTGTGTGCATGCAGGGGTGAGGTATGTGGAATGTGTACATGGTAGAGGAAGCATGCATTCGTGCACATGTACAGAGAGTAGAGATATCCCCAGGTATCCAGCTTTATCACTCTCCACCTTACTCCCTTGCGAAGAAGGCCATTTTAGCTAGGCTAACTGACTAGCAAGCCTCTAGATCTTCTTAACTCAACCCTCCCCATGGGACTGGAATTACAAGTGGGCATAGGCACACATAGTGTTTTTACATGGATGCTGAGAATCCACACTCAAGTCCTCATGCTGAGAACAGCAAACACTCTTACACACTGAGCCACTTCCCAGCCCAGGGCTGGCTTGTTGACCTTACACTCCACAAGCATCCTGTTGTGTATCTGTCTATTCTCTCATCAGACTTGGAGTCTACCTTGGACTGTGTTTAGCACAGTTCCTATTTCTCGTGTGTTATTTTCTAACTCCCTATCTTCTTTAACTACAAAAAAAAAAAAAAAAGCTTTTGGGTCTAGTTTGAAAATAAGGCAAGAGAGAAAACATTCAAGAAAACATTGTCCGCAATGACACTTCAGTAATAGACCCAAAATAAAGGGGCACAATGGTGCTACACAATCGTCTGAGTAAAAGGGCATGCAGGTATGGTGTGTACTCTTTAATCAATGAACAACTCTACAGCCTGGAGCTGTTATTAAAGTTTCTGTGAACAAATGCAGTTTTCCTTAACTGCGACGTCACAACAGTAGAATGCATCATATATGCAAATAACTTTAAATACTTACTTTATAGGACCAAAGCATGGCATCTGTAAGAAAACAGTTTTTACTATACTTTACGATTAACATTTTGAGCAAGGGCACTACTTAGGGTAACTTGTGCACAGATATATGTTCACCTGGATTTTTCCTTTTGTGTGTGTGTGGAGGGTACTGTTGGGGGGTATGGATTTTTCCTTTATAGGAGAAAAATTCTGTAAGAGCAGCATGCAATGGGCTGAAAACTGGAGCTGCGCTCTTCAATCTGTACCAAGAATACCTCCACTCCCTCAGCACATTTTTTAATTTCCATAAAAACTGCAGAACTGTAGTCATGCTAACTAATTAGTTTGGAAAAAAAATCTTTAAAGTAGGAAAGAATACATCCTTTCATTCTTGCAAACAATAATGTAGCCAGAAGATATCTGAAAACAGACTCTTTGTGAATACTATATACATTATATAACATTGCTTATAGCTTCCATGTGAATAGACAAAAATACAGATTCATTAGAAAAAGTCTAAGTGCTTCAATATATTTATTAAGATTAGGGACTCACCTTCAGCTGAACTAAACCATGCTTTTCTGCTGGGTAAATTACTTGCTGGTATAAATTAAATGCACACTTGGAAATTGTGTGCATGATCTCAAGATGACACTTGCCAGGAAATCAAATATATTCTGGAGTTTCAAAATTAGTGAGCTAAATAAAGTTCACACTGGCAGGCTAGAGGAATTTCTTAAATGTGGAATATACCTTTTACAATTTCTTATAAATAGTGAATACTGTCATAGCCACTTTTCTTTTTCTGGGTGAAGATGCCATGACCTTCCAGGGGATTAGAGTCCGCGATGGTGGAGTGGACACAGCAGGTGGCAGGCAGATGGAGCAGCAGTGGAGAGCTCTCATCTCCTCTCAGTCCAACAGGAGCAGAGAGAGCTCACTGGAAATGGCCAGAGCCCTCTGAAACCTCAAAGCCCACTCTCTTAGTGACTTTTCTATTGCTGTGAGACACTGGGACCAAGGCAACTTACAGAAGAAAGAGTTTATTGGGATTTACAGTTTCAGAGGATGAGTCCATGACCGTCATAACCATGAACATGGCAGAGGGTGAGCAGGTATGGTGCTGGAGCACCAGCTGAGAGCTTACATCCTTATCTGCAAGCTGAGGAGGAGAGACAGGGAGAGAAGGGCTAAAGGGAGAGGGGTAGGGAGAGTGTACACAACCTAACTGGGACTGATATGGGTTTTGAAACCTAAAGGCCCACATCTAATGACATACCTCCTCTAACCAGGCCACACCTCCTAATCCTTCCCAAACAGTTCCACCAACTGGGGTCTAACTATTCAAATATATGACCCTATGGGGTCCATTGTCTTTCAAACCACCATGTCCACCCACAGTAACACATTTTCTCCAGCAAGGCCACCTGAATCTTCCCCAAACAGCCACCAACTAGGGATCAAGTATTCAAATGTCTGATACTTGAAGTGGTGGTGGGGTCAGATGGGGGTTTGCGGGGGGGGGGGGGGGGAGGAACATCTCAAAACCACCACAAGTACTACTTCTATTATAGGAAGCTAGATAATTTAGGAAAGCTGATTCCTATTCACTTGATTAATACAATGTATTCTAAGATCTAAAGCGCAATCACTCTGTGATTTTTAGCCACCATTTGGCGACATCTACAGACGTGATGAGTCAGTGTTAGCCCCACAGCTGGCTTTACTGAAGAGCTAGTCACAATTTAAAATATTCCATTTTTAATCTCTTCCTTCCCTTACTTCCCCTTTATCTTTCCTTCACCTCCTTCTAAAAAGAACAAAAAACAAAAAAAGTAAGTTTCCCTAGTCTAATTGTTCACAGACAGAATCTGTGGGCCCTAGAGTGTCCGAGAGGCTGATGAGGGGCAATACACTCTGAAGAAACAAGAAACGAGGACTCCCTGGCTGACTGCACCATAGTAAAATTCAGGGGTGTTTATAGAAATTGAGTCAACTGGTGGAGGCTGGAGAAAAGGCCACTTTCCATGCATATTAAAGAGACCTTCACAGAACTGCAATTTTTGAGTTCTGTCCTAAATGCTGGAAGTACAGAACTAATAATTGTTCATACTCCCTTTCTACAACTCTGTGTGTTTACCACAGTGTACCTAGCACCAATAAAGTCATAAAAAAAAATCACTGGGAGACAACACTAAAAGACCCTTCACCTCTAGGAATTGACATTCTGGAAGTGATACTTCACAGAAGGTAAACTAACTGTCTCAGTTTCATTTCCTGTCGCTGTGATAAGATATCCTGACAAAACCAACTCACAGGAGAAAGGGCTTGTTTGACTCAAAATTCCAGACTACAACTGTAATCAAGACAGTAGGAAACAGCAGTCACATTACAAACACAGCCAAAAACAGACCATGAATTAATGAATTCATGCTTATACTCAGATCTCCCTCTCCTTTTTATTCAGTCCAGGACTGAGCCCATGAAATAGTGCTGCACACATTCAGGCTGTGCCTTCCCAATCTACTTAACCCAGTGTAACGATAGTGATTAAATTCATTAAAGGCAGTGAATCTGAGTGGGAGGGCAAAGGAGAATTTGAGAGAGGAAAAGGCGGGATGGAGATGGTGTAAATACAAAAATTCTCAAAAGAATTAAATTTTTAATAAAGAAAATTCCTCACATGCATGGCCATGAGTCAACCTAGTCCAGAGAATTCCTCACTGAGGCTCCCTTCCCAGTTTTATCTACATTGTATTAAGCCAAAACTCAAAACTAATCATCACACTAATAAATTTCTCCAATGGCAGTATGTTCTGTAGAAAACAAACACACGGAATAGGATAGTAACTGGCAAGGAATGTGGGGAACTTTGGCTGGAATGTTCCTAAACAGTGTCTCCCATCCCAGTACTAACCAGGCCCAACCTGCTTAGCTCCAGATCAGGGCAATATTTTAGTAGAGACAAACAGTCTTTCTAAGGGAGTGCTACTTATGAGAAGAACTCCTTGCCTTGTAGAGATCTGAATAACAATACTCCAAATATCCAGGAAGACAGACTGGCTCACTCGAAGACCTGAAGGTAAGGCCAAGCTGAGAATTCAGATAGTGCTGAAAAGAAAAGAAAAAGAAAAAGAAAAGAAAGGAAAGGAAAGAAAAGAAAAAAAGGAAAGGAAAGGAAAACAAAAAAAGAAAAAAGAAAAGAAAAGGAAGCAAGCCAGGGAACAGTGGCGAACTGTTCATACATGATCTGAAGGTAAAGGTGAAGAGGTTGGATGTTATTCTAAGGACAGTAAGGGCCCAGAAGAATTTTGCAATGAGAACACTTTTGTGATGTCATTTTTTTTTTTTTAAGAATCTTCTAGCTGCTGTATGATGACCAGGAGGGAATGAGGCTGAGTGGAAACCAGAGGCCAAGTAGGGAATGGCTACTGTTCAGTCAGCGTGGTTATCCACACTTGGGAGACAGCAGAGATGAGGAGTTGACACAGTTATAACAGTCGTAGATAAAGGTTCTTCAGCACTTGAAAACCAGGTGAACAGTGAGACAGGGAATTGCTTAGCCCTAAATATAAGAGGATGCAAAGTGACTCAGGAGGGTCCGAGGAAAGCCAATCATTTTCAGTAAAAAAGGAGTATGTAGGGATGTAGATCATCTCTCCCTGATAACTCAGTTATAGAGGGATGGTGTCACCTCTGACCTGCCACAAGTGCGTCGCTAGCCCACTTAATACCTTGTGAGCTGGATACAGATGGGTATTCAGCAGCCAGTCACACAAAGCAAGGCCAGGGGCAATGATATAACAAAGTGTAACTTAAGAAGGAGGGAACTACTTAACCTGGTGACCTGAATTAGCAACCACCTCCATCACAAAATAATCCTTTTAATTAACTTTATTTTTTATTTAATTTACTTTTTTGTTTATAAGTGCTTTGCCTGCATGTATGTGATGTATTATGTGCATGCCTGGTGGCTGTAAAGGCAAGAAGAGGCCATTGGATTCCCTGGAGCTGGAATTATGAATGATTCTGAGCCCACAATGCTGGAGTTACAGGCATAAGCTAGCACACCAAGCTTTATTTTATTTTATTTTATTTTATTTTATTTTATTTTATTTTTCTTTATTAAGAAATTTTCTACTCACTCCTTGTGCTATCCACAGAGGTCCCCCTCCTCCCTCCTCTCACCCCCCAGCCCTCTTTCCCAAGACATCCCTCATCCCCACATCCCCCAAATCGAGGTCTCCCATGGGGAGTCAGCAGAGCCCAGCACACTGAGCCTAGGCAGGTCCCCTCCCCACTGCACCAAGGCTATGCAAAGTGTCACACCACAGGCACCAGATTCCCAGAAGCCTGCCCATGCACCAGGGACAGATCCTGATCCCCCTGCCTGGGTACCCCCAAACAGTTCGAGCCAAACAACTGTCTTCCATATCCAGAGGGCCTAGTCCAGTCCCATGGGAGCTCCACAGCCACCAGTCCACAGTTCATGGGCTTCCACTAGTGTGGCCGGTCATCTCTGCACGTCCTCCCATCATGATCTCAACGTCCCTTGCCTGCAGTATCTCTCCTCTCTCTCAACAATTGGATTCCCAGAATTCAGCCTGGTGCCTGGCCATGGATCTCTGTATCTGCCTCATCTGTCACTGGACAAAGGCTCTATGATGACAGCTAGGTTATTCGCTAGGCTGGTCACCAGAGTAGACCAGTCCAGGCACCCTCTGGACCACTGCCAGCAGACCAAGGTGGGGTCAACCTTGTGGATTGCTGAGAGCACATCAAGATTTTCATGTATATGCTGGGAATCCAAACTTAACTCTCCATGTTCACATGGCAAAATCTTCACCAAGCCATCTCCACAGCCCACATCATCATTTCTAAAGCATGATCCTCTCTCATCTGGCTCTTTGCCTTGGCCTTGAGACAATTCATTACACTTATAGCTCCTTTGCCTTCCTCCAAAATAGAGTCTGATTGCCTTCAATGACCTCAAGATCGGTCGAGAATGCATTCTAGAAGCAACACAGAAATACCAAGCAACAGTAACTTAAAGATTTTTTTCACACACTTGTAGGTACATCAAGTCAGCAGTTCAGCCAACCCAGAGGGTCACAGGCCTTTCTACCCTACCATTCCACCACCCTTCATGTTTATAAAGTTTAAACCTCCAGCGTTCCACAGAGAAACTAGGGTCATAAGCCATTGTCTCCATGGAAGCCAGTGTTCCACATGAACCATGAGTCGTTACAGGGTTGACATCTTCAACATTTCTCCAGAAAAATAATAGGAAAAGGTTTGTTTTGATTCAGAATATTTTCTTGGACCTAGAGGGAAAATAGCTTTGGAATCCCTGAGCAAACAAATTAAAAGAAACTGACTTCTGTCTTATCTTTGCAATAAAGGCTTTCAGAGAGTGGACAGAGTGCCTAGAGGAAAATAATTATGGAATTGTTAGAAAATAAAATTGGCCTTGATTTTGAAGGGTAGGACTTCAGTGGAAAAAAAAAGATAGGCAAAGACATTCCATGCACCTTCAACATGGATATGGGGACTCATAGAAGCATGATGTAAAGAATGCTTCACAAGAGTCCAGACTCTCAACCAGACAGATATGAGTCTAAATCCATTTTCCCACTGATGAGTTCTGTGGCCCCTGAGCAAGTTGCTTCTCTGTACCATGGCTTGTGAACTCATAAAATCAGGATGTTGTTAATCCTGTGTAGTTGGATATTTTTCACTCTTTTGCTCTTTTGGCTCTTTTGGGGGGCCTGCCACCCGGCTCCCAAATAAATCACACATGGAGGCTTATTATTACTTATAAATGCCTGGCCTCAGCTTGGCTTGTTTCTAGCCAGCTTCTCTTAAATAATTATCCCATCTATCTTTTGTCTCTGGGCTTTTACCTTTCTCTACTTCTGTATTTATTTATTTCTTTCTTCTCTGTTGCTGGTTGTGTAGCTGGGTGGCTGGCCCCTGAGTCCTCCTCCTTCCCTCACTTCTAGATCTTTGCTTCCATTTATTCTCTCCACCTGCCAGCCCCTCCTATCCTTTCTCCTACCTCACTATTGGCTGCTCAGCTCTTTATTAGACAGGCACAGTAACACAGCTTCACAGATTTAAACAAATTCAACAGGAAAGAATGCAACACATCTTTGCATCATTAAAACAAATGTTCCACAGCATAAACAAATGTAACACGTCTTAAAATAATATTCCACAACAACCCTGTTTGACAGAATTGTGACAGGGGTGAAGTATAGCAGGCATGTAGCATGCTCAACCTGCTTGCCTACCACAATTGCACAAAACGTGAAAAAAAAAACGCACCCAACCAGAGCAAAAAGTCAATGTAAAGAACTGGAAGCTTTTAATAGTAGGTTGTAGTCCTGATGGTTCATTCACAGCTCGTGGGAAAACATAACTTAAAAAGAAGATGAATCTTGGACTATAGAGATGGCTGAACGGGTATAGGTGCTTACTCTGCAGCCTGGAAAACTGAGTCCAATCCCTAGAGCACATGTAAAGGTGAGAACCAACTCCACAAAGTTGTTCCCTGACCTCAGGACACAAGCCATGCCATGTGTATGCACACACATATCATGCACACAAATAATAATAATGGCAATTTTAAAAATAAACTTACAAAATAAAAGAAAGGAATATTATCACTTGTGACAACATGGGTGGTCCTGGAAGACATTTTGCTAAGTAAAATAAGTCAGGGACAAGGAGACACTTGTCTGCATAATCTTACTGATGTACAGAAAGTACACATTCAAGTGAGCACAGGCAGAGAGCAGAATGGTGGTACCAGAGTAACGGAGCAGGGAAGATACAGGTCAAAAGGTGAACATTTCAATTAGGATGAATTTGCTCCAGATCTTTTATAAAGCACAATCACTAAGGTTAGTAACAGTGTGTAATGTGTTTGGAATTCATCTAGCAGAGATTTTAAATGAAATATAAATAAATAAGTGCTTGAGATAACAAATTTATGTCTATTGAATGATTTAATCATTCTACTTTCTATATGTCATTATATCCCAAATACACATGCAATATTATAATCTAAAAATACATATTTTTATATTTTTGGTTGTGAGCCTAGCCTTTAACGGCTGAGCCATCTCTCCAGCTTTTTAGCCAGGCAGTGGTGGTGCACGCCTTTAATCCCAGCACTCGGGAGGCAGAGCCAGGCAGATCTCTGTGAGTTCGAGGCCAGCCTGGTCTACAGAGTGAGATCCAGGACAGGCACCAAAACTACACAGAGAAACACTGTCTCAAAAAAACCAAAATAATAATAATAATACATATTTTTAAATAAGGACTAGGAATGTAGCTCAGTGGTAAGGTGCTTGCCTAGAATGTGCAAAGGCTCTAGATTAAAGCTCCAGCATTGCAATAATAATTAATAATAACAATAATATTTATTGAAGACACACTCCCTAGGAAAAGAGAAGGCTCTCACTATGGCTGATTCTGGATACTATGACCATAAGGTTAAGGAGTAAACAGAAGGAAGGCACTACCTTTTTATTTCCTAGACATCAGCTAGTACAAACTGGAGTGGTGGCTGCGGCAGTAAGAGCAGAAACCGAGTGTTAAGTGAAGAGGTGTTCAGAAGAAATACAACGCAAGTGCCCTTGGTTTCGGGTCTTGCTTCCTGGCTGCTCCAGCAGCATAATCAATGAAATTGCCTGTTCCCACATCAGTGAGAAGGAAGGGAATGAGACTGTTTGGTGTTAAGAATGTCACCGTCTGAAACATGCTAGAAGTATATAAACACGGCAGCCCTGACAGGCGGAAGACAGCCACAGGTCCACTCCGCTCCCCGGTGCCACTACGATGAACAGGTATGTGGTGGCGAAATGGCAGGGAAGAAGAAGCGGAGTGGTTTGGGAGCTGCGGAGAGAAGCTGGACTCAAGATGCTGTGGCAGTGAGTAACAGGCTGATACGGATGGCCTAGCTGCCGCCTGGGGCCACGTTGATGTCCAAGGGTCATGCTGATCTGGGAGGCCTGCACTACCACCCAAGACCATGGTGATGTCCGGGCTGAGCTATGGCCAAGGGCCATATCTGGGTCCATGGCCCTACCACAGCCTGGGTCTGTGCTAATATCCATGGCCCGTGTTACAATTGGGGCCAATGGGAGAACTGGCCCTGGTGGCCTGGGCACAGAGAGCTGGTCCCACCCCTCAACTGAGGGAGGTGGTCCCAACGGAGGCCCGGACTGACCAACTCAGCTACCACCAAGGACTGTGAGTCGACCCACCTCAACATCTATCCTATCTACAACCTGCGAGAGCTTATGAAGGGGAGAGTCCTGCCAAACCATAGCCACAGGATCTCAATGACTCAATACACCAAGATATCTGAGAGAAGTTTCGATGAGGATCCGGTACTGATGGTGTCCCAGAAGCCAGAGGCCTTGAACCTGACAACAAATCACTGCAATGAACATTTGCAGTAAAGCTATTTGAACAAGAGGTATACTGTTTGACACGCCACAGCTCCCAAGGCCACTATGACAAATGAATATGTGATGGAGAGGCAGGAAAGAGAAGGAATGAAGTGTTTTGGGTTTTGGAGGGGTTTTTTATTTTATTTGGAAGGGGGAAGGTACAAGGGTGGAGAACCATCATGGAAAGCCTGGGAAATGAGTAAGATTGGGGTACATGATGAGAAATCCCCAAAGAATTAACAAAAACAATTATGTTAACAACAACAAAAGAAGAAAATAGAAACATATAAATACAACATACAGAAACCTCAGCTATTCTGTGTAGGAAAACGTGTCCTTTGTGTGTTTATTGTACGGGATGGTGAGCCCTGATTAATGTGTAGGACATCTCACAATTGAAAATTGTTTATCCTAAGCCCTCAAAAACTGGTTCTTAACCACCCAGGCATTAAAAAGCAAAGCAAACAAACAAACAAAAAGGTATCTTGTGTTCACTCGGAGAACTTCTGTTCCCTCTTCATGCAGAAGTCATGAGGATCTGTCTTCAGCTGCAGAAGGTTGAGCTTCGGCTCAAATAAGAGCTCAGAACTGCAGTAGTGACAGCACAGAGGACGACATGTGGGTGGCTGGTGAAAACACAGCGGAGGAAAGCTAACAAAAGTTGACAGAACTTAGACATAGAATCAAAATCAAGTGGCCCTAAAGACATCACCTTACTGTTCAACAAGGTAAATATTCCATTCAGGGAATTAGGGAAACTTCAGAAGTAAAGCTAAGCCAACAACAGTCTGTTAGAGACTCGTGTGGAGCTCTGTCACACATTTTGCTACAGGGAAGATATAAGAAATGGGGATCTAAGTGACATGGGAAAGAGAATCAAGAAATTTTTTTTTGTTTTTCTTTTTTCTTTTATTGAAAATTCATACAATATATTCTGATCACTGTTTCCCCTCCCCCATCTCCTCCCAGATCCTCTCCACTCCCCTACCCATCCAACCTCTTCTTGATCTCTCTACTTAGATAACAAACAGGCAAAGAAGAAAGAAAAAGCACTCAGAGAGACATGATACATACATAAATACACATAGAAACATACAATTGGAAATTATAGTATACAAGCAGAAGACTAGCTAGATTTTTTAAATGCCCAAACAAAGCAATATGGGACAAAAAAAATAACTACACTGAGTTTGTTTTTTGTTGGCCATCTACTACTGGACATGGGGCTACCCTTATATGTGGTTTATGTAACCAGTCAGACTCCATGGGAGAAAATGAATTTTTCCATATTAAGATGATGTCAGTTGAAGAGATCTTCAGGAGTAGGAATGGGGACTTGTCTCCACTTTCCCTCTCAGTGCCAGAACCCTGTCTGACTTGAACCTGTCCCGGTCTTGTGCATACTGTCACAGTCTCTGTGAGTTTATATGTGTGTCAGTACTGTTGTATCTGGAAGACTGTTTCCTTGATGTAATCCATACCCTCTGGCTCCTACAACTGACTCTTTCAACCTCTTTTTCCTCATAGTTCCCTGAGCCCTGAGGGGAAGGGGTTTGATAGAAACATTCCATTTATAAATGACTGAGTGTTCCAAGCTCTCTCACTCACTGTACATTGTCCAGTTGTGGGTCTCTGTATTAGTTCCCATCTACTGAAAGAGGAATCATCTCTGAAATGGCATGGCAAGACACTGATCTATGGCTATTGCAGAACATTGTTAGGAGTCATTTTGTTGTTATTTCCTTTAACAGAGCTATAGTATGTGATTTTCTCCTGAGCCCGTGGTTGATCTAGTCTCTGGTTCTAGGCCACCCAAGTAGTATTGGGCACGGGTTCCATCTCATGGAGTGGGCTTTCAATCCAATCAGATAGTAGTTGGTAACTCCCACAACATTTGTGCCACAGTTGTTGCCACGATATATCATGCAGGCAGGACACTGTTGCAGACTGCAGGGTTTGTGGCTAGGTTGATGGTCACCTTTGCCCTTTAATACCCTCACAGTACCATGAACACTAGTCAGTAGGGCTGAATGAGCACTCTGGTTAGGCACCAACTTGACTTCTCCATGTTGAACGAGATGTGTAAGTATTGTCTTCAGCAGTAGGGAGTTACCATCAATTTGTGGAGAGCAACCAATAGCCTTGGCAATAGCCTGAGTTATTTGGGCATTTCCATAGAGCCTCTTTGGCCAAAGACTCAATTAGATGTAACCATTTTCTGGCACTTGGTAGTGAGAAATGTCTAGTTGGGGCATTGGGGCATTATCTCAGCCCCATGGGTGTGTGTGTGTGTGTGTGTGTGTGTGTGTGTGTGTGTACATATATCACAACTTCTGCAGTAGTAGGTTTCCATATGACTTCTCAAATATTAGTATTAGACCTCTTAGTATTAGTTGTCCCCATATTCCTTTCCTTGACCCCCTCCCCATTTAATCCTCCTGTTCTAGTCTCTCCCTTGTCTTTCCACAGCTATATATTCTATTCCCCCTTCCTTGGAAGATACTCCACTCACCACTTATTTTATACCTAACCCTTGTGGTTATATGGATTTCAGCATGCCTTTCAAAGACTTAAAAGCTAAAATCCACATATAAGAGATAGACACCATATTTGTCTTTTGAGGTCAGTTTTACTGACATCACTCAGGATGATTTTTTTCTAGCTCCATTTATCTGAGCATTTCATGGTTTCATTTTTTTAGACAGCTGAGTAATATTCCATTGTAAAAATGTACTGCGTTTTCTTTATCCATTCATTTCTTGGTGGATATCTAGGCCATTTCCAATTTCTGCCATTATGAATGGCAGCTATCAACATGGGTCAGCAAGTCTCTGTAGTAGGAGGTAGAGTCCCTTGGGAATATACACAAGAGTGGTATACCTGGATCTTGAGATAGATCTACTCCCAGCTCACTAAGGAACCACCACACTGACTTCCATAGTGGCTGTACAAGTTTATACTCTCACCAGAAATGGATGAGCATTTCCCTTACCATCATCACCAGCATGAGCTGTCATTTGTTTATTGATCTTGGCCATTCTGACTGGTGTAAGATAAAAGCTGTAAGTAATTTTGATTTGCATTTCTCTGATGACCAAAGAAGTTGAACATGTCTTATTTGTGCTTCATCTTATAATAATTCTATATTTAATTATATACTCCATTTTTAAATTGGGTTATTTGTTTTCTTTTTATTTATTTTTATTTTATGTGCATTGGGTTTTTTTGCCTGCATATATATCTGTGAGAGGGTGTTGGATCCCATGGAATTGGAGTTACAAGCAGTTGTGTGTTGCCATGTGGGTACTGTGAACTGGACCCAGGTCCTCTGGAAGAGCAGCTAGTGCTCTTAAATGCTGAGCCATTTCTCCAACCCTTGGTTTTTTTAATGTTCAGTTTTTAGTTCTTTATATATTTTAGATATCAACTTTCTACTGGAAGTATAATTGGTAAAGATTTTTTTTCCCATTTGTAGGCTGCCACGCTGTTCATCGCTGTACAGAAGGTTTTCAATTTCATGAGGTTCCATTTATTAATTGTTGTTCTTAGTTCTTGTGCTAACCATGTTCTGTTCAGAAAGTCTTTTCCTGTGCCAATAAGTTCAAGGATACCCCATATTTTCCCTTTTATCATAGTCAGGGTTGAGGTCTTTGATTCATTTGAAGTTGAGTTTTGTGCAAGGCGGTAAATATGGACCTGTTTGCATTCTATATGCAGCTGTCCAGTTTGACCAGCACTGTTTGTTAAAGATGCTTTTTTCTTTTTTACCAGTGTCTATTTCTGACTTCTTGATCAAAAATCAGCTGTCCATAAATGTGTGGACTTATGTCCAGGTCTTCAATTATATTCCATTGAACAACATGTCTGTTTTTATGCTAATACCATGCTGTTTTTATTACTAGCAGTTCTTTTATTATTCAGGATTGTTTTAGCTATCCTGTGTGTGTGTATGTGTGTGTGTGTGTGTGTGTGTGTGTGTGTTTCTGAATGAAACTGAAAATTGTCCTTTCAATTCCCTGTGGAGAGGTGTGTTGGAATTTTGATGAAGATTGCATTGGATCTGTAGACTGCTTTTGGTAGATGAATTTTTGCACTGTATTAATCCTACCAACCCATGAGCATGGAAGATTTTTTTCATCCATTGATATCTTCTTAAATTTCTTTCTCCAGTTCTTAAATCAAGTTATCCCAAGATGTTTTTGAGGCTACCATGAAAGTTATTGTTTCCCTGGTTTCTTTCTCAGTTCATTTTGGTTCATGAAGGAAGGCTACTGATTTTTGTGAGTTAAGTTTGTATCCTGCTACTTTGCTGGAAGTGTTTATCACTGTGGGAGTTTCCTGGTGGAGTCTTACTCCTTCGGTTGTCTTACTGCTCTAGTGAAGATTTCAAGTGCTGTATTGAATGAATATGGAGAGAGTAGACATCCTTATCTTTTTTCCTGGTTCTGGTGGAACCAGGGTTTCTTTGGGTTTCTACCCATTTGGGTTGATGTGGGCTGTGGGCTTACTGGAAATTGTTTTTATTGTATTAAGGTATGTCCCTTGTATCCCTAGTCTCTCCAGGACCTTTACCATGAAGGTATGTTACATTTGTGAAAAATCTTTTCTGCATGTGAGATGATCATGTGGCTTTTGTCTTTTAGTCTGTTTATATGCTGGATTGCTCTTATCAATTTACATATGTTAAGCCATTCCTCCCTCTCTGAGGTTAATCTTACCTGATCATAGAGGATAATCTTTTTGATGTGTTCTTGAATTTGATCTACAAGGATTTTATTGACAATTTTTGCATTCTGCTCCTAAGGGAAACTGGTCTGTAATTTTGTCTTAGTCTATAGACAGCTGTGTGGAAATGTGATTGCACAAAAAGGGTCCAATATGAGGGGAGCAGACTGGGTGGGGGTGGGGATCAGATCTGTGTGCTTGAACCCTTCTTAGCCTCTCTGTTAAGCATTTCTTCTTCTTAAGTAGGGAAGACATCCCACGGAAGATCTCCGTGGGATGAGGGTAGGTCACAGACACCCTTTATACCAGTGCTTACACAAAATCAAGGGAAAGTCAGAGTGGTATTTTTAGATTTTACTACTGACTTCTGGGGAAGTTCTGATTTCTATGACCTACCATGGGGAAGAAGAATTCCAGTGTCTATGGCTTGTCTACTGAAGGGAGGAGGAATGAGAGATGAGAGGCAGGAAGACAAGAGAAAGTCAGAACCTGTGCTTCTGATGTCACTTTAGAGTCTCGTTTTTTCAGAGTCCACCATGTCTCCTGCCACCCAAAGTGGAACCATGCTTTAAGTCTGGTTCGGTATAAATTTCAACTGCTACAAATTAACAAAATCCAGATTCAAAAATCTTCACTATTCTGGTCAGACATTTAGTCACTCGGTAAAGATTTAACATATCAAGGTGTTTTGTGAATGCACAGTAGACACTTCTCAAATCTCACACAAAGTCTAAAATGTTCTCTTGGTTTCCTGTAGTATCTGTATATGTTATCCATGGGTTTGTGGAGCTAACATACTCTTCCAGAAAATATTCTGTGGCTGTGCTCCCTACCTTGAGCAGGATAGAATTAAACTGTCTAATTTTTCAAAACCTCCTGAAATTTTCCAGGTAACTCAGCCCACTGTTCAATAATTCAAACAGTTATCACTAACATGGATATTTCCCTATGGCATTAGTGGTATAAACTGCAGTCTATTTCCCAAGACTCTCATCCAAAACAGAAACCATCACTGCTTCCAAAAAAGCAGAACAGCTGCACTCATCCCCTACTTGCTAGTGTCCAGCTACTCCTTAATTCTCTTGGGATCAATTATAAAATCTCAACAATAAGACAAGGAGCCAGAAAATTAGTCAACTGCTGCTCCACAATGAGAAATCTGTGCATATTTCTATTACGTATTGCTGTGGTTTGGAAGGGTGCCTCCTGGAGATGTATTTTAGGCTTGGTCCCCAGACAGTGACACTAATAAGAGGTTGTGGGATCTTTAAGAGGTAGGACCTCATGAAAAGATGTTAGGTCACTGGGGCTGTGCATTTGAAGAGGATGTCAAAACCCCAGCCCTTCCTTCTCCCTCTTTGCTGACTGGCTGCTATGAAGTGAGCACCTTCCTCTGCCATAGATTCCACTGTGATATATAGCCCTATGCAACAGGCTATTGGCCATGGACCTCCAAATCTATGAACCAAAAAAAAAAAATCTTTCCTTGTTTTAGGATGATTTTCTTCACATATTTTGAGGCAATTATGGAAATCCAGCTACTCCATTGTAAATGTTACAGCTCTGAAGGAAAAGGTATCCTGGTAGTTGGAAACCAAGGATTACCCGTGTTACAGCTCTGAAGGGAAAGGTATTCTGGCAGTTAGAAGCCAAGGAATACCTGCAAATGTTACAGCTCTGTTTCAGTGATGGATGGTTTCCCCGGCAAAGTGTTACAGTCCTTGCTCAGGTAAACTTTTCCTAATACAAGTGTAACAACTCTGCTCCATGAGGGGAGGGTTTCTGCAGTGAGTGAAACTGTTACAGCTTTGCTCTGCTCTGCTCAGGAGAAAGGTTACAGCCCTACTTAGCTTCCCTGGAATGTAACAATTAGACTCCGGCAAGGCAAAGTTTCCCCAGCCAAAATGTTACAGTTCTCCTCTGGCTCCACTCTGCTCCACTCTGGTGAGAATCCTTTCAGCTCTGCTCTGCTAAGGGAGTTTCCCTGTGGAAATATATCAGTTCTGCTCTGTTCCAGCAAAAGCAAGTTATTACAACTAACCTCACTCAAGAGATTTCTTAGGAGGGAAGAATCCAGGCAAGCAGCTGCCTCTGCCATGGTGGAAAAAGGCAGTCTCAAACTGAACAGGTACAGGGTTTATGTAAGGTTTCTTGGGGTGGGGAGTTTCCCAAGGTGAAGATTTTCAGGGTAGGATTGGTAGGATCTCGATTCCTGAGTTTAAAACAAGCTCAGAGATTGGTTAGAATTTGTGCTCAGGGACTGGTTGGATTTCATGCTCTGAGATTGGTTGAATTTCAATTCCTGAGTTAGAGGAATAAAGACAGGGTGTTTCTTTGGCTCTGGTCTCGGGGCCAGGGTATTCTTTCACTGGCCATTTTTATCCTACATCCATACCTACCTCTGCATCTCTCAACCTACACTCTTCTGAGATTTTAGAGCAGAGAAACTGCTCTGTGCATGTGGCATGTTTATCAGCATCCCTGGCCTCTACCTACTAGATGTCAGTAACACTGTCTACATTCTGATAATCTCCAGCCAGATGTAGATGGGGCTACCTGTAGTCTGAGCTACATGGGACACATATTAGTCAGGATTCTGTAGAGGAACATAACTAACTGAAAGGGATGTGCTAGATTGGTTTACACAATAAGATCTAGGTGGTCCAACACTGGCTCCCTTGCACTTGAGAGGCCAAGCATTGGAAGTTGCTTTGCCCATACAGGTGGAGGTCTCAGCAATCTCAAAATGGCACTAAAAGCCTGGAGGATTTCTGGGGAGCTGCTTGTCTTCGGTCTCCTTTGGAAGTCCAGAGTAGCTGGTTATATCAGTAAAGGAACACCGCAGTGGCGACAATGTAGACGGACTCGACAGCAAGAGTGAAGGCAAGCACAGGCGATGCTTCCTTCTTCCATGTCCTTTCCATCCTTGCTCTCCAGATTCAGCCTTTGAATCACACCATCATCAGCAAGAAGACTCCAGAGCCGCGCAGAGCCCAGCGGCTTGCCTCCTCCCTGTGCACAGTCCACACAGATCCCACCATACAATGTGGTCATACAAAAATGGCAATAACTTGCTCTTTGACAGAAAAAAAAAAAAAAGCTGGTACTCACCAAGTTCCTTGTTTCTCACTTGGTAGTCAGTAGATGCGATTGTTCATCTCTTTTAACAGTTACCCAATCTCAAAGAACTTCCAAGAAAGAGAAGATTTAAACTGTTCAGGGGAAAAAAAATTTTTTTCTACTGTCTAAGCAAACAACCGGCAGAGTGAGGAGACAGCCTACAGAGCAGGAGAGAGTCTCTGCCAAGGGATTCATGGCTAGAGTCTAAAAAGTACTCCAGAAATCAAACACCCAAAAACCTCCCATCAACAAGGAGCAAATGTAGATGGGCATGGATACATGGCATGCCTTTCATCTCAGCACTCAAGAGGCAGAAGCAGGCAGATCTCTGTCAATTCAAGACCAGTGAGAGCTACATAGTGAGACCCTGTCTCATAGAAAGGGAGGGAGGGACGTACAGACAGACAGATGGATGAACAGATGGACGAAAGACAGGCAAGTGGCTAACCTATATTTGAAAAAAAATGTCCAATAGTCTTGTCATAGAGAGACTACAAATTAAAATGACTTTGAGAGTCTATTTCAACTCAATCATAATAATTATTTTCAACTGCTTGCTGCTGGTAGGAATAAGAACAACTTCCAATTTTCTGGAAGTTCCTCGGAAAACTAAAAACTAGAACTACCATATAACCTAACTATTCTACTCGTGGGCATACACCCAACAGAATCATCAGCATATCACAGAGACACAAGAACATCCCTGTCTTCCATGTTTGTTGGAACACTAGTCACAACAGCCAAGGTATAGAATCAGCTTAAATGATCATTAATAGATGGAGACAAACATTACCTTGATAAATGGAATTATGTAACTCAACAAAATGAATGGAACTGGAAGCCATCGTGTCAAATAAAATAATCCAGTCTCAAAAGGATGATTATTGCCTATCTCTCTCATCTGAAGAATCAAGATGTAATTATGACACACACACACACTCAGATGTAAGACATAAAAGCAGAGAATGATGGGGCTGGAAGAAACAATCAAAAGGAATGGGAGAAAGAACAAAAGACGGTAATGGAGAATGGAAAGATAAATATCACTTTGTCTCTCTCTCACATACAGAACCTAGATTTAATGATATGCTAGGGCATGAAAGCACAAGGGAGATATTTGGGTGGGAGGAAAGCCATTGAGTTATTGTGCTCACTGATTTTTTTCACATTTCACAAAGCTAAGATTGAGGCTTTCAGAAAATCACAGATCTATGGAGGTGATGGATGAGGGCTAGGGGCCGTAGTCCATGGAGTCCCAACACTGACTGCTTTTCTTCCACCACACCAGGGACAGGTGTGCTTTGCAAATATTTGTGTAACAATTAAGCATCCAACATTAAGACAAGTGGCTGCAAATTCTGAACTAATGGCTTGTGTATTAACAAAGAAAGATTGCTTCTTTTTCTAACATAAATTGCAAGATTGTAACATGCAAACTGGAACAGCAGGAAAACGGTCACGAGATGCACTTGCCTTTTCAATAGAAAATTGATATTATTATAAAATTCTACAATACTGTTAAAGGCTTTCCTCTGCTTCAGTGATATTATTGAATTGACGTAAGCTTGACACATGAAATTAAATGACAAATGAAATTTACCGTCAGGCCAAAGGAACCTCAGAACTGTGACTATTCATTCATGGAAAACCAAGGTACAAAGCCTGCTGGGTGTCTTAATGTTTAGTGGGGCCTTTCTTCCACAGAGGAAAGGCAAGCTCTCTCCTCCATAGCTTGGGGATGCTGACATGGTATTTACAGGAAGCAGAAGGGCCCAGGCTCTGCTGTAGCTGCTCCTCCCCAGCTTATGTGGAGAATGTGAACTCAAGGCTACAGGGCTACTGGGGCCCATCCTGTCACACAGAGCACAACATACCTACATGCCAGTCCCACAAAGTCCCTGTGCCCAATGTGTCTCTTTGCTTCCATCTAACTAGACACGAGGAAAGACGTAATAGTTCAGGGAGGTCTCTACTCTCAGTTGATCTAATCAGGCCATCAAGAATCCCACCAATTCTGCAACCTCCTGCTACCTTAGTACTGTAGCCTCCATCTCTTCCTGGTGACCCTGTCATCCTTTCAAATAGATTGCCAACCTGAGGTTTCTCTACAAAAGGAAATTGTGTGGAAATAGGATACTCACCTTGCTTGCTTGCTTGCTTGCTTGCTTGCTTGCTTGCTTGCTTGTTTTGTTTGAGATAGCATCTCACTATGTAGCTCTGACTGTCCTGGAACTCACTGTGTAGACCAGACTGACCTCAGAACCTCAGAGATTCTCCTGCCTCTGCCTACATGGCATCTCGTGATGGAGGCTGGAATATGGAAGGCACGGCAACAGTGACATTTATCTTGTTCCAGGACTGCTAGCTCCTCCTAGGACTCCCTCCACTTCCTAGGGAGTCCCACAGGCAGTCTCTGTGGCCAGAAGAATGCGCTGTAGCCACCTGAAAGTGAGAAGGCTAGGAAAGGTGTTCTTTCTAGACTCTTAGTGGGAGGCAGTGAGAGGGCAGGGTTTCTGGGATAGCCACGTAACCAGCAAGGCAACAGAGCCAGCCACACTGTGTCTAACAGTAATATGAGTTTATTATACATACTATCATGAAACCTTTCATTCCTAGTTTCAGATCTTATTATTCTATTCATAATCTTTTGGTTTTTTTGGTTTTTTTTTTTTTTTTTTTTTTTTTGAGACTGGGTTTCTCTGTGTAGTTTTGGTGCCTGTCCTGGAACTCACTTTGTAGACTAGGCTGGCCTTGAACTCACAGAGATCCGCCTGCCTCTGCCTCCTAAGGACTGGGCCACCACTGCCCGGCTTCTATTCATAATCTTTTAAGATGGGAAATCACTTTCACTGTCTAACTTACCAAGTTCAGCTTAAGTTGAATGAACTGAGCTCCTTACAAACCCCTTCACAAATACATTGAGCTATTGTTTGAAGAAAATCTTACACGTAAACTAACTTTATTTTATATGATTTAAATGTTTGCTTAAAATTCTAGAAAATCTAATAAAATGAATTTTAAATATAGCAAATGTCAACTTTTCTTAAGCATTTCAATGCTGCTTATATATTTCTTTTTTGCTGCTTATATATTTCATTCCATTTTTTAATTAAAGTGCACATGTAGAACCAGATGCAGTGATTTTTATTTGTAATCATAGGTGCTTGAGAATCTGAGGTAAGAAAATAAGAGTTCAAAATTAGCTTTGGCAATATAAGAAGACTATGTCTCAAAAAGAGAAGGAAAGAAAGAAAGAAAGAAAGAAAGAAAGAAAGAAAGAAAGAAAGAGAGAGAGAAAGAAAGAAAGGGTGAATATAGCTGGAGTTGGAGAGATGCTTCAGCAGTTAAGAAATTATAAGCATACTGTTCTTCCAGGGCACTGAAATTTGTTTCCTGTACTATGGCTGGACAGCTCACAACTGCCTGTAGCTTCAGCTCCAGGCTGCCAACAGCCTTTGCTGGCCTCCTCAACATCCACATATGTATGACAGACAGATACACACACATGTATATAAATAATTTTTATATATATATATATATATATATATATATATATATATATATATCCTTCAAGGAGAGAATTGTACAAGTCAGCCAGAGCTTCATCTCATACAAACAAGTAGAGATATGTGTGTGTGTGTGTGTGTGTGCGCACACGCGCGCACGCACACGCTTATGTGCTCTTGCCACAACATACATGTGAAGGTCAGAGAACAACTTGCAAGGGTGGGTCCCCGCTTGGAAGCTAGGTCATCAGGCTTGGTGGTAAGCACCTTTATCCACTAAGCCAGCTCACTGGCCCAAAGAGATCTTTAAGAGAACAAATAGTCAATAAGAAAGTCCGTGTTATCTCTGCCTGTGTACATCTGATGTGGGTCTCTATCCATCCTCTGGGGCTATCCTTGTTACTGTTCTATTGCTGTGAAGAGACACCATGACCAAGGCAACTCATAAAATAAAGCCTTTAATTGCGGCTTGCTTATAGTTTTAGAGGATTAGTTCATTATCATTATGATGGGGAGCAGACAGGCATGGTGCTGGGAGCAGCAGCTGAGAGCTTTGCATCCTGATCCATAGGCAGCAAGCAAAGAGAGAGACATTGGGCCTGGCACTGGCTTTTGAAACCTCAAAGCCCACCCCCAGTAACACACTTCCTCCAACAAGACCACACCTCCTAATCCTTCCCAAACATTTCCACGCCCTGGTGACTAAACATTCAAATATATGTGGCTATGGGGGTCATTGTCAGTCAAACCACCAAGGGGCTGTGTATACCCCCAGGAAAGGGATTTATCAGAGGTTAGCCTTGGTCTCTCTCCTAGGAGTAGTCTGGCCCCAAAGAGGGAGCTGATACCAGCTTTAGTTCCCAGACATTTCTGCTGTTAGTCAGATAAATGAGCTCTGAGAAGGCACATTTCCCCATCTGTTGAGTCCCAAATGTCTTCAGCTCAAAATATCAACTCTGGAACTCCAAGTAAATCCCCACACCTGTTAAAGGATAATTTAACAAGAATTGGGAAGAAGAAGAGATTAGAAGTCATGAGTCATACAGATATAAAATCAAAATATCTCAAAGATTTTATTTAACTCATTTACTAATGAGAGAACCAGTGGTAATTCAGGAGACATTGTGTATTCGTGTGTGTGTGTGTGTGTGTGTGTGTGTGTGTGTGTGTGTGTGTTTAGCCAATAGGAACGATGGAATAAAAGCATACAAAATCAACCAATACCGTGAAACAATAGTTAATTTATCTCACCATCTCATTCCTGCCACAGAAAAATCTATATTTCTAGGGACAATGGTTATTTGCATTTTTATATGCCAAAGCTGAAAAAAAAAGGAAAAAAATGTGAAGTCAAGATAACTCCATTCATTGATCTTGTGTGTTTTTCCCATCTCAAAGTCTTTCACTTTTTTTTTTTTCTGTCACATTGCTGTGCTGGAATAAAGCTAGGCACCATGAAGCACCTGGATAGTCAGGTGACAGGTAGGCTGACATGCTTTCCTATGGATGGTTACTTGGCAAATCTTTGGGTAACTTTCCAGAGAGGTTCATTTTCCTGTCTTGTATCTGTCAGCCCCACGACAACATGGCTTCCACTGCTGTAAGTAGATGATGCCATGATCTCAGGGAAGCTTTCTTCCCACGTCTTTAGATGTTGCCTCCAGCGTCTTCAGAGCACTGCTTCCTGGCCCTTTGTCCTGAACAATCATGTCCTAACACCATTTGGTGGCCCCCGGAAAGGTGTTCTGTGTTGGGATGTAAGGAGTGACAGGTAGAGGAGCATGTTAGAGACGCTCAGCCGTGAAAGCCGTCCACAGTGAGGAGTAGACTGTCAGTGTAATGACATTGAAGTTATATAAAGAAGATTCTACACTGTTAGAAAAGCAGGGAGGGAAAGTTAATGAGAGAAAATCAGACTTAGTCTTATGACACTGCATAGGAGGAGGGACTCATTCATATTCAGTATGGTGAGATGTACTGATAAGTAAATACAGATGTCTGCACGCACAGGTCTGAATAACCACACCGTCCCAGTCCATCCACTGAGGACACTGGGCACAGCAACATCCCAGTAACAACATGTGTACCCAGAGTCCTTATCTTGGTTTCTAAATATGATTCGACCCTGGGAGGAGCCAGAACTCAGAGAAATGGTGGATTTTAAACCAAAGCAGGCAAAATAGATGATTCTGAAAAAGTCATTTAGTGCCCAAAAGTATGGAAGTCCTCAGAGACCAGTGGGTTCTGCTGAGGCTCTAGAGAATCAAAGCCGGGTTGAGGTTGCTCCTACTGCCAAAGATGGAGAAATTTGGGGGCAGCAGGACCAAGGGACCAGCAAGATGGCCCAGCAGGTTAAGGCACTTGTCACCAGTTCAATTCCTGGAACCTACGCAGTGGAAGCAGACAACTGGCTGCACAGAGTTGACCTCTGCCCTCCCCACGGGTGCCCTGGTACACTTGCCCACTCATCTCCACATCACGCACATACACACAACAATAACGATGTCTAAAGGAAGCAAAGGTGGTTCCAGACAAAACTAAAGACGTAATAAATCATCTCAAGGGCTGAGTCCAAACTAGACCCATCTACTTAAAGGATATTTGGAAGCCCCAGCTTGAATAGAAGCTGAGGATCCCGTGGGAATGGCAAGTCAATGTTAATCTGATTTTGACGGCTGTGTCATGTAGTGGGAGAATGCCTTTGCATGTAGGGAACATGTAGCAAATGTCTGAGGGTAGTATCAGGCGAGAACTTTACTCTCAGATAGTCTGGGGAGATAAAAAGATTCTTATCCCATATTTGCAGGTTCTCTGACAGTTTGAGAATTGAAAATTATAAACTAACATTAATCTAATATTAATTATATTACAATTATAATATCTAAGGCTTTTAATGTATCTATTGATCATAATGTTATGGAAATAGGCTAATTTCATGGTACTGTCATTGAAAAGCTGTATCCACATTGAATATAAATTTAAATTTAAGAGATAAGATGTAGGCTGGGAATTTATTCCATAGCAGAGTATATGTTTAGCATTCTAGAGGCCCTGCGCTTAACCCTAGTACCATCAACAACAAACGGAGCATAAAAACATAGTAATAACAAAAACAAATGGCTCAGAATATTCCAACCAGTGGCATGGAAGCACAGCCATGTTCATCCAGCTAAAACTTGAAACAGTTGCTGGGGCTGGAGACTGACAATTTCTCAATGAAGTTTTGTTTGGTGTTTTTCATCTTGATCTTTAAAGTTCATTCTTTAAAGCTTAATAAAGAAGATATTAAAGTTCAGGGTCAACATGAATGTGCTCCTGAGATCTCTGTTCTGGGATTCACAATTCTTAGTTTCCACTGTGGTTTAATCAACTATTGGAGGGGAGTGATGAATTGATGAATTTTAAGATAATTTCACAAATGAGAATAGTATTTACACCAGTGTATGACACTGGTGTTATGATTCCATTGCCGGAGGTGGGGGGAAGGGAGGCTGCTTGTGTGTTTTTCTGTATAGGAGAACGGGGTGGGGGGAGCTGCATGTGTGTATTTCTGTACAGGAGAACATATGCATGAGTGCAGGTGCCCACAGGGGCCAGTGGTGTTGGATCTCCATAGAACTGGAGTTACAGCACGCTGTGAGCCACCTTACTTGGGTGCTTGGAACCAAACTCAGGTCCTCTGGAAGAGCAATGTGCTCTTAGCCACAGAGCCATCTCTCCAGGTCCTGGAGTATTGTTTTATGAGTCTCAACATTACAATCATGATGGATACATTTGCCAAAATCCCATTTGTCAAGACCAAGAATGACCTATGCTCTAAATGACAGGCAGCGATGATGTGTTGGTTCATCTCGTCTAACAAATGCGCCACACCAGGGAGGCCTGATGGTGTGGTGGGAGAGGCCCTGCTTGCGTGGGTATAGAAGCTTGTGGGAAAGGTGCCCTCCATTCTTTTTTCTGTGCACTGAAAATAGCTCTAAAGAATAATGTCTACTTTACCCTCAATGTGCTTACCCTTCAAAGTCAGAGTTTCTAGACCTCTCAGTTCTTTCAATGGCTTCAAGACAAAGGTGCTTCCTCTAAGTTTACTCCATACACTTTCTTCCAAGTATCTGTGAGACAGTTGTTACTTCTTGTGTTTACATCTTTAATTTTCCTATTCAGCAGATCTCTTTCCAAACCCCTCAAAGGGCAAACAATGGCAGGGTCTTCGTTACAATTGGTTTCTTTCTTATCATCATAAGATATAAAAGCACACACAAGAATTTGAGACCCAAGATGTAATGGCCTTTGGTTAACTGCCTTTGGTTTAAATTGGGGTCTGGCAGGGACAATTAATGTGCCCAATTCTTTAAAGTTTCAAAGTTCCCATAGTCCTCCTTGTTCTGCTGTGTGCTCATAAAGGTAGAAGGCATTTAATTTTAGATTGGCCTGGGATATTCAGAACATATTCTCTCCTGATAACACGATTTCAAATAGTAACTAATTTTCTATCAATCAGTAAATAAATGTTTGCCTAGTAAGAATAAAATCTCACCTGGAAGTAAGACAGTATAGTCTGAGGCAGGATTTCCAACAAGACTGCCTTCTAGCTCTCCAAGGAAAGGTGTGAAGAGAGAGAATGGTGCCTCAGGGGTCCCAGGAACTAGAGAAGGGATGGGACAGGGAAGCAGGGCTGGAGATGGAGGATGGGTTGGTGGGTCTAATGCCGAGCAGAGTAAGAAGCTGCATGGCAAGGCTCTGGTAAAGGATGGAACCGAGGGGCATGTGCTCCATGTCTCCTCTCACCCCTAGCACATCCCAGGAGACTGAGTAAAGGCACAGCCTTGCCCCTAGCAGTTCAGGGCGCTTCCGCTGTCTCTTCTAACTGTGATGTGATGTGGTGTGTGTGTGTGTGTGTGTGTGTGTGTGTGTGTGTGTGTGAAATGTGTCTATTTTCTCCCCTCTGCCCACTCCACCCTAGACTAAACTCCATCGTCTTTCAGTTGGATGGCCACAGTCTCCTCAGCAGCAGTCTATCTCCTACTCTCACCCTCTGAGATCTGTGACCTAGCTTCGGCAGCCACGAGGATGTAAAGAGAGAAAGCACATGCCCTCTCTGGCTGCAGGGCCAGGTCCCTGCCTGAAGGGCCAGGCCCACCTTCTGTTTCCCTTGCATTTTCTTTTTTTTTCTTTCCGTTTTTCGAGACAGGGTTTCTCTGTGTAGCTTTGCGCCTGTCCTGGATCTCGCTCCGTAGACCATCCCTTGCATTTTAAATAAAGGTCAAAATCGTCCCCTTTGTCTGTCTTCTCAGCCCCAGCTCAAGCCACACGTGCCTGCTCACTGTGCTCCATCACAACCCTCTCAAGGTACATGGTGGTCAGCCTAAACTCACTCACCGCCGCACGCACTCCTGCCACCCCCCTGCTCCACTGATTCCACTCTACATTCTGCTCTCTGCTTACTCAGACCGCTTTCTCAGAGGCCTCCTGTACAGATCCCAGCAGCTCGTGTCCACAACAGCACAGGTCTCATTTCACTGTGCACCTCTCAGTTTGGAATTATTTTATTGACTCGTTCGGGTGAGTCCTCCCAACAGACAGCGGTCCCGGCCAGGACAGCAGCTGGGCTCTAGCCAATGCCCTGGCCAGTCTTGCCAGAGCCTCACATTTAGGACTGCAAAATGAGCATGGGGCACATGCTTCTTGATGCCCTCCAACCAGAGAAGCCTTGATTCTGAGCCCACAGTGAAGATACACTAAGTTCTTGATTAAAAAAATAAATAAAAGCTGAAAGCTTTCCACGGAAGAGAGGAACAGGGCTGAAGATAAAATACAAGCCTACTTTCATTAAAAGGCGGGGCTGAGAAAACATTTCTAGAGTTGAGAACTGGAAACACGGTTTAGTGGCGGAATGCTTGCCTAGTATACAGTAGGTTGTAGGTCCAATCCCCACCACTTCGGCACTCACAGACGAGTGGGGGCAGTGGACAAAGAAAAAGAGGCTGGCAACAGAATGGTAGGAAGAGAAGCGGGTGAGAGCATCCTCGTGAGGCGGAGGCTCTGGAAAGCAGCCACGGCCATAGTGGACGACAACGCCGGATCGGTGCTAACCAGACCAGGGGACAAATGTGTGGGAACTACACGGGGGACTGCCTTTGGTGCTATATGTGTATTAACCTTCTCCAAACGTCCTCTCTCTCTCTCTCCCCCTCCCCCCAGTCACTCCTGGGAGTGCACAGGATGTCAGCTGCCCCCTTGGCTCCTTCCCCTGTGGGAACATCACCAGGTGCTTGCCTCAGCTGCTTCACTGTAACGGTGTGGACGACTGCGGGAACCAAGCCGATGAGGACAACTGTGGTGAGTGGCGAGCCGCCGCCGAGCCGCAGCCAGCAAGGCCTGGCCTCTCCAACCGGAGAGAACTGAATGCAGAGGGCATGTGGACCAACAGCTGGTTTGCTTCAGTGTCCGCTCTGTGAAAGGACCAGAATGGGCACAAGACACCCCAAGACCAAGTTCTCAGCACCAAGGAGATTTATTGGCCCTGGAGGGACAAAGACATGCTGAGAGAGAGAGAGAGAGAGAGAGAGAGAGAGAGAGAGAGAGAGAGAGAGAGCGAGAGAGAGCAGACCGATGTATCCCATAGGCAAATGGTGGTTTATAAAGGGAATAGGGGAAACTCTGTGTTAGGATGAGTGGTTTGTTTTGATTGGGCATGTTAATTGGGGTATCTAAAAGGGGGCTTTTGATTGCTAGACTTCAATACTTTGATAGTTGGACCTTGGTAGTCAGCCTCAGGAGAAGGAAGTGGCCACAAAAGGGAACAGACGTTGGTGGCTTACCTTGGTGGCTAGCTTTAGGAATGTAATCTAACAGTTTAGCAAGGCAGAGGGACTGGGAGAGAAGGGCAAGGGCTGCCAGAGCCATGTTTGCCACGCTTGGGTCTGCTAGAGCCCTCCACCTCCCCGGTACTGTTAATACAGTGATGAACTGTCACATCCAGCTCCCACTGTTTTATAGGGAATACTGTTGCTCTCAGTATTTCAGATAAGTAGTTATTCGGCACCATCAAGTGTTTTTAAGCCAAGAAACCTGCAGTGCTCGTCTTTGAGGCACCATGGCGTCAAAATCGAGAGCATGGTCTCCGGAGACTGAGCCTAGGAATGGCTTTCACCAATTATGCAAACTTTTGAGAACACTTCGTAGCCTCTTCATGCCTCAGTTTCCTCATTTTGTACAAGGGTTTAATGGCTGGGTGGTGGTGGCACATGCCTTTAATCCCAGCACTTGGGAGGCAGAGCCAGGCTGATCTCTGTGAGCTCGAGGCCAGCCTGGTCTACAGAGCGAGATCCAGGACAGCACCAAAACTACACAGACAAACTCTGTCTTGAAAAAAAAAGGGGGGGAGTAATGATTGTACCTACTGTGAGACTTTGGGAAGATTAAGTATAAAGGATTAGGAGAGTGCCAGGCGTATGACCGGGACTCTCACAACATGTTAGAGACTGTTGTTCTACTTAACGCGGCTGGGGAGGAAATGTGAGAAATCCTGAAAACAGAAGTGGGTAAGTGGGACTCACTTTTCCCAGCAACAACCTGCCCTACGACCTTACAAGGCCAGCAAGTGAGGCTGTTGGCCAAGTCAAATATTTAGGAAAATAGCTTACAGTTGATACCTTTGTTCAAATTCCTGAAACTTTAGAGTACAAATTTATCAAAACAACTTGAATGCCCTGAAGCTGGTTCACTGCAAAAGGAATCTGTTAGTCAATACACAAGTTAATAATATTCTCACTTGTGGGAAAATACACTATTTTTGGAAGACGAAAACATACCTACAATGCTAGCATTGGATGCGCTGTGTACATGATTAGCCTGCGGGAGGCCTTGCTGCCGGACTCTGGGTGTTCCAGTTTCATGAGGCACCAACCTGAATGGATTAAACTTTCTTGACAAATAGACCTGGAAGGAGACAGAGCTTTAAAAACCTCCATTCTGTGTAAACCTCACTTAGTTTATGTCACAGAAGTAATGCTTGGGCCTCCAGAAACAGGTCATTTCTTGTAAATGAATTTTATAATCACAAACCTAAGTCATTGTCCTCAGGGGGTATGAAATAACTATTTTCACCCAACTCCTTGCCTGTGGGAATCCCAGTACAATAGCCAAGAACTGCAACGCCCTAACAAGGTCCTCAGTCTCCCTTCCTAAGCCTCCTCTGGCTGAGCGTCTCACCTGGGCTGAGGTGCGGAAGAGCAAGCTGCGATTTCTCTTACTTTGTGACAGTTCACATCTGTTCATTTGATTACCATGCCAAGTGGACAGAAGCGAAGCTGGATTTAGGCAAGCCGTCAGTCAGTCACCAAGGCACACTCTTCAGCCTCGGGCTTTTACAGTTTGGTTTGGTTTGGTTTTGCTTCGTCTTGTTTTTTGTTTGATACCTTCCCCTGGTTGTATTTTCACAACTTCTCAGTCTGGAACACTCTCTGTACATGGGTAGTAAGTGAAATGCGGACACTTAAACTGGTGAGCGGAAACTACGCACACCTTGGAGGGAGAGGTGCGCAAACATGTCAAAGAATCGCACTTGCTTAAACTAACCGAATGTCGCACCGTTCTTAAAAGTGAAAATGTAGCAGTGGTCTGCATGCTGCCAGGCACTTTCCTCTGCACCTGCTTGTTGTTTGGACACAGTCCTAGGTGGAGTCCCATCAAGTGGGACGGTTCCAGGAAGCACAAGCCTGGCAGCTCTCTCAAATTCACCAGTAAAGGTGGATTTCAGCATAAAGGAAACTCGAGCTTTCGTGGCAATCTTAAAGAGACCATATTAAAGAATAAAAATAGTAGTAATAATAAGTAGCAGTCCTTGTGGTGATAATCTTTAGTCCAGTGCTTTCCTCAAAACCCCCCAGTCAGCAACTCATACAAAGACAATAAGGCATTCAATACAGCTGGCTCAGCCTCCAAGATTTCTACTTCAATGCCGGAATGAGGGGCGGTAAATGACCCTTCTTCTCCTTTTTAGAAAATGGGATGAAAGAGCACCTACAGCCACAGGTTGGTAAAAGGATTCACTGAAGGCTGGGGACATAGCTTGGTAGTCAAAGCACTTGCAACTCTAAGTTCAGTTCCCTGCACCCATGTCAGGTACCTCAGAACCAGCTCTAACTCCAGCTCCAGGGGATGTGACTCCTTCCAAGGGTGAGAGAGAGAGAGAGAGAGAGAGAGAGAGAGAGAGAGAGAGAGAGAGAGAGAGAGAGAGAATCTTTTCTAAGAGGATTAAATAAGATGCTATATATGGGAGGTGTTTAGCAGAAGATAGATAACGATGCATTTTTTGCCCCCCCCCCAGGTTCATGCATGAGAATCCTACCCTCTAAACATGTTGAAATGTTAATCTGATCCTCTAAGATGTCCAAATGCATGTTGCTGCTGTCTGTCCATGCCAGAGCAGGCTGGAACGCTCAGAAAGGACAGCAGAATTCCATCACCATCTGTGGAGTCAGGTGATAAAGACTAGGAGCTTGAGTTATTTCTGCCTCTTGTTGTTCTAATTTCCCTGGCCAGCTGTGGTTTTTTTATTTCTTCCCTTTATGGTATCTGGATAATTTATGCTTCCAAGGCTGCTCACTTTTAAGACATCCATATTTAAATGCTTGCTAATGCTAATTAAATTAAACCAGAAATTTGGTCTTTTCAGAATATGTAAACTTCATGAATATTTGATGAAGCAGTATTAGATGTATTTCCAACTAGGTAAAATAAATTTTTTTAGCCTAACTAGATGAGATGAATCCATGATCATTTGTGATTAAAAATATATTGTCAAATAAAATGTCCTTTTTTAGTGGAAGAGGACCAAGGTAAAACTTAACTCAAGATTCCAGCATTCAGGAGGCAGAGGCAGCCAGATCTTTGCAAGTTGGAGGCCAGTATGGTCTATAATTACGATGGCTAATGTCAGCTTGAAAGGATCTAGAATTATCTGGGGGAAAAGCCTCTGGGAACACCTGGGAGGGGGTTTCCAGACGGAGTTAATTGAGGTGAGATCACCTACCCTAAATATGTAAAGCACCTTTCCATGTCTGAGGTTCCAACTACATAAGCAAGCTGTGGGCAAGCACTGACCTCTCTCTTTCCTGGATAGTGTTACAACATGACCAGCTGCCTCAGACTCCTGCAGACGATTCCTGACCCAACACACTGGATTGTACCCTCACCCTGTGAGCCAAAAGAAGCCCTTCCTTCTTTAAATTGCTTTCACTAAATATTTTGTCATAGCAGTGAACATTAAAGGTAACTGATACACGAACTAGAGAGATGAATTAGCAATTACGAGCTCTCGCTGCTCTTCCAGAGGACCAGTTTGATCCTGGTACCTACATCAGATGGCTGACAACTGCCTGTAACTCCAGCTTCAGGAAATCTGACTCCCCCTTCTGGACAGACAGACAGACAGACAGACACACACACACACACACACACACACACACACACACACACACACCCCACATGCACACATGTAGCTAATAAAGAAATGGATGCCAGGAAGTGGCATCTTTGCTGTGATAAACATGCCCACGTGGTTTATAGACTTTTAAAACTGGTTTGTGGGAGGAATGTGGAAGAGTTTGCAGGTACAGGATAATGAAGTCCCAGAACACTGTGAGCAGAACTTCACAGGCCATTCTGGTGGGAGTTTGGGAGACCAGAATGCCAAGGAAAAGGTGAACAGGGGAGGCCCAGCTCCTGAGGTTTCAGGAAGAACTAGGCTACAAGTCATTTTGGAAAAGATTCTGATTTCATTCTGCCCGTGTCCTGATCTTAACTCTGATCAAACCTCTAAGATGTCCAGGTATGTGCTGCTGTCTGTCTGTCCATGCCAGAATAGTCTGGAACACTCAGGAAGGACAGCAGAATTTCATCATCATCATTGGTAGAGTCAGGGGATAAAAGGTAGGAGTACTGCTGAATTCCAAAGTAGTGGACTTTCTTGTTGAGCAATGGAAATTCCAAAGTCGCATAGCATTCAGGCTGCAGCATGGCAACGGCTCACTCTCTTACCCAGACCTGTAGTGAAAGAGAGAAGAAAGATGTGAAAACTCTGAATCTGGCAAGAAAAGGAGTTTGAGGTTGTGGACAAAAACAGCATAGCAAAAGCAGCTGTAGTATATAAAAAGATTAGCACCATAAAAGATGAACATCATGTTGTGCAATGGGACAATAGGAAAGGTGCCTTAAGCAAGATCCTACCAATGAAATCTCCAGCTTGTAAAACACAAATAAATTTGGAAGGGGACAGCCTAAACTAGGAATGCTTAGTTTCTTGTTCACGAGCAATCACCTAAAAACAGTTACCCAAGGGTCAGCAGTACACAGCAGTGGCTACAGCTATGGTCCAAGAGAACTAGACTAACCTGGAGCTGGCAGCAGCATCTGTGTGGTACTGATTTTATAGGCATGAAAGATGCAAGAGTGAGGGAGTTGTATAGGCTTGCAGCAAGGTCCTTAAATGCAGATCGAGCATCTAACTGTGCGAGGGTTGGAGTCTCTGTACGGAAATTCTGAAAAGCAACTGCATGAAGCCGGAAAGGTAGAGCTTTCACTGTAGTGGAGATTCCGGGATTCTAGAAATGCCAGAACCATGGGGTGTCCACTAAGGAAAGCTGCAAACAGAGGGTAGAGGCAACCCAAGAAAGAATATGCGTGCTGTAAGTGGCAGAGCTGTAGAAACAAGGCTAATAAACCCTTTTGGAGTCTAGATGATTCCATCAAAAGTCCCAGTGACCAAACAGTGAGCTGCAGGATTTGATGATTTCCCTTCTGGGCTTTGGTCTGCTTTGGTTCCCTCTTTCCTTGCTCTGCCCCCACTCTTCCCATTGGAATGGGGATGTTTAGTCTGTGCAACTGTATATTAGAAGTAAGTGGGGTTTTTTTTATTTTATAAGAGCTCACAGTTAAGAAATTGTCTTGAGTCTCAGATGAGACTTGAACTTTGGACTTTCAAACAGTGTTGAAACTGTTAAAGACTATGGAGGACTTTTGTCATTGGAGTAAATGCATTTTCCATTATCAGATGGTCATAAGCCTATGAGTACAAAAAGTGGATGGTGTAGCTTCAAAGTGATACATGTGTGTGTCAAGCTTAGAAGAGACAGATTCGCGATGGTTAACATTGATTATCAACTTGAAAGGCTCTAGAATTACCGAAGAGGAAAGTTTCTAGGTATGTCTGTGAGGTAGTTTCTAGATTGAGTTCACTGAAGTAGGAAGATCCACCCTGACTGTGTGGATACCATTCCATGGGCTAGGGTCCCAAACTGGATAAAAAGAAGAAAGCAGACTGAGTGCCAGTACCCATCTCTGTCTGCTTGGAGATGCAAGGTAACCAGCTGGCATAAGCTTCTGACATGCCTTTCATGCCATGATGAGTTTCACCCTTGAACTGTGACGCAAAATAAACCCTTACTTCTTTAAGCTGGTTGTGTGTGTGTGTGTGTGTGTGTGTGTGTGTGTGTGTGTGTGTGTGGTCTTTCATCCAAAAAATAAGAAAAGTAACTAACACAATAACCAAGTATGAGGAATAAAATACCATTGGACATTTCCATGAGCATAATTCAAGGAAAAAAAATACATTTAGAACCTTTCAGTTGAATTCATGGGAATCCCCTTCTTTTTAAAAATTTAAGTAGTATATAGATTACATATGTAATTTGCTTAGATAGGAAAGCCTATTTCTCCAAGTTCTAGTATTTAATATAGTTGCCATATCATTTCTGTATTTTTTACCATGTCACTAACACAGTTTACATCTCTTCCGAGATGTTTCATAAACACAATCTAAGTATAAACCAAAACAAAACTCGGAAGTCATCAGAGCAGAAATTTGGTGTGTCAGTTGTAAATCAGAGAAAGAAAAACCTTTCTTTTTTTAGATAGAATGATCAGACACTTGGAGAATGTACCTTTGTAAACACCGAGGGAATCTGATTACAAAATATTGACAGTTCTCATTTAGAAATCACATATGCTCATTTCAAACCAAATGCCAACTCAGTAGCAAACGTGTAAAGTTAAAGTATCACCACATTCTTGGGTGAGGGCTGGGGTTGGGACTCAGTGGTAGAGCTTTTGCCATGCACAGGCAAGGCCCTGGCATGGATCACCTTACATGGCAAATATATAAATGGACCTATCAGATCAACTCACCACAACTAGCTTTTCACTTGAAAGAACTCTTCATTTCCAAGATTTCTTCATGTTTTGTAAGTAGAGCCAATACACAGAGTGCCCCCCCCCATCTTACTTCAGCTCACCACCTCATTCTAACATAGGCTGCTTGCTCTACTATGGAGACCAAGTCTTCTACAGACCAAATCATCATGCCTGTCCTTGCTGGACTTGCTCTTTGAACATCTCTCACCTCCTCTACACTTCTGCTGTGTCATCCACAGAAAAGGAATGAAGACATTTTGGTCTGCTTCCACATTAGCATTTCTATAAACCATAGGAGAAATGGCACGAAACCCCTTCTAGTACATTTGGAATGGTGTACAGTAGTGAGAAGATGTCTGGTAAAGTGTTGTGTCCTTCTGGAACCTAAGAATGTGACCTTATTCAGAAGCGGAGTCTCTGCAAAGACAGAAAAGACAAGGACGAAGACCATGCTCAGACAGAATCATTAGGATGAACCCCCAAAGCCAATGACAGTGTCCTTGCCCGAAAGAGAAAATGGCTGCAGAGATGGAGTGGCCGTGGGCAAATAGAGGCAATGGCTAGACTCTGCTGGCACACTAGAAGTAAGCAAAAGCCCAAAGAGGCAAGAGAAGATCTGGAGCCTGAAGAGAGCATGTAATGCTACTGATACCTTGAGTTTATATTCCGGCCTCCACAACTATGAGAGAATACAATTCTATTGTTTCAAGACACCAGATCACAGTAATTTGTTACAGCAGTCAAGGCAGGGGACAAGAAATAGGAAAAGGCAGGTCCTCTGTAGACCTGAGTCCTAGTCCAGATGAAAGCAATCTGGATTTGGGTACATTCTAGACAGCATTTCCAGCGAGGCATCCTTATACCTTACTGCACATGGCATAAACTCTCTGAAGATAAATTCTCCCCCCAGATAGTCTTCTACACTTGAAAAACATTTTTTTACTAGATACTCTATGTTCTTTTATGTGATGGTCAGTCATACATAGTCACAAGGGAGGCACAGGAGAGGAATAGAGAAGATTCACAGTGACAGGAGGCAGAGCTCCCCACACAGAACACCCAGAAAGACATCAAGGTGTTTAGGGGACAGACAGGAGGAAGGGGAAGCCTTTGACCGGAGTCTTTGGTGTGAGTTCCATAGAAAAGGAAAAGCAAACTGAGCAGGCTAAGACTGAATAACTTCAAAGGGCTGTAGGAGTTGCTCTTTGGCTGCCTCTCCTCTCCCTGTACTTGGGTTTGGATGTTCCAGGCAGGGGAAGTTGTCTCCTGGATCCATGGGCCAAAGAGAGGAGCCCCTTGGGCTCTAGACTGATGGTTTCACATCTAATAGAACTGAATGCATTTTTCATTATTAGATGGCCATGAGCCTTTCTCCCAGCTGTGTTCTTTGTTCCCTCTGAGAACTGTCTGGGCCCTGGAGAGCCAGCTGTCCCCAGCCAGAAAGGTTAGAGGCATAACATTACCGGGTACATGCACACAAAAATTAGTGTGCAGTACATTGGTCTTTGTGAGTTCAGTTGGACTAGCACTTCCCTGCCTTCCCCCTCACAAGCACACATACAGGGGTGAAATGGCAAGTTATCTGTGAGCAGAAGCCAGCTTTGACAGCACAGTGAAAACTGCACTGTGCTTCCTGGGGAAGCTCCCCACAAAGATAAGGATGATCACGTATGGAATTTATATTGCAGCTGTGTGTTCACTTCCTGTCCCTATAACCAATTCCTGAGAAAATCAATTAAGAAACCTACAAAGACGAGAGGTCCATTTTGGCTCACAAGTGGCTCATTCCAGTCCATGGGTTCCAGTGCATGACTGATGGGCCTTGTCATGGAAGAGGCACATGGCAGAGTAGAACCATTCACTTCATGCCCAGAAAGAAAAACAAAAATAAAAAGGAATGACAGTCCCCTTCCAGGCTACATGTCCAAGGATCTATAGACTTCCAACTAGGCTCCACCCATAAAAATCCCATTGGCATCACTCTCAGGACCAAGCCTTTAAAACATGGGCCTGTGGGGACTAGTCAACACTCAGACCTCAGTAAGCCCTTTCCAAATTTTACCTTTACTGCTTCTCCTTTGCCCCTCCCTCTAGACACCAGTTTTTTTTGTTTTGTTTTTTTTGTTTGTTTGTTTGTTTTTGTTTTTTTTTTTTTTTTTAAGAGACAGGGTTTCTCTGTGTAGCTTTGCGCCTTTTCCTGGAACTCACTTGGTAGCCCAGGCTGGCCTCGAACTCACAGAGATCCGCCTGGCTCTGCCTCCCGAGTGCTGGGATTAAAGGCGTGCGCCACCACCGCCCGGCTTAGACACCAGTTCTTAATGCTGTGTCTTATTTGGAAACATCCTTAGGCACTGGAGGACCCGTTTTTTAATAGCTTTCTTGTGTTTTTCTTACCTTCTTGGCAGTATTTGGTTTTATCTCATAAGAGTTATAACTAGATTATCTTCTGTGTTTGAGTATTTATGTGTGCCAGACACAATTCAAGTCATTCATATGCATTCTTTCATTTCATCCTCATGTAAATTGGTATGCTGTAATATATTCATTCTATAAATAAGGAAAATGAAAGTGCAGAAAGATTCCATAAGTCTCCTGATAACATGGTTTAGTCAGAATCCCATCTCAACTGTGTGGCTTGTGTGTTAGTTTCTCATCACCCTAACAATTTAGGTAATCAGTCTGTCGACAGAAAATGATTTATTCTGGTTCACAGATTTCACAAGTTTTTTTTCACAGGTTTTCAGTTCATGATTAGTTTACCTCCATTGCTTTAGCCTACAGCAGGGTAGTGTGTCATGATAGGAGCATATTGTCAGAAAACTACTCATGGTCAAAGGCCAAAGGGACTGGGGTCCCCTTCAAGGACCATTCTAAGTGGCCTAAAGTTCCCACTTGGTCCCAGTTCTTATGGGTTCCATCACCTCCCAGTAATGGCATGGGCTAAGGACCAAAACTTTATTAGCACACCGACTTTTGAGGGACATTTATCCAAACACAGAAGCATCCTACATTCTGTTTTTGCTGCATGGAAGAATAATGCCCATGCTGTTGCTCATTATGTGATCTTACAGTCAAACAAATCTCTTGTTGATAAAATTTAAATCGGATGGAGCCTCCCCTTACATGGTATTTAAAATATTTAGAAATTTTTTAAAGGAAATTATTTTTAAATTTCTTCTTAGAAAAGTAGTATATGAGAAATCAGATACACCTCCAAATTTAAAATGGCAAGTGTGATGATAAGAATGAGAGTTGATGTTTTTAACCATAGTTACTAAATATAAGATACTGTTCTAAGTCTGTATTTTACCTCATTTAATCCTCATAACAGTCTTGGAGGAAGGAACTGTTTCATTACCTTTAACGTGGGGAAGTTAAAATCCTGCACTACCCATGAACTAGGAATGTCAGCTCACATTCCCAAATAAATAACACTCTTTATTCATGCAAACCTTTCTCTATGGCCAAAGGTTGTTTCTATTATAAGCTTCCATCCTCCCTAGAGAGAAAAACCAGTTAAAAGACTCATCTGTTTTCTTTCTACTAGGATTGCAGCTGAGCTCGTGTGTCCCCGTGGTGCCAGGATACTATATGGGATCCACAGGCACAGAAGTCTGGCTAGCTGTCATCTTGGGAAACCACAGAATCCCCCGAGATAGGCATGAATCAATCTGGTCTTCTGCCTTAGACACCTCTGAACAGTCATCAGCCTGTCACAGACACCTCCATGCTCAGTCCCTCTTCCCTACATCGTTAGCCTTCCATGGCTCAAGGGAAACATTTCATTGCTCCAGAGCTAGCCGTGCCCCTAGAGAGCTTTTGTGGTCATGTTGTTGCTCAGCTGCCTCAGACCTTGTAGCCATTTCCACTTTGCTGCTCCAATGTCAAGACAGGCTCTGCAACAATTGCCCCATGACCCCAGTCCACCCTGCTCCAGAATCCAATGTGGGAAATATGATCCATAATTAACCCAGAAATGGAGGACTCTTCAACTGTCCTTCCTTTGGCCCAAGTCTCTTGTCTAGACTAGTTCGTGGCCAGCAAAGCCCACTGCTTCTCTTTAATATGCTTGCAAACTTCTCATCAAATGCCCATCTTAAGCATTTGAAAATAAAATCCCAGGAATTTAATTCCTCTGTGAATTAAACCTTTGAACTTCCATGTCATCTTTTTCAGATGATGTAAGTGTGAAAGTCTAGCTGCCTAGAGCAGGAGAGGGGTAGAGGTTGCACAGAATTTAAAAGAAGAAGAACTGTTAACACCCCAGAGAGTTTTCCCGACACTGACTTGGCGTTTACTAATCTATGAGAACTAGATAAACTCTGCCTATTTTGGAGTGTGATGGTGATGATATGTATTTTTAATGGGATTAGAAAACTGAAGTATATTCAAGGACTCTTTTAATGTTAATTTGTCCTGCATTGAAAATTCAGAAACACTAAATATTCCATAGCTTCTTAAGTCAGCTTCTTCTGTTGCTCTCAGGAGGACAACTGTACCCAGCAGTATGATTCAGGAGTCAGTTCTCATTTCAGCATACTCCACTAAAGTGGTTGGTCTGTCTTTTGTTTTTTTTCAAGTTAAAAACAGAGGAGGGAGAGTGATGTGGGTCATGATCTTGTATTAATGTACAATCATGCTTTGGTTATTTGTGTCTTTGGGGGACTGAGAATTGATCCTAGAGACTAACATAAGAGAGTACTCTCACTGAGCTACAACCCAGCTTTCTTTTTACTTTTATCTTGAGACATGACCCCACCAAGTTTCCCAGCCTGGCCATAAACTCACTCTGCAGCCTATGCGGGCCTTAAACCTCATCTCCCCTAACTGGACCTCCCAAGTGACTGGAATTACAGGCCTGCACCACCACGCCCATCTTATAATCAGGTGTTTGGCGTTCAAAACTAATTGGTTTTATATTTAGTAGCCTCAAAATTATAGCTAGCAGAACCCTTGGCTCTTCTAAAATTACTGGCCTGATTTTCATTTCCAATATGTTTGTGATTATCCAACAATGTTGAGGCCCAGGCACGGTGTGGCACCTAGCTTTTATTTCAGATACTAAAAGACCAAAGTAGGAAAGCTTGAACCCAAGCATTTGAGGCCAGTGTAGACAACAGAATTATATATATGAGAAAATATCTAAAAGTAATACATAAGACATATTTGGGTTATCTCTGATTTTTTTCTCAGAACACATCTTACTACATAAGGAGAGAGGAGCAGTATTTCTTTCTGTGGCCCTAATTTTCATTAAAAGATGCCCAGGATAGTGGCACACTCCTTGACGTCTGAGTAGTTGCCTGCAGTGGCACTAAGCCCACAGACAGAAGCATGTGCATTCTGTACAGCAAACTACTGTTGCTCTTAAAATTCAAAGAGATTCCATACCGCTGTTTTGACAAACTGCTGAACTCAGCCACATTGCATTCCTAGGCTCACTCTAGTGGTTCAGGGCATCTCTCTCTTTAAGGACAATCACTTTATCAGTAAATGATGCTCCACTCTTTTCCAAGAATGGGTGCTGAAAGCTGAATGACTGTGTGAGCACCAAGAATGCTCTGGTTTGTATAAATCCAGGCCTTACAAATGAGCCCCTACTTGTTCACAAACCAATACAACGTATGCTTTGTAGACTATCAGATGCATCCTTGCATTCCAATGCTTTCCATTCAACATGGGATAGCATCGCACCCTGCTTTGTTCTAGGTTCCTCTCTAATGGGAATATAAATCCTTCAAATTTTGATTATTCAAAATTAAGAGCCAGGTGTTTCACAGTGGTAAAGCATTCACCACGTACTCAAGATTCAGGGTTCCAACTTAAGCACCTCTAAAGAGAAATCAAAACAACTGGGAGTCCAGAAGCAATCTCTGAAATCTAGGGAAGGCTTCTGAAGTATGTAGGGGTCCATGGACAGCTAAGCCCCACCCCCAGGTTGCTGAAAGACAAGAGTCCCAAGCCTCACTCCCGGAAACAATAATCTAAGAATAAGAGGTAGAGCCTAGAAATCTCCATAGTTTTAAACAGATTCCAAACCCCAAGTGACTAGTGAATCCTGTTGATGTTTTGAAATTCCTTCCTTCCCAGTGGAGCCAATTTTAGCCCCACCTCCATAGACCTAGAATGTGGTGTTTCAGTATTAGCAGTCATGCAATCTGAAGCCCAGGAATCTGCCTTCTGCTCAAGTTCTCGAGAGCTGCTGTCACTGTGCACCCAGGGCTACACTCTGATCTGGACAGGGTCTCTGTCATGCAAATGTGGAAGCAAACACTCTCCAAAGCATATTAACAGAGTGAAATATGGCAATGGCTTCATACAGAGATGTTTCTCACTTGGTTGTACTAGCATATATTAACACCAAGTGGGGACATGGGATGCAATACTTTCCAATCATATCTTAGTACAGAATTCTCACAAAGAATCCTGGCAGAGTAGCTAAGAGGAGCTTAATATATCTCTATAAGGTAACACATCCAAGGAACTTGTACCCCCTACCCCTGCCCAACTAAGCACCAACCTGTCTCCACCTCTCAAGGTCAATGCCAGGAGAGTCTGACACTGGCAAAATGGGTACATTCTCTTGAATTCAAATTGTTGTGTCTGACCCACTTTCCTGTACAAGAAACATAGCTAATATTTGTTGCAAATGAAACACGAGCAATCCCAATTTACAATGGTTTGCTACATTTTTTCAACTTTACAACCATGTGACAGTGATACACATTTGATTTAAAAAAAATACATTGAATTCTGAATTTTGCTCTTTTCCCAAGCTACTGGTACACAGTATATTATCTTGTAAGATTGGACAGTAGCAGTGAGCCTTGGTTTGATGTCAAGCCACATACACATAGGGAAAAATCCAGTACTTTGGAGTGTTCTGTGTGCTAACCTGTGATGTCCAGTAGATTAGATACATCATTTGCTTTTTAAAAATGTTTTTCTTTGTGTGTATTCATTGTACATGGAACTGTGTTGTAGAAGGACATTTTCATGCCGGTGTATATTGTACATTGAGCATGTCCCCCAAAACTCCCTGCTGTAATTTTTCAACCATCTCCTTACTCCTCTTTTTCCCTAGTTTCACCTCCACTTCCCATCATGCATACTCATGCGATTTTATCTATCTGTATAAAGTCTAGGAAGCAAATGTGGAAGAAAGCCTATGGCATTTGTCTTTCTGCAGGTGGCCTGATTCACTGGTGTTACCTCCAGTTGTGTTTATTTTCCTGCACATGGCATCACTTTTCTTCTTTGTGGTTAAAACTGTTCCAGTGTGTACGTAAACCACGTTTCCCTACCCGTTCCTCTGTGGTTGGACACCTAGCTTGGTGCCGTAACTCGGTGACTGTGAGTAGTGCTGCAGTGAACTTTTGTGTGCGAGCGTCTCTGTCGTGTTGGCTTGAGGTCCTTCTGCTAAATACCCAGTGGTGGTGCAACTGAGGCTTATGGTAGATCTCTTGATTTCAAAGACCTGATACTGATTTCCACAGGAGCTGGACTCCTTTACATTCCCCCCAGCAGAGTAGAAAGGTGCCCTTTTGTGCACATCCTCATCAGCGTTTGTGGTTATTTGTTTCCTGAATGATTGCCTTTCTGACTGGGTAAGATGGAATCTCAAAGGAGTTTTGATGTGTACATTCTCTGACGGCTGGTGAGAATGAACATCATATGTTTATGGGCCGTTTGTATTTTATCTTTGGAAAACTGTTCACTTGTTAAAACCAGCTTGGTCATGGTGAAGGTCCCTTTCATGTGTTATTGAACTAAGTATGCAAGTGTTTTACTAGGAATCTTTGCATCTGTGTTCTTCAGGGAGGTTAGTCTATTGCTTTTCTTTTTTCTGGGGTCTTTATCGGGCTATCAGCGTAACACTGGCTTCACTAAATGCAGTTTGGTGGCTTTCCTTTTCCTTTCTGTTGTCTAGTTTGAGAAGCAAATGTGTTAGTTCTTGAACGATCTGGTAGAATTCAGCAGGGAATCCATCTGGACCTGGCCTTTTTATAGTTGGGCATTTTTTTTTTATTAATACCTCAGTCTCGCGGGTTGCAAATCCGTCTTAAATTGTTTGTCTCAGTTTAATTTTAATAGGTCATGTGTGTATAGAAATTCATCCATTTCTTGTAGATTTTCCTACTTTGTGGAAGATGTTTTTAAGACATGTTTCCTAAAATAAAAAATTAGTTTTATTAATTTCAGTCTTCCCTTTCTCTTTGGATTTGTTTGGCTGAGGATCTGCCAATCTTAATTTTTCTTTTCAAAAAATTAAGTCTGAGTTTCATTGAGTCTTTGTATTGTCTTTTTCCTTTCCATTTCATTAATTTCTTCCCCAATCAGTTTCTTTCATCCACTGATCTGGGAGTTGTCTTGCTCTTGTTTTACAAAGGCCCTGTGATGCACTATTATTTTAGAGCTATTGGATTTTTTTTAATGTTTATATGCATTTGTGTGTGTGTGTGTGTGTGTGTGTGTGTGTGTGTGTGTGTGTGTGTGTAAATACATGACACATGTGTGCAGATGCCTACAGAGGCCAGAAGAGGGGGACATATGCCCTGGAGCTTTAGTTATAGGTATCTATGTGCTACCAACATGAGTAGCAGAAACTGAACCCAGGTTGTCTAAGACAGCAAGCAGTCTTAACCACTGAGCCATCCCCTCCCTGTAGTGGGTAGCCATTCCAGCTTTGACCTGGAAGTTCCAACCCCCTTTGAGTCTTCAGTAATGGTCACGCCTACAAGGCAGGGCTGAGAGAGGACGCTGAAAACCCAAGATCCAGATGCACGGGCTCTCTTGGTTCCTGGACTCTGGAAGCTGGAGGTAGACCGAGCAGAGTTCTCCAGAGAATACCAGCGGACTGTGCTACACCTTTCCCAGACCCTGTTACCTATCCCTTCACTTGTAAGTTACCCCACAAAATAAACCTCCCTTTTAACTACATAGAGTGGCCTTAATAATTTCACCAATACCTCCCCCCCCTTTTAATGTAGGCATTTGTAGTTTTTTATCCTAGGAATATATTTATACTCATCTTGATTTCTTCAGTGACTCAGTCTTCACTCAATAGTATGTTGCTCCATAAACTGATGCAAGTTTTGTAATTTCTTTTACTGTGATTTCTAGTTTTATTCCATACAATCACAAAGAATACAAGAAATTGTTTCAATATTCCTATATTTGTTAAGACTTGTTTTGGGGTTTTTATTAGGGGGGCTGGCTTTTCGAGACAGGGTTTCTCTGTGTAGCTTTAGAGCCTGCCCTGGAACTCTCTTTGTAGCCCAGGCTGGCCTCAAACTCAGAGATCCACTGCCTCTGCCTCCTGAGTGCTGGGATTAAAGGTGGGCACCACCACCACCTGGCTGTTAAGACTTGTTTTGTGTCCTATTATATGATCTGTTTCAGAGCTGCTGAGAAGAATGTGTAGTCTGTAGGTTTTCTGTTGTTGAGGATGATGGAGTGTTCTATAGATGTCTGTGGATCCGTTTGCTATATGTTGTCATTCAACTGAGCTGTTTCTTTTGCTCTTGTCAGATGACTTATTTATTAGTGAGAGTGGGGTACTGAAGTAACACCCGATTGCTGCAATAGTGTTACCTGCATCTTTCTGTCTAGAAGTACTTAGTTTTATGAATTTGGGTGCACACATGCTCAATGAATACATGCTGAGATTTGTAATGTCATCTTGATGGCTTGTTCCCTTGAGAGACTTTCTCTATCTCTTCTAACTGATCCTTATTTCCTCGGGTACTAGAACATCAGCACTTGTTGATTTCCTGGTTCTGCGTGCTGGGCATACCTTTTTCCATCCTTTCTACTACCGCATCCCTGTTTGATAGTGAGGCTCATTGCTTGGATGGAACAAACAGATTCTGCTTGTTAATCTAATCTCCTAATCTGTGTTTTTGATGCCATATTGAGACCATTAATATCCAGAGTTATTATTGAGAAATGTGTACTATTTACTGTTACTTTGTGGTGTTTGATGTTTTCCAAGTCCTCCTCTACTCAACTACTGTTCTGGCATGGTTTATTCTTTTCTGTAGCCTCACAGATGTGCTTGTCTTTCTGTTCATTCTGAAGTATTTCTTCAAATATTCTCTGTGTAATTGGCTTAGTGGCCAACTTTTTCTTTTGCCTTCAATTACGATAGCTAGTTTTTCTGGGTATAGTAGTCTGCGTGGCTGTTGTCATTTGAAATAACATCATTCAAAGCCCTCCTCGCTTTAAAAGTTTTGTTTGGCTTTGTCTTGTTTTGTTTCAGAAATCTGCTGCTTAGGATGGGCCTGTCTTTCTATGTGGCTCTGTGTTTCTGTATTTCTAGTTTCAACATACTTTCCTTAGTCTGGACTTTTAGTCCTTTATGATGAAATTCTTTTCTAGTCTTCTTTCACTGGGGTTCTAAATGCCTCTTGTACCTGGATGGACACTCTTCCCCTAAATGTGGGGAATTTTCTGCTGTGATTTTATTGAAATTATTTTCTGTGTCTTTTTAAGACAAATCCTTATCCTTCTTCTATGCTCATGATTCTTAGGTTTGGTCTTTTCATAATGTTCTAAAAATTGGATCCCCTAGAATGGGGGCTACCAGTGGTTGTAAGTCACTTGACTAGAAATCAAACTCAGATCCCCTGGAAGAGCAGCACCCACTCTTAGCCACCAAGCCATGTCTCCAGCTCTGGTGAGGTTTTTATTGAGTTTTGTCTTCACTTGGCTCCTTGAATTTTTCACTTCCAATATTTCAGTTTAGTTTTTCTTCAGTATTTCTGTCTCTTGATTGAATGGAAATTTCACGTCATATGCTGGCTTCCCTTGTCATCCAAGTACTTGTGTCCTCTGGGAATTCCCTCAGGGGTTTGTTCCTCTTTCATTCCTTTGTACAGCTCATACTCATTCCATTTCATTCTTCCTCTGGGATTCTGTCCCATTCACTCTCATTGGAGGTGAAGTCTTGGATTCCCTTGCTTCTTGTTCCCTGCACTTAGACTTATTGAAACAGTTGGGTCACTGGTCTTGGGTCATTGGTCAGGTTCTCTTTTTTTAACCACCCCTCTTTCAGTAGAAGTATTTGCAAATTTCAAGGAAGACTAGTTTGTAGTAGCATTGAGGTGTTGTTTTCCTCTACTGGACTGTTATACAAGGCAACAGGCTCACTCCCCATTGCTGCCCTGTGAGGAGAATACTATTTTCAAAGGCAACCATTATCAAAGGGTTTGCCCACTATCAAAATACAGTAATAGAAAAAAATACAGTAGTAGTAAATAATTTCCCCTGAGGACTTGCCCTAAGATTTACCCAGCACACAGAAAATGCAGATTTCTAGGCCCTGCACTGGCAACATTCAGACCCTATACTGGCAAAATCAATGAGAACTGGAACAAAAGAGTCTATGTTATTGGTAAGCGCCTTAATTTCCAAGTTGTACTGGAGCAAAGGGGAGTGAGTTTTCGTTCACTGGTGTGTCTTTAAGAACTCCATCCATTCAGTGAGTATCTCAAAGTCTTCTTTCAGTCTAAAGTACTCTGTAGATTACCCTAGATCACCTCAAAAAAAAGCAGAGAATTAAATTCCTGTAATAGTTACTAATGTATGAAAAACTGTGTGTCCTTAAAATATCAAGCACATATGAGTTAAAATATAGAAACACATAATACTAAAAAGCTGTGCTCTTAAAAATGCTAACTCCAACTTTGCAATTCTGGCCACATGTCTCATGTTCTGTGTGCCTGCCTTCTGCTGGAGGACGTAAAGGCTAGGAAGAAGGAAATGCCTTGGCAAGGAGAGAGAAGGTAAAAACTGATCACTGAAAAGCTTGTTTATTTGAAGATGGTACTATTTGAAAAGAAATTTCTACAAAAAACGCATGCTCTGACCTCAAGAAGAATGAGCAGGTTAGTGCTGTTCCTCCTTGTCGTCAAAGATGCCTCGCTGCCAGTCTGGTTTCACTTCTTTTCCCTTTTTCTGTTACTCCACTGCTCTCTGAATATGTGTGTGGTGTGGGGGAGAGGGGCAGGTGGAAAGGAGTGAAGAGAAGTAAGACTAAGAAAGGGGAAGAGTAGGAGCAGAGATTCCTGTGGCTCCACTCTGACCTCACTCGTCCACTCAGTGTGTCAAGGACACTGTCCCAGACATAGCGGTTGGCACAAAACCACAATTGTTCATCGTGAGCAGCAGCCCAGCTACAACCGTCACTGGAAATGACAGGAAGAAGCTCAAAGAAGGACAGCAGGAGTGCAGGGATCCCCTCTATGATGGTCCATGTTGCACAGGGATGTCACCTTCGAGAAGGTCACCAGCATGGCAGTCACTCATGCTGAAGGGGAAGAATATTCAGTGAAATGAACATGGGGGCCACAGGCACCATGGTCAGCTACTGTACCTCAGTGACCCCTGTGCTGCGTGAGCAGCCCATCTACATCCAGGTCTCCCACCACTACTCAGGCTGCAGGCTTCCCCATCTCTAACATCCACAGACCCCTGCCCCTCTGCCCATTCCATTCATGGTAACCATGACAACAATGGATGGCATTGCCATCCCTTCCCCAACAGCCAGTTCTGGTGTCCCCTGCTGGATCTTTGGACCCCAAGGTTCCATAAAGAAGTATGACAGGGGTGTAAATATTTATGAATTTTTAATACCTGTTAGAAGGCAGAGACAGCAAGCAGGGGCTTTATGGTGACACATACATTTTGGTAACACCTGCTAGAGGGTCAATGTTGTCTGTGAAGTCACCCCTGCCCATAACAGTCCACCTGGTCCCAGATGGTGTCCCAGTGAGAGCCTCACTAAAGCCATTTTATAACAGGAAAGAAAGAAGAACGAGCAAGCAAGCAATGACAAGATTTTAGCAATTGCACCATTTGAACTTGTTTGACAAAATTGCTGCCACAAAGGTCACAGTGATGGCCAATGCTAATTGTCAACTGGACAAAATCCAGAATTATCTGATAAATGGGCTTCTGGGCATATGGGGGGGGCTATTGTGACTAGGTTGACTGAGAAATGGTACCACTCCCTGGCCAAGGTTTCCTGGATCTTTAGGGATAAGGAAAGGGAACTGGGTCGTAGCAGCGTAAACTAATTCGGTGCAGTGAGACCCACTGTCTCAAGCTCCTTGTGACTGTGACTTCCCCCAAACCAGTGGCCTGTAACCTCGGAGCTAAAATAGACTCTCCCCCTAATTTTCTTTTGTCAGAGTATTTTATCACGGCAACAGTAAGGAAACTAAGATAACCACATACAGTGCATTCCTTAAAATAGCAGAGGGGCAAGAGAGCAATCACGAGAGACAAAAACCAGGAAAGGGCGCCAAGCCCGTGGTGGCAAGTCCCTGCACTATGTACTGCAAAAATGTGACAACTTAAAAGAGTCCACTTGTAGAAGCTGAGTTAAATATAGGCCCTGCTAAAGGAGCACTGAGAATAACATCATGTCGGTCACCAACATGTCTGCCAGTTTCACCAGTGAGGAAATACCACCTACAAAACAGCCCTGAGAGAGAGAGAGCTGCCATGCCACCAGTGTCCCCGCACGGCTTCTGAACAGAAGCAAGCCAAAATGAGCCTCGGCTGCCTGGTCCACAGTTTCACAAAGCCCTGCAGCCTGCAAGGTCAAGACTGCAGACAGGCTCACCCCTCACCCATCCTCTGTGGCTGTGACACCAAAAGCAGCCCTGGTTATAAGAATAAGACTAGGGGTGTTACCTCAGTGGTAGAGCACTTGCCTAGTGTGTGAGCCCCTGGGTTACATCTATAGTACCACAGCAAAAGAAGACGGAGAAGAGGGAGGGGACGGGAGGGAGGGGAGGACAGGGGAAAGGGGGGGAGAGGGAGGAGGAAACAGTAGCCCCCTCAACATTGCCAGAGACCAATGAGTCAGGTATTTCCACACTTTATTTATAAATAGATAATAACAACTCATAATGCTACTCTGAAAAATGAGTTTATCTTGAAATTTTTTTGATAACACTTTGTAATATTCAATACTTTCCTTAATTCCGATTCCTAAATACCTCTGTGTTAATTAAAAGAATTTATTAAATGTTTACAGAGAAGTCCGACAAACTGCCAGATTCAGAAAAGGGGAAATTCCAGTGCCACAAATGATTGCGTTAGTACCTCTGCTTGTTGCTCCCACGAAACACTTAGCAAAAGCAACTTATGGAACAAAGTTTATTTTCAATACACACTTCCAGGGCACAGTTCATTGTGGAGGGGAGTCCCAGGGCCACAGGCCGGAGGCAGCTGGCAACGTTGCATCCACAGTCAAGACACACAGAGTTGGAGATGAAGTGATAACATACTAGAACACTGGCCTCATGTGCATGGTTAGATTCAGTCCTCAGTGCTGAAGGAAAAAGAGGGAAAAAGGGTGACCTATGATTGTACTCAGTGTGCTTTCTTTCTATTCGGTCTGGGACCCTAACCTGTGTTGTGGTTCTGTACACATCTAGTGAGGGTCCTCCCACCTCAACTAACTCAATCTAATAATTCCTCATAAACATGCCCAGAAGCTTTCCTCTTTGATGGATGAGAGTTCTGTCAAGTTGGCACTATAAAATATCACAAGTATACCCCTCATCAATTTGACACCTAAATATATCCCTTAGGCAATAACTATCTGTTCTTTGTCCCTGCGTGTTCATGGCCATCTCATAATACAGAATGCATCCATTCCAACTTCAAGAGTCTACACATGCTTTAACAGTTTCAACGTCACTGAAACGTCCCAAGTCTTCTGATACTAAAGACAGTGCCTTAACTGTGAGCTTCTGTAAAGTTACAAACCAGTTCTGATGTACAATGACCCAGAATAACTGCTCCCATTTCCAACATAGAAGAATGAGGGCATAGCAAGAAAAGATCAGACTAAACACAAACGGGCAAACACCAAATCATACAGTTCCATGTCCAGCTTCTGGGGCTCCTGATGGAGCAGCCTGGGCCCCAAAGGACTTCAGTGGCCCCTTTTCTCTGGCTCTGCTGCCTGCTGTACACACAGCCTTTCTCTTGAGTCACCTCTACTCCCTAAACTTAGCGTTCCTGTCTTCTCCTCCTCAACACTGGGAATACAAGAACAAGCCACCATACCCAATTTTGTTTTCTTTAGTTTGTTTGTTTTTTTTTTTAATGTGAATTCTGGGGAGTAAACTAGGGTCCTCTTAAAAACAAACAAACAAACAAAAAACAGATGGCTGGGCACGGTGGCGCATGCCTTCAGTCCCAGCAATCGGGAGGCAGAGGCAGGTGTATCTCTGTGAGTTCAAGGCCAGCTTAGTCTACAAAGTGAGTTCCAGGACAGCCAGGGTGACATGGAAAAACTCTGTCTCATGAGTGAGGGGTGGGGAACTCAGGTTCATCTCTTCCTGTTCGTACAGCAAGCACCTTACCAACTGAGGCACCTCCTGGGCCTGCTGCTTCTTGTCTTAAATATAATTATCATGGGCACATTAGTGAGTGTTCTCATAGGGTGAAGAGACATCTGACCAAAGCAACTTTTACAAAAGAAAGCATTTCATCGGGGGCTTGCTTCCAGTTTCATAGAATTAGTCCATGATCATCACGGCAGGAACATCGGCAGGCATGGCCCTGAAAAATGACATCATCATCTGCAGGCAGAAGGCAAGGAGAAAGATGTGCCAAGGCCGGCATGGACTTCTGAAATCTCAAATTCCACCCCTCAGTGACACACCACCTCTTACAAAGGCATACCTATTCCAACACAAGCCACACCTCCCAATCCTTCCCACACAGTTTACCAACTGGAGGCAAAGCCCGAAAATAGCCATTCCCATTCAAACCACCACAGTCACCTATCTGCATCTACACAGCTTGAAAACTAGTGTCAATGAATAAAGAAGATCTATCTATACATGTCAGGAATTAGTTTCAACTAATGAAGGTGGTTTAGGGAAACCTAAGAACAGTGTGGAGAATGTTATACCACATTTCAGCATTATCTATCACTGGCTCAAGTGTGGTCAAATACGACTTGCAGGAAAAGCTACTACAGTGTTTGGTGAATGCTAGGGTCCTCGAATCACTCCAAAGACCATCATACACACACACACACACACACACACACACACACACACACACACACACACACATGCAACACATAGGAGAGTTTATTTCTCAAGAGTGAAAACTTCCAGCATGCAGGGGTCAACCATCTATGTGAAATGGTGACCCTGAGAGAATCACACAGTCTCCTTTTAAGCAAAGTTAGGGGAATATTGGGGTGGGGAGGTTGATCTTTAAACTGATTGGTGGGAATGAACTTAAGGGGTATGGGTTAATACTGGGTGGTTGGTAGTTAGGGACTTTCCAGCAACAGGGTCGGGGAAGCTATCTTTTGTGAGCATAAGGCTGTGGGGTACTTTCTGATTAGTTGCCCCTGGGCTGTGGTTTTTCCATGAAGTGTTTGTTCAGTTCCAATAAACTAAATTCAAGGCCTAGTCTCTGACAGGCTATCAGGAGCCTGTCATGGCATTTGCTTGGTTCTCTCATTCTCCCATTGAGTAGTAAATTATCTCAAATCCTGGAGATGCTTCTTCCTGACCTACAGGCTAAGATTGTTGTCTCAGAACCATCAGCTAGACTGTGGAGATTCCTTCCTTAACAAACCTAACCAAGGCATGAATGATACAAGGTCCCCAAGTTAAGGCCAGCAGTACGAGGACTAGGGGGCCAGCCGAGGCCTATGGGAGGGTAGTCAACCATGGTGACCAACTAAATAGGGATTTGTACCATCCTTTTCCTGACTCCTGCCATCGGCAGGATCAAGTGTTACGGGAATTAGTCTAATTTCTGATAACCACAATCCCGTCATCATAGGGTGGCTTGGTGTCCAGGCACAGCCAGTGAGCCTTGATGAGTGAGATTGGGCTTCAAGGCATTTAGAACCTGGTAAGTGACTGTCAAGAGCTCCCAATTAGAAGGTGGGTCCATTGGGGCAACCCCAGTGACCGATGGTGAGGCCTCAGTTCTTTCTGGTTTCAATGGTAGGCTTGGATTTAGCAGAAGCTACTACCTTGTTAGGACCCTGGGATTCTTGTGGCTGCAGGGGCTGGTTGTACAGTTGTATAGTAAACAGTGCCCCATGGTCCTTGGGGTCAAATCTAACCTTATCTCAGCCCCTAAATTTTACCTGATGTCCAGTCCAAGGCTCCTTTACCAAGGTCAGTAAATTGGATTAGCAGTGGGTTGCACGATCCTGCCCCCTTTTTCACACCATGGTAGCATGGTGAGTGACCTGCCCTGGATACTGTGATGAGGTCCCCCGTGCCTTGGGGCTGTCCACTAGATGTGCCCCGTAGAGATACAACTCCAAAAAGACCAATAGTAATCGCCTGCTCCATCCCCATAGGTTTGCCTCTGGGCTTTAGTATGCCTAGGGCAAACATAGAAATGATGTCTTTGCATGGAGACATCGCTGCCCCAAGGCCATAGCAATAGTCTTCCTAAGTCAAAGTACAGGTCTAGAAACCATGTCCCAGAGGGAGCTGAGGTGATAAGGACCTCCCTATCTGCATTGATGATGACCCAGGTAAGGTTGCCAGGCTGGTGGGAGTTGTGGTTGTTCTGCCCAGGTGCCAGGAGGGGGCGCCCCAGTAAGCATAGGCTTAGGAAATGTGTGAATAGAGCCACTACTTAGCTGGGTCAGTGACTTTCTGGATCCTCAGTTTGAAAGGATCTTGAGGATGTGCAACCGCTTGCCACAGGCCTAGGGCTGCCTCTGGAGCGTAGTCCTCTGAGTCTGTGTGGAGGTTTACAGGCTTCATGTGGGTGTGGTCCACCTTGCTTGCAGTAGATGTTGTCAGGATGACAGTGTAGTGTCCCTTACAGTCAGGCTCTAAAGTCTTCTTTCTGTGTCTGTTGATCACTAAGTCCCCAGGCTGGAACCTGTAGAGTAAGGGCAGTGGTGCTATCATACACAGCACTCAATTGGGGCCAAAGCTATTTCTGGACCTGGAATAGGGCATGTAGGGAGGAGAGAAATTTTTGGTCATCAAATCCAGCAAAGATCTTGGCCTTTAGGTTAGGTAGCAAGGATGGGGGCCTAGAGTACACGATCTCAAACGGGTCAGGCCCAGGGTATAGGGAGGATTCCAGATCCGAAAAAGAGCAAAAGGAAGAAGAGACACCCAGTCACCGCCAGTCTCAAGGGTTAATTTAGTCAAAGTCTCCTTTAAGGTCTAATTCATCTTTTCTATATGTGCTGAACTCTGGGGATGGTAAGCACAACGAAGTTTCCAATGAATCCCCATAGCTTTAACTAACTGTTGTGTTACCTGTGAGATGAATGCTGGTCCACTGTCTAATCCTAAAAGGGTGGGAGGCTATACCTGGGGATGATGTCTTGGAAGTTTCTTGGTGACTACTAAGGTGGTCTCCGTTTGGTGGGATATGCCTCAGTCTATCCTGAAAAGTTATCTACCAGTATCAGTAAATATTTGTAGCCATGTGAACCTGCCTTTACCTCTATGAAATCTATTTCCCCATTGGCTCCAGCCCATTCCTCTTTCTCTGCTCCCCATCCTTGTGCCAGTGCCTGATCTTGCATTGACCAGGCGGCAGGTCGGGCAACAAGCTGTAGCTTCTTCTGTTTTGGGTCTTAGGTGGAAGACCTCAAGATGCGCCATTCTTAGTAGGTCTTGTATTTTCCTTTCCTCTAAATGTGTGCCCTGGTGTATTTGGAGAACCAGTTGGCTGGCAAAGTCCACAGGGAGAATAATCTGCCCTTCAGGGGACTTATACCAGCCGTCCTTCTTGTAGGCATTGGTGCAGGAGCAGATCCTTCTGAGTTCATCTCTGGTGTAGTTGGGGTCTCTGGCAGAGTTGAAGCTAGGAAGCCGACCATCAAGGTGGCCACAACTTGAAGGGTTGCTTCCCAGCCTGCCATATCCACCTGATTATTTCCCTTAGAAATGGGTTCTTCCCCTCTCTTATGCCCTGGGCAGTGTATGATGACAACTTTCCAGGGCAGCCATATAACTTGCAAGAGGTCTAGTATCTTCCGTTTATTTTAATTGTCCTTCCTTCAGCTCCTCTCTCTATAGATGGCTCCATGGACATGAACCGTAGGAAGGTGTATCAGCTATTGATGTAAATGTTAAGTCTCTTTCCTTGGCCCAGTTGTAAGGTCTTAGTTAGGGCTATCAGCTCAGTCCTCTGAGCTGTCATACCTAGAAGTAAGGCCTCAGCCTAAATGATCATCCCCTCTGTAGTTACAGCTGTCCCTGCCCCATCCTTGATAAAACTGCTGTCATCTGTGTACCAGGTCATTTCGGTCTCCTTTAGGGAGTAGGCTTGCAAGTCCAGCTTCACCCACTGTAGGTGGCTTAGAATTTCTTGACTGTCAAGCCAGGTGGGGTTGGCACACACCTTTAATCCTAGCACTCGGGAGGCAGAGGCGGACAGATCTCTGCGAGTTCGAGACCAGCCTGGGCTATAGAGTAAGTTCCAGGAAAGTTGCAAAGCTACACAGAGAAACCTTGTCTCAAAAAAAACCATTAAAAAAATAATTTCTTGACTGTCATGTAGTAGCCCATCTAAATCTGGCTCAGGGAGCAGGGTGACCAGGTTGAGGGCACTGCTCATGAACTGGACCCAAGGGGGATTCAGGAGAAGAGCCTGATAATGGGCCAACTGGGCATGGGTCATCCACCTGTTGGGTGGATGCTAGTCAAGCCATCCCAGACCTCCAACTGGGGACAGAAATGCACACCTGAAGTAAGTCCTTGATGGTAATTGCCAAACCACCTTTGAGATTCACTGGCTTAGTTTTGGAGGAACTATTTTTGCCAAGATAGCAAAATATATCTGTTGGGTTTTTCTTTTTAACTTTCTTGCTATTGGGTTTTTTTTTTTTCAGGAGACAACAATGGGTGGTCTCTACAACTCGACAAATACTTTGCTAATTACTACAAACTGACTTCCACGAAACCCTTCGAGGCAGAAACTTCTGAATGCTGTAAGTAGCCACAGCAGCTGAGTCCCCTCTTTGATGAGTTCATGGTAAGATGCCATGCTATTAAATTTTGGATACAACATTCTTTTTTGAAAGCCAATTATAGTTTTCTAGTTGCAAACATTTTAAGAAGGGAAGCCATAATTGGAATTCTGTTTTTAAGTATACCAGGAATCAATCAAGTCAGGTATTGCAAACAAAATTAGTGTCAGTGGTCAGAGTTGCTGTTTTATATAATGTCCTTTTGGCCATCACCATAAACCCTGCAGTAAAGGAAACTAAGGAAATGGCAGAGCAGAGCAGCTTCTCGGGTCCCGATGTCCGCAAGTGGAAAGGCTTCTGTGGTCGAAGCCACAGGTCTCTGAAAGCCACACTCACTGCAGCTTGCTGTAAATTGTCACCTGCTGAACACTTGCAGATACTGCACAGGCTACGGAAGGGAGAAAGCTGGAGGCTGCACAGTAGCTTCATTCTGTTTTAGATCGAGAATATTTACTAACATCATTCACTTTAAATAAATTTAGTCTAGTTAATAAACTATGCAAATACACATGTGTGCTTTGAACCCGTCATTTTCAAAACTAAACTCATAAGCCAAGAGTTGGAGGACGGGAAAACTCTTTTGCTATATTATTTTCCTTTTTGTTCTACCACGAATATAAAGTTTAGCTTTTCAAATTGTTAATATTTTTGTCTTCACTACTCAGATGAGATTAACAGGCTACCAGCAATCTCCAGTGGAAAGGTACGCACATCCCTCCCATGAGTCTCAGAGGTGCTCAGCAACCTATGTCAGCACCACACCTGCCTCTCAAAAGAGGGGGACTAAATAATTTGATTGTTAGAAAGCTAAAAGTTCAGCTGGCAGCGTAGCCCCATGGGAGGACACTTGCTTAGCATGTGTGAGGCCTCAGGTTCAATCTCTAATACTGCTGAAAATAAAAATTAAGCTAAAACCTTTTTGAAGAAAAAAAATTAAAAGGTATAGCATTGCTATCAATAAGATATAAAAATATAAACTAAATGTATTATCCTAAAATGCAATTTTGTTTTTTAATATATTAATTTTCATTTCTTATATTTTAATTGAATTTTATATCTCACACTATTCAAAAAAATTGAATTGAATCTTATATTTTACCACAGTCCAAAAATATTTTATCAACTTAAAATTAAGGTATAGTTATTAATAGAACCAAATCAATAACATATTAAGAAGTTGTAAGAGGTAAAAGTTAAATGAAAAGATAATAGCCAAAAAAATACCCCATAAGAAAATGCTCAGTTTGGTGGAATGGCACGCACCTGCACATGCGTCACACATAAAAAGCTCGATGGTATCATGTTGTCATGACAACACCAGAAGCCTGGGTACTAGGATCTGATGTCAAAATCCATCCTGGGCCACACAGTGGAAAGAAAAGGGGGGAAGGGAGAAGGAAGGAAAGAAGGAGACAGAATGAAAGAGGGAGAGAGAGAGAGAAGGGGGAGGAGAAAGAAGAGCAGAGGGGAGGGAGGGAGAGCGAGCCCAAAAGCTCTTGCTGAGGAGAGCTGAGCAGCTGCAGCCAAAGCTCAGGTCACTAAGGTCAGGGGCAGGTTACAGAACTCATAGTCAGTAAAGCAAAAATAACAGGGGAGTGGGGACGGACTGAGTCGGCCAAAGAACCCTGTTCTGCCCACTCTGTCACTGTGGGAGACATTTGTCACATGTGTGACGACTGCTCCAGGAGCACGGCCCTACGCAAGGGACGGTGGATCAAGGTCGACACCGAGGTAATGGTTTTTATCAATACTTAGAAGACATGAAAAGCTCGATTTTTAATTAGATTTCTGTAGAGAGAGTGGGGATTAAAATTGCTAAATTAAACGTCTTTTTTCAAGCAGCACATGAAATAAAAGTACAGGATCAAAATCTTGGGTGAAACTTAAATTAAGGTTCCTATTCGTAACAGTTTTCTCATGTCAGATTCTTGGTGGAAATCAACATCAAAAACATTTTTGGATACTTGAAAGAATGTGAGCAATTCACATTTTAAAGTCACCTCTTCAGAGAAATGCCATGGAAAGCATCATACTTAGGACAGTCAATACTTGATCAAAGTTTGAAGGATTTGAGGGAGAAATTGTTTACTCATTGTCTACAAGCATTAACTTGCTAATGCATTAATCTTCTTTTTAACCCAGTTGAAATTCTTACATGAAAAAATTTTAATATGGTTTTATATTAGCAGGGTGGCTTTGAACCCACCATCCTTCTACCTCTGCCTCCCAAATGCTGGATTCACAGGTGTGTGCCACCATGCTCCACAGAACAGGTACAACTTTGGGATGTGATGGAATTCAGTTTTTCAAAAGATATTTTAAAACATTCTTTCTTGTCATACATAGGATGAGTAATGCCTAAAACTGCACTTATGGGATCAATGCTTTGCTGTGCATTCTAATTTCACTGATATTAGGTGTTGGGAAGATACAGAATGGGATGGATATATGCTTTTGGCCATCTTGTGTGGCTGGAGCATCTTAAGGATGAGATTCAACACATCTGAAATCCACTGGAGACCGGCAGTTCACATAGCTAAGTAGTCTAATGCATTTGTATTCCACATAATCTATACAGTATGGTTTGTGCTTGCTGTGGAACAGACACAGTCAGGACAGTGAGTGTTCCCCTCTGCGTTTACTCCTTCCTGGTGCTGGGAACTACGTAGTTACGGCTACAAATATTTACTGCCCTGGTGTACAAGGGGAACCATTTCCAACTGTCCTCAACCAGGAACGTGTGTAGCCATGTCTACCAACTTCTTCAAAGAAACTAAAATGACAGTGCTTTACATACAATTGCTTATTTTAAGACAATTATAGCTCATTTAAAACACTGCATGGACAAGCAAAAGTTGCTGAAGGATTCTCTTCTCTCACTCCTCCACCCTGAGCCACACGAGAACACCCTTTCGAAGGGACGAAACCTCATCATTCCTCGGTTATGTCTCCTTTCCTGCTTGCTTCTGGTTAAAGTGATTTAGTCTTCCACCGAAGAGGTTATTTATTACTTTTGATACTTATACTCAAACAGAAGCTTTCAAATGGACATGAAGCCCCCTCACGATCACTTCTCCTTTGGAGACAGAAGCAGAAGATTTTGTTCATTCTGTGGCAAATGAAGGTCAATCCAATATTTAAGAAAAAAAAACAAGGTGAGCTGGGAAGATGGCTCATCTTCTCCTGTGCTGTGTTCAGTAGTCCATCCCACCATGGGATTCATTTCATTGTCTCCTATGTCTAGAGAACTTAAAAGATTGTAAGGAACTTTGTTCAGGAAACTCTCTTCTTTCCCCAACCCCAAGTTAGTCAGCTTTCCATTATCATCACAAAGATCTGAGATGGGGATTGTACAATTTCTCAGTGTTTAAGAATACTTACTACTCTTGGAGAGGACAGGAGTTTGGTTCTCAGTGCCCACCCCCACCCACCCACCTGCACCTCCTCCACCCCCAACTCCTAACCCCACATCAACAAGCAGACGCTCACAACCACCAGTAACCACCAGCTGCAAGGGATCTAATACCCTCTTGGAGCACCCAGGAATGAGCATGCATGTACACACACACACACACACACACACACACACACACACACACACAGGCAAGCACCTATGCTCAGGAGCTCACACATATACACATGAAGAGACACACAAATAAAAAATAAATCTTAAAAAAAGAAAGGAAAAAGAAAAAGGGATAGGCTCCTCAATGTGTGTGTTTCCTAATGTTCATGCTAGACTGGTCTGGTCTTGAAGGTAATTCAGAGCAAACTGTGGAACCTTAATTTAAATCATTCCCCCAAGTGCTTGGGTAAAACATGATAGACTTTTATCCTAGTCAATATTCTCATGGCTTTGCATTTCTTTCTCTTCATTCCCCTTCTCTCCCTGGTCCCTCACTTCATCATTCCTTCCCACTTCCTCTCTGTTCAGTGGTTGGCTCTGTGCCCATGCATTGTTTGTGCCGAGATCTAGAGCTTGACTGTGATGAAGCCAATTTACGAGCTGTCCCGTCAGTTTCTGCCAATGTGACTGTAATGTAAGTAGCAAAGACTGGCTCATCCTTAAGGCTGGATAGAACTGCAGCGAAATCACCAGGACTGACACCAGGTCACAACTTCAGATAAATGTTTGTTCAAAAACCATTCTATCTGTATATCAGTTATAAGGAATTGTTCACAGATGGTTTTAAATACTTTTAAATACTAGACCTCACCTTAAATTACTCCATAAACAATTCTGTGAAGTGTTGACTGTTCACTGTATTTCATCTGAGCAAAGGATACCATCCATTTCAATTGCTATGGAGCAGGTCGGGGAGGGGAGCTAAATAAACTGCTACCCACAGCTTTCTCATTACACAGAATTTTTATTTCATGCTTATGGCAAGAGCTGTTTTAGAGTTTATTACACATAAAGAAGTTTTCATGTACTCTTGTGTATGAGTAAATTTAATTTACTTGAATAAATAAAATATATTGGATAAAATATTCACAGAACTTCACATTTAAATTATCTTCTAAATCACATTTTGACTCAGACATATTGATGTTGTGGTCTTTTCCAACGAAATTCAAACTTACATATAGAAAAGAAGAAGAGTCTTGTAAAAGTGTCTTGCTGGGCTAAGTGTTGGTGGCTCTAAGTTTCTTGCTCTGGTTGTTTGAGCTCAACCAGACTTCAAGCAGCACACAAACACACAGTTTTGTTTTGTTTTTTTTTAAGAACTCAATGGAAAGTAAAAGCTTCAATATATTTTTTATTGAGTCAGTTGGGTTTGGGGTTTTGTTTGGGTGGGCTCTTCATCCATGTGTTTTAATATCTTGTGACTCTGGCTTTTTGGTTCATGCAGACACAGTAAGAGTAACCCTTGAGTATACAGGTGTTGGCAAGTCTTGTCTTTCTCAAACAACATACCAGACAACTCAGATGCTTGGCACACAGGTAAAGGAGCTGCCGCAGAGTCCCATCAGGTTCACAGAATCCGGGTGTTGCCCTGTGGATCTCAATCTGGGAACAAAAACAGAGAACATGGGGGAAATAATCAACAAAAGCTTGCTCTCTGAAGGAGGTGACCTTTTCTGGACAAAGAGGAAGCATTGGCTAATGTTCTTCCTTTCTTGCCTCCCATGGCTTATCATAGTAATTAGTCCTGCTAGGGAAAAAGTAATGATTTCCCCCAAAGAAACTGAGGGAGGTCCTAGGAAGAGTTTCTGTGAATTCATTGGTGATAGAAATAATTATCACCTCCACTGCTTACATCAAGTTACTGGAAAGTCCAAATGAAAGACTGATCAGCCAACCTCATTTTTCATTTTTCCACAAGTAATATTGGAACCCATTTGCCAACAATGCAACTAATCTTTATGAAAGAAAGGAACAGAGAAAGAATGCTAGAGGGACAGAGGTCAGAAATAACAGGGTAAATAATTTAGTTAAATTATGATTTGATTTAAAAAGAAATATTTTCTGAGCACATATGTATTATATATACATACATACATAAATAGATATGTATCAGTCAGCTTTAACCCAGGAAGGAAAGGAGGGAAGGAGAGAGAAAGGGAGGGATGAACTAAAGCTAAGGTCACATCCTACAAGAAGACAAGTGAAGAATGTGAGTAAAGTGACTTCAGGGCACCCACCCTGGGTTAAACATTGACGGAAGAATGAGGAGGCTAGGTCCCAGTAAGTGGGAATGATCAAGACTTCAATGTTAGATTTCTTATTTCAATTTAACATTAAGAGGTCATTCGGTGGCTATTCAACAGGCATTTATAGATGTAGGTATAATACTCAGAGGTTTAAGTCTACAACATTTGACTGTTTTTTTTTTTTTAAAAAAAGAATCATTATTAGACGAAGTGTAACTCAATAATATTGCACTTGCTTAACATGCATGAGGCCCTGAATTCATCATCAAGACTGTAAACACACACATACACACACACACACACAGCAACTCTGAGTGTATATATACCAATAAATAGGGCAATAGAGCACTGTCTTGTGCTTTTGATTAAACCACTTGATTCCAATTGTCCATATAGACTCTTCTCTGCAGATCCTGGCTCAGTTTCATACCTTGTTCCGGTCTGTTTGGTCTGTTCAAGAGAGAAAAAAGCTCTAGGCTTTAGTGTAAATGTATTACAAGACTAAATATCAAGTTCCATGACTGAGTTCTTCCAGATTTTGAGTTGCAACTATTATAGGGAAATGTCAGGAACGGCCTAAATCATATGTAAGTAAAGTATCAAAGAAGCCTAATCATCCAACGAGTGTTTATTGAAGTTGAGACTTTTGGAAAATGTTTCAAATAAATGCTAAAGAGTGAGATGGGCAAACACAGATAGCTATGAATATTTATACATTGTTCTAACTCAATAAATGTTAACTTCAAGAGTTGACTCTTAGATCCCCAAACTTACCCGCTAAAAAGCAGAGTTCTAGCTTGCCTTTTGCTCTCTATGACATACACATACTATGTATGAATGTGTGTGTGTGTGTGTGTGTGTGTGTGTGTGTGTGTGTATGACTTTGTGAAGAACCAAATGGGATATCGAACTTTAAAATATAAAAATGTCTTATGTGATGAAAGTATTTGGGTTTTCCCTAATCAATGAAAATAATATCTACCCCTTTTAGTATCAGGGCATTTTGAAAATATAAATGAATCTATTTGTGAAAATATTTTGAATGATTTAGAAAGAATGATATTTGTCTGTAAACCCTGGGCATGCACTAATAAGGATCCAGCTTTAAAAGAGAAATTTCTTGCAGATCCTTGAAGGAGCCTCCCTCCCTGTATAGCAAGCCACTCCACTCAAGGGTGGTTAGCCCCTGCTCTGGGAGTTCTCATAGAATCTCACTTGTACCTCTTTTTAAGAATACTAAGTGTGCTTCCTTGCATAGTCTTTGGGATCCCAATCTTCTCTTACAAAAGGGGAAATGTCATCATCTCCATTGTTTTTCTAGATATCCTCCAAAACTCCCAACACACTGAAATAATCCCTCAATAATCACTTTGAAATGAATGTGTACATAAACAAACATCATAAGAACAGGACAATGAATTGCCTTCTTATCCCTGGGGAATAACTCTCAGGGAACCCTCTAGTTTATAGGCAAGGGATATCATGAGTCATCCAATAGAGTGTGAGCATTAGGGAAGAGATATTGCTTATCTTTCAAAAGCCCATGGTGGGAGTTTAATAGGCCTTTATTGAGAGAATGAATGAATGATGAACAAATGGATGAATGAATGAATGAATGAATGAATGAACACACTTTTAAAAGCACACCAAATTTTCACCTAAGTCATTAAACCAAATTAAAATATTTAACGATTTATCTTTCCACAATATAAACACTGCAAGACTGTAAGGCAGTGTTTGGTTTGGAGGCTGAGGCAGAACACTGGTAGGAAAGGAAGTCTCGGGAAGCTAGGATAAAGGTGAAAGAAGGTTTAGTGGTGGCGGCTCAGCCACCTAGAGTGACTTGGAGAAAGCGTGACTAGTTCGGCGTTTTGAGTCACTCCTTGAAAACACATCATTAAACCAGTGCGTGCAGCTCAGAATCCAGCTCAAGATCGTTGATGTTATAATTAGAAGTAAGACATTAAAGTGAAAATCCGCTCAGCGTGACGGAACTATGTGTGTGTTTCAGGTCCCTGCAGCGGAACTCCATAAGAACACTCCCTCCCAACGGCTTCAGGAAGTACCACAAGCTCCAAAAGCTGTAAGGAACACTTGAACTCTGGCCTTACATTGAACCTGTTGTCCTGTGCACCTGTTTCTTGTTACTTCTGTAGAGAATAGCATCATATCACATATTAAGTCTAATAATCCCACCTGGAGAAATTATATACCCCTTAACCAGAGATTTGCAGGTAAAACTTCTGAGTATTTCCAGGAGGATGTAGCAGGACTCTTAAAGGGTCTTATTAATAAAAACAAACCTGGAGCCAGGTATTGGGGTGAACGCTGGAAGATCAGAGAAGCAGAACAAGCCACAGCTTCCTCACCACTCAATTCCTCAGCTGATCCTGTTTCCTCAGACTGGAAGCCTCTGTGTCCTTATCCAAATGAATCTCAGCTGAACTGCTTCTCGAAAGCCTGAATGCTTAACCAGGCTCTAGTTCCTGCTTTTCATGCCTTATATACCTTTCTGCTTTCTGCCCTCACTTCCTGGGATTAAAGGCTCACTTTCTGGGGTTAAAGGTGTGTGTCACCATGCCTGGCTGTTTCCATTGTGGCCTTGAACTCACAGAAATCCAGACAGATTTCTGGAATGCTAGGATTAAAGGCGTGAGTGCCACCATTTTCTAGCCTCTGTATCTAGTGGCTGTTCTGTTCTCTGACCTCAGATAAGTTTATTAGAGTGCACAATATTTGGGGGAACACAATACCACCACAGGAGACATTCTAGAAAAAAACTCAGGTAACTATCCCTAAACAAACTGGATGGAGCACGTGTGCTGTGGATCCTCCACCATGCTCCATAGAATGGAAATAGGTCTTTCTGCCTCCTCCTGTCATGGATCAGTTCAATGCTCATCTCAGAGAAAGATGTGCTGAGTTTAGGGCCAGCAAGATGGTTCAGTGTATAAAAGCACTGTTTTAGTCATATTAGTCAGGGTTCTCTAGAATAACAGAACATTATATATGAAAATATATATATATGGGATTTATTAGAATAAAACTGTCCAGCACAGGCACCAAGCCTGATGACCTGAGAGCAACCCCTGGAAGGAGAGAACTGACTCTCAGAGGTTGTCTTCTGATCCTTACATGTACTACATGATGTGTACATATACAAACAGATAAATGCAAAAGGAGAGACAGGGATTGCAAAGATGCCTCAGCAGTTAAGAGCAAGCATTACTCTTTCAGAAGACCAGAGGTCAGATCCCAGCCCACGTCAGCCATTCACAACTGTCTATATCTCTAGCTCCTGGGAATCCAACACCTCTGGCCTCCAGGAGGACCAACTCACATGCACCTATGAACACACAAGCACATAAACATACTCAAAAATAAAATCAATGTTTAAAAAACATTTTTAAGACATAATGAAAAAAAAAAGACGTAATGATATTTTTACAAGACCCACTATCACTATTGAATAGTGGGCTAAGGGTGCAGCTCTGTGGAAGAACACTTGCTCAGCATGTGCAAGACACTGATTTCAATCCCCTGCACCACATGGGGGCGGGGGTTAATTATGAAGAATTTGCCTTGGTCAACGTTCTATTGCTGTGAGGAGACACTATGACCACTGCAACTCTTATACAGGAAAATATTTAACTGGGGCTGGCTTACAGTTCAGAGGTTTAGTTCATTGCCGTCATAGCAGGAAGTGTTGTGACATGCAGGCATGTTACCTTATTTTTTATATGTCCTGCCTGCTTGGTGGCTGGCTAGCGTCTCTTTGACTCCGCCATGCTTCTTCCCATCATTCTCAGTTTGGATTGCCCACCTAACTTCCTGCCCAGCTACTGGTCTGTCAGCTTTTTATTAACCAATGAGAGTGATACATAATCATAGTGTAGAAAAAGATTGTGCCACAGCAGGCCTTGAGCAGCATTGGGCATGCTTGTCTCTCTTCAGGTGAGCCTCATGAATGTATTCTCAAAATCCACAATAACCCAAGGTAATCTCTATGTCATTTAGGTCAACTTTATGACTAAATTGTAAATAATTAATGTATTATTGAGCTCAGATACTCTGTCCCTGAGGCATACTTTCAAGAAAACATCTTGGAACTTCTCACTTTATTTTCACAGATGCCTTGATTTTATTTTGGTGCATTAATACATATATGTACTTTCCTAAGATAATAGATGGACTTAGTATAAACTCATTGCAGTCACTAACATATCCCCAGTAACCAAGAGTGCACTGCTTAGGGCAGGCTGGACCTGAAGAAGGGTGAGTCTAGTGTTGAGGCAGGACAGGGTGGCATTTTTTAACTACGTCCATCGTCTAGGCTTTATATCTCATTTCCAAAGTCATCAGAAGATGTGGGCTTGATTGACACATACATAAGCTAGTGAAGAGTTCATCCAGGACTTTTATTTAGTAATATACATCAGATTGGCCTGTGTGAGAATGTGCTGGCACCTCACCACTCTCAGATGACAGAAGCATCAGTCCTAAACTACCTCCCACTACTTGCAAGGACCAGCTCCCAAGCCCAGCAAAGCACCTGTGATTCTGCTCATGGCAATCCATGTAAGCAGCTTCTCCTGGAGGGTTGTCTGTGAGTGAGGTTTCAGGGTATACACTAGATGGTCCCATCACAGTGTGGATGACAGACCAGCAGCCGATACAAGGTTCTTCACCTTATAAGAGTCTCTGATACTGTGGAGTTGAAGTGTGTAGAGAATCAAGCAAATGGCCCAGCTAAGGGGCTGCTGAGGTGGGAGTGGCCTCTGAAAACTCAATCCATGAATTGTTGGAGCTCCTTCCAGGAGAAGGTTTTAAAGAAGAAAAAGTGGACCCAAAGTCAACCACTCGACAGAACCAGTGGGAGCACTTCCAGGAGAAGACCTTAATCCAGGGGAAGGTCACCCAGGCAGCCAAAGACAGTAGCAAGCAGCACTCAGGTCTACTCATGTTGCTCGGAATGAAGACTCACTGCGTCCAAGAAAGGAACCAGAGCACAAGAGACACCACGAGAGAGGTCAGGACCAGACCATTAAGAAAGGCACCTATCTGGCTATGGTTTGAGTGGACTTATATCACCTCACTTGATTAGGACTAAAGGACAGAGGACTCCAAACATCTTACCTCCTCCAAACACTCAGGTGATGCCTCTGCCCTACAGGATTGAAGATGGCTTGGCCACAACTCCTTCCCCACAACTCCTCTTGCCAAAGGAAATAATCTAAGTCTCTGCACTGCTTCAAGATGTGAAAAACATGCTTTGGGGCTACACCTTGCCCTAGATGGGGCACTATCACAAGGCAGCAGTTCGTTCCTTTTGAGTACTGATATAGAGGCAGGATGACTCTGCCTCAGTGTTGTGGTTTGAATCTGAAATGTCCTCCATAGGTTCAAGTGGAAGGTGATGGAAACTGGAGGAAATGGGTGGTAGAGGAGAGGCATGTAGCCCAACCCCACTTCCTGTTCTCCCTCGGCTCCCTCAGCTCTCTGACTGCAAAAACAACTGACAAGCTGCCTCCTGCTCCACCTACCAGACCTGCCCTGCCTTGATAGACTGTGTCTCCTCAAACTGCAAGCCAGAACAAACCCTTCCTCCCTGAAGTTGCCTTTTGTCCAGTGTTTTCTCACAGCAACAAAAAGAAAGTGAACTAATACTATTGTGTTGGTGTGCACAGACGTAATTGCCTGTCAAGCACACACCCTGAGACACTAGCAGATAAGTAACGTATTCCTACGAGTGAAAAAAAAAATACCACCTATCAATTTGTCAGAGTCATTTGGGAACTTGTTGGTGCATGGATGTATTCAGACCACATCATAAAATCCAGACCCATGAACTGACTGAACCACCACCAGTCCAACAAAGAGCCAAACATCCTCAGCTAAACCTAGCACTGTGGTAGGTTGGCTTTACCGACCTGTCATCTGTCCACCCTGCACACATGTCAAAGGACCAACTAAGGTTGAGAACTCCCAGCTATCCCCAGGGCTTCAGCTCAGCAGTCCCCAACAGGTGACATGACCCACTCAGACTGCTGTCCATCTGTCCATCCAAATCTAGTGCCTCGCCCCCACAGTCCTATACCTGGGAGGTTCAGCTCTGTGGCTGTGCCTGCCTTGGGCCAGTCTCCAAATTAGCTGTTAATGTTTCATCTACACACCTACATCAGCTCTGTCTCTGCCTTCAGTGAGACCTCCCTGAGTTACAGCCTCTGTAACCTTTTTACAACAATTCTGCAAGACCTCCCTCGAGAGTCCTAAGAGTTAATAAAAAGAACCTGTGATCACCACAGCCAGGCAGTGGTTCTCAACCTTCCTAATGCCGCGACTCTTTAATGCAGTTCTTCATGTGGTGGTGACCCTCAACCCTAAAATCACTTCATTGCTACTTCATAATTGTAATTTTGCTACTGTTATGAATCATAATATAAATATCTGATAAGCAAGCCAATGAGTCACAACCCACAGGTTGAGAACCACTGTTATAAAAAGCTGTCATGACTACTTTATAAACTACAGCCAATCAAAACAATAACTCTCGCAAGTTTGTTGTTATTCACTAAGTTCTGACATGGTAAAAGACACAAACATCATCTACGTCTGACATCATCTGCTCATGACAGGCATAATTCTTTAGTTTTGTCTTCTAATAACAAAATAAAAAGAAAGGCACAACCCACAAAAGGCCAAGGCTCAGCTTTGTTGTCAGGGATTTGTTTGTCTTTCTGATAGTTTAAACTGTGTAATAAATGTGATGTTTTTAAAAATAATATAATAGACGGAAATAGAGCAAAACCAAACGAAAACTTAGTTACTTCATACAAATGAACTATTCTAAAGCACCAGATAACACGGAAAGAATGTATTTCATGTTTGAAAATAAAACTCAAATGACAATCCATTTTTCAGAATTTCTCAGCTAAAAAAGGGCTCTTCGCCCAAGAGCAGGAGCACTGGCCCCGCTCCTTGCTGCATGCTGCATTGGGTGAGCTAGCCTAGGCAATGCTGGAGAGCTCGCCCAGGTATTCACGATGAGGGAAAAGCTGGCGGGCTGACCAACTCAGCCACCAGCCAGGCCCAGAACCAGGACTATGAGTTGGCCTACCCCAGCATTCACCAAATCTACAGACTGCTGGAGCATGTGAAGGGGACAAACCTAAGATCCAAAACAGCAGGAATCTCCACGACACAGGACAACGGGATATCCAAGAGGAGCCCCAGAGAGAGCCCATTATCAGTGGTGGAGCAGAAGCCAGAGTCCTTGAGTAAGACCATTGACTCATGGAAATGAACGCTTACAAGTGAAGATGAATGGACTAAAGGGCGAACTGTGTGACTCAACAGGCCACACTACAGCTTCCACATGAGATTCTTCGTTCGTTCGTTCGTTCGTTCGTTCGTTTGTTTTTGTTTTGTTTCTTTGGTTTTGGTTTTTCATTTAAATTTGGTTTTGATTTTGGAGGGAAGTTGCAAGGGCAGAGGGCAAAGGCTAGGAGACCGGGGGGGGGGGGGGGGGGGGGGGGAATGAGTGGGATCAGAACGCATAATGTGAAATCCACAAAGAATCAATAAAAGTTTAGGGAAAAAAAAACTTCACAACTGCAGACTCCTTGGGTTGCTACAGTCTGTGTGGAGACCAAAGGCTCTTCCTGTTCTCCAGCACCCCCTTGTGACCACATAGTTAAATGGCGTCAATAGTCTACAGTATTCGTACACAGTAAACATTTTGCTTGCTTTTTTTAAAGATTTATTTATTTTTATTTGATGGAGCTTCGCTTTCATGTCTATCTGTGCACCACGTGCATGCGTGGTACCTGTGTGGGCCACAAGAAGGCTTTGGGTCCCGTGGAACTGGAGCTACAGATGGTTGTGAGCCATCATGTGGGGGCTGAGAATGGATCCCGGCTTTTCTGGAAGAGCAGCCAGAGCTCTCAACTGCTGAGCCGTCTCCCCAGCTCCTGCTTGTGTTTTGAGACAAGCCTCACTCTGTAGACCCTGCTGGCCTAGAAATAAGAGAAGTCCTCCTGCCTCGGTGTCCCAGATACTCGATTACAGGCATAAGCCTCCACTCCTAACGCTTCAATTAATTCTTGAGCAAATTACTACAAGCAACAGTGATCCAAGTAGCCTAATGACAAAACATCCTATCTGGTTTCTAGAGGCACACCTTGACTCCATATACAGATAGTGCAATCCACTGCTTACTAGACACTCGCCACAGTTGAAAACACTTTCCTCCATCTTCAAGTCTCCCTGTGTATTAGTAAATATATGCATATATATTTACTACTAAATATACATTACCTACCACATGACTGGGCCCACAGCGTGTCATGTGAAACAATTTCCTAAGTAAATTTTTCAGTTATAGTCAGATAGAGTCAAATTTCAAGTTAACTCAAGTCCATTCCTATTTATTTATTTCTTATTGCTTCTAACAAGTCATATATAAATTAAAGACACTCTCCAGAACAATGGTGACCTGGATTCCAGAACAGAAGGCAGGCCTGCCATCTTGGCTTTATCATCCCTCACAACCCAGGGCAGATATCCACAGGGCTGCACCGCTGTGCACAGGTACCCAGAACTGGAGAACTAAGTCCTGGGGCCTGTTATTTCTAATACGCAGTTCACTGAGGCCAAGCTTCCTGAGAACTCTATAAGCCTGCATTTTTGTCTTGACAGTCCAATCTAGTTCATATTCTTCCAGTCTTGATTTTTGTTTTTCTTTACATGTCACTCTTTGGCCATTTAAACCCCTTATGAAATTTGTCTCAAGTGCTTTTGTGAACAAGGTTTAGGATGTCAGATTAACCAAACAAAATTTGATTTACTAAGATTTGGTGTTGCTGTGCAATACGGTTTGTGGTATAGCATGTCACAACACTTTTGGGGGGGAGTGGGGGCAGTGCTGGGTCTATTTGAGCACTTACAAATCTGGATCAGTGTAACAGGAAATTTTTAAAGCCCGGCTTTCAGGCCCGTGTGATCAGTGAGTGCTCTTCTCTGTATTAGTTCCTCTCTAGAAAACTCTAGATGGTCACTTTACTCCTGTCTGTGTACCTTTACAGCTTCAAATTTTTTTGATAATTTTTTTTACCGATTGAGAGTTTCATACTATGTGTTTTTTATCATATTCATCCCACACTCCTCCCAGACTCGCCCCCACCTCCTCACCCCCCCACCCCTCCCAGCTGCGTGTCCTCTTTCTGTGTGTGTGTTTCTGTAATGACCCACCGAGTCCAAGTTGAGTTGCCCATATACTCGGAGGGGTGGCATCCCCTGGAGCATAGTTAACCTACCAGGGTCCATAATCATAAATAAAAAACTGCCTCAAGCGCGTTACCAATTTAACAGCAAAATACCAGTTTCAGCCAGTTGATCTACCGCGGCTCCCTTTCCTCTCAAGCCAGTTTCTAATTTCAGTACAATACTTTCAGTAAGATGTACCATCTCAGCTGACAGAGGCCGTCGGCCTGTGCGTGTGCCGCCACCACTGCCGACATCCGACGCCAGGCTCTTGCAAAGCTGATGACAGTGTTTTGTTGTTTTCTCTTTGGCTACTCCTGGTCACAGGTGCCTGCAAAACAATGAGATTCGCTTCGTGTCTGTCTCTGCTTTCAGAGGACTGCGCAGCCTCACTAAACTGTAAGTATGGGGTCCGCGGAGGTGGGGGAGGGGAGTGCTAAAAGGCTCCCTGGACCACCAGCATCCTGTCAGGCTAACCCATTCCAGGCCAAACCAGTTCCCCTGCTCAGGACAGTCAGTACCAGGGGGCCTGAAAGTAGTGCTGAATGGACAGTGTCATAGTGGGTTGGGAACATGGGATGGGGTCGCACTGTGTTCAGGCTGAGCCCTGATTTTACCTGCCAGGTGAGTGCCCTTGGGTGCCAGCTCCCTCTATGGCCTGATGCTTGCTCTAATAGTGCCCAGCACGTGGCTGCGGGGGAAGGAACAAATGAAAAAGCCCATAGGCGACATTAGATATGCCGCGCCCGCCCGGCACAGAATACAAACTCAGTGTACATCGGCAATGGCAGCGCGAGTGACCGTTGAAGGACCTTAGTCAAAGTGAGGAACCTGAGGACAGAGAAGAAGAGGGCTTCCCCAGCTGTCCAGGGGATTCTGCTCGCTCTGCTTTTCCCCTCATGCTGAGGGTGAAACCGGTGTCTTGTGTGTGCTAGGCACACACTGAGAGTCACCCCCAACCGCTCACTTACATTTTCACAAGTTTTTGAGATAGTATCTCACTGTGTAGCTTCCTGGCTTGGAACTCACTCTGTAGACCAGGGTGGCCTTAAACTCACAGAGATCTGCCTGCCTCTACTTCTGGAGTACTGGGATTAAAGTCATGAGCACCACGACTGACTTCTCTTATAATGTTTAATCCTATCTTATAAACGTTTAACATATAATAGATTTAGGGACCAGGCGGTGGTGGCGCATGCCTTAAATCCCAGCACTAGGGAGACAGAGACTGGCGGATCTCTGTGAGTTCCAGGACAGCCTGGTCTACAGAGTGAATTACAGGACAGCCAGGGCTACACAGAGAAACTCTGTCTCAAAAAACCCTGATGGTTGTGTGCCTGTAACCCAAGAACAAGAGGAGCTAGGCAAATAAATGTCTAACATATAATAAATTTAAAAGAGCAAAGCTATTGACCATGGAATCTGGTTTGTTTCCTACCTCACTTTGCCCAATGTCTCTGGCATTCCTCCCTGTAGTATGTATGGGAATTTTCTCCTTTTCAAGGCTGCATAGTATTCTGTTGTGTGTATATGTACCACATTTTGTTTATTCACCTGTCTGTCCGTGGGCGATTTGAAATTTACATCTTATTCTGTGATGATAATACTACTATTACTCAGTCCACACATCTATGTGAGTGCCTGCTTTCAGTTCTCTTTGGTGCGCTAAGCCAGGTTCCTGTGCTGATTCTACCCGCTTTTTTTTTTCTTCTGGAAGCTACTGTACTACTTCTCTAGCAGCAGCATTTTTTTAAATTCTTTGAGAATTTTATGTAGTATATTTTATCATATTCTTTCCTGTGCCCCAACTTCTCCTGGATCCATCCCCTTCCCTACCCACCCAACTTCATGTTTTTTCTCTCTCTTAAAAAAATGAAAAAAGTCTTAGCTGGGGTCATCCTTGTATATTCATGGGAGTTTCCCTTGCATCAGGTTTCTACTTGACCCCAAAATGCCTCCCTTTTCAGTCACCTCTTTCAGTACTCTACCCCTCCATCGACCCCCCCAACCCAATCCCTCAAGTTCCCATCCCCACCCACCCCACCCCAGTCCACCCAAGAGATCTCCTCTATTTCCCCTTCCCAGGGAGATCCATGCATCTCCCTCTTGGGCCTTCCTTGTTACCTAGCCTCTCTGGGTCTGTGGATTGTAGCATGGTTATTCTTTACTTTACAGCTAATATCCACTTATGAGTGAGTACATACCATGTTTGTCTTTCTGGGTCTGGGTTATCTCACTCAGGATGATTTTTTTTTTTCAAATTCCATCCATTTGCTTTCAAATTCCCCAATATCATTGTTTTTAACAGGTGAATAATACTCCATTGTGTATATGTACCACATTTCCTTAACCCATTCTTCAGTTGAGGGGCATCTAGGTTGTTTCCAGGTTCTGGCTATTATAAATAGTGCTGCTATGAACATAGTTGAAGAAGTGTCCTTGTGGTATGATTGAGCAGTCTTTGGGTATATGCCCAAGAGTGGTATTGCTGGGTCTTGAGGTAGATTGATTCCCAATTTTCTGAGAAACTGTCATACTGATTTCCAAAGTGGCTATACAAGTTTGCACTCCCACCAGCAATGGAGGAGTGTTCCCCTTACTCCACATCCTCTCCAACATAAGCTGTCTATGGTGCTTTTGATCTTAGCCATTCTGACAGGTGTAAGATGGTATCTCAGAGTTGTTTTGATTTGCATTTCCCTGATGACTAAGGATGTTGATCAATTCCTTAAATGTCTTTCAGCCATTTGAGATTCTTCTGTTGAGAATTCTCTGTTTAGCTCTGTATTCCATTTTTAATTGGATTGTTTGGTATTTTGCTGTTTAATTTCTTGAGTTCTTTATATATTTTGGAGACCAACCCTCCATTGGATGTGGGGTTGGTGAGGATCTTTTTTCATTCTGTAGGCTGTCGTTTTATCTTATTGACAGTGTCCTTTGCCTTATAGAAGCTTTTCAGTTTCAGGAGGTCCCATTTATTAATTGTCAGTCTTAGTGTCTGTGCTACTGGTGTTCTATTCAGGAAATTGTCTCCATTGCCAATGCATTCAAGGCTATTTCCCACTTTTGCTTCTATCAGGTTCAGTGTTACTGGATTTATGTAGAGGTCTTTGATCCACTTCAGTTTTGTGCAAGGGGATAGATATAGATCTATTTGCATTCATCTACATGCTGACATCCAGTTATGGCAATCCCATTTGTTGAAGATGTTTTCTTTTATCCATTGTATAATTTTGGCACTCATGAATCTACAAGATTGACCTCAGCTAAGACTCCTAGCAATAGGGTAGGGGATACATAACCTGAACTGGCCATCTCCTGTGATCAGATTGGTGACTACCCCAATTGTCATCAAAGAGCCTTCGTCTAGTAACCTGATGAAAACAGATACAGAAACCCAAAGCCAAACATTAGGCCAAGTTTGAGGAATCCTGCTTAAGAAAGGGAAGAAGAACTCTAGGAGCCAGAGGGGTCAAGGACATCACAAGAAAACCCACAAAAACAACTAACCTGGCTCATAGGAACTCACAGAATCTGAACCAAACAGCCAGGGAGCCTGCATGGGACCAACCTCAGCCCTCTACATATATGTGACAGTTGTGTAGCTTGGTCTACTTATGGGACTCCTAATAATGAAAGCAGGTGCTGTCCCTAATGCTTTGACTGGCTCTTGTGAGCCTATTCCTCACACTGGATTAACTTGCCCAGCCTTAATACAAGGGGAGGTGCTTAGTCTTACTGCAACTTGATATGCCATGCTTTGTTGTTATCCATGGGAGGCCTGCCCCTTTCTGAACAGAAACAGAGGAGGAGTGAGTGGGCAGGGGGCAGGGAATGAGAGGAGAGGAGGGAGGGGAAACTATAGTCAGGATGTAAAATAAATTAAAAACTCAAATAAATAACTAAGACAAAATGAAAGAATAAAATGAAAAAACATGAAGTCCAGTTAGTGTTTGCCAACTACTTCTGGGCATGATGCCTGCCCTGAAGTGAGGCTCATATACTTAGTGTCACTCCATTGAAGAAAACTGATTTTTCCCTTTGCCAGCAGGTATCAATTTTAAAGAGCTTCTTGGATAGAGGTGAGACAGTGCCATTTCCACTCCTCTGTGCTGGGAGTTTGTCTGACTCACACTTGTGCAGGTCTTGTGTATGCTGCTTCCTTAAAATTATCCTTCACCTCCGGCCCTTGCAATCTTTTCACCTCCTCTTCCATGTAGATCCCCATGGTCTTAAGTGGTGTAGTTCATTAAAGGCAACCCACTCGGGGCTGAGTGCTCCAAAGTATCCCATTCTCTCCATGTTGTCTAGTTGTAGCTCTCTGGGTTAATGTGGGTGGAGACCCACAGAGGTTTCCTAGTGAGATCTGAGTGTGCTTTACCCAGCAGGGCTGCATAAGGTAATGATTGGACCGTGAGTGTGGTTACCAGGTGTTTGGACAGGTCTGTACTTGTCTTGTGATATGCTTTGGTTCAGCAAGGGGGAGGTCTTTTGCCCCGCCCCTTGGCATTGTTATAAAAAGCCCTTTGGAAGAGACAGAAGGGGCCGGTGGATTTTGATCCAAGTCCTCCCAAAGCTGTTCTGTGTTTCTGTCTGTCTCCTCTCCGCTATCTTTCTATCTAAACGTTTCTTGTTCCTCTCTCCTCCTCGTAGGATCCTTTAAAAGGTGGGAGCTGGCTTCCCACAGGTTAATTACCACCTACTGCAAGAAGCTTCTTGGATGAGGGTTGAGTGAAGCACTGATCTATAGGTATAGCCATATGTCATTAGCGTCATTGTATTTCTATGTTCATTTGGCAGAATAACAGTAGTAGGTTTTCCCCCAGACCCATCAGCAATCTCATCTCAGGTTCTTGGCCTCATTAATGCTATCACCTGTGGGTTGCCTCTCAGGGATCGGGCCTTAAATCTAATCAAAAAATGATGGGCTACTTCCACACACGTGTGCCACTACTACACCCGTGAGCACATCTTGCAGTCATGTTGTTATCACAGCTGTCAAGGTTCATAGCTTGGTAAGGTTGATGACTTTTTCTCTTTCTGTAGCAGGTATACAACCTTCTATCACTATCAAAGAAGTTGAGTACAAGCTGGATTTCTTCATGCTCTGTTCCATTAGTATGCTGTTTCCAGCAATAGGGTATAGGTTTCCTCATGGATTTTCAAAAGCCCCTTAGTGTTAGTCACTCCTCCCCACACTCCCTCCTGTACCCGGACCTCCATCCCCCACTTCATGCCTCCTGCTTTCCCACTCTCATCCCTTCACTCCTGTTCTAACTTCTCCTTTATTCATTTATAACACTGTCTTCTAAACCCCTTGCTTGGTGGCTGCACTGTTTTAATCTCCCACCAATAGCACATAAGCATTCTAGTGTCCGCCATCCTCAGCCACACTCATTCTCTCATGGCTTGAGGGATTGTTTCAATACTGACTATCCTAGTGGGTGTTGAGTTGGGTGTCGTGGTGCTTAAGAGGAAAGGAAAGACATTTTTTCTCTTAAATTATGTATATGGACATTTTGCTTGTCTGTATGTCTGTGCACCTTGTGCACTCAGTGCCTGAGAATGACAGAAAAGGGTGTCAAGTTCCCTGGGACTGGAGTTACAGCCAAGGTTGTAAATTACCGTGTGGATGCGGGGAATCAAACCCAGGTCCTCTGGAAGAGCAGCAAATGCTCATACCCCCTGAGCCATCTCTCCAGCCCAAGGAATCTTTTTTAAAGTAGGCTTTTGAAATTCCATCACATTCATCCATATCCTTACCAAGCAGCCTCTTCTAAGCAAACAGATCTGAAACTTGGGTGAATAAACGGCTCCCTACATTTTCCCTGCTTCCTTTTGGGTTAGGTTGTCTTCTCTTCAGTTTTCTTACATTCTTTTCTAGTAGGGGCAGGACACTGCACAGGCAGGGCATGACTCGTGTGGAGGTCAGAGGACCACCTCAGTTTTCTCCTTCTAATATGTGGGTCCTGGTGATTGAACTCAGGTCACTGGGTTTCGTGGCAAGCACTACTGACCTGCCGAGCCATCTCACCAACCCTGCTTATTTATTTTCATCCTACCTCATTCTCCACCTTTACGATACCAATCTGTTTCTATCACATTTTTAGTCTATGGTACCAAAGTGTGATATTGAGTCAAGAACACCTGGCAATTGGTAGCAAATGGTCCTGGGCACCTTAGACCCTCCCCACTTCTGCTCCGAACCTGTTGTCCTTGTATTCTCAGCATTCCGCTCATTCTCACCTGGCTCTACTTTCTCTCCACGGGTGTATTTGGAACTTTCTGGACAGCATCAGCTTGGCGTCCTGTTTAAGGTACAGGAGACATTCTTGAAAGGCAGAACGGAGCAGGCAAGGAAGTTTTTAAGGCTCCATCTCTTCCCACTCGTTCCTTGGCACCAGACTATTGTGTGACTGTTAACAACTCCACATTATCTCTAGTTTTCTTAAATGTCACGGTATACATGCTTTTGTTCATGCATAAAAGTATTCATCCCATCCTTTATTGGGCAAGTCTTCAGGGAGATGTCTCTGGGACACAGGACAGTGGGTCAGACATACTGTCTTTAAGGAGCTGCTTGCTACCCAAGAAAGTCAGGGCTCCCTGAGCTGTTCTGGGGGGCACCAAGCCTCTCATTGTCTGGAGAGAAAGTAATACCATAGTATTAGGACTTCCATCGAATCCCATGTTGCTCACACCAACTCTGCTGTCATAGATCTTTGCCAGTCAGACCTCCCTCACTGTGGCAAATGCCTGACAGAAACGACCTAAAGGGGAGGAGATTCCATATGGTTTGTGGTTTCAGAAGTCCAGCTTTGCAGGCAGCATGGTGCAACCCACATCCCTGGGGATTCTCCCCTGATCCATAGTTACTCCTCTCGGTAAGACCCTTCACAGACAGTGTTCTTTACTGGTCTCCTTCATGCTCCTCAATCCAACCATGCTGACACTCAAGGTCAATGTCGCAGGTACTCTGTGAGAAGTGACCATTTCTGGTCTAGAGTGATGCAGGGGCCTCTGAGAAATGAAGAGGACTGGACAGTAGAGATGTAGGTGAGGTAGAAGGATGGATCTATTGCCTTGTACTTAGGGGGATTGGCATTGATCCATGACAGAACCCTGAGGTGTTCATGGATGTATGAAAGCTATTTCTTAGGTCTTCTTTGCCTGCCTGGCATCCAGGCCAGCAAAGCAGAGAAGGAAGTGGCTTGACCTAAAAGAAAAACAAGTGAAAGTCAAACCTGGGGGAAAAATAATTAATAAATAAATAAATAAATAAATAAATAAATAAATGTCAGATTCCTGGCAGAATTTTTGCAGGTTGTCAACTATAAAATATGAGAAAATTAAAGAAAAGGGGAATTTTTTTTAAAGTGGAGAGCTGGGGATGATAGAGTGCTTGCCTAACATACACAAAGCTCTGGTTTTGATCCCCAGTACCACTTAAAACCAGGTGTGGTGGTGCACTCCTACAGTCCCAGCACTTGGGAAGCAGAGAGAGGTGGGTCACAGTTCAAAGCAAGCCTCAGAAGTTGGAGGCCAGCCTTGTCTAGATGAGACCCTGCCTTTTCAATAATAATAATAATAATAATAATAATAATAATAATAATAATAGAGAGATGCCAATGTGTTCCATTTATCCGGGCAAGCGAAACTTGAACAAGTGCTTGCAAATTAATCATGGGCAGAGATGTGGCAGAAACAGTGTTCTAACAGTGAGTGATACATGCAGAGCTCAGATGGCATGACCTGTCTCCAATGTGACTGCAACCCTGTGAGGGAGGAATTGAATGCACATCTTAGACAGAGGAAACTAGAGCTCACCAGAAGGAAGTGTTTGCTCCAGGCCACACTGGTGGCAGTCAATAGAAGAGTCTGAAACCAAATATTAGTAACAGACTCAAGGCAAAGATTGCCTCACTGAGGAGACTGAGATATAAACACACATGGCAAAACGATGTCAACACAGTATAACGACACTGGCTTGCTTTGCAGGGAGAGAGGTGAAGATGGGTAGGGAAAAAAAGTCAAACTCATTAATAAACCATATTGTGGCCTTTTACCAGCACAGCCCCCTCCAGATCCCAAGTTCATTCCCAGGTCCTGCCATAGTGAGTGTCTTAGTTAGGGATTTTATTGCCAAGAAAAGACACCACGACCATGGGCAACTCTTACAAAGAAAACATTTCACTGGGGTGGCTCGCTTACAGTTTCAGAGGTTCAGTCCATTACCATCATGGCAGGGAGCATGGTGGGGAGCATGGCAGCATGCAGGCAGACGTGGTGCTGGCTACATCTTGGCTTGCAGACAACAAGAAGTCGACTGAAAGTCACACTGAGGGAAGCTTGAGCAAAAGAGACCTCAAAGCCCTTCTCCACAGTGACACACTTCCTCCAACAAGGCCACACCCACTCCAGCAAAGCCACACCTCCTAAGAGTGACACTCTCTATGAGATGATGGTGCACTGAAATTTCTAACCACGCCCTTCCTCTCTTATCGTTGTTGTTTTTACATATGCTGCTTCCTCTGCCTAAGGGAACTCCTGCCACTTCTTCGCTTTGTAAACATCATGTCTTCATCCACGAGGCTTCGGAACTGTGCCTCCTTTCTGTCTCCACTCCCTTGTCTTCCCCAGTGTCTCATCTTTACAGAGCAGATGCATTCTGCAAATGGAAGAGTGACCGCACATTGTACACATCCCTCTGGTTTTTGTGTGTTGCCTAGTTACCTGTTCACATCCCTGCCTCTCCAGATTCAGTGCCCTTCAAAGAATGGGCTGATATACCTGCCACAACTATTCCATTCAGGTAGTTCTCTGTCACTCTAACAAAATTCTTGAGATAATTAACTTACAAAGAGAAAACGTTTTTGGCTCACACTTTTTGAGGCTTGTTTGTGATCGACTGACTCCGTTACTTTGAACCTGTGATTGAGGCAGCACAGGCTGGTGGGAACGCGTGGTAGTGTGCTCACCTACCTCATGGCTGGGAAGTAAGAAAGAGAAAGACATCCTTGAAGGGCACCATGGAAGAGCACATCCCCAGGGACCTGAGGATTCCCACAGGGCCTTACTCCCTTAAAGGTCTTCAGCCCCCTCCCCACAGTGCCCCCTGGAAGCAAAGCCTTGGACCCATGTGTACCTATCCAGATGACAGCAGAGTAGGTCATTAAAACATGGACAATTCATTAGCCAGTTATGGGAAATCAAAAGTGACACAAGAAGTGAGACGGGCCTGAGAAGGCCAAAGGCTGGAAGTGCTGTGGTGAGTGTGGTACAGGAGAGAATTTAGGAAGGGTGACGTCATCGTTACCTTCCTTCTTGTAAAACATCACAAAGAATAAACTCGCTGCTCTTATGTCTCCTCCAGGTACCTCAGCCACAACAGAATAAGCTTCCTGAAGCCAGGAGTCTTTGAAGATCTCCGCAGACTGGAATGGCTGTACGTGTCATTTGTGCGGCGCTCCCTTGTATCAGTTTAAATGTTCTGAAAATACATATGTCACTCTGCTCTCTTCCCACCGACAGGATAATTGAAGACAATCACCTCAGCCGAATTTCCCCACTCACATTTTACGGACTGAATTCTCTCATTCTCTTGTAAGTACTCAAATGAAACTAACAGGGAGGTGAGATGGCTCACTGACAACCTGATTCAATCCCCGGGACCTACGTGGTAGAAAGACGGACTCCTGCAGGCTGTCAACTCTACATAAAAACTGGCATGCACACACACACACACACACACACACACACACAGAGAGAGAGAGAGAGAGAGAGAGACAGAGACAGAGACAGAGACAGAGACAGAGACAGAGAAATAATTAGATCAATGAAATAAAAACTTTAAAGTATTCCAATTGAAGGCAGAATAAAAAATTAAAACTTTAAGCATAGTAGCATTAAATTTGTAATTATTAGATCCTAAAAGAAGCTTTCTTGAGTGAAAACCACCTTGCCCACATTCTCAAAGGCTGCTTACAGGTGTGACCATTTTGTAACAGTGTTCTCCCAGCCCACCAAAACTGAGCACAGTCTCCCTGTTGTACTGCGCTGAAGTACTCCTTAGCACCATCCCTCCATGCAGCAACTTCAGCAAAGGAAAAGCCTCACACAAAGGTCCCCTCCTCCGCACAGCCACTGCTAATGGGTGGGCACAGGCTTCTGCCTACAGACTAGCATTGCTGCTTCCTGCATGAGGTCTGCTGTGGGTCGACACGTCCTTACTATCAAAGCATTTCAGTACGTCAGGGTGTAGAGAGAGAAAGCGGTGGGAAGATTTGCAGCGTACGATTCTAGCTGTTTCTGAAGAGTAATGATAACTGGGTTTGCCTAGAGATAGAGAAGAAGCAGAAAATGTGATTTTGGTGCTTTCTTTCTTTTTAGAGTGCTGATGAATAATGCCCTCACCCGTTTGCCTGACAAACCCCTCTGTCAGCACATGCCCAGGCTCCACTGGCTGTAAGTCACTCTCTCTCTGTCTCTCTCTCTGTCTCTCTCTCACACTCTCTCTCTCTCTCATATATATATATATATATATATATATATATATATATATATATATATATATATATATGCATATATACATTTTCTGAATTTGACTAACTTGTATTAAACACCAGGGGTCTTCCATGCCAGGTGGCTAGTGTATCAAGTTTCTTTGCTTTATTTTGTTGTATTTTTATATTAAACTTACTCATTGACTAGCTTCTCTACACTTTCACCAAAATGCAATATCAGAAAGAGAAAAAAAACATTTTGGAGCCAGGAAGAAGGAAGACAGAAGGGACGTCACATGGTCTACATCACACTTCCTTTTCCCGCTGCCAATTCGCTCACCTATTAAGTTGATGCAGAAAGCCAAACCGTTTTAGCTTTATCCCTAAATTCTGAGCGATGAGAATGTGTTGCTTGGCACTAATCACGAGAGGATGGGGACTGTGAGATGTTCTGAGACAGTCCCCTAGAGGTTCTGTGTGATGTGTTGGCACAATGGCTTTGCTTAGTAACAAATATCACTCCACTAGTTAGAGTTCAATCATTCAGTAAATTTACCGGTTTAGAACATAGGTTTGGTCAGGTGTAGGTGGCTCCCACCTATAATCCTAGGAGGCAAAAGCAAAAGACTGAAGAAGAATCACCACAAGTTCAAAGCTAGCCTGGGGTATGGATTGAGGCCTGTTATTTAAAAAAAAAAAATGGACTAAAGGGGTTTGTTTTGTCTTGTTTTATTAAGAAATGACCAAAATTGCCGGGCGGTGGTGGCGCACGCCTTTAATCCCAGCACTCGGGAGGCAGAGCCAGCCGGATCTCTGTGAGTTCCAGGCCAGCCTGGGCTACCAAGTGAGTTCCAGGAGAGGCGCAAAGCTACACAGAGAAACCCTGTCTCGAAAAAAAAAAAAAAAAAGAAAGAAATGACCAAAATTACTATTTAAAAGTTCAATCAACAAACTGCCCACCATAATCAGAAAAACTCCCTCTACTTCTTGTTTTGTAAGAAATTTTCAAAAGTGGGTTGCTTGGTATCCAAGTTCACAGCAAACTAGAAGGGTCACATCACAAGGACAGGAAGATCGTGAGAAACACCATCTTTGTGAGTCGTGATGACTGCCAACCCGATTGCAACAGAAGAGAAAAGGGTCAGCAAGAACACAACACAGGTTTGGCATGTGCTCATTTGGAATCCCACCAGGGAAGCAAGCATTTCTAAGTCCAGAGGCACCTCGGTGTGACAGCCCAGCTCTTTCTGTACAAGTCGATGACCTTCCTTGTAACTGAAGCTTGGTCCAAAAGGTCCTCTAACAGCCATTGCAATTCTGACTTAGTGATGGAACACAGCCAAACAATACTTACACAAGCAATCAGCATTTAAAACTGTCTGTCTTGTGAGACTGGAGGTTCAGCTCGATGGTTGAGCGCTTACTTAGTGCACAGGGTCCTGGGTTGAATCCCAAGCACCCCCCTCGCAATATATATATATATATATATATATATATGAATTGAGATTAAGTTTTTTAAGACAAGGTTTCATTATGTAGCCCGGGCTGGCCTTGAACTCACTCACAGGTATCCTCCTGTCCCAGTCTCCCCAGTGCTGAGATTATAGAGGTGGGAGCTGCTGCAGGCACCACTTAATGCGTATTCACGGATTCTTCAGAGAGCACTGCCACCTGGTGGTAGATTCATGATTTCACCCTTGGCAATAAAATAAAAGGAGCAAGGTCTGACTTCCAAAAGCCTGAACCACGGCAAGACTAAGCATTTAACAGCCACTTTTGTAGAGCGAAGACTTTGCCTCCAGGGGGTCAATCTGCTGCTCATTCTACAGCCTGACTTCTTAGGCTACTCTCCATCATACATACACCTTCTTCTTCTTCAATGTACTCAATTTTTAGACCCCTTCATTCCCAATCTTTCATATATATTTCACTCTGTCAATGTCAACTTCGGTGCAGTTCCCAAAGCAAGGCTGACGGTCCCCCTGGAGCCGCCAGGACACCGGCTTTTCTCTAGAGCTTTCCGACTTTTCCTTGGAGGTTTTGGTAGCTCTCCCACAGGTCTGTCGCGCATGAATCACTATTGCTTCTAAGTAACTTCATGCCGTCTGGCAACCATTCAACTAGGTGTGTGATGCCCTTAGACCTGAGGCAGCGTCCAAAGCAGCATATCACTCCCTTCTGCTCTGCAAATTTCTACCATGCACCTGCTGCTGGGGTCAAAGAAGAGGGGCCGTGTGAGAACAACCCCAGCTGGGGACACAGCTCAGTGGTAGGGCACGAGCTTCGTATGTGCAAAGCCTTGCCCTTGATCCTCAGCACTCGTTACTGTGATGAGAGTTCTTGGGGTGACCTCTCCACGCTGCACGAGCACTCCAGGGGAACGTCTACACAGCGCCCCCTGCTGGAGAGGCAATCCCGACGGCTCCCAGCAGTGGCAAGCTGCCCGGAATCTTTCCTGGACTGTTTAAGTGAGGGAGACAGGAACTGGATAGTGTCTTCCGGAGACCGTCACAGAAAACCACAGCTGTCAAGATGCATAGAACAACTGATCAGGGAGCGCACAGCCCCAAAAGATACATCTACAACACAACTCCCGCTAACGGAGCGTATCAGAAGGGGGGGAGGGGGGGAAGGACGACGACAGATGGTAAAACTAGAAGGACAAGGAGCGAGGATTTGTCTCCTAGAATAGATAGGAAGCTATACCCATGACACCACAGCAATATGGCCACGTAACCAAGACTCGAATAATGATAACACTAATAGACAAGCTAAAGAGCCACAGGGGGAAATCTCACCAGGTTCCATCCCTTAACGAGGAAGTACAGGCAGCTAATGACTTCTGAGAGAGGGAGAATTAGTCTTCCCCAGTGACAAGCACCTGCCTAATCGGTTACCCAACACCAAGTGGTCAGCTCTGAAATCGTATATATACAAACAACACTAAACAGACTCAGCAGATTGTTTTTAGATATTTATGTATGTATATATACGTGCCTGTATGTATACATATGTAAAAATAATAATCAAAGAAAAAGAGTCCAGGCATTTGAGAGGGAGTAAGTAAGGATGGGAGAGATTAGAGGAGGAAAATGGCATAATTATATTTTAATTAAATTTTTTAATTATTAAGATACATAAAGGAATGAATATTGTCTGCACAGCCACAGCCTCTGTAGCCTAATTGGATCCTATAGCTTCATTTCTGCTGATGGAAGCACCTTGCCCCTCTGGACAAATGTTTAATTTGCTTGACTACTAAATATCTGTAAATAAATTAGATATTTCTCTTTTTCTTCAATTTCTTGAAATAATAATATCCATGTCACTGTGGACACATGATAAAGATATGACTCAAAACATTCTTACTCCTTGGTACTGGGAATTGAACCCAGGACCTCACATTACTTTTACTAATGATATAGAAGACAGACAATAATACTACATGTATATAGCATATATATATACTATATATGTAAATTCAACTGCTGTACAAATGATTGTAAACAGAATGTAAGGAAAGATATTTTATAGATAGAAGGTAATCCTTAGCCAATTTATTTCCGTCTACGAATTTAATTTGATTGTGTTTCCTTTTTATGTTCTAGGGACTTTGAAGGCAACCATATTCATAATTTAAGAAATTTGACTTTTATTTCCTGCAATAATTTAACTGTTTTGTAAGTACTATCTTTTTTTAAGTAATGTCGACTCTTCTTACAAACCAAATGAATTTTTTTTTTTTGAGCTGAGGATCGAACCCAGGGCCTTGCGCTTACTAGGCAAGGACGCTACCACTGAGCTAAATCCCCAACCCCAAATGAATCTTTTAAGTGGGTAGAACCTGGCCTGAGAATGTGCAGAGGTAGGCAGGTGTGACTCCTTTCCTTATCTGTGTGTGTGTGTGTGTGTGTGTGTGTGTGTGTACCCCCAAGTCACACATGCACACCCTGCCTGTGAGTGGAGTCCCCTCAGACTCATAAAGACAAACAGTACACGCTTTTTCTCATAAATGGAATCTAAATTGCATTTGTGAAGTGCGTGCGTGCGTGCGTGCGTGCGTGCATGCATGCGTGTGTGTGTGTGTGTGTGTGTGTGTGTGTGTGTGTGTTATGAAAATAGGAAGGGGACCACAGGGCGGAGGAGGAAGAGATCTTAAGGGGATGGGGAGAAGAGCAAAGACAGTAATAGCACACACGTGACAAAGCAAAATGAAGGACCATTTGTGCAGAGGAGAGGAACAAGCAAGAGTGAGGCAAATGGATGGAGGAGGACAGGGGTCACGGTGTGAAGAAAAATAGAGTATTATGGCATGTGTGCATAAAAATGCCATAATGAATCCCATTATCCTATATGCTAAGCTAAAAAGTTTTTAAATAAAAGAGTAGATTCAAAAACAACTGGAAGCCCTTTGAAATTTCCCAAATTAATTATTTATGCTAATAGACAACACAGACATCAGTGAAGAGGGGATAGGATGTGGATCAGCAGTACAGCAAGTGCCCAGAATGTATTGTATGAGATCCTCTCTCTCTCTCTCTCTCTCTCTCTCTCTCTCTCTCTCTCTCTCTCTCTCTTTTACACACACACACACACACACACACACACACACACACACATACACACAAGCAGTCAAGAACAAGTACTACAGTCTAACATATTTCCAAATTAAAGAGACGTTGAATGGGTCCATTCAGACCATTCTTTCTTAGGCAGCTCCGTCCTAATTCTATCCACTAGCAAATAAGAGCTCTGTGGAGCATGGAGCCTTTTGTTAGACAGACACACTTTGCAGACTGAGGAGATAAGTCTAAAACAATTCCTATTCTCATAGCTGCAAGAAATTCAGTTTTTGTTCAGAAGAGGTGAGGATTCCCTATTCCTTTCAAAGTCCTTCTTCATTTCTAATTACAAATCTAAATTACATTTTTGTATTGTCCCTGTTAAAAGATTTATGAAATTTAGGAATAAAATCGAATTGAAGCTGGGTATGGTGGCACACACCTATAATTGCAACACTCAAGAGACTGATGCAGAAAAGTCAGACGTGAGTTTGAGGCCAGCCATGGCTGCATAGTTGAGACTGTGTTTTTAAAATAAATAAATTGAATAATATCATACTATTCAAAACATTCTGATATGAAAATGCACTCTATATTCATTATCTTTATGATTTCTTTGTAGGAGTTACATTTAGTAATCCATGTGATAATTGTGTTGACATGTTAACATGTGCTTTTCTTTTTACTTTCAGGGTAATGAGGAAAAACAAAATTAATCACTTAAATGAGCATGCATTTACACACCTCCAGAAACTAGATGAATTGTAAGTTTAACTAAGTGTATATTTAGAATGTTCTTTTCCAGTTTTACTTTGTATTACTTATATATATGATGTTGATATATTTAAGAAATATTAATTTCTTCTTTCCAAACAGTATTTATATGTAACATGGGTCACAAAACAATTCAGATACCTTACAAAAGTAAATATAAAATAAAATGTGAAATAAATACTTGAGATAAGTTAGAAAAAGGAAACATAGCTTTAGACAAAAAGTAAGACCAGGGTAGAATTCATATGTAGAATATAACCTACATTGTTCTGTTTTATTGCTTCAAGGGGGCAGAATATCTGTCATTAAGTTTCCCAGAGGGCTCAGACTGAGGAACCACAAGACTCAAAGATATAATTCTTCTGAAGCTGACGATGAAGGGTTATCCTGGACCCATAAGGAAATACAGCACTGCCATGGATAAGATTCCTATCCACAGTGATGGAAGAGAGAGATACATTCAAAATATTTTAATGCCCCCTTTAAATGCCAATAGCACAATTACAAAGCCGTCCAAGAAATTATATGATGAACCTAAAGCCTTATGATGATTGGTGGTCAGAATAAGATAATATGAGCCATCAGTGAACCCCTCAGATCATTGTCTGTTTTAGTCTGGAATAACCTGTAGTGGATGTGGTTACATGTTTTGACAATTATCTAGGCCAAACACTGAGTTACTGAGTCTTTCTTACAAAAATTAAAGCATGCAGAGGCCTAAGAGAACAGTTAGAAATACATATTGCTCTTCCAGAGGACTGGAGTTCAGTTTCCAGCATCTCCTTTGGACAGCTCACAACCATCTGTATCTTCAGCTCCAAGGGGGATCTGACAACCTCTTCTGACTCTAAAGTCTGAAAGCACCTGCACATATCTGTGCAGAGAGAGAGAGAGAGAGAGAGAGAGAGAGAGAGAGAGAGAGAGAGAGAGAGAGAATAAAATCATTTTCAAAAAATTAAAGAATTAAGCAGGCAGGGGTGGTACACACCTTTAATCCCAACACTTGGGAGGCAGAGGCAGGCGGGTTTCTGAGTTCAAGGCCAGCCTGATCTACAGAGCAAGTTGCAGGACAGCCAGGGCTACACAAAGAAACCCTGTCTCAAAAAAAATTAAAGAATTCAGATAGAATGTTAGGGACAGTGTTAGATAGCTTCCTTGTACATAGGCAGGTAAAGGGAATGTGGTAAACAGAAAGCTTATCAGGAAACAGTCCTATAGCATACGGGCCACTGAAAACTCCAAACTTCTTCTGTAATGAGTAGCTTAAAACATTTTTTATATAGATCTTTATTATTTTATGTTTATTGGTGTTTTGCCCACATGTATGTCTTTGCACCATGTTGAAGCTTGGTGCCTGGAGAGGCCAGATGAGGGTATCTGATCCCCAGAAACTAGAGTTACAGACAGGTGTGAGCTGCCATGTGGGTGCTGGGAATTGAACCTGGGTCCTCTGGAAGAGCAGTCAGTGCTCTTAACCACTGAGCCATCTCTCCAGCCCACTTGAAACATTTTTGATATGCACTACCAATCATTCACTAAATGTACACCTAACTCTCAATAGATCATTAGACCTGGGCCCTGTGATGAGAAGTCCTGGTACATGACAATCAAATCTTATCATCAGTGCATAGGAAATCACTCTCAATAACAGGGAGAAATGTGGCAAGATGACCCAAAGACACTGTCTAGCCATTAAAACAAAAGTTAGTGATCCATATTGTTCTAATTTTATCCCACTAGAAATCACCACCTAAATATCAGAGGACAGTTCCCGCAAGTCATAATCAACAGTGGCCTCAGGTGCAGACTGCATTCGTAACCAGTAGTGATCATGGACTACACACAGCCTCAATGCAGAACCAGAGTCTGTCTAGGCTCATAGACAATGGGGAGAGTGAGCAATGTTGCTGGAGAATTTCTCTCCAGCTCCCGCCACCAAGTCCTGCCAGTCCCAGAGCCCACTTATAAAATAAACACACAGACTCTTACATTATTTAAACTGCTTGGCCATTAGCTCAGGCCTGTTATTGTCTAGCTCTTACTCTTATATTTAGCCCATTTCTATTAATCTTTACTTTGCCACATGGCTCATGGCTTACTGGTACCTCACATCTTCCTTGTCCTGATGGCGGCTGGCAGTGTCCCTCTCAGCCTTCCACTTCCCAGAATTCTTTTCCTTGTCCCGCCTATACTTCCTGCCTAGCCAATGGCCAATCAGTGATTTATTTACTGACCAATCAGCAACACACTTGACATACAGACCATCCCACAGCACTTCCCCTTAAGTGCTGTGGATATCGCTATATGTAAATAAACTCTGATTGGCCAATAGCCAGACAGGAAGTATAGGCGGGACTAACAGAGAAGAGAATTGAGGGAACAGGAAGGGAAGAGAGAGACTGCCTGGAGCCGCCGCCAGGAGAAGGAAGATGTAAGGTACCAGTAAGCCATGAGCCATGTGGCAAAGTAAAGATTAATAGAAATGGGCTAAATATAAGAGTAAGAGCTAGACAGTGACAGGCCTGAGCTAATGGCCAAGCAGTTTAAATAATGTAAGAGTCTGTGTGTTTATTTTATAAGTGGGCTCTGGGACTGGCGGGGCTTGGTGGCGGGAGCTGGAGAGAAATTCTCCAGCTACAGAGCAAGGTTGATAATTAGCTCTGCCTAAAGCCTGCCTAATTCCATGGCAAACACTTGCCTGAAAACTCAGATCTACAAGGTTAAAACTAGCCTGTTCTCTAAGAGGTAATGATTGTCAGATGGGTCTAAATTTAAACTCTAGTTTGAAGGAGGGCTGAGTACACTGTGCTAGGCAAACCTTGGCAGCAAACAGCATACCCTTGTCATAGAAATCCTTATGTAGTTCCTGGTACAGAGAATTGAAGAGCTCAAGAGGGCAGAAGGAAAGGACTACAATAATCAAGAGGAAGCCCCATACAGAGCATCACACTGGAGCTCTAGAACGTGTGTAGGCTGTAGGGAAGCATCTGAGGAGACAGCAGTAGGAAGTGACATTAGAAACGTATGTCACTACTTCAAGACATCTTATATCATGCTAAGCAGTTTTGAATTTGTCACCTAGGCCACTGTAAACTATGGAAGGGATTTCTGAAGGATGAAAATTGTACAGATTCCTTTGCCAAATCAGAACAATGCATCTTCATAGATGATTCACCCATGACTGTGTAAATCACAAAGACAGCCATGAAATTCAGTATATGCATGTACAGTTTGAAAAGAAGGCACTTACAATGACAATGTTGATTGTATTTGTCAGATTGGATCGGCTATTTCTTTTTAGCATCAAAAACTCAATGAAGCTAGGCATAGTGGGACACACTTATAATCCTTGAACTCAGGAGGTAGAGAATCATGATCTCAAGGTCAACCTAGACTACATCATAAGACCCTGGGGGGGGGGAGAGAGAGAGAGAGAGAGAGAGAGAGAGAGAGAGAGAGAGAGAGAGAGAGAGAGAGAGAGAAAGGGAGGAGAGAGCCTCAATCACCCTATCAGGGCTGGAGAGATGGCTCATTGGTTAGGACATTCACTGCTCTTGCTGAAGACCCCAGTTCAGTTCCCAGCACCCTGTCAGTGGCTTATAAGGACCTGTAACTCCATCTCTGAGGGGATCTGACAATCTGGTCTCCTCAAGCTCTTCCACTCTTGTACACTTAGCCACACACAGACACAAGTACATGTAGGCAGATTTTTCTGTCCTGCCAGCCAATTCCCAAATAACCACACAGAGACTTATTATTAATTTAGAGAATGATAAAAATAAAAATCTGGGGCTGGAGAGATGGCTCAGAGGTTAAGAGCACTGGCTGCTCTTCCAGAGGTTCTAAGTTCGGTTCCCAGCAACCACATGGTGGCTCACAACCATCTATGATGAGATCTAGTGCCCTCTTCTGGCCTGCAGACATACATGCAGGCAGAACACTGTATACGTAATAAATAAATAAATTTTTAAAAAATATAAATAAATAAATAAAAATCAGAAAAACATCATCCTGCCTTTCAAGGTTGATTAGCCAACTGACATTGGTGACAACATATCTTTTCTCCTGCCTATCCCCCTGGAGGTGGATGAGAGAAGTTACATTTTCTGTTTTAATTCACAATCCCCTAACTCAGGCTCACTGAGACATTTTCTTGTTTAAAAGAAATTGGAGCCTTTCTCATGAAATCTGCCACTGGCAAAATTTCACAGCCACTGCTGCTGAAATCCCCTTATATCTCCAAGGTGACATCATGTTAGGCATCTCCCTCTGCACATGTATGTCCTGCCCAAGAGAGTATGAGCCTGTGTGTCTCTCAGAAAGAAACTTGAACCTCAAATGACATGCTTTGAGGTAATCATAACAAACTTGGGCAAAAGAAAATCCAGGGCCTCAAATCATGTTCTTACTCAAACACAAAGAGAGAGAGGGAAGAGAAAAGATGACGGGACATCATGCAGACCTTAAATGAAAATTAATATGTCAAAGCCAGATTAAATACCATCAATGATTTGTCTCCAAGGAAACATGATATGGAACTTTAAAAAAATTGAAGGAGGAGGAGCTTTGGTAGCCCATGCTGGCTTTGAACACACTCAATTATAATGGAGGATGTCCAGTAACTTCTGATTCTCCTGCTTCTCCTTCCCAAATGTTGGGATTATGGGTGTGTATCACCATGCCTGGTTCTGGATAAAATATTATGTGTCCCTATTTCACTCCCTCTTTAAAGCCTCTTGACTTCCTGGGCCTGGAGTAGTAGGGCACATGCTGAGCAGGAACTAGGCAGTGACTTCAATCCCCACCCTAAGGAGACACTTACTTCTTGGTATTTATCACAACTCACCAATGGCGCTGTTGGAAAGTTGTAAATAGTTTCCTAATGAATTTTCTACCAATGAATGAAGTCTTCAGAAAACGGTGTGACATGCTTGCAATTGTTTCCCTAGGGATTTGGGAAGTAATAGGATTGAAAATCTTCCACCAAACATATTTAAGGACCTGAAGGAGCTGTCGCAATTGTAAGTCATTAGCTTGCCACTTCCTTTCTTGATCTTATTTTTTTAATTGTGGTAAAGTATACATAGCAATGAAGCATCCATCTGTTTCTGTACCGTTGGATTACATCAAGATCTTCCACATTGTTGTTCAGCTCTCACAACGTCTGCCCCCACAGGTTTTTACTTCTTACAAAGCTGAAACCCTGTAACCATCCAGTTACTAACTCCACCTTTGCCCTGCCCCAGCCCTGGCAACCGCCATTGTACTTGCTCTCTCCTGGGCATAGTTGCCATTTTATTCCTATAGTTTCTTCTAGTTTGATAGCTTTACATGTAAGCATGTGATCCATTTGAGTACACGGTACAGAAGGGTCTAATTCTATTCCTTTGCATGAGGATATCTAATTTTCCTATCACTGTTTGTTGAAAAGATTGTCCTTTCCTTATTGAATGCCTTTGGCACCTGTATCTAAAGTTATCTGATTATGTCTGAGTGGGGCTGTTCCGGGGCTCTATAGTTGATTCCTTTGGTCTACATAGCTGCAGATTATTGTGCAAACCCTAACTTTCTTGTTCTTCTTTCAAGATTGTTTTTACTATTTGTGTTCCTTTAATGTCTTACATGAGTTCATAAACTTTAATAGGGACTGAGTTTTCCAATGCCACAAACAAGACTATCTTTCCTTTTATTGGTATTGATCTGGTGCATCTTCTGCTGCTATAACAGCATACCACAGCCTGGCTCATTTTTAAGCAATATAATTTTGTGTGGCTCCTGTTCTTGAGGTTCAGAAGTTCAAAAGTCAAGGCCAAGTCCAGTGAAGTTTAATGTCATCCTCAGCTATACCTTGTCTCTAATAAAAATTAGCATTTTTCTGAACACTAATTCTGAATGTGCTTTATATATCTGCTGGTCACTTGTGTGTCTTCTTTTGAGAAACATATGTTCAGATTCTTTGCTTATTTCTCAATCAGATTATTTGTCTTTTTACAATTGCATTGAGCTCCTTATATCTTTGTAGATATTAATTCATTACCAGATATATGCTTTGCAGGGGTAGGGATCTGGCTCAGTGGCAGAGTGTGTCCTTACCATCCCTAGAGCAAAACAAAGAAGTGGAGGAAAGGAGAGAAGGCTTTGCAAACCGTTTCTTCCATGCTGAAGACTTCTTTTATGGTGTGAAGAAGCTTTTTAGTTTAATGTGGTCCTCTTTGTCTCTTGTTGCGTTACTGTCTGCATTTTGGAAGTCCCATCCAGGCTTTTCCTGTCTGAGCTTTGGAAGTCACTGCCAGGCCAATGTCATGGAAATCTTCCTCTATGGTCTCATGTCTTCCATTTGAATCTTCAATATACTTTGAGCTGTACTATTTTTTGGTAAATGTTTCAAATCCATTCAAAGTCAACAAATAAATTCCCGTGACCTAAGCACAATAACTTATTGCTGTCTTCTTTCAAACAGGAATATTTCCTATAATCCAATCCAGAAAATTCAAGTAAATCAATTTGATTATCTTAGCAAACTCAAGTCTCTGTAAGTATATTCATATACAGTTTTGCTTCAATACTAATAACATATGTGTTTCATGTCTTTTAGTTATGTTTTATTTCCAGCTCCACAAAAATATGAGTCCTTGGCTGACTATAAACAGATAGTTATTACTTCTACCTCAAGCATTAATAAGCTAAAAATTAAATGATAATGAATCTCTACATCTCTCTCTGTCACCAGGATCTTATACTGAGTTGTGCATTTACACTCTCTGAATGTATGGGGCATATTCATTGCTCCATTAATTCTTTTTTCTTTGTGGGGGGGCTTCAAGACAGGGTTTCTTTGTGTGTAGCTCTGGCTGTCCCAGAACTCACTGTGTAGATCAGGCTGGCCTTGCACTCACAGAGATCCACCTGCCTCTGCTTCCTGAGTGCTGGCATTAAAGGCATGCACCACCACCTCCCGGCACTCCATTAATTCTTAGTACTTAAGATTTTCTATAGGCATAAGTCCCAGTTTGTGTCTCCGTTTCTGTAATAAAACAATCTTAAAAACAACTTGAGGAGAAAAGAGTTTATTTGGCTTATAGGTTACAGTTCATTGAGAAGAGCCAAGGCAGGAACTCGGGGCTTAAAGCAGAAACAATGGAGGAAGGCTGTGTGCTGGCTTGCTTCACCTGGCTCTCTCTACAGGCTTTCTTAAACAGCCCAGAGCCACCTTCCTAGGGATGGTACCGCCCACAGTGGGCTGGGCCCTCTCACATCAATCATTAATCAAGAAAATGCGAGATACACACTGGCCAAAATGATGGAGGCAATTTCATCAACTGAGGTTCCCTCTTCTGAAGTATGTAAAATTGAAAACCAAGATTAACATCCTTACCCTAAAATGGAATTTTCTACACTTATATAAATCATGCCTCCCACAAGACAAAAAAGACAATTCTATTAATGTCTAAGAATTGTCTTTAAAAGATAAGCCTCAGTTAATCTTATTTAACTATTCTACAGTAAAATAGCACTTTATTAGAAAAAAGTATGACTTCATTAAAATGTCTAGAATATAATGTATATACACTTACTCTATAATATTCATGAAATAGTTAGCATGAATTAGGCATTATATCATGAACTGTGAATATTTTAAAAACCAAGATATACATGTCTCTAAACTGAAGAAATGTTTAGGTAGGCTGAGTCTGAGCATTATATTTAAAATAATGTTAACTTAAACCATTTTACTACATTGTCCTTCACAAAAATAATTATTTTATTATGCTGCGGATAACATATGTTCTCTTGACTATTACTTGGTATTTTTAGCAGCCTAGAAGGAATTGAGATTACGAATATCCAACAAAGGATGTTTAGACCTCTCGTGAATCTCTCTCACATGTAAGTAGATGTTTTCTTGTTGTTCACCTTGATTTTAAGCTTTATGTCCCCACATGTATTATGAGAACACACCCATACTAAATGCAAATGAAAGATTAATAATCTCTACTAATTTACCTCTGTATGCTTAGTATTTGTGTCCCTCTTCCATATTGTATGTTGCAATGTTAACCCCATAGTGATGGTATTATTAAAACGTAAAGCCTTGAAAAAGTGATTAGCTCCTGTGGGCAGAGCCTTCATGAACAGCATTAGTGTCTTTTTAAAACAGAACTGAAAACCAGGGGTGGTGGTGCATACCTTCAGTCCCAACGCTTGGGAGGCAGAGACAGGTAGATCTCTGAGTTTGGAGCCAGCCTGGTCTATAAGGAGAGGTCTAACCTAGTCAGAGCTTCATAGTGAGACCCTATCTCAAAATTAAAATAAATTTGAGAAAAACTGGAGCTGGTGAATCATAGCTCTGGGTTTGATGGATTCCCAGCAAGTGGCCGGAGGAAGGGAGAGGGGGAGGCATGCTGGAGAGATAGCTCAGTTGGGGAGAGTGTTATGAAGGTGTGAGGACCTGAGTTCACCAGCACCTATGTACACCTAGAACCATGTGAGCCTGTAACCACAGTATTTGAGGTGTCAGAGCCGAAAGATCGCTGGGGCTCGCTAGGTGACCAGCCCAGCTCTGGTTTCAGTGACAGGGTTTGTCTTGGGGGAATAATAAGGAGAGTAACAGAGGGAAACTTCCTAACTTCTCCTTAGGTCTCTACTATGAATGTACGCACAAAAGAAAGAGAAAATGAGAAAATTGAAAGTATCAAACTTTAGGAAAGGAACATGAGGAAGGAAGGAAGGAAGGAAGGAAGGAAGGAAGGAAGGAAGGAAGGAAGGAAGGAAGGAAGGAAGGATCTCTTCTGTGCCATCCACCCTGTGAGGACACAGTAAGAACGTTTCAGGAAGCAGCATTTCACTAGACACCTAATCTGCTGGCTCCATGACCTTGAGCTCTCCAGCATGGAGAACTGAGAAGTAAATTCTCATTGTTCAAGCTCCCAGGCTATAGGGTTTTTCAGCAGGCTAAATAGTATTGGTGAAATTATTATGGCCACTCCACGCAGTTAAAAGGAGATTTATTTAATGGCGTAACTTACAAGTTAAGGGATAGGTAGGCCGCGGGGTCTGGGGAAGGTGTATCGCAGTCCAGCGGTGTTCTCTGGAGCTCTGCTTGGCCCACCTTCACCGTCCAAGGTCCCTGAACTGAGCGAGTGCACTGCCCATCCAGATCTCAGGTCTCCAGGCGCCTCCCTTGGCCCCGCCTTGTAGGCGTGACAGTTGCCGAAGTCTCAATGGGGGTTGGAACTTCCAGATCAAAGCTGGAATGGCTACCCACTACAAAATAGTCTCGGACATCAGTAGTCAAAAATTAACTCTAAAAGTTTCGAATTAGATGGATGGATTTTAGTTTTCCACATTCTGATAAAATTTTATGGAAAAATTTTCAAATACCAAAAAACACAAATGTGAGAGGGGTCTACTCAGTCTTTCAAGACACTCTCATCTCTGATATCATTCACAGATGCTGATTTTACCTAACAAGCTAGTAATGTGTACATTTTATATAAGTGTCGTGAGATGAAAAAACAAGAATGTATATAAGCAACATAAAACAATTACACACAGGGCTGGGGAAATGGCTCAGCAGGTTAAAATGCCTGAGTTCAGATCCTTGGGACCCAAGTAAAAGAAAAAGTGGCATGTATCTGTGACCTCAGCACTCCTCCAGTGAGCTAGGAGGCAGGGACAGGAGGATCCACCCTGAAGCCTGCAAGCCAGATAACCTGGAATATGAAATGCAGCAACAACCAACAAGACAGATTGTGCCTCAGAAGCAAGGTGGGAGGTCAGGACCAACAGCCGAAGCCATTCTCTCTCACCCACACATACATCATGGCACACATGGGTCTTCACTTAGTCAGGTATAGACACACATCTCACACACAACACACATACACATATACATATGTATAAATTTGTAGTAATTATTTATTTCTACTTTTTAAGTATTTCTACATATAATATATATCTATATGTAATATATAAACACATATTTTTTAAATTAGAAATAAATAGTTGCTACAAATTAATGAAGGTAGGAGAACTCTTCTCCAGCGATAATTGTCCCACATGTCAGAGTGTGATTGGAGCTAGTGCATGGATGAAATGGTACCTTTGCAAATTCTATACAGTGTGTCTTGTTTTGCATTAATTATAAGCTTTATACATATTTTGAGTTGACGGTCATAGCAAGTTCTAGACTGCTCTTTACACTGTGGTAATTCTCAATGATTTAGAAATGCCTTGTCATCCGCACTGCAACCTTTCTTGTACTATAAGTCCAGCACAGGCCACTGTTTCTGTTCCTATGATTTCTCAGAGACAAGACTTTTATAAGCTCCTTTGCTTGCTCTCAACATGACAGTCTGACCAAGAAAAACTGAGTATATTTGAAGAAACTGATGTAGCTCACAAAATCTAGAAATAACTAAAAGGAGAGCCTGAATTGGGCAGGTATCGTGGGAACGAGAGTTGAACAGTGCTCTAAGTCAAACCCGGCTGAAAGAAGCCATTCACACGCCATCAACAAGGCTCAAGGTTCCTTGTCTGCTATTTGCCTACCCTGGGCTAAGGGAGGGTCTCCACTGTATGTCTACCATGAGTCCTGTGGCTGGAGGATGGCTTCCCTCAGGGGAAATCAAGACACTATTGCTAAAAGATAAGTCTATGCTAAGCAGCCAAACTAGCGAACAAGTATCTGCTGGAGTTCTGTTAATGAAAGCAGTTCATCCCCAGACACTTAAAACAAAAAGAAACGTCATGTCCTTCCTTATATTCTGCTCTGCCCCAGCACAGCTCACAGAGAAATGCAAACAACCAGGTGGACATATCAGCAATGACCTTGCCTTGGGGAAGACACACAATGACCATCTGCCTTGTATCATTTACTACTGTAACTTTTTATACTATAGAGATAATTTCTATTTTTTTTTTTTTTTTTGCCACCACTCTTGGCCTGTGAGGCAGACTGACACAGTCTGAATTCTAGTCCCTACTATTACTAGAAAATTTCCTACTAAATAATTTTCCTGCATTGAAGATTTATCTCCTACTGTGGTGATGCTAACACTGATCTCACAGAGTTCATTAGAGAATTTATTTCCGATGTCTGAAAAAATGCCCATAAGTGGTGCTGGTGTTGCTGCCAACAGAACAGGAATTCTTGGTTATCCAGGTGATGTCTTTATCCAAGTGGGTTTCTGTACATGAAATAACTTACTCAACATTTAATTCTTCATTGTGTTTCAGAATCTAGTGTGAGTGACAGATAGGCTTAGAAGTTACTGATCATAATGTAATATTATTATATTATAACTTCTGTAACAGCAAAGCGATGGATGCAGCAAGGAGAAAGCATTTAATTTTTCCCCCAAGAGCCAGGCAGTGGTTAAAAGGCAAGCTATGGTTATAAGAGTTTTATAACCATGTGTTTATATGGACTGAATTCTGGGATCTGCCACTGAAATCTTCTTTGGATAAATTCCTTCTCATGTTCACAAGCTAGCCAATTATGCAAATTCTAAGACATGTCTAACACGTATTCATTGTACTTGTTTTAAGTTCTTATCCACACATCCTTTTACTGTAAAGTTAAGTGGATAAGAATTAAATTTTGAACTTCAGAATCATGGGGGATCAGTAAGGAATGTTTTCTATTCCACCAAGTCTTATATGACCACATATATTCTACTGAGAAAATGTTGAAAACAAATATCGATGATGTTTGAGTTAATGTTAAGCATGTGCTATAATTTTGTCTTCTCTTGGTACACCAGCTATTTTAAGAAATTTCAGTACTGTGGCTATGCACCACATGTGCGCAGCTGCAAGCCCAACACGGATGGGATTTCCTCCCTTGAGAACCTCTTGGCAAGCATCATTCAGAGAGTCTTTGTCTGGGTTGTGTCTGCAGTTACCTGCTTTGGAAACATTTTTGTCATTTGTATGAGACCATACATCAGGTCTGAGAACAAGCTGCATGCCATGTCGATCATTTCTCTCTGCTGTGAGTATTTCCTGGTTAAAGAGGAACTAGGTTTGAAATGTGCAAAACTGTTGTTGCTATTAGAAAATAAATTCTGTGGGGCTGAAGAGATGGCTCGGTGGTTAAGAGCATATAGTGAGTGCTCTTCCAGAAGACCCAAGTTGGGTTCCCAGCACCCACATGTAGTGGATTACAACAGCTTGTAATTTTAGCTCCAGGGACTTCAACACCTCTGGCCTCCAAAGGTGGGTGCGAGCATGTGCACACACCCACATACACGCACAGATGTACATAAGCACAATAAAAATAAGAATAAAATCTTTTTAGAAAAAGAGAGAGAGAGGGAGAGAGAGGCTGAAGAGGCTGGAGAGATGAATCAGTAGTTAAGAGCGTACGTTGTTCTCACAAAGGACCCAGGTTCAGTTCCCAGAACCCACGTGGTAGTTCACAACTATCCATAACCCCACTTGCAGAGGATCCTCTTCTGACCTCTGTTGGCACCAGGCACCCACGTGATACACATTCTTACCTGCAAGAAAACAAGGCTATACTCATAAATAAATCTTTAAAAAATTTTCAGAGAAAAAATAAGTTTCATGCATGTTAGAATTATAAAATTTAAAACCTTCCTTCTTTTTGTTTATATGGTATTTCTGTATTTTCTACAATAAAAAAAATAGATCACTTTAGTTATAAGAAAGTTAGTTTTTAAACTAAGAAAGCTTAGGGCCCAGAAAAATGACTCAGGAGTTAAGAGTGTTTTGTTTTTTTGTTTGGTTTTTCGAGACAGGGTTTCTCTGTGTAGCTCTGCGCTTGGTACTCACTTGGTAGCCAAGCTGGCCTTGAACTCACAGAGATCCGCCTGGCTCTGCCTCCCAAGTGCTGGGATTAAAGGCATGTGCCACCACTACCCAGCTTGAGTGGTTATTTTATAACTGCTTGTAATTCCAGTTCTATGGGATCACGTGCTTTCATTCAGCCTCCACATATAAGGACAAACACACACACACACACACACACACACACACACACACACACACACACACACTATAGAATAAATAAACCTTTTTTAAAAAAAATCTAAACTGAACAAATGAAACTGTCAACTTCCCCTTCTGAATCAACTAAGCAAGGCGCCTATGAACTCAGAGACAGAGCAGCAAGCACAGAGCCTACATGGGTCTACACCAGGAACTCTACATATGTATTAGAGCTTAACTTAGCATTTTTATGAGACTCCTGACTGTGAAACAAGTGGGTCTCTGACTCTTGTGCCTGCTCTTGGAACTCTTTTCCTCCTGTCGGGTTGCCATGTCCAACTCAATATGATAGTTTGTTGTTTTGTTTTGTTGATTTTTCAAGACACAGTTTCTCTGTGTGTAACCCTGGCTCTGTAGACCAGGCTGGCCTCAAACCCTGAGATCCACCTGCCTCTGCCTCCCAAGTGCTGGGATTAAAGATCTGTGCCGCCATCACCTGCCCGGCTTGACATGATAGTTTTTGCTTCATCTTATTGTATTTTATTTGGTCATGTCTGGTTGTTACCTCTGAGAAGCCTGTTCTTTTCTAATGAGAGACAGAAAGGGAGTGGATCCTGATGGGAGGGGAGGTGAGGAGGAACTGGGAGGAGTAGAGGGAGGGGAAACTATAATCAGAATGTATTGTATGAGAAAAGAATCTATTTTCAATAAAAGAAAAAAGAAACTGTCACCTTTTATGGTCACATTTTCATACTCAGAACTGCGTTTGTCGCTTGGTTCGCATATTTAGTTAATAAACACTGATTTTACCACTCGTCATGTTTCTGGTCTCCGAGCTACTAGAATATTTTTCACTCGAAGCTTAAAATATATAAACATGGAAATGTTTCCAGGTAGTACTAATTTTTTAAGTTTTCAAAATGTGGTTGTAAATTATGTAAATGAGGATTACAAAGAAAATTTTTTTAAAAAAATTGGACTTCAGGAAGTCCCAAAGCCTAGTATGTATTTGTAGCCCCTCAACCAAGTAAAGCAGGCCCCCACACAATGTCCACCATTGCATGAGTGGCCACATTTACTATTCCAGACACTGTTCAAAGCCAGAGTCTAATTTGTTTTCATTGCAAGCTTTGCTATGTGAGAAACAGAACTCAACAAAATGTTTACAACTTTGTACGGTTAGCTAAAAAATTCTGAGTCAAGTTCAATTTCCCTACTTAAGGTGAGAGAATAACTACATTGTTTAAAAAATTAGGGTCAATGCTCACAAGAGAAAAATTAGTATACTCAAATGACATCTCACTGGGTATATTAGCCACATTTCAGCGCAGGCCCCATGCAGGAGTAGTTGGCCAACATAAAGCAAACTCAATGGTCTTTTGTATACCTTTGTCCCACATTGCTTTGTTTTGGCATTTTTTTGTTTTGTTGTTCTTTTGTTCATATATTTTGAGTTGTTTTGAGGTTTTTTGTGTGTTTCTTGTGGTTTTTGTTTCTTTAAAACAATTTTTAAAAAGGGTGTAGAGTTGGGATGGAGGGGAGTTAGGATCTGAGAGCAGTTGGGGGAAGGGAAAGCATGATTAGAATTTATTACATGAAAAAAATTTCAATTAAAAAAGCATTTCAAAAAAATTAGAGTCAGCTTTATGATTTCTACAAGATGTGATTTTAAGGACTTAGAATAAATATTTAAACAATCAAAAAAATTTCAATTTTTGCTTGAAAAGGAAATAATGTCAGAGCACATGATATATATTTATGAAAATGTCATAATGACCAAAATACCTTGAAATTATCAAAGAATTAATTAAAACATTAGTGTAATAAAAAGAAAATACATAATGAAAATCATCATTTTTATGTAATAAATACACACTAATTGAAAGAACATTTTTAAAAGGCAAAAATGCTAAAAAGTGTACACATTGAGTGCTAATTAATTTTGAACAGAAGAATCTCAAAAGAGACAGAAAAGTGTATATGGAAGAGAGAGTCAAGAACAAGCATCCTGCTTAGGTGAGCTCAGGTCACCAGCCCTCCTAATTGTGTTGGCTGCAAAGCCATTCATAATTATGTGTACCTCCTACGTTTGTAGACTTCAAAACTCACAGCCATTTTTCTATCCACAAAACTTCTGGATTAGTGTCTCCAAGTTTTGGGTGGTACTCTTAGCTTGCTGAGCTGGGAGAACTTCAGTGGGAGAGCTGAACCAAATAATGTCCTCCTCATCTAAGCCCCTGAATGTACAGCATAACAGACTTGATTTTATTTTGGTTTGATTTATACTGCCAAGTGATGGGGCTAGATGAGAGGATCTCCAGTCTCACAGACTGACACTGTAAGGAGGACAGAGAGATGGTTATAGTCTCCTCTTTTTAATGTTTTTTTATTTTTATTTTAATTTTTAAGTATGTGGATGTGTGTTCATGCATATGTGTGAGTTTCCAAGGAGGCCAGAGGCATCTGATTCCCTGGAGTTGGGTTGCAGGTAGCTGTAAGTTCATTGACATATACGCTGGGAGTCAAACTCAGGTCATCTGCAAGAGCAGTACCCGCTCCTGACTGTGGTTACAAAGAAAATGGATTAGTGGGTCCTCATGCCAGTGAGGGATTTGCTTGATGCTGGCAGTTGAAGCCAGGCCTTCATTCATGCTAAGCAAGCACTCTGCTGCCAAGCTACACAACCAACCTATGAATTCTTAAGAGAATAAAATATGTCCTCTCTTAATATAGAAGAAATTGGGTCATTTAAACTGTTTTGTGTAGATAAGCATACCTGGTGTTTCTCTGAACCTGTAAACTTTGGACTCTTGTAGGTGCTGACTGCCTAATGGGAGTATATTTATTTGTGATCGGGGCCTTTGACCTCAAGTTTCGGGGAGAGTACAACAAACATGCACAGCTGTGGATGGAGAGCGCTCATTGTCAGCTGATGGGGTCTTTGGCCATTCTGTCCACAGAAGTATCCGTTTTACTTCTGACATTTCTAACGTTGGAGAAATACATCTGCATTGTGTATCCTTTTCGGTGCTTAAGACCTCGAAAAGGCAGGACAATCACTGTTCTGATTTTCATTTGGATTATTGGATTTATAGTGGCTTTTGCTCCACTCAGCAATAAGGAATTTTTTAAAGACTATTATGGCACCAATGGAGTGTGCTTTCCTCTTCATTCAGAAGATTCGGGAAGTACTGGAGCCCAGATTTATTCCGTGGTGATTTTTCTTGGTAAGAAACCACGCATTGCCAACCTTTGTAGATTCCAACTCTTGCTAGAGTCAGTAACAGGAGGAAACTCATTTATGCCTTCTATTGTTTACAAACTTTTGTCCTTCTAACCTGTGGCTGTAGGGGAGAATGTAATCAGAATACTCAAGGAGAATTCTTTTCCCTCAAATGACATTTTTGTCATATAATTTCCAATCTGATACATTCAGTAAAGGATAGCAAATGATTATATTTCACATACTTACCCCAATGATATAAACATAAAGATATTTGCTATTGTTTCTATTCCTATGTACAGGCATACATAACTTCGGCTTCAGCATATACGTGAAACTATTCTAAAGCAAAAAATGAAAATATTCTCAAAGTTCAGCACAAGGATTTTAGAATATGAGAAGATATCATTAATATTAGAGAGCAAATGATCCATGATACTTGTCAAATTTATTTAATATGCTAAATTAAAATTAAACATATCATTTTCTGTTACTTCAACAGTATTTCTGAGTCAGAAAAATTGATGACTTCTGTGTACTCTAGTAATTCTGAAAAGCAGAAAAATAAGAAAAAAAGACTGTATTAAAGGTTAGGCATAAAGGTATACATTTGGGTTTTTGTTGGTGGTGGTATCTTTTATTTTTTTATTGAAAACAGATATTTTATATAATATATTCTGATCTGGTATCCTTCCTCCAGCTTCTCTTCCCTCCCTACCCACACAAACCCCAACCCTTTCTTGCTCTTTCCTTAGAGAACAGACATCAAATAATAATAATAACACTGAATAAAAACAAACCTGAATAGGAGAAATAAGTGAAGAGAAAAAAAAAGCCAAAGAAAATGTACACACGCCTTTAATACCAGCACTCAGGAGGAGGAGGCATGTGGATCTCTGAGTTCAGGCCTAGTCTACAAGAGCGAGTTCCAGGACAGCCAGGATACACAGGAAAACCCTGTCTTGAACCCCCCCCCCCCGTAAAGAAAAGAAAGAAAAGAAAGAAGAAAGAAAAATAAAATGTACAAGAAACACATACAGATGTAGAGACACCCATATTCACACAGAGAGAAATCCCATAAAAACACAAATCTAGAAACCATAATATACATAAGCAAAAGACCTATAAGGTGAAAAATAAAAAAGCCCAGATAAAGTATTGTGAGAAAAAAATTAAATAATAAAAAATAAAAACTCCGAAATATACCATTAAGTTCATTTTGTATTGGCCATCTACTGCTGGACATGGAGCTTGGCCTTAAGTATGGTTTGTAACCTCAGTGAGACTTTGTTGGAAAAAAAATTAATTTTCTTTGAGAGCGGTTATCATTGGAGATAGTTTCTGGGTTAGGGATGGGGGCCTGTGTCTACTTCCCCTCTCAGCACTGGGACCCCATCTGACTTAGACCAGTATGGGCCCTGTACATGCTGTCACAATCTCTGTGAGTTCATACGTATGCAGCCCTGTTGTGTCCAGAAGGCCTTGTTTCCTTGGGTGTCTTCCATCCCCACTGGCTATTACAATCTTCCCACCTCCACTTTCACAGTTTCCTGTGCCCAAGGAAATAAATCTGATGGAGACATGCATTAGACCTGAGTGTTCACAGGTCTCTCACTCTCTGCACATTGTCCAGTTGTGAGTCTCTGTGTTTGTTCCCGTCTACTGCAAGAAGCAGCTTCTCTGATGATGGCTGAGCAAGACGCTGGTCTATGAGTATAACAGAATGTCATTGGGAGACGTTTTATTGCTTAGGCCTTTAATAGCAGTATTTGGTTTTCCCTTAAGTCTCTGGCCTATGTGGTCTCAGGTCCTTGGCCACCCGAGCAGTATTGGGCACGGGTTCCATCTCACAGAGTTGGCCTCTAATCATCTAGTGATTGGTCACTCTCTCAATGTTTGCGCCACTGTTGCCCCGGAGTAGCTTGCAGGCAGGTCCCCATTGTAGATCATAAGGTTTGTAGCTTGGTTGGTGTTTACCTTTCTCCTCTGCTAGTGTATAGAGTGACTTCCGGTACCACAAACACTAGCCAGTAGGAGGTGACGGCTCTAGGTAGGCACCAGCACGATTTCTCTGTGTTCAAGGAGAGATGTAAGTGTCGTCTTCAGTGACAGGGCCTTCCTATCAGTTTAGGGAGAGCCACCAGTAGCCTTGGCAATCGCCTGGGTTGTTCGGACTTTCCATGGAGCTCCTTTGACCAACAACTCAACTAGATGTAACCCGTTCTTGGCACTGGAGGTTTCATTTGGTAGTGAGAGATGTCCAGTTGGGGTTTTCTCTCCCCCATTATTTGGTGAGTCCATTTAGATTTGTTTCATAATATGTATGTATTTTTAAAATCTTCTACTGTAGTGGGTTTCCATATGACCCCACAACTGGCCCTTAGTTTTAGCTGTCCCTCCATGTATTCTCTCCCTTACCCTCTTTCCTCTTTGCTCCTCCCCCATTGGATCCTCCCATTCTTGTTCCCACCCACACCTGTCAATCCATAACTATCTACTCCCCCTTCATAGGGAGATTCTCCCCCTCCCCCCAGTATCTTACTCTATAGAAACCCTCTGTGATTATATAGGCTGTAGCCTGCTGATCAAGGACTTAACAGCTAACATCCCATACAAGTGAATATCATATTTATCTTTCTGTCTGGGATACCTCACTCAGAATGATTTTTGTTTTCTAGCTCCATTCATTTACTTGTGAATTTCATGATCTTGTGAAAGTTTTTTAATGTCTCCATAATATTCTATTGTATAAATGTATCACATGGTCTTTATGCACTCATCTGTTGGTGGACATTTAGGCTGTTTCCAATTTCTGGCTTCTATAAGTACAGCGGCACTGAACATGGCTGAGAAAGTGTCTCTGTGGTGGTAGAGTCCTTTGGTGTAGCTGGATCTTGAGACAGGTCTATTCCTAGCATCCTGAGGGACTGCCATACCAATATCCACGGTGGCTGTACAAGTTTGCATTCCCACCAGCAGTAGATAAATGTTCCTCTTATCCCACATCCTTGCCAGCATGAGTTGTCATTTGTTTTGTTGATCTTGGCTATTCCAACTGGTGTAAGATGAAATTTGAAAGGAGTTTTGATTTGCATTTCCCTGATGACTAAGGATTGGTGAACATTCCTCTAAATGTTTCTGAACCATTTGTGTTCCCTCTTTTGAGAACTGTCTTTTTAGATCTGTGCCACACTTTTAATTGGGTTATTTTCTTGATGTCCAGTTTTTTTTTTTTCATTTTAGTTCTTTATATATTTTAGATATTAGATGTGTCATTGGTTAAAATCTTTTCCCGTTCTGTGGCCTGCTGCTTTGTCTGAATGATGGTGTCCTTTGCCATACAGAAGCTTGTCAGTTTCATGAGGCTCCATTTATTGTTGTTCAAGGTGTCTGTGCAAAAAGTCTCTTCCTACGACAAAGACTATTTCCCACTTTCTCTTCTATCAGATTCAGGGTATTTGGCCTTATGTTGAGGTCTTTGATCCACTTGAACTTGAGTTTTGTGCAAGGTGATAAATATGGATCTATTTGAAGTCTTCTACATGCAGTCATCCAGTTTGACCAGCACCATTTGTGGAAGACGCTCTCTTTCTTCTAGTGTGTATTTCTGACTTCTTTACCAAAAATCAGGAATCCATGCGTGTGTGGAAATATGTCTGGGCTTAAATTTGATTCCGTTGATCAACATGTCTGTTTTTATGCCAACACTATACTGTTTTTATTACTATAGCTCTGTAGTAATATTTCTATTACTCAATTAATTACTCAAGTAGGATCTCAATTTGAGCTCAGGGATGATGATACCTCCAGCAGTTCTCTTATCATTCAGGATTGTTTTAGGTGTCTAGGATTTTTCTGTGTTTCCATATGAAGCTGAAAATAGTCCTTTCAGTTTCTATGAAGAATAGTGTTGTAATTTTGACGGGGATTGCATGGAATCTGTAGGTTGCTTTAGGTAGGATGGCCATTTTCACTGTATTCATCCTACCAGTCAATGAGCATGTGTGATCTTTCCGTTGTTCAATATCTTCAGTTCTTTCTTCAATGTCTTAAAGTTTGTATTATAAAAGTCTTTAACTTGCTTCATTAGAGTTACTCCAAGATATTTTATTTTGAGACTGTTGTGAAAGGTGTTGTTCCACTGATTTCTTTCCCAGTCCATTTGTCATTTGTGTTCAGGGAGACTACTGATGTTTGTGAGTTGTTTGTATCCTGCTACATTACTGAAAGCGTTTATCAGCTGCAAAAGATTCCTGATGGAGTCTTTGGTTCATTTATGTGTACAATCATATCATCTGCAAATAAAGATGTCTTGACTTCTTCCCTTCCTGTTTGTATTCCCTTGATCTCCTTTGCTTGTTTTACTGTTTTCACTAAGACTTCAAGTACTATATTGAATGAGTATGGAGAGAGAAGAGTGAACTTGTGCCTGTCTTCTTCCTGATTGTAGTGGAAATGCTTTCAGTTTCTCTCTATTTAGGTTGATGTTGGCTGTGGGCTTGCTGTAAATTGCCTTTATTATGCTGATGTATGTCCCTTGTATCCCTAGTCTCTCCAGGACTTTTATCTTAAAGGTGTGCTGGATTTTGTAAAAGGCCTTTTCTGTATCTAATGAGGTAATCATGTGGGCTTTGTCTTTCAGTCTGTTTATATAGTAGATTCCATTAATTTATTTGCATGTGTTGAACCATTCCTAAATATCCAAGTATGTGGTCAATTTTGGAGAAAGTTCCATGAGCTGCTGAGAAGAAGGATTATTCTTTTGTGTTTGGGTAAAGTATTCTGTAAATATATGATAGTCCATTTGATTTATGACATAATTTAGCTCTAGTATTTTTCTGTTTAGTTTTTGTCTGGATGTCCTATCTGTTGGTGAGAGTGGGGTACCGATATCACCCACTAGCACTGTATAAAGGTCAATATATGATATTAGTTGTAATAGTGTTTTCTTTTATGAACTTTTTTATGCATAGATGTTTAGAATGGCAATGTCCTCTTGGTGGATTTTTCCTTTGATGAGAATATAATGTCCTTCTCTATCTTTTCTGATTAGCTTTGGTTAGAATTCTATTTTGTCAGCTATTAAAATGGCTATACCAGCTTGATTTGGGGGTCTATTTGCTTGGAATATCTTTTTCCATCTTTACCTTGAGGTGATATCTATACTTGATGTTAAGGTGTGTTTCTTGGATGCAGCAGGATGGATTCTGTTTTTTAATCCAGTTAGTCTGCATCTTTTTATTGGGGGAATTGAGACCATTGATGTTGAAAGCTGTCAATGAGCAATGTTTGTTCATTTCTGTTATTTTGTTGTTGTGGTGTGAGGTTTCCCCCTCTTTTGATTTGCTGGTCTCGGATCATTTATTCCTTATGTTTTCTTAGGAGTGATTAACCTCTTCAGGTTGATGTTTCATCTAGTGCCTTCTCTAGAGGTGTATTTGTAAATAAATAAATTTGGTTTTATTGTGGAGTGTTTTTCTTTTTTTTAATTTTTTTTAAATTTATTTCTATTTTATGTATGAGTGTTCTGCATGTATACCTTCATGCCAGAAGGGGGCATCAGATTCTCACTGTAGATGGTTGGAAGCCACAATGTAGTTGCTGGGGATTGAACTCAGGTCCTCTGGAAGAACAGCCTCTTAACCGCTGAGCCATCTCTCCAGACCTGAGTGGGTTTTTTTCACCCATTGTTATTGAAAGTTTTGCTGGGTATAATAATCTGGGATGGCATCTGTGGTCATCTATTGAGTTTGTAAAACATCCATCTATGCCCTCCTGGCTTCTAGAGTTCCCACCGTCTCATATGCCTTTATATGTTACTTGGTCTTTTTTCCTCCCAGATTTTAATACTCTTTCTTTGTTCTGTTTAGTGTTTTGATTATGTGAAGTAGGGGATTTCTTTTCAGTTCAGTTGGTTCTGTCTGTTTGGTGTTCTGTATGCTTCTTGTACCTTGATAGGCCATTCCCTCTAAAGGCTAAGGAAATTTCCTTCTATGATTTTGTTGAAGACATTTTCTGGGCCTTTGAGGTGGGTTTCTTCTCCTTCTTCTATTCCTGTTATTCAAAGATTTGGTCTTTTCATAGTGTACCAGATTTCCTGGATGTTTTGTGACTGAATTTTTTAGATTCAATGTTTTCTTTCATTGAGGCATCCATTTCTTTTACCCTGTCTTCAACTCCCTAAATTTCCTCTTCCATCTCTTGTACTCTGTTGGGGAGGTTTGCTCCTGAGGTTTTTGTTTGACTTCCTAAATTTTTAATTTCCAGTTTTCCCTCAGTTTGACTTTTCTTTAGTGATTCTATTTCTACTTTCATGTCTAGAATCATTTTCATCATTTCATTCCACTGTTTATTTATGTTTTCTCATACTGTATTAGTAGAATTATTCATATCCTCTTTGATATGAGCATATTCATAACATCTATTTTGAAATCCTTGTTTTGTGCTGAAACTCTATGGCTTTTTCAGGGACTACTGGAGTAGGATTACTGGGTTCTGCTGGAGACATATTGTCTTGGCTATTAACGATTGTGTTTCTTTTTACTGGCATCCAGGCACCTAGGTTTGGGATGATTGTGATTCTAAATGTTAATAGGTCTTGTCTTTAATGGGTGAGTGTTCCAGTCCTCAGTTTCTGTTGTCCTTTCTGGGTCTTAGGAGAGTATGGTGGCTGTGGGTTACCTGGTAGGGAGTGCTTTTGAGTCCCTGCCAGGTGTGGTCACAGGGAGTCCCAGGTTGAATGTATTTCTAAGTATTGGGAGCTGATGTTAAAGAATGGGGACAGGCTGTCAGGAAGGTGGGCCTGAAAAGGTCTACAGGAGGGAGAAAAGCTGGGTCTGCTGCAAGGTTTGATGGAGTTTCCAGAGAGTGGAATCAGAGAGGAAGGACAGGCCCTTGCAGGGTCGGTCTGCTGCAGAGCTGAAGATGAGACTGGGGAATGGGAATTGAAGGACAGGAAGGAGAGTGAAGATTGCCTGCCTGATTCTCAGTGGCCAGCATGTTCCCAGGTAGAGAGTGCCTCTGGGCATTGGCGGCTGACACAAATAGATGGGGTGAGGGAGGAAGGCTGGGTCCAGAGGTTCAGCAGAGTCCCTGGGGAATGGAGGCAGACCTGTGAGTGGTCTGCAAGAGTGATGGGGATGAGACCATGAAACTGGAACTGGAAGTCAGGGAGATCTGGTACACATTTGCAACCTGAGGCAGGAGGACTGTAAGTTAGTGTCTAGCCTAGGCTACCTAGTCAAGTTGAAGGCTAGTCTGAACTTCCCAGTAAGGCCCTGTCACAATGTGAATAAATAAGTAAGTACCTCTTTATGGGCTCTGTGGCCTTTAATAGTAAGGTCTAAAGCATGTATTATCTCTTTTTCCTAAAAGAATGCTAACATATACTAAGAATGTTCTTCACGGTCTAAACAGGCATTAACCTGGTGGCCTTCATCATCATTGTGTTCTCCTACGGAAGCATGTTTTACAGTGTTCATCAGAGCACCATAACAGCAACTGAAATACAGAAGCAGGTGAAGAGGGAGATGGTCCTCGCCAAGCGCTTCTTCTTCATCGTGTTTACTGATGCATTATGCTGGATTCCCATTTTTATTCTGAAATTTCTTTCACTGCTTCAGGTGGAAATACCAGGTACACGCTTTTCCTAGAAAGAAGAGATCTGTGCGGTGTTATTCTAAGAAAGGCAACTTACACTCTTAACACTAACTCATTTCAAGAATTATTAGTCAGAGTAATGTGGGCTCCGGTTCCATCATCAAGGAAATGCTTCCTGATAGGAAATGTTCGCTTCTTTCCGTAAATGCTAAGCGCCACAAAAAGCAAAGTACAATGACCCAAATAAATGATAGGCAGTGCTGAAATCGGTTGCCTGCTTAAGAGGACCAGGAAAACAAGCCGAAGTAGCTGCCAAATCATGAGTTCATTGTTTTGGGAACGTAAGAAATGTTCCTCCCTACAATACATAAGATAGAGACCACTGCACCAGAGTGTGACATAATAGAAAACAACACAGAGTTTTGAAATAATGTCCACCGCATGCACCACAGTGGCTGTTACGTGGAGAGAAAATATGAATATGAACACGTTGGTAAGGTGGGGAAATTTGACACTGTGCACTGATAGCAGGATTTGAGCACAGTGTAGCTACAGTGGGAAAGTGTGTCAGCAAGTGCAAAATATAGACTTGCCATACAATCCAGCCACTCCACTTCTGGATAAATGTCCAAGAGAACCGAAAGCCAAAACTAAAACAGATAATCTGCACACCCGTGTTCACAGCAACATTCGTCACAACAGCCAAAAGGCAGCCACAGCAGAGTGTCCACAGATACATGGATGCCTCAAAAGTACACATGGATCATTAGTCAGGTTTATAGAGAAAGGAAGTTTTCAAAATTTTTTTACATTTATTTATTTCGTGTGTATGTGTATGCATATGCACACACACACACACCTGTATCATGACACACATGTGGAAGTCAGGGGACAACCTGCTGGAGTCAACTCTCCCCTTTCACCATGAGTATCCTGGGCATCAAATTCAGGTTGTCAGGCTTGGTGGCAAGAGCCTTTACTCTCCCCAAGGCTTCTCACCATCCCTTAGAAGGAAATTCTGGCACATGCTGCTTTATACATGAGTCTAGAAGGTGTTGTGTTGAGTAAATAGCCCTGACACAAAAGGTGGGTGTGTTTTATGATTCATCTTACACAGGACTCCGGGAAGAGTCAAATTCATAGACAGAACATAGAGGCTGGGAAGGGGAGAGGGGGAGAATGGGAGGTATGATGGGAACATGAGAACACTCCGGGACTGGCAGTAGTGAGGGATGCTCAACAATGTAGATGTACTTAGTGCCACAGAACTGTACAGGTGAAAAAAGGTTAAGGTGCAAATTTTATGTCACGCATATTTTATCACAAAAAAAATGCACGTATTACCGGGCGGTGGTGGCGCACGCCTTTAATCCCAGCACTCGGGAGGCAGAGCCAGGTGGATCTCTGTCAGTTCGAGGCCAGCCTGGGCTACCAAGTGAGTTCCAGGAAAAGGCGCAAAGCTGCACAGAGAAACCCTGTCTCGAAAAACCAAAAAAAAAAAAAAAAAAAAAAAAAAAAAAAAAAAAAAAAATGCACGTATCCCCTGCTAACTGCATAAGCAGTGCAGTATGAATTCACATTTTTACACTTACATATGCATAATTTAGTTTTGTTTGATCCCTTAGGTGATGATAACAGAATCTGACAAGCCAGGAGAATAAGAGAGAGAATAGCCTCAATTACATCAGAACAAAAATCTGAGTGTTTGGTAGTTCTACGCAAAGCTGATTTTTAAGATAGGTTTAGAGAGTTGTAGGGATGCTCAGCTCAGCAAGAAGAGCATTTGCTGTTCTTCCAGGGGACAGGAGTTCAGTTCCCAGTGCCCACATAGGGAGGCTTACCTGTAACCCCAACTCCCAGGCATCTGACACTTCTTCTGACTCCTTGGGCACCCCCACATATGGGGTGTATACACTGACAGAACCAACACAAGTTAAAATTAATCTTCAACAAAAGACGAATTTAGTCAAATATATTTGGGGATTTTGTTTTTATTTCGCTTTACTTTAGGTTTGGGGGTTGTCTGTTTGTACTAGGGATTGAACCTAGGGTCTCATAATACTAGGCAAGTACTCTACCACCAACTTATATCCCTACCCCTTCTCCCCCACTTTTTATTTCGAGGCACAGTCTTGGTAAGTTGCCTCATTCGTGCCCTAGGTCAGAATGGCCATGTACTTGAAAACCCTTGGCTCAGCCCTTTATCAGTTGGGCCTTTAGGCCTGAGCCACTAGCTACTCAAAGACATTTCACTGAAATAAATATTTGGTTTAAAGCCTAAAAACGTTGCGGGCTGGGGAGATGGCTCAGTTTATAAGGTGCTCGCCACACAAGCAGGAGTTTAGGTTCCCCAGAAACTACGTAAAAAGCCAAGTGTGCAGTAGTACATCTGTAATCCCAGTGCCGGGAGGAGGCAAAGATAAGGGAATCCCCGGAGTTCACTGGCCACCCGGCTTAGCCCATTAGGCGAGTTCACGGAGAGGTCCTGTCTGAAAAAATAATGTAGAGAACAATGAAACAGACACCTGACATTGACCTCTGGCCTCCACATGCATGAGCACATATGTGCACATATACTTGCATGTCACACACACACACACACACACACACACACAGACACACACACATACACACACTGCCTATGTGTACAAGCCCTAAAATGTGTGCCTATTCTTAAAATACAATCAGTAAGCCTGGGAGCAGTTGAGCACTTGCCTAGCATGTACAAAGCACTGGGTTCAATCTCTAGCAGTGCCACAAAGGAAAGCAGAAGAAAACCACATAAATAGCAAAAAAGAATTTCATTCAAGATAAATCTACATATTGTGAGAAATACTACATGTACTTCCTATTCATTAAAACATTTGTACAGAGGGATATATGCTAAACAACATGGTTTTCCTTTAAATGGATTCATAATGTTATGTCATGACTTTGTGTAAATACTCCCAACAGTGTTCTTTTGTTGGCACGCTGAAGTATTCAGGAGAAGCCATTCAGAAAGAGCCCCATGCCTTCACAGCACTGGCATGCCTTTAAACACTGACACTACAAAAAGACATCCTGAAAATACCAAAGACTTGGTGTTTAATTATGTCACATCAAAGAAAAGGGCGGCTGAAGACGGGGGATACAAGAGATGCCTTAAACCATCTATTAACACTCAGATTTTTCATTTTTTCTCTTCCAGAGACTATTACCTCTTGGGTGGTGATTTTTATTCTACCTATCAACAGTGCTCTGAACCCAATTATCTATACCTTGACCACCAGACCGTTCAAGGAAATGATCCATCAACTCTGGTACAACTACAGACAGAGAAGGTCTGTTGACAGAAAAGGGACTCAGAAGGCATATGCTCCGTCATTCATCTGGGTGGAAATGTGGCCCTTGCAAGAGATGCCCACTGAGTTCATGAAGCCAGCAGTTTTCACAGACCCCTGTGATCTGTCGCTGTTCTCTCAGTCATCTAGACTCAACTCTTACTCATAACTGGCTCTGTCTGGAAACCAGTTCTTCTCAGAGAATACTGTGAAGTGCTTCTAGAGGGATTTGCTGATTTGAAGTAAATACCACAAAATGTATAACTTATGGTTAAGACAAGTTCACTTCGAGTGACACAAGGTGGGCAAAGGTGGCTGGTGTTCATACAAAGAGAAGTAACTATCCTGACAACGTGTGCATGTATATGAATACATATTTGCATAGGGAAAGAAGGGAAATCTCTTTCTGGCATGCGTTTATGCACACTGCATGGAGGTAAAGTGCTGGACACACACAATATAAAGCCGTTTTAATCTATACATTGTGTTTAATTACTAACAACACAAATTCTACCCACAGCTCCTGGATTTCTCTGTTGTGCATATCGGCAAACGTAAGACCCATAGACATTTTAAAATTAAGGTCTAAAGTTTTAGAATACTCCAAGATAACAGCGTCAGATATAATGTGTGGAGCCAGTGAGATGCTCAGTGGATAAAATTCATTACTATACAAGTGTGCTGACCTGAGCTCAATATCTAGTGGAATGAATAGACTCTGGAAAGTTGTCCTCTGACCTCCACTTGTGTGACACGGCATGTGTGTGTGCACATGCACATCACACACACACACACACACACACACACACACACACACACAAAATGTGTTTAAATATGGCTGTATGCAAAACAGAAGCATTGTGTTTAAAGAATCCTCTGTATTGTTCTTTGAGTCTCCACACTTGAGAGTCAACGCAACGTATTTATTAAAAGGAAGCTTTGCTGCCAAGTGTGGTGGACAAACCTGTAGTCCTAACATTAGAGAGGGAGAAGCAGAAGGAGCACAAGTTCAAGGCCAGCCTCAACAACCTAGAGAGACCCTGCCTCTAATGTGCAAAAGTAAAGCTTGAGATATGGTTCAATTGTCAAAGTGCTTCCTGCACACGCACGGGACCTGAGTTTGAGTTCCTGGAACCCACATTAAAAAGAAGGTGTAGTAGGGCATGCCTGTAATCCTACTGCTGTGGAGGCAGAGACTGGAGGATCTCCAAGGCTTCTTGACCAGATACTGGGAAGACACCCAACATCAGCCTCTGACTTCCACACACGTATGCGCACGCATATGCACATACATGCGTACACAAAGATAAAGGAGGTAGGCAAGCTTTGTTATACACTCAGAGCTGCATTTTTCTGTCACTCCCTACGTAGTTTTCCCTTGGCTTTGCTTTAAGTGAGCGCCATCATGAGGAAACAGAACAGGACAGTAGGTAGGAATATTGCAAAAGAGTAAGCCAAAAAAGGGAGAATGAGGGTGTTTAAATCAGTGAAATCCAATTCAGAGTCCAGAAACAAACCTTCGTGTTTCAACAAACTGATTGTTTAAAAGGGTGACAAGACACATGTAATCTAACCAAATTAAATCAAGAGGCTATGAACAACTCATATCCACAACCAGCAAACAAAACTTGAAAGAAAAGCTAACACCAGTGCTCCTCCAATTGTTCCTCAGATGGAAAGTGAGGGACCACTGGCAAACTCACTCTCCAAACCCAGCACAGCCCTGATCAAAACCAGAGAAGAGCACAACAAAAGAATAAAGACTATTCATCAATTTCCTGGCAAACATAGGTGTAAAGATTCTCAACAAACACCCACAAATCAAAGTCAAGAACAGATTGGGAAAAATCACACGCCATGACCAAGTTTGTTTCATGCAGGGATGTTAAGTTTTTTGGTCCAATACACAGAAATCAATAAATCTGATACAAAAGTAGAAAAGCACAGGTCTCATATGATTATTTCAAGACACACACACACACAAAGACCCTTGACAAATTCAACATCCTTCATGATAAAAGATCTAAAGAAACCAAGACTAGACGGGACACATGCCAGCATAATAAAGGTTATATAGAACAAAGCTAGAGCCGACTAAGTGGGACAGGGATGAAGGCCTTTCCTCTAACGCAGGGAATGAGGTAAGAGTGCCTGTCAGGGACCCCACAAGTGTCACATCTGCCTGAGGTGAAGAATGGAACTCAAGTCAGCACCAACTTTGCAGGTGCTGGGCCAAAACTTTCAGAGTCTGACCTTGTGATTTATTTTTCCTTACACATTGAAGCACAGTGAAACATTGGAAAGAGGTTTCCATGCAACAATTATCACAACAAAGCTGGGGCATAGCTGCATAGAGACTCCCTAGCAAAGTAGGAAAGCACCTGTGACCCTCACAATGAGTACTATTGACAGGGGCCTAAGCGGGAAGGATCTGGGATAAGCGTAAGGATAGATTCTATTGGTGGAGGATGCAAAGTACATGGACCTCTTTCATAAGGATGGGTTCTAGTCCCTGAGACAAATCTCAGGATTAAAGCCTAAACAATGCTCAGGATTTGGGGGGAATTCAGGAAGACTGGCCTCATAGAATAGCAAAAATACCACCAAGTTGTCAGGACAACATCCACTCCAGCCTTCTGGGTGACCAAGCGTCAGTCATTTTCTTCCTTTGAAGAAACTAGGCCCATGTGTTTAACAGTTCTGGTTCCTCCAACGCTTTCTTTAAGCTGTGCTTCCTACAAGTGCCCACTTACACAATTCTTATTCAATGTACTGTTCAAAGTCTTAGCTTGAGAAAGTATAAAAAGAAACAAAATGGACACAAATATGACAGGAAGAAATTAATATATTCTTATTGTAGACAACCCAAACCTACATTTAAAAGCCCCTAAAGATTCTACCAGAAAGCTCCTAGATTCCATGTTTTCTGTATAGTGTTCCTAAAAATAGAACTACCATGTGACCTAGTTAATTCATAGGTATACACCCAAAATACTCTGTGTTAATATACCACAGAAATATGTCCATATTTATTGTTAATACTGTTCACAGAAAAAAAGGGAAAGGGGAAAAAAAAGAAAAGAACCTAGATGTTCATTGAAAGAAAAGGAATTTACATATTTACAAAAAACTCAGTAGCCTTCCTATATATCTATAAGAAACTTCATTTGAATTGAAGCAAGCTCATTGTGGGTATATAGAAATACTACTGCTTTTGTGTTTGGTTTGCATTCTATTTGTTAACATGGAAATATCCAGTTATATTCATTTTTCTGAAAATGTCATTTTCTTTCTCTTGCTGACTAAATAAAGTTCCATTGGGAATATGTTAAACGAAATATGCCAGACTCAAAAGGCAAATAGTGTATTTTCTCTCATATGAGTGTGTGTGTGTGTGTGTGTGTGTGTAAGCATGCACACATATGTGAAATGAAACTACAAAAGGAACCATGGCAGGGAAGAAATACTGAGTAAGGGACAGGGAAGGGAGTTGAGGAAGAGGGTAGGATTTGTATGCCAACAAAGGTTGGCAGTGTGGGGAGAAATGAAAACAGCGTACATGTGTATGAAAATACCATCTAAACTCATTATATTAACATGTAAAAAAAACTTTCAAAATTCTTAGAAGAAAACACAGGGATAATTCTTTGAGATTCTGGATTTTGTGATGGATTTTTTTTCTTTTTTTTTGGGGGGGGGGGTGGGTTTTGAGACAGGGTTTCTCTGTGTAGTTTCGGTGCCTGTCCTGGATCTCACTCTGTAGACCAGGCTGGACTCGAACTCACAGAGATCGCCTCCCGAGTGCTGGGATTAAAGGCATGTGCCACCACCGCCCTGCTTGTGATAGATTCTTTGTGATGCAAAAATGTAAACAACAAAGGGGGAAAATGGCTTCATCTAAAAAGGCTTCACCTTTGGGCATGAACCCAGTGGGGAGAAGGCTGAACCCTTGCTACTTTTCCAGAGGACCCAAATTTCACTCCAGGGTCTCCTATTGGTCAGCTCACAACCACCTGCAACTCCAGGTCCAGAGGATATGATACCCTCTCAGGCTTCCTTGGACACTGCACTCATGTGAACAAACCTACATTCAGAAACACACACACACACACGCACAAAATGGCAATCACTGTGGGAAAATTTGGCCTTTCCTCAAAACATAAATTTAAAAGAAAGTTACCACATGACCTAGCTACTTCACTGTGAGATACAATCCCATAGGAACTGAAAATAGGACTCAGACAAGTACTTTCATGCAAATATTTATTGCTGAATTGTTCATAAGAGCCAAAATATAGAAAGCTGGGTGCCAACAAATGAAGAATTGAAAGACAACGTACTGGACGTATACATACAACAGAATATTATTCTGCCATTAAAAGAAATGAAATTGTGATAAAAAACGCTGTAACACGAAGATGTAATGGAAGCCAGAGATAAAGTGACAAATACTGAGTGGTCCCACTTATATGACATTATCTAGAGAAAGTAGACTCTTAGGGATGAACGGTAACTTAGAGAGCACCCATGGCAGTAGGGTTGAACGTATATTCCGGGGCTTAAGTGATCTAAAATGCCTGTGAGAATAGAACTTGGACATTATACTCAAAGCCAGTGAGTTGTACACTTTAGAGGATTGGCTTTTTATATATGGTGTATTATATCTCAACAGAGCAATCAAAAGACAAGAAGAGAGTCATGGGTTTAGGTACCCTGCTTTAGAAAGGGTTTCGTCCATATATTTTTCACTCCAAGGAGATATTGCTGCCATGAAGAGGTGGCTTTACCTTGTTTGCTCAGCCAGTTCATCAGATATAACTTGTTAACTAGTTTTTCTTCTCTAGTTGATTAGGCTTGAGAAAGGGAGAGAAAGAAAGGGCTCAAGACAAAGAGACACCAAGTAGGACCTTCCTTTAGGCAGATGTAATGCCACAGCAGATGATTCAGTCCAAGTCTGAAGCAAGAAACTTCAGTCTCACCAGGCAAAGCAAAGCATCTACTCTTAAAGGTTTCCGAGGGTAAGGAGGTCTTGCACTAGCAAGCAGGCTTAGTGGATACATGACCCATGCTACACATCGAAGCAGAAGAGCCGAGTGTATATGACAGGGATCACTTGGTCTCTGCATAGGGAAGTGGGACTTGGTTGACTTGTTATCCAAGCAATGTGACAGTAGTCATGCTGCCTTCATCCCTACTGACGCCCCCTCAGCAAGGGGGCTGAGTGTGTTTCTCCCCTGCCTAGAGTCTGGATTTCCTCCTCCCCCGCCACCCCATCTAGCTAGCTAGCTATACACACACACACACACACACACACACACACACACGAAGCAGAGGGATGATTTTATAGAAAGGAGGTGGGTGGAAGCTATGGATGGATTAATGAAATCTGCTTAGCTACTTGTGGCTGATTGGGGTTTTGGGGGGTTAGGTCTTCAGTTTTGTAGTGGGTAGTCAGCAGGTGGTCTTTGGGTTGGAGGCTTGTGTCTGAATTTACACATCAGAAAGACAAGGTTCTTCTCGTTGTAAGACCTTTTGGAGTTGGATTTGTTGAATTCTGGAAGAGATGAGCATAATATAAGTTTACCGAGAAGAGTGGGAACCATAATAAGTAGATTCAAAGACAGACCCATCACCATGAAGAAGGAGTGCTAACACTCAGGGCCTTGACTGGATCAACTTCCTCAAGGATATCTGGAAGAGCCAAATCACGTATAGAACAGGTTAGAGGAGGTTGCGGGGGAAGGCATGTGAGGGTAAAGACAGTTATTAAGAGGGTTGTCATGGATGTCCCCAAGGTTAACCTCAGTTCATCAAGCATCCCAGCAAAGCAGGCCTGAAGGTGGCAAGGTGATGAGAAAGCAGGCCTGAAGTGCAGGCCTCAAGCATTTGCCATGGTGCTCTTTCAGGCCCCTGGCTGCTGATAAAATCAGCCAGGGCACGGATCTACAGGCCTGCAATATCAGTGCCCATTTTGAGGTCTGGTGAGTCAGAGTACATGAACGGGAGAAAAAGAAACAAGCTTCTCTGTGATCTTCAGGTTCCCTTTCAGAACTGTGGTCAGAGCCACGAGTCTGAAACCAAACTCTGGGCTTCCCAGAATTGGTGGGTCTGGGGAAAAGAACAGACCGAAGCCAGGGATCTCATGATCTAGTACTAGGATTTTCACAGCAGATGGACGGAGGTGGACAGGAAATCTGGAGAGTCCAGACTTACCCATTTGGAGACAAAGCTCCAATGCTGGAGAAAGATGACAGCCCCGGTGATGAAAAGAGGGCAGGAGCCCTAGGTGGTTGGAGGAGGTGGCAAAAAAGCCCTGGTCTGGGCAGCCCACATTCACACACCACCACAAGCACCACCACCATCATCACTGTAACTGAATTGCTTTGGGTTCCATCTGTTCTGGTGTGGAATGAAGCCAGTAAATTTTCTTGATTCTACCTACCTCATAAAGGTTTCTGGGATCCATCCACTCTTCGTCCCAACACCCAGTGCCTTAGTTTGGGTCATCATGTCTCACTTGGATATTTTCGATAACCTTCTAACATGTCTGTATCTTCAGTTCTAATATATCAACTGATTACTATAGGTTTTTAAAGTTCTCAAAAAAAGAAAAAAGGATCGGGGTTGAGGGGTGTTGGATGTTATAGAGATATTAGCATTACATTTAGATAATAATTGCATTCTCTACAGACATGTGTATGTGTATACATGTATAAACACATATACTTGTAAGAGATAATTACAAAGAACTGACTCATATAATTCTGGAGGTCAGCAGCCTTAAGTCTACAGAGCTGATATATCAGTTCAAGTCTGCAGGCTGACAGGGTGGCCTTCTCCTGTTAGGACGAGGTTCACCACCTTACCATGAATATGATTTGCTTAATCTTTAAAAACTTACCTCAGCCTGGTATACTCCTGTCATATAAGCACTTAGGATACATGAGACCCTATTTTAAGAAACAAAAACAATTTCAGGGGCTTGAGTGAGTAACATACACAAGTCCCTAAGTTTGATCTCTGCTTCACACATGTATACACACACATGAATACTCACAAAAAGGGGAGAGACAACCTTTAAACCTTATCCATAGTCTCACTGAAAAAACCCAGGATGTTGAACTGGGCATTACCACACATGAGGAGAGGACAAGGACAGACCTGAACTCTACCGTCTCTGGAATCCTCTGGGCAACAAGGTATAGTACAAACAAGCATTAATAATCTCATCTCATAGGATATCGAGGGGTTTAAGATTTCTGAGTAAGAGTGTTCACCTTGCATGTGTGTATGTGTTGACCACATTCATTGTTAGTGCCCAATGAAGCCAGAAGAGGGTGTTAGGTCATCTGGAACCAGAGCCACCATGAGGGTGCTAGGAACTAAATCTGTATCCTCTGCAAGAGCAGCAAGTATCTTAACCACTGAGCCATCTCTCCTGTCCTGGGAAATTGTTTTAATCTCAGCTTCTACTTCCTGCTCTGTGAACAGATATCACTTTCCTCGGAGCTGATAGGTTTCTAGAAAATAATGTTCCAAAATTCTAACACAGTGCCTGATACATGGCTCTCTTCCCATCAATGAGAATACTAAAACTTCCTCTGAAGTGTGTAATGAGCTACTTGCCAAGTCAAAAAGTATCTTAGGTCTTTAAGAAAATGATTCTCCTCAAGCTTCCTCACAAAATAAAGCCAAAAAATACATGAAAGGGGATATTTTTTAACCCTAGCACTTGGGAAGTAGAGGCAAGGTAGGAATTCAAGGTCACTTTTGGCTATTATTTTAAGACCTGGTCTCAAAAAAACAAAATACCTGTAAGTATGATATCTTAGTTAGGGTTTACATTGCTGTAATGTAACACCATGACTAAAAAAGCAAGCTTAGGAGGAAAGTGTTTATTTGGCTTACACTTCCATATCATTGTTCATCATCGAAGGATGTCAGGACAGGAACTCAAATAGGACAGAAACCTGATGCAGACGCCATGGAGAGGTGCTGCTCACTGGCTTGCTCAGCCTGCTCTCTTACAGAACCCAGGACCACCAGCCCAGGGATAACACCACCCACAATGTGCTAGGTCCTCCCCTCATCAATTGCTAATTCAGAAAATGCCTTACAACTGGATCTTTCTCAATGGAGGTTCCCTCCTTTCCGGTTGACATAAGACTAGCCAGAATATGAAAAATATAAAAACAAACATTGAGGGTCTAAGGAGTGCTTACTTAGCACACACAAGGCCCTGGGCTCAGTCCTCAGCATGATTTGGGGTAGCAGGGAATACAAATCAACAATTATTTAAAACCATATAATCACAAATTAACAAACAAATGACCACTTCTACGGCAGCGGCTGTGGAGAGAAACAAGGGGATGGGGTAAGAGTCAGCAAAGCAAAGTTCCAGGGAGTCTAACATTTGAGGGGGAACAGCTAACTGAAAAAGATAAAAAGTAAATAAAATGTAAACATTAACTCTGCATAGTAGGAATACACGGAAATTATTTAAATGATTCACCTTTTCTGTATGGTTGATCTCATACAGTCTTAAATAATGACCAAAGAAACAGAAATTGACTGGTAATACATTTATTTTTATACATTTTTAAATTGCAATTTTCAGAATATATACTTATTTCTCTCATATGGGAATAAGCATCTCTTTGGTACATAAATCACATCATACTTGTGTGATCTTAAAAAAATCTTTAACTATGACTGTGTCAAAACTAGTCTTTGCCCATCCGTTTGTCCCCTATCACAGCTCCACTGTGAGACTTCATAGAGTTCTGGTCACATCAACATATCTACACAGACATCACATCAAAGATACTTAAAGGTCAAGTGTATCAAGGTAGTACATGGCTTGACAATAGATGGCACAGATTACATAAAATACAGTACAGGTCAACTAGAGCTCTAACAATAAGGTCAACTGATAGGAAACCCATTGAAACAGTTAAATGTGACACACTGGAAACTAACTTTAGAGTAATGTAAATAACTTGCAAAGCTCCAATACTAGTATACAGCCATAAATTTGGTAAGGCATTTCAAAGATAGCAATCAGACATATAGAACACTAACAATAAGAGATATTAACTATGAAAGCAGCTTACTATAAAAATAAATAGACAAAAGTAAATATTTTATACAAGTTTTCATTCTATGAAGTAAAAGCTTTTTAAAAATGGGATCACAGAACGGAAAAAATATTTTTTAAAAGTCATCATCAAAATTCAAAACCCTGTACTGGGTATGGTGTTGCACACCAGTAGTCAGTCCTGCCATCGAAGAGGCTAAGACAGAAACCTGGGATTCACAGCGAGACTTTCTCAAAACAGAAAAAAAAAACAAATTCCCATAAAAAATAGAATTTTTTTTTTCCTTCAAGTCAATGAAGTTTAGATTCATACAGTTTTCTTAGAGAAACAATTAGTCTTCATCCTAGAAAACAGGAAGCAAAGGTAGCTTCTCATTACGCTCATCAAGTCTTATCCACAGGCACTGAGCCTTGTGTGATATGGCTTCGGGGACTGAGCTAAGAAGTAAATAGAGTGCCATCACTGGTTTCAGAGCAGGTGTCCTGTGGAGTTGGATCCACCACCTGAAGTCTCCATCAAGGGCCCTAGGGGATGAACCAAGCTCAACTCCGAACTCAGCACTTGTGGCATCTTCTTGAAAAACAAATAATGATCTGGTTGCACTGAGGCACTACTATAATCAATTACTGACTGATGGAATTAGCTTTCATAAAGGAGTCTACAAAAGTTTAGAGGGCAGAAAGTACTCAAGGTAAACACTGTGGTAACAGAGCAATTAAACAAACAAAAACCCTTCAGTATTCTGCTTTCTCAAAAGTCAAGAATACCAGAAAAATTTCATTCTCAGTATAAATGTCTGGAGACAGGCAGCCCCATAAATGCGGCCCACGTGCAAATATCTCATGTGTGAGTCATTAACCGACCACATCTGCAAGTCAGTTGTCGGGTTTCAAGGAATCATAGCCTTCTTTCAGGAGGTCCCGCCACGTTTTAAGGAACCGTGCATTTTCCGTACATTTCAGGGCAAGCTCTTCCACCTGAGCTGATACAGCAGACGTGGCTTCCAGAAGTTTAGTTAATGAAAATGCCGCCTGCAATTTCAAGAAAGAAAAGTCAAAGGGTTGTGGTACTTAGAGAAGAATCCAGGGCTCCACCACTGAGCTACACCCCAAACCCCACATAGGCTTATTTTTTAAATTCTCATCTAACTTCATAGTCTAAAAATAGCTTAAAACCTCCAATCAAATGACCACTTATTTTTCTAAAAAACAAAAACGAATTTTCAAATACAAATACTGTTTCTTTCTTGAACCCAAAGCCTCAGAGCAGAGTAGGCACAGAGTAGAGCTACGTTCACAGCCTCTTTTTTTTTATTATGTAACTTGAGGAAACATATCTGCCACAAAAATACTCGTCACACATGACACATGACAAGTCGTTATTTTTAACGGAAAACACACCCAACTCTCATGCACTTCACCAAGGCAACCTGGAAAGCCCTTGACTAAAAGCGACAGAACCATCTAAAGGACTTCCTCATAAACCACTCTTGCTGATAACAAGAGTAACAAAAGCACTGTTCGCAATTTTTACCTGTGAACACTTTTTTTTTTTTTTTTTTTTTTTTGGACTACAAAAAAAGTCCCTCGGAAAGTACCAATGGGCAGGAGGCTCTGGCCCAAAGTACTCCGAGAGATGCGAGGAGGCGGAGAGCGGATCCCGGTTGCGGTGCTGCGGGATGATCGCAGCAAGGGGCGACCAGCGGGGAAAGGTGCGGGCAGAGAGAGCAGAGGCTAGCCCTCCACTCCCTGGCCAAGGATCGCAGGCCGGAGCACCCTAGCTGCAAGCAGCGACCCGGACCCGGCGACACTCACGTCTCCGATCTGCAGCTCCACTTGCTCCAGGGGGTCCACCGTTGTTGGGTCGTGGCTTCGGCTCGGACTCCGCCAGCCCAAACTCACTGGCATGCTGAGGGACGATGAAGAGGCGCCCGAAGACGGAGACGAGGGAGGCGGCGGCGGCGGCGAAGCCCGAAACTCCTCAGGGTCAGCCATGGGGCCGGGCCGGGGGACGCCCGACAGACCAAGCAACCGAACGCACACACCAACTGCCTTTCAACAGCTCGCGCCCAAAGCCCACAGGCCCCGCCTCCTCCCACACGGGGGCCCGCCCCATCTTCTCGTAGGTCTCCGCCCCGGACCGCAAGGACTTTTCATTTTTTCCAGACAGCCAATCAGATGTCAGTCAAGCCAGTCGTCACCCCGTTCCTGCGCACATCTCGGGTGGGCACAGAGCACGCTGGAGCTGGACACTACAACTCCCAGAATGCCGAGCGAATCGTCCCGGCTATGCTCTCAATGCGCGTGCGCATAGCGGGGGCGGGGCTTGGGGAGGCCTCTTCCGCACACGAGTTCCTGGGTGAGGAGGATGGCTGGGAAATGGAGTCTTCTGCCTTTCCCTTGCTGGTACGTGACTCAGAAACCTTATTGGCCGTCGCCTCCTCTGTGGCGCCGGCGCAAAGCAGAAGAGGGGCGGGCACGCCGCGAAGCAAGGGCGGTCGACACAGCCTAGAAGGCTGACTTCAGAGGGGCAATCGGGGCTTCTTGGCAGGCGATGGCGCCCCCCGTGGCCTAGAAGTTCAACGCTCTCGGCAAGCCATAGACAGGCCTTTCTCCGCTGTGTCTTTGTCAAGTCTCCCGGCTACTCTTTGAACATGTTGGTGCGGCTAGCCAAGCTGTCCTGCCCTGGTGAGAAAGAACTCCCGGTGGGGACAGATGGAGCAAGGTGGCTAAGCTGGGGCACAGTAGACTGGGCCACACCTGGGGTAACTGCAGGCACCTCTCTCCTTATCTGTTTTCTTAGGCTAAACTAGGGCACGGGTCAGTGCTGCCAGCGCCTGTTGGTGGACCCTGGCTTCCCGTCCTTGAAGTTGCCCCACTTGGCAGAATTAACATCTAGGTGAAAGGTTATGAGCGGAGGAAAATTGTCAACACTGCCCCCTCGATGGAGTCTTCCCAAATCCCGATCCTAATCTTTATCCCAAGGCTCAGGTATTATCTGCTGCCTTATTAGGAATGGGACAGAAAGAAAAACTTGTGTGGGATTTCTCCTTGCCTCTGACCTGGCTTTCATCTTCGTAGCCATTCTAGTTCATGAAGTCTGAGTTGTCATAACGTGTTAAGTCTTGTGCTGCCCGGGTCACCAATTATGTCTGAAGCTGCAAAATTTTCTGCATTATTCTTAGTGAAATCCAGGCGCTTCTGTGAGGAGTGCTTCTTCAAGCAGCTGGATGATATTTTTAAATTTTTACTTGAAAACAACCCCCAATTCAAACAGAAGTTTAGAGGATCTTGAATTCTGTTGTAACTGGCTTAATATACATCTTTACTGAATTAAGATTTGGCTATGGCCGGGCGGTGGTGGCGCACGCCTTTAATCCCAGCACTTGGGAGGCAGAGGCAGGAGGATCTCTGTGAGTTCGAGGCCAGCCTGGTCTCCAAAGCGAGTTCCAGGAAAGGCGCAAAGCTACACAGAGAAACCCTGTCTCGAAAAACCAAAAAAAAAAAAAAAAAAAAAAAAAAAAAGATTTGGCTATGGAATTTTTAAACAAGTATACATTTTGTAAATCCAAACCAAATATCTATTACACAAAGGATATGTTCTGTTTGGGGGACCATCAATGTACCAGATGCTGTCTTCTTTACAGCCTGATTTAGATAAATCTGTCCTGAGTCCGGTTGGTGACTTTTCCTTGGATGCTAATTTGTTACATTGTCCTAATTCAGTGTTAGCACTAGTGATGACAACAAAGTGGACATGAGTGTGTAATGTGTATGGCTGATCGTTGTTCAGTGGACTCTGTGACTTTGCTTCTCTACCATAACTCAGTCTCTATGCCTAAATGTTCAGATGCCTCATGAGAGACACCAGGCTTGTTTTAGCAAAGGAGTAAAGGTTATGCCTTTTTTAAATTCCCTGGTGGAAATCAGAGGTCACGGTTCAAACTGTTCTCAAGCAAATTAGTAGCTGTACAAATAATAGAATTAAAGTTTGTCATATTCTACTCATTAGTTTTCAGAAGTAAATGATAACTTGTGTGTGCTAAACTACAGTTTATAATAGTCTTTTTAAATGATGACAGTATGTTTGAGCTCAAACTGAATTTGTATATAATATTTATAGGTGTCTTTTTCAAGATTTAGAATAAGTAAAGACTTAATCTTGTTCTTAATAAAGTATTCCCAATATAATTTTTTATGCTTTTTATTTATTTATTTTGGTTTTTCGAGACAGCGTTTCTCTGTGTAGCCCTGACTGCCTGCAGCTGTCTCTGTAGATGGGACTGGCCTCAAACTAACAGAGATCAACCTGCCTCTGCTTCCCAAGTGCTAGGATTTAAGTCATGTGCCACCACCACCCAGCAATATTGTAATTTTTAGTGTGCATTACAAGTAAAGAAAATTTGTTTCCCTACCACTTTGAAATTGTCAAAAGCAAATGTATAGTACTTACAAGGTACTAGACTTCTACTCCAAATGCTTCCTCCCACTTCTTCATAACATTTATTGTCTTGATGCCATGTATTACTTTAAAAACTATTTTGTTAAAAAAAATATTAACCATGCAATTGGTGCTATAAAATAAAATTAGTTTATGTCAGGTTGACTTTGTTTAAACATGCCTTCTTTCTGTTTAATTAGAAGAAAAGAAAAATGTAGCTAGAGTTTTCCTGCCTGGCCCACAGTCAGGACAAATCTCTCTCACCTGCCAGTCCCACAGCCGCTCAGACCCGACCAAGTAAACACAGAGACTTATATTGCTTACAAACTGTATGGCCATGGCAGGCTTCTTGCTAACTGTTCTTATATCTTAAATTAATCCATTTCTATTAATCTATACCTTGCCACATGGCTTGTGGCTTACCGGGATCTTCGCATGCGGCTTGTCATGGTGGCGGCTGGCAGTGTCTCCCCCACCCAGCTTCCTGTTCTCTCAATTCTCCTCTCTGTTAGTCCCGCCTATACTTCCTGCCTGGCCACTGGCCAATCAGTGATTTATTTTTTGACCAATCAGCAACACATTTGACATACAGACCATCCCACAGCAGAAAAATTTACCACAACCTCAGTTTCCATGACTTCAGAGATAATTTCAAATCAATTACTAGTCTCAGAGTTTGACAAGTATTAGAAGGGACTATCTGAATTTCTGTTTGTCTGCTGTAAATAGTGATTGTAGCTACTTACATATCTCAGAAAGTTATGAGGGATAAGATATGATAGCTTTGTTTTGTTTGGAATGGGTTCTCCTGTATCACAGGTTGGTTATGATCTCATTATGTAGCTAAGGATGACTTTGAATTGCTGATCCTCCCAGTGTGCATCACCACCTCTGGTTTATGTGGTACTGGGGATTCAACTAAGCAAGCACTCTATCAGCTGAGCCACATCCCCAACCAAGACATAGTATTAAAATGGAAAGTTCTTAACTATCCATTGTGTTCTGGAAAGTATAAACTATATACTAAAAATGAAATTCTTTGTCTTTGCTATTTACTTTTTACAGTTCATATGTAAAAGTTTCTTCATTTGCATATGCTTTATAAGACACAGTTCAAGTTAGAAAAGGCCAGAATTTGCCAGGCAGTGGTGGTGCACGCCTTTAACCCCAGCACTTGGGAGGCAGAGGCAGGTGGATCTCTGTGAGTTCAAGGCCAGCCTGGGCTACAGAGTAAGTTCCAGGAAAGGCTCCAAAGCTACACAGAGAAACCCTGTCTCGAAAAACAAAAACAAAAAGAAAAAAAAAAAGTAAAGGCCAGAATGTAGCTGGAGTTATCTCCAGTCCTGCCTGGGCCTGCAGCTGCTCAGACCCAAATAAACACACAGAGACTTATATTACTTATAAACTGTATGGCCATGGCAGGCTTCTTGTTATCTAGTTCTTATATCTTAAATTAACCCATTTTTATTAACCTATAAGTTGCCACATTGCTCATGGCTTACTGGTACTTTTACATCTCACTTCCTCTGTGTCTGGCTGGCAACTCCTGATTCAGCCTTCCTGTTCCCAGCATTCTCCTCTTTGTATCCACCTATACTATACTTCCTGCCTGGCTACCGGCCTATCAGCATTTTATTTATCAATCAATCAGAGCAACACATTCACAGCATACAGAAGGACATCCCAGCACCAGAATTTATTATTATTCCAGAAATTAAACAGAAGTCCATATATATATATCCATTGAAATTGTTGTTAGGAAGGTCCCGATCCATTTAACAAACAGGTATTGTTTGATTTTGTTTTTTGAGACAGTCTTTCTATGTAGCCATAGCTGGACTGGAACTCTGTAGAACTGCTGGCCTGATAGTCACAGAGATCCGCCTGCCTCTGCCTCTGCCTCCAAATACTGGGATTAAAGACATGTGCCACTATGCCCATCTGAATAGTTGTAGCTCTTGTATTTCAGTCTTTAATCTACTTTTTGTTATCACTATATTCTTTATTTAAATTTTTATTTTGAACTTTATTTAAGATTTCAGATGAGTTGTAGAGCAAACATAGAGTTCCCATGTGCCTTTTCTCAAGCTTAACATCTTACATAATCATGGTGACTATCAAGACTAAGAAATTAACATTGATGAAATGTTATTGAGATTACCATTTTCTGGTCCAGGATCTAGTTCATGTTGCTCTTAGTTAGCATACCTTCATCTATATTAATAAGACAGATAGTTCCTCTGCTTGTCTTTCGTGACCTTGATGCTTTTAATGTGTATTTGTCAAGCATTTTATTGAATGCCTCGCAATCTAAATTTGTTCGGTGGTTTCTCATGATACCCTGATTAGACTGAGGTATAAGGATTTTTGAGGGCATGTACCACACAGGTAAAGAATCTTTCTCATTACATCATAACAATGGCATGTGATATCTGTGTGTTGCTAGTAATATTTAAATGATATTTGATCACTTAATCCAAATTATATTTACTATACTTTTTCTACTATAAAGTTTGGGGTTTTTTTTCTCTTTTAATCTTCTACTTATTAGAAACTAGTTAAGTACAGCCCACATTCAAAAGGGAAGAATCAAAAAATTATGAGTAGAGGCAGAGGCAGGTGGATCTCTGTAGTTCCAACCCAGCATTGTCTACATAACAAGTTCCATGCCAGCATGGGCTATATAATGAGACCATGTCTATACATACACACACACACACACACACACACACACACACACACACACACCAAACATAACGAAATACCACATTGATTGAGAGGATATCACTTTGACATAAAGAACATGGTATGCATTTTTTCAATTGTTTTTCTGTTTTTGTGCCATTTGATGAGGAACCATCTCCCCTGTGTGTATTCAGTCTCTGAGCCGTTCATTTTATTATTCTAACTTGTTCTAAAAGATTTGAAAATGTTGCATCATGACCACAAGCTAGCTGTATAATCATCTAAGAAAGAGCATGCTCCATTTCCGTTTGTGCCATTCATTAAGAACAGTTGTTCTCCCAGCACTCGGGAGGCAGAGCCAGGCGGATCTCTGTGAGTTCGAGGCCAGCCTGGGCTACCAAGTGAGTTCCAGGAAAGGCGCAAAGCTACACAGAGAAACCCTGTCTCGAAAAACAAAACAAAACAAAACAAAAAAAACAAAACAAAAAAAAAAAACAACAGTTGTTCTGCTTAGAGACTTTTCATTCTATGACAGATGAAAACTAATCTTCAAAGATATTGTTCATAATTTTTATGCAGTGTACCAGTGCTTTCATGCCTTAAAAATTAAGAAAAAGTGCCTACCTCTGTGTGCTACAAGATGGTCTTCAACTTCTGTTGTACCTCAAATTACTACCCACTATACTGTTCATCCCCGGGAAAAAGACAAAAGATGGGAAGGTATGTAATAACATTCATAAAATTCTTGAGGCTTTCCGAGATACTTTGTATTATCTTGTTGGTATGAATATTTTATTTTCCATGATAATTTAAAAGCATTCAAGATATCTCACAGCTTTATCAAATGTGTCACATAGTACTGTTTAGATAAGTAAAAAAATTTGTTGTTGTTGTTATTGTTAATTTGTTTCTTTCTTAGAACAGGGCTTCATGTAGGCCTGGCTTTGGGCTCCTGATTCTCCTGCTCTTACCTCCTAAGTACTGAAATTATGAGTGGGCACCACCATGCCTTATAAATTTATTTTTTTTAAATAAAGCTTTTTTTAATGTGCATTGGTGTTTTGCCATGGGTGTCCAGTCCCCTGGAACTGGAGTTACAGACAGTTGTGAGCTGCCATGTGGGTGCTGGAAATTGAACCCAGATCCTCTAGAAGAGCAATCAGTGCTCTTAACTGCTGAGCCATCTCTCCAGCTCATAAATTTATAATAATGGATTTCAAAGCCAAAAATTGGTTTATGGGAACCAAAATAAGATACACAATGAAATAGAACCTAAGAGAACCTGAAACTCATCAAATGATATATTTACTATAATTATTATGCATAGTCCAGAAAGAATATCTATAAATTATACTCTGAAGTATAGTGAGCACACTAAAATACATATTAAAGTATCCTAAACCAGCATATGACTCGTGTTTATCAGGTCATATTAATTGTTCTTTATTTTTCTAAAGAATTTAAAAAGCATTGTTCTTTATTTTTAACGTGTTTCCTCCCAGGAGTGAATATGGAGAGATTTGCAGAAGAAGCAGATGTGGTAATAGTTGGCGCCGGCCCTGCCGGGCTCTCTGCAGCTGTTCGTCTAAAGCAGCTGGCTGCTGAACATGGGAAGGACATCCGTGTGTGTCTGGTGGAGAAAGCTGCTCAGATAGGAGCTCACACGCTCTCAGGGGCTTGCCTTGATCCAGCCGCTTTTAAAGAGCTCTTCCCAGACTGGAAGGAGAAGGGGGTAGGTAGGACAAGCTGATTCTTACACAAGTTTAACCTTTGCTGTTCTACTTTTACATTAGTGGCATAAAGAAAGTCTTTTCATGTAAGCCTCAATCATTAGGCATTGAATATATATACTCTTGGATATTTTAATTTTAAAAGGTTCAGTGGTATAACATGGACAAACCCTGGGTTCAGTCTCCAGCACCACACACAAATGAACAAAAACTGGAAAGCTAGGTAGTGTTGACGACTCTTGTACTCTTACCATGGAGGAAGGAGAAGCAGGAGGTTGATGAACTCAAGGCCAGCCTGGCTACATAGCAAGACCCAATCCAAAATAAAAAAGAAGTAACAAAATTGTAACTTGAGGTAGTAACTCATATTTGTATACAATTTTTATGTATTATTTATTTTATTATTTTGTGTGTATGAGAGGTTTGCTTTCATATATGCATGTGTACCACTTGTGAGCCTGGGGCCTGTGAAGGTCAAAGAGGGCTTCAGATCCCCAGGAACTGGAGTTACGGACAGTTGAGAGCTGCCGTGTGGATGCTGGGAATCAAATCCAGGTTTTCTGGAAGAGCAGCCAGTGCTCTGAACCTCTGAGCCAACTCTCCAGCCCTTTATTCCTATTTTTATATAATGCCGTCTACATGTTCTATTTATATACTGGACTTATGAAAAGCCATGATCTTGAGTATTCTTTTGAGCATTTTACCTAATAAAATACACACTTTGTTTTTTAAATTTGTTCCTAATAAAGTATTATGTAGACTTTTCTGGGATAATACAGTATCTAAAGCCAAAAAGGAAAGTCTAATTTTCTTTCTTTTTTTTAATTTTTTTTTTTTTTAGATTTGTAATTTTATGTGTATGAGTATTTGCCTGCATGTAAGTGTGTGCACCTTGAATATACCTGATGCCCGCAGAGGTTAGAAGAGGGCATTGGATCCTCTTGGAACTGGAGTTACAGATAGCTGTGGGTGCTAGGAATTGAACTCAGGTCTTCTGTAAGAGCAACAAGTGCTCTTAACCACTGAGCCAACTCTGCAGCACCTGACAATCTAATTTTCTAAAGAAATAATTAATGTGGTCTCCTCTAATCTCAACAGAAAAAGCTACAGGTATGATATACAGGGGACTCAATGTTAGGTTTCATTGCTCTCAAAATTAGTTTGAAATTTGTTAAAATCTTACATTCAACTTTTGTTCTGTAGGATGCGTCATATATGTCCTACCTCCAAAGTTAGAATATTTGTGAATACTTTTTTTACTTTATGCACATTGGTGTTTGGCCTGCATGTATGTCTGTGTGAGGGTATCAGATCCCCTGAAACTGGAGTTATAGACAGTTGTGAGCTGCCCTGTAGGTACTGGGAATTGAACCTGGGGCCTCTTAACCACTGAGCCATCTCTCCAGCCCTGTGAATACTCTTAATAAAGGTCAAATAAGTATATAAATATCATTTATAATCATTCTTTATGGAATAAACTAAAGTCTAAACTTTCCTTTGTGCTCTCCTTCCCAAAATAGCATGCCTTTTTTAACACAAAAACACTTTAAAGGAACAGCTATCATTGAATTGGTACAACGTCAGTACTAATGTCAAAGCCCTTTATTGCCTTGACACCCTTTCTCTCTCTCTCTCTCTCTCTCTCTCTCTCTCTCTCTCTCTCTCTCTCTCTCTCACACACACACACACACACACACACACACACACACACACACACACACGTACACACACACGGTATCAATGGGCTGTCATTACATACGTGTTGTCTTTATCACCCAAAAGGATAGCTTTTCTAATTTTTTTTTTCAGCAAGGCAGGCAATTTCAGCTTGGAGCCAGGCACCTAGGCTGTACTCCCACAGAGACAGGGAAACACGATGTGCACAGTTCAAACATGTCTCCAGAGCTTCTAGGACAAAACTATCAAGACGTATGGGTTAGCTTTTAAGATTTCCATCTCAAGGCTAGAGAAAACACTTCAGAGCACTGATTGCTTTTCCAGAGGATCAAAGTTCAATTTCTAGCACCCATGTGACAGCTTATAACTGTCCATAAATCCAGTTCCAGGTGATCCAATGCCACCTTCTGGCCTCTGTGGGCTCTAGGCACACAAATGGTCCACAGCCATACATACAGGCAAAACACCCATACACATTTAAAAAACAAACAAAAAAAAATTCTATCTGTTTCAAACAGACATAAAAAAAAGATTTAGTTACAAGGTTTCCAAAGGAAAGACAGAAAGAAAGGTGAAGAGGAAAAGAGGAGTTCCTTTTCCCTTCTCTCTTTAAGAAGATTTTTAAAATGTATATTCAGCCCTACAAATATAACTGAAAACATTTCCTTCCTGTTTTCATTTGTTCCTAGGCTCCACTTAACACTCCTGTAACGGAAGACAGATTTGCAATTTTAACAGAGAAACATAGAATTCCTGTGCCAATTCTTCCAGGTAGAGTATGGCATAGTCAAGAGAGCATGGACTTGCACAGCTCAGAGAAGCTGCATTTCAGTGGGGAAGTGCCCTCCTTTGCAAACAAGAAAACTGAAGCCCCGGGATGTGAAGGACTTGCCCAGAGATACCTAGCTAATGAGAAAGCCAGACTAGGATGCAGTCCTTCTGTCTTCTAGTCTAGAAGAGCCTTGTAAGCCAGCCAGGAATTTTTAATTCTAGGCTTTAATATTGATTTTATTTTAATAAACTGGAACTTTCAATCAGACCTTTTTTATTTAATAACATGTCATTGTGGCCATAAAGATAATGTGTATATTTATGCAGCAGTACACACTGGTTAGATTTTTTAAATTAAGTATATTATTATTTAGCTGCCATAGCAATAAAATGTCAGATTTTAATTACATAAATATTTGCAGGTCTTCCAATGAACAATCATGGCAATTACATTGTACGCCTAGGACATCTAGTGAGCTGGATGGGGGAACAGGCAGAGGCTCTTGGAGTTGAAGTGTACCCTGGATATGCTGCTGCTGAGGTCTGTATAGTTTTGTTTTTAACATTTATAGGAAACAATCTCTTTTTATTTCAAAAATAAACCAGTAATTTTATGGAAGTAAATTGTTCTTTAAAAAAAAAATCATAGGATTTTAGAATTTCAGGACTGGAGAAAATAACTAAAATGTTTTAATCTAAAGAGGAATTGAATTTCATACATTGCCCCCATCATGTGATTGACACCATAGGGAGAGGGTCATTCCCTCCATGTGGGAATTATCTGCTCTGTGCTTTACGGAGTAAGTCTGTGCCTCTTCCACGGGCGTCCTTCTTGCTGTTGTCTGCTCTCCTCACCTTTGCTCCCCAGGAGCTGTGTGTTTCCCAGGCTGCGTGTTCTCATTTCTGTCAACCATCACGCTGTGTCATTCGATTGCCCTCAGTGTGGTTGCCCTCTAGTGAACACATTCCTTGTCATCCCTCCTTAATACCTACGGTACTATAGACATGTTAATATTTATATGTATATATATTAAGATCTATAATGAATAAACTAGTTCAAGCCTTGTGTAGATTGTTCTTCATTCTGGAAACTTCTTCTGCTAATTCTCACAAAGCAATAGTTTTTGGCAACCATTTCAAACTATTGACCCCTATAAATAAAATTTGAAAACCCAGAAGAATCTCTCTAACTTGTCAAAAATGATTTAAATCACTTTAATATTGAATGAGCAATAAACCAAGAACACCGCTATTGTCACAGGCTGAGAAAGCTTTTAAACATCCAGGCAGCGGGCATGATGGCATACGCCTTTAATCCCAGCACTCAGGAGACAGAGACAAGCGGATCTCTGCGAATTTGAAGCCAGCCTGGTATGTATAGCAAGTTTCAGGCTAGCCAGGGCTACATAATGAGACCCTGTCTCGAAAACAGAAAGGAGGCGGCTGGAAAGAGGATGGCTCAGTGGTTAAATGCACTGGCTGCTTCTCCATAGGATCCAGGTGTAGTTCCCAGCACCTACATGCCAGCACACACAACTGTCTGTAACTGTAGTCCAGGAGACCTGCCACCCTCTTCTGACCTCTGAAGGCACAGCATACACATAGTGCACAGACATACATTCGGCCAAAACACTCAGACACATTTAAAAAAAAAAAAAATTTTTTTATAAGGAATTTGGCTGGAAAAAAACAGTGAAAGAAGAGTGAGGGGCAAGGAGCAATTCTATTGTCTTTGGTGTCAGAGAAAATGCAAGGTTTTTTTACAAATCAAAGCCAAGAGAAAGACATGGGTTCCTGCATTGTCCTTGTTGCTAAAAAGTTGTTTCCCCAGCCCATACATACGCATTTGGCCTTTTAGACCTCAGTGTGGGATTTCACATTGCTTCTTGTTAAATGTTCTCAACTGGGCTCCATGTCAGTCACAGGTGGGTGATTTATGGAGTACTTGAGATCTCCTTTTTGTGTACTACTTATGGCCTTTAACACGGCTTCTCTTGCTCTTCTGCACTGCGTTCCTGATCCTCTTACTGGGTTTTATTGTTTGCCTTAGTGCTCTGAGCCAGACCTCAGTTCCCTTCCTACGGCCTTCTCCACTGCTGTTCACCCTTGGATCTCTACCCATTGCTTCCCTACGGTGTCCTGAGATTCCAGAGTGCATTTTATACTTGGCTACACAAAGAGCATTTCCTCTACCGGAAACAGAAATGAAGGGGTCGGAATAGTGCAGTTTCTCATCTTCACAGTTATGCTTTTTATTTCCCTCACCCTCTTCTTGCTTCAAAAATAAACTGCAGTCACCATCATTTGAAATATGTCACAGTTAGTATGAATGCTGAGGAAACAATAAATTTGCTTTTATCATTTTCAGGTCCTTTATCATGAAGATGGTAGTGTAAAAGGAATTGCCACTAATGATGTGGGAATACAAAAGGATGGTGCACCAAAGGTATACCTTTTATAGTTACATGCTTAAAAAGAAAAAGCAAGGGGAATGGAGAGATTGCTCTGCAGTTAGGAGCATTGGCTGCTCTTCCAGAGGACACAGGTTCAATTCCCAGCACCCACATAGCAGTTCACATCTGTCTGTAACTCCAGTTCCAAGGCTTCTGACACCCTCATACAGACATACATGCAGGCAGAACACCAATGCACATAAAATAAAAATAAAATTCAAAAGAAGTGGGAGGCATGGTGGCACATCTGCAGTCCCAGGACTTGAGGGGCTTAGGCTGAAGGTCAAGACCAGTCTAAGCCACATACCAGACCTTTTCTCAAAAAACGAACAAACAAAACACCAACCAACTCAAACTCAGTATTTAGGTTTTCCCATAAACTACACAATATGTGGGTTTTAGAATATAATTAATAATAGTGGTGTTTTTCACAGTTGATTTAAAAAAAAAAAAACAGAAGCAAGCCAGGTGGCAGTGGCACACGCTTTTAATCCCAGCACACAGGAGGCAGAGCCAAGCGGATCTCTGTGAGTTCAAGGTTAGCCTGATCTACACACAGAGCGAAATCCAGGACAGACACCAAAACCACACAAAGAAACCCTGTCTCAAAAAACTAAAAGAAAAGAGAAGCCGGGCGGTGGTGGTGCACGCCTTTAATCCCAGCACTCGGGAGGCAGAGCCAGGCAGATCTCTGTGAGTTCGAGGCCGGCCTGGGCTACCAAGTGAGTTCCAGGAAAGGTGCAAAGCTACACAGAGAAACCCTGTCTCAAAAAAAAAAAAGAAAAAAGAAAAAAAAAAAGAAAGAAAGAAAGTTATAAAAGATAAAACATGAGTCATAGTCATATAAAACAACCGTGAAAGACTCAGGCAGTTGTTTGAGCCAGTACAATCATCTGCATTGGCACACCTACAGTTTCGCTCCTGTGGACAAGAATCATTTACTCTATTAGCAGCAGGAATCTTTTGGGAAATGTAAAACTGGTTGCCTTCCTTTCATTCAAAATATCAGCCTGACAAAGTGCACATGGACGCGTGTTATTTGCAGCTAGTATGTAGAGTCACTAATGAGATTAATAATTAAACTACAGATTTAAACAGGTATATCTAGAGCCAGGCACGACAACTGTACCTGTAATCCTAGCATTAGGGAAGCTGAGGCAGAAGGATGACTGTGAGTTTGAGACCAGCCTGGACTACAGATGAGACCCTGTTTAAGAAAAAAAAGTTTGAAAATCTTTTGTATAAGCCTAGATTGAAGCTGAAAAGAATTACAGAGCTCTCGAGTGTAAGGTTCATTTTCTATCATAAGAATAAATACAAATTCCTGTCTTGATACATTGTCTGTGTTTATTACCTAGTCTTCTAACTCCATGCTCAGTTTCTTGAGGACAGAAGTAGTAGGTGGCTACCCTAGTGCTGGGTGACTGTTGGCTCGTTGGTATTTAGCTCCTTTCTGCCTTTCTTGAACAAGATTAGGAATCTGGTCTACTCCAGCATGTCTCCCTGCTTAGAGAGCAAGTGGCAGAGGCATGCAAGCCATGCCATGCTGTTTCTTGTGCGATTCTTTCCTATATATTATGACAATTCAATTATAAATTCATTAGAAATTTACATGTAACAAGTAATAAGTGATATTACAACATCACAACAAAGGCAGCACAGATCCTAGTTTTCTAATATTTCATTTTTGTTCTCGTTCAAAATTCCTCAGGTCCTATGCTTTGTATTTATAAAAAATGTATTTTATATCTCCATAAATATAACGCATAAAAGAAGCCAGGCGTGGTAGCACATACCTATAGTCAGATGAATAAGTTCAAAACCAGCCTGGTCAACACAGTGAAAAACAGAGAAAGGAAAAAGCCTACAGCACCATCAAGGAATGCAATGGGCTCTCCTGCCCCCCCTTTGCCGGGAGAAAAGCAGGGTGGTTTCTGCTGCTGTTCCACTCGCGTTTGAACCTGCTGTAGCTTGATTTTGACCTCTGACATTCGGAAACAGCTCCAGTTTGTCATGGTGTCAATTTGCCTTCTCTTACTTGACCTTCTAGTCTGTGCATATCTGTGTAGATGACAGATGTGACACAAACAAGCACTCTTCCAGAAAAAAAGAAATTACCGACCCACGTGACAGGTGTCCCATTTCTCTGAGTGCACTAAGGTAGTCCTGGGGTCATTCTTACAGTTCAGATGGAATAACTCATTGGCTGGAGTTCACAGCCAGTGTGGGCTTCACAACAAGACATAAAAAAAAAAAAAAAAAAAAACTTAATGTAATCTATCTGACCACGAAAAAAGAATGCTTCATTTGTGGTACTTTAGGTAAATTATATCTAATGTATAAACAAGTATGAAACATTACCTTGGTATAAACCTATTAATTATATGGATATATCTGTATACACACATGCAAGCAAATTCCTAAATAGAAAAACATCAAGAAAGATACATTTGCCGGGCGGTGGTGGCGCACGCCTTTAATCCCAGCACTCGGGGGGCAGAGCCAGGCGGATCTCTGTGAGTTCGAGGCCAGCCTGGGCTACCAAGTGAGTTCCAGGAAAAGGCGCAAAGCTACACAGAGAAACCCTGTCTCAAAAAACCAAAAAAAAAAAAAAAAAAAGAAAGATACATTTTATAAGGGACTGCCTTAAGTATTGTTCTTAAGTACCTGCCATTTGCTAGATGTAAATGCAAAAAGAAACAAGTCTCTCATAGCCTGCTTTTGTTTTGTGTTGAGACAGTCTCTTCAGTGTGGCCTAAGCTGATCTCAAATTCACAATCCTGCCTTGGTCTCTTGAGGAAGAATGCACCATGCCTAGCTTTTATATACATTTATACATACATACATACATGCATACATACATACATACGATTACTTTTTTAGTGGGAGAAGACATTTGTTTTAGAATACTATATGTTGAACAATAAGGAAAAAGTTAAAGTAAACAAAGCAAGTAGCTGAGGGGTGTGTTGAATACACTCTACTTGTGCTTCAAAGGATGTAACTAGATTCTGTATAGTCTTTAGTTCATTTTTTTCATGATTCATAAGAAACCTATTTTCCTTCTAATGGTAAATGGAAACTCAGGAATATATGGAGACAAGAAGGCCTTTTCATTTGTAGAGAAGCTTTGAGCATAAGCATACTTTGCTTTTCTGGAACGAAGACATAGAATTTAGATTCTACTTATAATAGTTCTGTTAGTTTTCTTTCTATTATATAGATCTTCTATGTCTTGTGTACCTACATTATTATTTAACTTACTTTAATGTATCAAGTATTGTTACTTTAACATGGTTTTGCTTTTCAGACAACATTTGAGAGGGGACTAGAACTACATGCCAAAGTCACAGTCTTTGCAGAGGGTTGCCATGGACACCTAGCCAAGCAGCTTTATAAGAAGTTTGATTTGAGGGCCAGCTGTGATCCCCAGACTTACGGAATTGGTTTGAAGGAGGTATCCTGGTTTGTTTGTACAATTTTAATTTTAAGTAATGGAATTTAATTTGTATTATCATGTAGTTTATAATACTGACTGAATTTAATACTTAAAGTTTCTCATTAACTTAAAATGTTCTTTATAACTAAAACTGGAATATTTTCTGAGGTGCAAGAAAATGTGACAGGTCAAATGATTGCCTAAACTGTGTATACAATAAGACTTAAACTTGCAAATATTTGAATCTTAGCATTTTTCATAGCCTGCCCTGCTAGGGCTGTCTCATGTGCTGCTTCGTAGAATGGCCACATCCTACAAAGAGTTATTTATTCAGAATTGTAATATAAAAATATTTCATTAAATGCATTCAGACATTGTATATTGATCTATAATTTAGTAAGGTTAAATGTATATTTTCTTAATTTATTCTATAGTCTATTAACCCTCTAAATTTGTTTATTTTGCAATGCTATGGATTAAACTCAAGGCCCTTAATAACATTCTACTGCTGAGCTACATCCCAAGCTAGTTTAAGAATTTTAAGACAGGCATGGTGGTATAGATCTGTACTCTTAGTACTTGGGAGGATGGGCCAGAAGGATTGAAAAGCCAAGGCCAGTCTCAGCTATATAGCAAGGCTCAGTCTAAGTAAGTAAAATTGAGAGAGAGAGAGAGAGAGAGAGAGAGAGAGAGAGAGAGAGAGAGAGAGAGAGAATGAATATGAATGTGTGTGTGTGTGTGTGTTCAAACAAGGTCTCACTATATAGCTTGGGCTGGCCTGGAACTAGCTATGTAGACCAATAGACCAGGCTGGCCTTGTGTGTGTGTGTGTGTGTGTGTGTGTGTGTGTATTTTTTTTAAGGGGCTAGGGCTATCATAGAGGGCTTACCTAACCATGTGTGAGGCCATGAATTCAATCTCCAGCACTTCAAAAATAAACAACTTCGCCAGGCAGTGGTGGCACATGCCTTTAATCCCAGCACTTGGGAGGCAGAGCCAGGCGGATCTCTGTGAGTTCGAGGCCAGCCTGGTCTACAGAGCGAGCTCCAGGACAAGAACCAAAACTACTACATGGAGAAACCCTGTCTCGAAAAACCCAAAAATAAATAAATAAATAAATAAATAAATAAATAAATAAATAAATAAATAAAGATAAATAAAATAATAAACAACTTCATTATTTTGTGAATAAGTTTGCAGTGAACAGTGATTTTACTGTGCGATGACTGAGTGGGAAGGTAAAGGAACAGATGGAATTGTACTGCTCTACTTATGTTCCCCTTCTCCCCAACAATGAACATGCTCAAGCAGCCAGTACTCCAGAAATTTCTTTTTCAGTGGTCTTTTCTGTAATCCCACAAAAGAAATTCTTAGAGGTTCTAATGTCTTGAAGGGTTCATAACTTTTGTGACTCATTTCTTTATCCTGGTTTAACATGTAATCATTTGACTATAATTTTCCTTGATGTACAAAATAATTTTTTTGCAGCTTTCATTTGTAATTAATACTGTAAAACTTCTTGGGCCTGTTTTTGTTTTTAGTTATGGATTATTGATGAAAAGAAATGGAAACCTGGGAGAGTAGACCACACTGTTGGTTGGCCCTTGGACAGACATACTTATGGAGGCTCTTTCCTTTATCATTTAAATGAAGGTGAACCTCTAGTAGCTGTTGGTTTTGTGGTAAGTTATCTCCCCATTGCAAAAGATTTTGCCAGAATTATACAGTGATTTGTGTGAAAACAGGGTTTTAAACCTGGAGAATACTTTTCTATTAGAAAGCTGACTTTTGAATTTATCTGAATGTAGAATGTCTATGGCTACTATAGACATTCATCAACTTACTTAGCTAAAATACTAGTGGCTACCACACTCCAGGCACTGTTCTAGAAGCTTTGTAGGGATTGGTCAGTACATTTTATAGCCATCCTGTGCTATGAAACATAACCTTATTGTGCCAGTGAGAAGACTGAAATCTGAGTAAATTAACCAAGTCTATCCAAAGGCCACAGTAATGACCACAAGGCAACTTGTATAAAACAAAGCATTTAATTGGGGATTTGCTTACACTTTCAGAGGGCTAGTCCATGATCAATGGTGCTGGAGCAGTAGCTGAGTGTTTTTCATTCTGATCTGAAGCCAAAGAGAGAGACTGGGCCTAGTCTGGGCTTTTAACTACACCAAGCCCATTCCCAGGGACACACTTCCTCCAGCAAAGCCACACATCCTAACCCGTCCAAACAGTTCAACTAACTGGAGAGCCAAGCATTCAAATATATGAATCTCTGAGGGTCATTCTTCTCATTCAAACCACCACAGTGATGGAGGCAGGATTCATACCTGATGCTGACTTCAAAGCCCACTTCCACCACAGCATGCTGCCACTGAAAATAAAATTGGCCCTCAGTTTGAACCTACTACTTAAAAACAATCACAGGCAATTTCCTCTTCTGTCACTATAGCAATAAATTATATCTTGAACATTCTGAACAATGCAAACTAGCTAGTTTCTATACCTTGTAGTTGACAGCAGCATCATAGTATAGTGTCATGATCCTACTTTTACATGACGCATCGTTGAATTTATGCACTGTCAGTGCTTAATACTCTCAGGTTTTAGTGTCACTTTATGGTACTTACCCTAGTGACTCAGTCTCATCAAAGGAAAAAGGTGTAGCTGTTCATTTTAGCACTAGCACTGCCATGAAACCTGTATCTCATCCCGCCGTTTTTCTGAATACAATTTACATCCCTTTTCTTCATTTATGCCCTAGTAGTACTATAACATAGATTAACTATCTTACTTGTAGAGTTCGTATTGATAGACAAGTAATAAGTAATCAAAACTCCATTTGTGGAGACTTATGTACAAATGGGGTTTTGATTATTTTTTTTCCCTTAATTTGGATTTTGATTTCCAGAGCACAATGGTTTTTTAATGTCTTCTTAATTTTTAAAGTTTTGCTGGTTATAAACACATATTATCCTTTTGCTTACTTTCTTTTCCTCAGTTTAGAGTTTATCTGTTTTCATTTGGGTTTTGGTTTAAGGTTGGTCTCGACTATCAGAATCCATACCTGAGTCCGTTCCGAGAGTTCCAAAGGTGGAAGCACCACCCGAGCATCCAGACCACACTGGAAGGGGGGAAGAGAATAGCCTACGGAGCACGGGCACTCAATGAAGGTGGCCTCCAGGTAGCTTCCAGTACATACTCTCCATTTTTATTTTGTAAATTAAATAACCAATCAAAAACAAAATAATTATTTCCTAGGAAGAAAATTTAATTAAGGAATTTAACAAAATACTGTTTATAAAATTATGCATGAACACAGTAATTAATTACACTATGAATTTAGTTTCAAGAATGTTGAGAGCTGGAGAGATGGCCCAGTGGTTAAGAGCACTTGTTCTTGCAGAGGACTCAGGTTTAATTCCAGCACCCACATGACAGCTCACAATGTCCCCAACTCTAGTTTCAAGGCATCTTGACATCCTCCTCTGATCTCCTCAGATACTAAGCACACACATGGTGCACAGACATACAGCAGAACACTCATACACATAAAGGAAAAAAAGAATATATTGATTTCATTGGGTGTGGTGGTGCATGCCTTTAACCTCAGTACTTGGTTAGCAGAGGCAGGTGGATTTCTTGAGTTTGAGGCCAGACAAGAATTCATAGTGAGACCATCTCATTCATGTGTGTGTGTGTGTGTGTGTGTGTGTGTGTGAATACATATATCTTCATGGGCCTTTTATTTTTTTACTAGAAAACAAAGATTGTATAATTCATGCTGTTTCCCTTTATTCTTTAACTATACTAGGAAAGTGAAAATTTCCAAAAATGATTTATCCCAACTAAGTCTTTCAGGTAGCCTGTTAGGATCCTGGCACCAATTATTCTGTGTTAATACATATTCAAAATAAATATTTTGCAATATGATTAATTTATTGAGTAGGTATTAAACAATGAAATAAGACCTAAATGGCTATGATAAAAGCTATTAGTACTGTTGTTAAAAACAGTATCAAACAAGTAAGATAATTGAAAACCAGCTCTAAAGGTTAGACCAAATAATTTAGAACAAGATAGCTTCTCTGACCTTCGGGATCCTGTCATCCCTTCTAGTCTAGATTCTAGGAATATTTTAGAAATTGGGGTCTGATTTTCTTTGATTGAATTAGAAAAGTAACATGGGGGGGCACTTAACCTTAAAATAAAGTTCTGAATACATTATTACTATTAACATTGTCATAATGGTATTATAAATAAGTCACTCAAATATGTGTGTATGTGTGTGCACATGTATGTGTACATGCATGAGATCAGAAGACAACTTGTGAGACTTGGTTCTCTCTTTCCACTGTGGATTATGAGGATTAAACTCAAGTCATGAAGCTTGACAGCAAGCTTTCCCCACTGAACCATCTCAGCAGCCTGGGCATGGTCCTTCTCGGATTCCTTCTGCCCTCAGGTGTGCTTCTTGCTTTAGAATTCTACCATGGGAGGAACGGTGGCCACAAAGCCTTCCCTCCCCATGTCTTCCGCAGCTGATGGCAAGTTTTGTGAGTCTCAGTCAGCACCATCCAACTTTTACCACTCCACCACCCGCTCAACAAAGGCCTGTCTATGGCTGAATTCAGATAGCCCCAGAGAAGAAAAACTGCAGAAAAGAACAACCCTGCATTGGCTTTCTTCCTTTTCAGACCAGAGGACGTGTTCCCGTGCAGTTTTTTGAGCTCCTACTCCTTAAACAATATACTATATTGGCTAAATTGAAAATATTGAGACCTTTATTACATTGGTTGTTTAATCAGAAATTGAAAGTTCAGTTTAAGCTAATAAAATTTGTTTAGAGTAGTAGCTAGTCATTGTAATGCCATTACGTCATAGTTATCCATCTCTACATGTCAGACTAAAACAAAAAGATGATATGGAATCTTTTCCCAAAACACATGGAGAGGAAGTTACAGTTTGTCATCCAAATTTAGAAAATCTTCTAACCATGACACAGATACATATTAATAAAAGCATGTCATTTCAAATGGGCCGTTTGATAACTCTGTCCCATAGAGATCAGGCGTGGAATAAGAAAAAAAATGGGAAATGGCCATAGTCCTAATCCTAAACTGCCTTGCCTGGGTTTCCTTCCCTGGCTGCTGCGTTCCTTTTCATGTTGTTTATTCGTCTTCTTTTCCTACAGCTTTAGGTTTGGGTATTTGTTTCTGCCTCACTTGAGCTGACAGATGTATTCTGAATCTTCTTTTCAGTCTATACCAAAACTCACTTTTCCTGGTGGCTTACTAATTGGTTGTAGCCCTGGTTTCATGAATGTCCCCAAGATCAAAGGTACCCACACAGCAATGAAAAGTGGAAGTCTGGCAGCAGAATCAATTTTTAATCAACTAACTAGTGAAAATCTCCAATCAAAGACAACAGGTGAGAAGCTCCTCCTACAGTAAAGGAACACTAATACAGTCAGAAACTTTAAAACTGTTATTTTATTCTCATCCAAAATACAGTACCAGTGATTGTCTCCTTTCGGATTTGATGGTACATCTGCATTGCATATATGGAATCATTCAAAAGGCATCACACCAATTCCCAAGTATCCATAGGCTAGAAACAGAGCATCACTACACAGGGCAAAATCATCCACCTATCCTTAGCAAACACTGCAAGCATAATCACATGCCTCTGCTGTGCCAGAGAAGAGGCACTGCCACCACCATAGATCATTAAGAGGCCATCTAACTGGGCATCCATTAATCAAAGGAGAGACAGGCAGGTTTCTATGAGTTCCAGGGCAACCAAGGCTATACTATGAGACCCTATTTCTAAATCAGTTAATTCAAATAAAAAGGTCTCCTGGCAAGTCTCTTATTTTGAAATCTAATTTTTCCTTTCATTTCTTTTTTTTTTATAACTATTTTTATGTATATATGTAATATGTAGGGCTGGGGCATGTACTTGCTACAGTGCACATATGGAGGTCAGAGAACTTAAAAATTTTTTTTTAATTATCATTGTTTACTTGTGTGTGTAGGTATATGCACATGCGTGCAAGTTCCTACAGAGGCCAGAGGAGTCAGATGTCCCTGGAGCTGGGGGTTACAAGCAGTTGTGAGCCGCCTGATGTGCATGCTGGGAATAAAACTTAGGTCCTCTGAAAGAGTGCTATATGGTCCTAACTGCACACGTCACCTGTCTGGCTCACTATCAGAAGACTTTGGAAGTCAGTTCTTACACATTTATGTAGCTCCAGGAACTGAACTCAGATCCTCATGCTTGCTTGGCAAGTGCATTTCCTAGCTCAGCTATCTTAGTGCTCTCAAAAGAAACCCCCCAAGGAACTCTGTAGTCACCTAAGTGTTCCCAACGGAACAGCAACTCCATGGTCACCAGTTTGGGGGTTTGTTGTTGGTTGTCTGTTCTGTTTTTCTTGCCAGTACTGAGGACTGAATCTAGGACTCTACTACTGAGCTATCTCCCCATCTGTTGACTGTTTCTACAACCCTTCATTCCAGCCACTGGTCTCCAGCTCCTGAACATACCATGCATGCTCTATCTTGTGGCTTTTGTCTCTGTTCAGATAGCACTCCCAGGTGGCCTCTCTAAATCTTATCAGTTGGAATATGCATAGCCCTCCTACCCCTTGAACTGTTTATTATCATGTGCCATCATTTTTATTTGACACACTATATATTTGGCTTAACTTATCTACTGTCCAAAAGAAAATTTTTATCTCCTGTCTCCTGCCAAAAACTCCAGCAAAGACTTTGTTCATTTTCAGTTCTAAACACTTGGCATATAGGTGCAACTCAACAGATATTTCATAAATAAACCTAGACCTTAGAATCACAGATAACCAATGTTCCTTTACTAAGAATTAGCAACGAAGGGACTTAGGGCATGGCTCAGTGGTTGAAGGAGTGCCTAGCATGAACAAGACCCTGGGTTTGATTGGTTCCTAGCCCTAAAAAAAAAACAGTAAGTGCAACTTGGTTATGCTTTCAAGTATCTAAGAATAAAGGTCTAGTACATGGGTTTGGTAAGCGGTAAGATAACCAATAAAAGCCAAGAGAATACTTTAGGCAGGGCAGGACAGGCAAGATGGAATGCAACAGTTAGGTAGAACTTTCTCTTAATTTTTAGTCAAGTGCTGTTCCTTGTGGAACCAGCAGCCCTACTCTAGCTGTTGTATACACAGTACCAGGTAATTTAGTATTATATTGTATAGTATTATATACTGGAATTTAGTATTATAACAAGGAATAAAATCCCTTGAGAATTGTAAGAAAACCATTAACTAAAGAGTATAACCACTTTGTAGTTTGTGCAAGTCAGTTAGTTGTAGCTGGGTGGTAGCACACACCTTCAATCCCAGCACTCAGGAGGCAGAGGCAGGCAGATCTGTGAGTTCGAGTCCAGCCTAGTCTACAGAGCGAGATCCAGGAAAGGTGCAAAGCTACACAGAGAAACCCTGTCTTGAAAAAACAAACAAAAAAATTGTGTTTGTAAATAGCCTGAACTTGTATTGTTTCCCTTTTCAAGCTAATTTGTTATGCTTCCAGTGTAAACATTAAAGTCTAATATTTATGGCCCAACAGTAGGATACTCGCCTACCATGCACAAAGCCCCAGTGCCATCCAAAGGAAGGCAGATCAAATGCTTCCTACCATTAAATATAGAGATTTATCTTGTTGGAAGACGCCAACATTTGTGATTCTGCGTGGATCCACATAACCATGTTTCTACAAATTAACTCACCCTCTGTGTTTCACTTAATATTTCTTATTTTTCATAAAAAGGACTTCATGTAACTGAGTATGAGGATAATTTGAAGAAGTCTTGGGTATGGAAAGAGCTACATGCTGTTAGGAATATAAGGCCATCCTGCCACGGGATACTGGGAGTATATGGAGGGATGATTTACACTGGAATATTCTACTGGATATTGAGAGGAATGGAGCCATGGACTCTAAAACATAAAGGTAATTCAAATATACTTAATACCAGTGTTTATCTTAAGCACCTTTATATGGAAGAAAAATGTATGTATGGGGTGTGTTCATTACTAGGAAATGTAACTTTTTAGTATTTTGGTAGTGTTAGGGTTAGACCTGAGGCTTTTGCTAAGCTCTTATCTCTACTCTCCTATTTTAAACTTGCTTTGTCAGATATGTGGTGAATACGGTTCTGTCTGGGTGTGGGTGTTTATTTTATAAAGGGGGGGGGGGGCGTATTTTGCGACAGGATCAAATCTGCTTCGTACTCAAAAGGTTGACATTAAACTATTTCTCCTGCCTCTACCTCCTAAGCACTGAGATTACAAATATGCATTACCACACCCATCTGAAATTCAGTATCTTTAAAAGGTAAACTACCCTAGACTGAGCTCTTTCCTTCGGTATGATGGTAGCTCCAAGTTTTTCTAATATATTACTTGAGGTCAGGCAAAGGGAGATAAAGGCAAGAAGGTAAGTTCAAAGCCAGTCTGAACTAAGTAACAAGATTGCTTCATTGATGGACTGAGTGTGAAGTTCAGTGATAAGAGACTATTAGTACGCATCTTGCTGAATCTCCAGCACCAAAAAAAAAAAAAAAAAAAAAAAAAAACTGGAAAATTATGCTACTTTGGGGCTGGAGAGATGACTCCAGAGGTCCCAAGTTCAATTCCCAGCAACCACATGGTGGCTCACAACCATCTGTAATGAGATCTGGCACCCTCTTCTGTCATGCGGGCGTACATGCAGAGCACTGTATATATAATAAATAAATAAATCTTTTAAAAAATTATGCTACTTTATTAAACATCTTCCTCAAAACTGCTTAAGGCTCAGACTCTGATCGGCTCAAACCAGCTAAGGATTGCACACCCATTGAGTATCCAAAACCTGATGGACAGATCAGTTTTGACCTCTTATCATCTGTGGCTCTGAGTGGCACTAATCATGAACATGATCAGCCAGCACATTTAACATTAAAGGATGACAGCATACCTGTTAATAGAAACCTGTCAATATATGATGGGCCTGAACAGCGATTCTGCCCTGCAGGTCAGTAACGATTTCCTTCTGTTCCTAAACATTAACAAATTTCCATTTGAAGATGTTCCCTTTCCATTGCAAGGAGACTTGTTTATTTAAAAAACAAGCAAATACTTCTGTGTTCAGCATCCTTAGGGAAACTCATGTCCTAAATGTTCTGACTAGCAGTGACAAAATAGTAGGGATTTTGATTAGGCCTAGTTTGGGTGACCTATCATCTCGAAACAGCCTTCATGTCTACCCTTAGACAAAAGGATTATAGAAAACAAATACAAATACCTGTTCTTGGGTAGTTTTAAAAAGCTGTTTCTGAAATGACAGTTTGTATGTACATGTATATGCATGACGGCCACACTAAATTCAGTGACACTAAACTTTAAATTCATCAAATACTGAATCCCTTAAGTGCTAAGAGCTTTCAGTTAAAATTAATGAGAAACAGATGTAAATAATATAGTAAACAGCACTGGGATATATGAAAATTACTGTATGCTCAAGTGAAATTAGAAGGTAACTATTCAAGAATAAGGCCTTGTCTTGACTTTTAAAAGTTACACTGTACTATAAACTCTCAGAGGAAAGGACTGGAGCTAATTTGTTTAACTCGTTAGACTGACCCAGACAATACTGTTGTGTTTCTACTATGTATTTAGTAGAAGTACTAAGTTTATTAGCATACTAATAGCAGCAACATACACTAAGACCAGATAGTCTCTGGGGGTAAACCTGAAAGCCTCAAAGGCTTTTGAAGTTGTTCTAAGATTTTAATTTCAACTCACTTTTGAATTATTTACCTTTTTGTTACCTTTTGTTAATATACCTTCACGTATTTATTTTTATTTTACAGGGGTTTATGAATTTGTTCCTTTGGAACAAGGTGATGGATTTCGATTACAGATAAATGCTCAGAACTGTGTGCACTGTAAAACATGTGATATCAAAGACCCGAGTCAGAATATTAACTGGGTGGTGCCAGAAGGTGGAGGAGGACCTGCTTATAATGGCATGTAAAACACAAGCGCCTTCAATTACTGGCACATTTGATAAAACTGTAAATGTATGCCAAGCTAACTTTTTAAAATGTTTAGATAACTTCTGAACAAGTGTCCTTAAACATTATTGAAGTAAACTTTATATCTAAAGTTGTCCCATAAAATCATAAACTATTTCTCCTAAATAAAACTTTACAAGTAAATGATGTAGCATCTCACTTCCCAAGTCCTTCAGAAGCTTCAGTACCAACAGGAACTTGTACTATTGGCCTTCATAGTGCATTTGTCTTGCTAAACACAAATCTTCAAGTATAAAACCAAATGTGTATTCTAGACTAGGGAAGGACATCCAGAACTAAACACAAATAGTTTTATTGAAACATAACTATGCCCACTGGCTATACACATAGTTGTGACAGACTAGAGTAGTAGTTCTCAACCTTCCTAAATACTGCCACCCTTTAATACAGTTCCTCATGCTGTGGTGACCCCCAACCATGAAATTATTTTTATTGCTACTTCATAACTATAATTTTGCTACTGTTATGAATCGTAATGTATATATCTGTGTTTTACAATGAGAACCACTGGGCCGAATCATTTACAAAGCCTAAAACTTAGCAAGACTTTAAATTTAGTTTAAACATTGGACAGATATCATTCTTGGTGAAAATGGAGACAGATTTTTAAATGAGATTAACTGCATTTTGTAACACTTTATTAAGAAGAAACCTATGTCAGTACTTCTACGTAAACAATGATGACAAAAAATCAAGAGAAACATTTCAGGGATCATATGTAGACAGTAACTTACATTATCATTAATGTATAATATTTAAGCAAAGTTTAATTATTTTTAAGCAAACATTTTTGCATACACCGCCTTCTCTTTATCTTTCTGTGCCTTTATCATTTGTTTGACTTTAAGCAACTCTGCCTGGATAGCTGCGGGGGAGAAAAGGCAATGAATTAATTTTCACAGCATCTAAAAAACTAGAAAAACGACTAACATAGTGTGGTCGTGACACAACTATCCCCTGCCATAGCTATATTTTTTAGCTGTAGTATTTAGACCTAGTGTTACTCTTCATCTGCTTTACCTTGGAGAAAGTTCATTTCTATCATAGCTACTCTGCAATATACCTAATACATACAATGCTTGGTCATGGTCACAGCCACATTCAGCTTAGGGAGGGAATGTCCCAAGCTTTAAAATTACAATGAATGCTTTATTTCTTACTGTTGAACCTTTGGCTAGCACTGATGTAATAGAACCTCATCTCAACAGAAAGGGTCACAGAAGCAGTACCATATGAAAAAGCTAGTAATACATTCTTGAGCAGAATACTTGTCTATTTACTATATAATCAGTGCCTGGCCCAGTAACTGGCACTATGCAATATCTGAACAAATAAATACGTCAAGGTTATGTGTACACTGGCTCATGAGGACCCATTTTTGAAGGACAAAACCTGCCAATTTACCTTTATCTCCAGGGGCTATCTCCTGTGCCTTCTTAAGATCAGCCTTTAATGGGGGCAGAGAAAATTTAAGAAACATTAGACACTAAATCTTTTAAGGTGATCATCTATTATAAAACAATGAGAAAATAATTTACCAATGCTTGATCATATTCTTTTAATCCTTGCCATCCTTGTGCTTTGCGGTATAGTGCTTTGGTATTTGATGGGTCCATTTCAAGAGCCTATGAGAAAAGTTATAAAATTAGTATTTGTATCTCAAAGTGCCTGTTATCAACTGGCTCCAACTCACTGGAGCTAGAGCACCTGTGCCAGCCAGGAGTTTACCAGTAGAGGGTGCTGAGTGGGTGTGGCAAAGAAGGATGGGTTTCTTAATGAGTCTCCAGTGTGGCGCTCTGCACTGGTTTCTAGCTCAAGTGGACCCAGACTATTTATTTAAGAGAAAAAAATACTTTTTCCCCCCCTTTGGAGAGGGAGGGGGAGAGAGGAGAGAGCTGAGAAAAAAATATTTTAAATAAAAGTTTAAATACAGTCGCCTTCTAATATAATCATTGGTTCGAAGGCAGTCCAACACCTCCTGAAAACCAAAAATCCAGTGATACATAAGTCACTCAATTACCATGTAACTATTTGTACAGCTACATTTATAGGAAATGATGACATTAAAAGTCTACATGTTTATCACAGAATAATATTCAACCTGTGGTTAGATAATCTGACAACACAGAATCCAAGGACATGAGAAGGCAATAATACTACAAACATGAGCAACTTTTAACAGGTCTCTCCCCTGAAACAAACATTTTTAAAGCAGTATATTTTGTCTGCATGACAGCTCTTAAAAGAGCCAATACTGAGAATTTTTTCTTAAGATGGAGTATTGCCTGCCTTACAAAAGTAAAGAGGTCCAGAATGGACAAGCAAACTTTCTTCTATTGCATGTTCTAAATGGTAACGTTTCTTGTTTTCATCCATTCCATCTACTTAAGCAAGGGGTAATGAGAAGGCTGGGACTAAAGGGCAGCCATGTGAATATTACCCAATTACTACTATACCACTAAGCTGCACACTCAGGTCTTACTATAGTTCTTGCTGAGCACAGGTGCATGCTCTAGTTTAATGTGCAAAACCAAAATATTTAGTCTGAACATTTTTTTTGAAACTATCATTCAGTATACTTGGATGGCCCAAATTAGGACAAAGTATCTTTCAGTGTATAACCAGTAGTTATAATTTCCAGTAGTAACCAATCTCAACACCAAATAGGAACTGTCTGCCCACTGTGTCCTATCCATAAGCTTTGAGTATCGGGCTTTAAAAAAACAAAAGCAGCCAGTGAGATGCCTCAGTGGGTAAATGCATTTGCATGCACACCTGAGCCTAGGCTCAATCTCTGGAATTCACATAAAGGTGGGAGGAGAAAACTCCAGTTCTGTCTTCTGACCCTTGTACATGCACACACAAGTATAAAATTAAAATACACCAAGCCCAGAATGTAACATGTCTGATCCCAGCAATTTAAAGGCCAGCAGGAAGACCTTGTCTGAGTACACACCCTGACTATACATAGGACATATCTCAGTTGTAACCAAGCAGAAAATCCAGCACAGGCAGGAAAGAAAGCATATCTACACACATGCTTTAGTTTAGTTTTTGAGACAGGGTTTCTCTTATGTAGCAAAGGATGGCTATGATTTTCTCACCTTCCTACCTCTACTTTGCTGGAATTATAGGTGTGGGTTACCACCCTCATACCTACATTCTTAATTATTCCTGGCTCTGTGTTCATATATGTCAAGCTCATAAATACAAATAAATAAGCAGATAAACATGCTTTGAGAAATGAAAGCAGAATACTTAGTACATATTAGATGACAATTAAAAAGCAAAATTAGGGGCTGGAGAGATGGCTCAGAGGTTAAGAGCACTCACTGGCTGCTCTTCCAGAGGTTCTGAGTTCAATTCCCAGCAACCACATGGTGGCTCACAACCATCTATAATGAGATCTGGTGCCCTCTTCTGGCCTGCAGGCATACATGTAGGCAGAACACTGTATACATAATAAATAAATAAATCTTAAAAAAAAAAAAAAAAAAAAAAGCAAAATTAATGGATTAGCAGAAAGAGCTAACAATCCAAACTATTCAGAGACAAGATGACTTAAGTCACATTTTGTCAAGTCTCATTAGGTCGTAGGCAATTAAATACATTAAGGACCATTCATTGTCTTTTTCTAAGTATTGCCACTCCTTCCAAAGGTTTAACATCACACAGACTTACCTCCAAACAACTGTCAATTGCTCCCTGCCAATTTGACATCTTCAATTTACAAGCACCAATATTTAGTACACAGCTTAAGGCTATAGGTTGCAGTCTGGCTGTATCTGCTTTCTCAATCACAGCCTTTGAACTGTCCACGTATCTAGAGAACATATTAATAAAGGCAACATGTAACTGCACACTGCTTCTTCAGCATTATGTCTAATATTAAAGGTCCATCTGATATATGATGGTGGTAAGTTTTTGATGACACTTTTTCTTCAGATCCAAGAAATTAAACCCAGGACCTGTGATCCTGCTAAGCACACCTTCCTGCCACTGAGCTACACTCCTAGCCCTATTTCTCCAGACGGTATTTTTTACATCAACTTTCCCACACAGTTAAGATCTAACAATGGCGCCCATATCTAATTATGTACAACTCAGGTTCATGTTACATACCTCCTAATACAAATTATGTTTAGAACCAGTATTCCTACATTAGGACAACTGAATTCAATGGAAAGAAGCAAAGCACTATGTCGTGTTGGTTTCAAAATATTATTTGTGCGTTTGATACAGGTACCAGACATACCATGGTGTGTGTGTGGAGGTCAGAGGACAATTTGGGGAGTCAGTTGCTTCCTTTTACTGTAGATTTCAAGGAGCTAGGGTCACAGGTTTGCTTGGCAAGTGCTTTTACTCACTGAGCCATTTTGTTAGCCACGTAGCATTGATGTAACTGTTGACTGAAAAGATCCCAGAAGCTAAGCCGAGGATCTGGTCCCTATAACTTAGTTTCTAAAGTTTCCTTTCTCCAGAAGGAATTGACTCCTTAGAAACTGCTTATTACAGATACAAAAGCAAAGCAATTCTAAGAGCAGCCTAAAAGCAAGTGCTAACACACTGATACAACATGTAAAAATGAGGCTGAGAGTGTAGCTCAGGGTACTTATCTAACACGCCAAGGGTCCTGAGAACCCCCAGCACCTCAAAAAACAGGGAGGAACTTGTCACAAGTGTACAAACAATGTTTCAGTGTGTAAAAGCACTAGCAGCCAAAACTGATGGCCTGAATTTGACCAATAGGAACCCAGACAGTAAGAAGAGAACAGACTCCCACAGGTTGCCTTCTGGCCTCCATTAGTACTCTGTGGTGTGTGTGCCTACACACATATGTAAATTAATGTAATAAAAAATAAACTGAGTTTTAAAGACCCGCAGATGTACTATGACTTAGAGGAGGAGGGGCTGCCTCCTATAGAATGTTAAAATTCAGGAACTAAAGCCCTTCAACAGTCAATGTAGTAACTACACAAAAGCACTTCAGCGACACTACAACCACTGTGTGAAGACTGCATCTTCACAGTCTCACAGTAGCACCTATTTCCTATCTACAAAGGGGAAAATGCACAAAGGGAACATTTACAAGGCAATCAGAATGATACCATTTAACCAAGTGCCCAAATACAGAACAGGCCAAACTGACATGTGTCTTCGAGGTGTTTATCTTAGGAAATACACAATATCACGCTACCTACATCTTCTTCCCAAAATACTTAAGCTCTTCATTCTAAAGTAACAATCATGTACGAACTTACTAGGATACCACAGAAGTATACATGGAGGCCCGGGAAGATAGCTCAGGTGGGAAAATGCTTGCCTTGCAAGCATGGGGACCTCAGTGTGACACCACCCCCACCCGAACTCACACAAATGCTGGACAGTGGCACAGCACTAGGGGCTGAAGGACAGATCCTTGAGGCTCACTGCCAACCAGTCTAGTCTAACTGGTAAGCTTCTAGTCAATAAGAGACTGTCTCAAAGGAGCCACACAATGTCCCTAAGGATGACATCCAAAGTTGAACTCTGGTCTCCACACATGTACAGGCACACACACACACACACACACAAAATTTTTTAAAAGCATAGCCAAAAGATGCCTAAACCTGAGCTCAATCCCAGCACCCACACAGTAGGAGAACCAACCCCCATAAGTTTGTCCTCTGACATCTTCTCTCATGCTGTGGCACATGCATTCACACACAAAATATATTAGAAATCATTTACATGAGTAAATAAAAAATCTAATAATAATAAAAAGATACTGGAGATGCCAGGCATGACTCATACTGTGAATCCCAACAGGCAGGGGAGGAAGGAGGCTACACACAGAATAAGGCAGATCTTACATACAGAGCTCCATACCAGACAGAGCTCAAACCCTATCTCCAAAAAAAAGCAGCATTACAGCCAAATACTTCTCTTAGTTTGCACTGTGAACTAGGAAAAAAGAAACAGAAAAAAATTAAAACAGGCTGTATGTTTGATACTGCTAATGTTATCTTCTTGAGAGGGTGTTGTCTTATTGAGGTAAGTAATTTAGACTGCGTTTGCTCTTTAGCAAGTACATTGTGTGCTGATATACTCAGGAGTAAATATGGTATCTACAAGTTTTGTACAAACACAAAAGTTAAAAACCCATGAAAGGGTAAAAACATGTAGTTGAGTCCCACTTCAACTTTTCTGGATTTTGAAATTGTTCAAAGTAAGTCAGGGCAACAAAAAAAAAAAAAAAAAAACCTAACTCTTTTGTGGGGGAGGGGTTATTGTTTCAAGACAGGATTTCTCTGTGTAGGCCCGGGACTGTCCTGGAGTTAGCTCTGTAAACTAGGGTAGGCTCCAACTCAAAGATCCACCTGCTTGTGCCTTTCTAGTGCTGGGATTAAAGGTATGCACCACACCGGCAAGAAATGTAACTCTTTCATTATAGCTGTTTATTATACAAATAACTTGCTAAATATGAGTGATTTTGAGTTTTAGTTCAAAATAATTCAGTTTATACATTCTCAAAAGTAATTTATTAAAAATGCTGTATTACCTTAAAACCTTTGCATATTTTTTAATAGCCATCTCCCAGTTCTGAGACTTGAAAAAAGTATTTCCAATGTTTTTTAAGTCTTCAGATATTAATAAAATTTTATCTACCTGTATAAAATACAAATATGCTGGATGTTAGTACATAATGTGACTTATTTAACACTAAGGTTCTATCATTATGACAGGCTGATCAAGCTTTTGAAACTAGATATTTTACTTCACTTAAGAAATTCAAGTTTACTGATCTCTAATACTCACATCTTTGAGGTCTATGTCTGCATCCTCAGGGAAATCTGGATGACTGTCACCAGAGCCGTCTCGGGGGAATATTCCCCAGTCATCCCCGTCTTTGAGTTCTCCACAGTCTGCAATAACACACGGCTGTAAAAATATTAAACTGAAGTGAGTATTTAGAGATCTTTAAGTCTACCTTTAAAGGCTGCACTTTAGCCCAGTCATATACGCTGCTACTACTACTGTCACAGACTTGACAGGGGTGCATCTATCTGCTTTAACTACAGCAATTTCCTTTTATGTACATTCCAACTAATATGATAGTGTCACTAGTCACGGTATTTTACAGTTTGGGAGTGCAGTCTTCCTGTCATGTATTGTTGGCTGGCATTCTTCCTATGAGTAACTGGATTTCTAATCCCTATGCAGTCTCGTTAGCATGTCTCTCATAGTCACTGCTTCACACACATTTAGAATACAATACAATCTGAAGCACTTAAGCAATTTATACAGGCTGTAAAAACTGGTCAAGACAGTAACAAGATCTATGCCAAACTTCAGTTAAATAGCAGTGAACTCACTATCTTCTTTCTGGTGTGTACTACAGTTAATTACGACTGACACAGAAGCCTCACTGGTAGGGGAAGACTCGGGCAATCTTACAAAGATCACTTGTTAGATGACACTGAAGCTGAAACAAGAATTCAAAGCGCTTTCTTGGCCATAGCGGTTAATTAATCCTGGTGCATGAGTAGCATTAGCAATGACAAAAGGACTACCAGACAATTCAAGGAAAGCCAGGTCTACCTGTTTTGAATAAACAAACGTTTTTCCTTTAAAGTAATCTTCTTAGCCACTGTTTTAAAAAGAGTTTCAGAGAAAAGTGGCCAATCCAGGCTCCTATAGCAAAAACATCCTAATTTCTTTCCTACTTTCTAACTAACAATCATCTGACCCTGTAACTTGCATTTCCTTGACACAGTAACTAAGCAGGCCTGTTTATTCCACTGTAACTTTTTACTTACTTTGGCAGGTTTTTCGCCATTCACTTCTACATTTTCAAGCATCCTTGCCACACCTAGTCCTTTAATGACTTGACCAAATATCACATGTTTCCCATCCAAATGAGGAGTTGGAACTGTTGTGATAAAGAACTGAGAACCGTTTGTATTGGGGCCTGCATTTGCCATGCTCAGCAAACCCTCTCGATCATGCTGCAGAGATAAAAATCATCAAAAGAAAAACAAAGTTAGAGGCCTTAGTCTGAATTTCCTTTTATTGACTCTTCACCTAAAATAGATGAAGTGTACGACTATTTACTCTTTTACATCAATTTCACTTATAAGTGTTTAAATACCTTTTTCTCTGATTTTACTTTTATAAGAGGCAGGTATTTCTAAACTGGCCATCTGCAAGGGATGCTTACACTTCAATCTTAAAGAAGATGATGCCACACTAAGGACATCTAGTAATTTACTTTGCTCTTTCAGTGACAGTTACTATTTTTCTGAAAACACCTATACAGTCTTCCCACAATCAGAAATTGGCCTATAATTCTTCCTTTTCACTAAACTGAGATCAGTAATGTAATATTGAATTTAGACAAGCTATTCAGATAAGTACTTCCCTAATTTGGAAAATAATTCCAATCTTATGGCTTCCATCCAGGTAAATGAACAACTCTGAAGAGTATGCAAAGGAACATCTTGCAACTAGCATGTTCAAGGACAAGACAGTTTGCTTTTCTACTTTTCATAGATAGCATAGCCTTTCTGAATGCATACCTCCAGTGCATGCCTCATAACTCTCAGGTTACTTTTCCCACACCTAAGATATCTCATCAACGTAAATCCAATTCAGCTTTCAAGGTCACTCATTTTCGCAATGCCACAGCCAAGTCGTCTTTTCCTTAGGCCTCCTTTCTTTTAATCAATGCAATGGTCAGAAATACCTCAGTTGCTCCTGATAGCTTTGTTTGGTGCTTCCCTTTAACTGTTCACCACACAGTTAAGCTTGCTTTCTCTGGCATTCCACTGCCCTTCCCTGTTGCTGTCCTCACTGTCAATCTGAAATCTGTATTTTAGGCCCAGACTAGCACAGTCTCAGCCTTCTGCAGACCCACTTTGCCTAGCTTAAGTGACCAAACCTCCTAGTGTCTCTCCTACTAACTTGATCTTAATCTTTCTCCTATCACATGGCTAAGTGTAGCTCCACATGCTTTTAATCCCAGCATTCAGGAGGCAGAGACAGATCTCTGTGAGTTCAAGGCCAGCCTGGTCTACACAGCAAGTTCCATCCTAAAGGTTGAACTTCCTTAATCTGAAAACCAAAGTCAGACGTTACAAAATCTGACACTTTTGAGCAACAACTTTCAGATATCAGATTAGAGATGCTCAACCTATAAAACCTATGCAAATATTTTGAAATCAAAATAACTCTGAAATCTGAAATATTTCTAGAATAAAGTCTTCTATCAAAGTTATACAACAAATATGTTCAATCTACTTAGCATTTACATGCATAATATGTATTATTATCCTCCATTGTCCCTTGTATTTTAATCCTGACTCTGAGGTAAGATAATAAATAGCCTCTCATTTTTCATAAGCTCTTTGGTGCAGTGATAGAACTGAACAACAAAAATTCTCTTTCCAAGTCACCCTAATTACCTTGCTTATATTCCTCAGTTCCAAAGACATCACTTTACTTTTGTACTTACATGTCTGTTCTTAAAACGGGAATGGTGCAATACACCCCGAACATTAACCATATCCGCTAGGTGGAAAATCCCCTGACATCCTGGATATTAGCGATGGTTTTGTTGTTCTTCAAATTCAAGGATAAAGATGCACAAGTTACCATCCTTACAATAATGAGAACATTTTTTTCCTGGGATCAATTTTGCCATATGGCAGCTTAAAAACTCATTGGCTTAACTGAAGCATATAAAAACTGACTGTAGTGAAATAAGTACTTTATTTTTGCCAAAATATCATACTGGCCAAGTATGGTAATGTTTATCTGTCATTCCAACACTCAGGAGGCAATGCAGGAGGATGGTAAATTCAAGACCACCCTGGATTACACAGTAAAACCCTGTCTTAAGAAAGAAAACTGTTACTGGATAAATCCTTCCCACATTAAAGATGCATACTGAACTGGGATGTAGCTCAAGTGGTAGAGAACTTGCCTAGCATGCACAAGACCCTGAGCTCATTCATGCCCAGCACCACACACCCTTAGAAATGTTTATTTATGAATATGATTTCTTTTCTAAGAAAAGCATAATCCACACCAGGCCTGCTAACACAGGTTTATAATCCCAGCTCCTAAGGAGGGTAAGTAAAAGGACTGGGAGTTCAAGGCCTGCCTGGGCTACAGTTTAAGGCTATCCTGAGCAACTAGGCAAGACCCAGTTTCAACATGGGAAATGGGAAGAAAGGTAGCTGAGCAAGGGAGCACTTGTCTGGCAGAGAAGACCCTAGTACCAGAAGGAGGAGGAGGGGCAGGGGGAGAGAAGACAGCAATCTGGTCACACTCAAAAGGTATTGTTTTGGTGTCTTAATTCAAGTATTTTCAAATACATAATCTTTATATTAGCAAAAACAAGAATTTTTCTTTACCTTATAATGAAAATTTTCATCTTCAAATTTTTCACCATATATACTTTCTCCACCTGTCCCATTCTGATTTGAGAAGTCTCCACCCTGAATCATAAACTTCTTAATAACTGCAAAAAAGGAATATGGCTACTAGCAACTGCAACAGGAGATCTCAGCAATGCTTACTAATGAACAAGTAAGAGGAGAAAATCTCCCAAGCACAACTTTAGTGGTGTACCTAGCCATTCTCCCCTGCTTCCATCCAGCCTCTACTCATTAGACTTCTCACAAACCGAAGTCTAACAATCTCTTTATTACCAATTATTCCCAAGAAATTAGTTCTTTGAACTAATTCAAAAGTACCTCCCTATAAATTGTCACTGAAACACAAAGGTAGACCTAGTTTCTATCATTATACTAACTCTACTTCCATTTTATAACATGTAATAATCTGTCCCCGTCCAACAATGAATTGCTTAAATAGTATTTTACTCCTTGAAACTATGTACAAACTTGCTCAATAATGCCAGCTAAATAAACACTATCTCTATTAGGGTTGAACACACAATGAGGATTGAGCCCAGAAACTCACATATGCTAGGAATCATGCCAGAGATTTCTGTATACTTAATGACAATGGTTTGAAACCACCCCATGCTCAGAGGGGTTCACGGGACTCAGCATTTGGCTACACTGTAGTAATTAATACACATAACTAGCCAAGAGAAAAAGAAACACCACGTTACGAGGTATCCATGCCCTGCTTCCTTGGATTTCTCCCTCTCATAATAGTTATAGGACTTACATTTCTCCTAGCAACAAAAATGCAAAAAAGCCTGCAATAATTCTACCCAAGAAATGCAAGCAAAACCCCAGCACCCAAAATATTTCCTGGGACATTATCATAAAAGTATTCTCTGCCTAACATGTCCCAAAATTTAAGACTAAAAAGCATATGTTTCTTATCAATTACATTTGCAAAAACAGTGCAGGCCTAATCATCAACCTTGTGATTTAAGGAATGGCTCAAACGTCCAGTTACCAACTCCAGCCAACTGCTCTTTGGAAGAAGTTTTAAAAATACTGTGCTAACTATTTTCTTATTAAATATGAAAGTAAATCAATTTTAAACATTTAAAAATCAATGTTCATTATTCTTAATAAACAGTATTTTTAAGAAAATCCAGGGCTGGAGAGATGGCTTAGAGGTTAAGAGCACCAACTGCTCTTCCAGAGGTCCTGAGTTCAATTCCCAGCAACCACATGGTGGCTCACAACCATCTGTAATGAGATCTGGCGCCCTGTTCTGTATACATAATAAATAAATAAATCTTTTAAAAAAAAAAAAAAAAAGAAAAGAAAATCCAGTACTGGAGTAGGTGTGTAAACAGTAATACCCTGGATTGAATCCCCTGCAATACATGAAAATTACTGATACTGTAATTTATTTATTCATAAGTATTTACTGTTTACTTAGACTTTTATTAGATGCAAGAATAAAATGGTGAGAGCATGCAGCATGTGAACTCATGATTACTGAACCTAAAAACTACTGGGACAGCAGTCAAATAATCTGTGTGAAATCAGACTTTCATCACATATTACCAAAGTGTCCAAGACACTGAATAGTCAGACTTTTCAAACAATTCTGCCCAGGCTGTAAAACGACCTAAGGTCAGCTTATTTATCTGTCATGCTTTTTCTTTCCCAATGAAATGGTTTGAAGAGGGAGTCAGTAGACTGGTGAGGTCAGATTGTCCATTTCCCAGCAGATAAACTTTGGTATGCTCCCACAATCAATCCCACTGCTCACAGCCAAGCCTTTGATACTGAGCTATCACCTGTGTCCAAGTATCCTTCAAGACACTGAGTTGTCAGACCTTTCACCTAACTTTATATTCTTCTTCAGCTCCTAAGAGCAGGACTGATTTCTGTATCAAGATAAACAGACACATACTTCGGTGAAAAGGGCATCCTTTAAAATGGAGAGGTTTCCCAGTTGTGGATCCAGTGCCTTTTTCTCCTGTACACAATGCACGAAAATTTTCTGCAGTTTTGGGCACAATATCCGCAAATAATTCTAAAACAATTCTGCCAACTGAAGAAAAAGAAAAGGAAATCATGTCATTGTGCAAAGTAACTAAATGGGTAAACAAAAAGGGGATAACTAGTATGCCTAACCAGTGGTTAACACATCATTCAATGAGTCATTTAGTTCTCTTTTAACAACTTATGTTAACTATAGCCACAATGTTGTGTAACAGATCTTTTGAGCTTACCTCTCTTTACAAGAATTATGCATCCTTTGACTGACATCTCCCCAGTCAGTGGTACCTTCATACTACTTCTGAGTTCAACTTTTTTTTAAGATTCCATGAAAGTGACATCCTGCAGCAGACTTATTTCACTCAGTACAATATTCTCTAGATTCATCTATGCAGTCATAAATAAGAGTTCCTTCTTTTAAACGGCAGTGTTATAGTCTACTATCTATATAGCACAGTGTAAGTATTCATGCTTTGATAGACATTAGATTGGTGCTGTATCTTGGCTACTAAGAATCATGCTGCAATGACACAGGTATGCATACAAACTTCATTTCCCTTGGATATAAGCCCAAAAATGGAGCTGTTAGATCTTAGTGACATTTTTCTAATATTCCTGTTTAGTCTAAGGGAAGCTTCATAGATCTAAATTTGAACACCACACAGATTATAACTAATTACAGCATCCAGCTGATTAGTAGCATGGAAAGGATACCATGAGTACAAATGGTTTAAAATCTTGAATAATTTAACTAATATTCAGGCTTTTAAAAAAATAAATAAAAATATTTATTCTATGTGTGGAGATCAGGATACAACTTCCAGAAGTCAAAGGTGACAGACACCTTCGCCTGCTGAGCTATCTCAGCAGCCCTGTATTAAGAATTTCTAATCGGGGCTGGAGAGATGGCTCAGAGGTTAAGAGCACTGCTTGTTCTTCCAAAGGTCCTGAGTTCAATTCCCAGCAACCACATGGTGGCTCACAACCATCTGTAATGAGATCTGGTGCCCTCTTCTGGCCTGCAAGCATACATGCAGGCAGAACACTGTATACATAATAAATAAATAAATCTTGAAAAAAAAAAATTTCTAATCGCCATGTAACTAAACAAAGACAAATAGTACAGGAATAGTCGGGTTGCCAGGGGTTTTTTATACCTTAGCAGTTCTCTGTGCTCTGTGAAAACTGCTTACTGCGGTTCGACTTTCAGTGACCCAAAAGACAGTAACAATAAAAACCTTAGTTCCAAAATAAAGTGAATGCACCCGTAAATTTGTTTGTGTTCTGGTCCTAGTATGTCTGGCCAACAACTCTATAACGTGTTTCAAAACAAGCCCAATTCAGTTACAAAGTAGCACATCCCCCCCACCTGGTTCTCTAGGGCTCAGGACAGCGGTTCACAACCTTCCTAATGCTGCGACCCTTTAATACAGTTCCTAGGGTTGTGGTGACCCCAACCGTTAAGACTGTTTAGTTGCTACTTCAAAACTGTAATTTTGCTACTGTTATTAATGTTATGAACCGTAATGTAAATATCTGATATGCGACCCCTGTGGCACTCAATTCCATGGTGCCAAAACAGCAGAAATGATCGCCCACCTAAACTGCTGCTGCAATCAGGAATGAGGAAAAAGCACTAAGCAAGTCACTTTAATTTGTAAAAGACACCGCAGCTCCCGATGGGCCAAGAGTCCTATGGAGTGACTAGAGCCTTGCAGGCAGATATCCAGAGGGCACCCCGAACTATCCACCACACTCGTCAAATCATTTTATTTTATAATAAATGGTGGCGCAAAGATCGCAGGGAAGTGCGACCAAATCAAGAGACAAACAACGTAAGGGACGCCACAATTCCTGAAGTAGAAATTTCCAGAAACTCCCGGGAACTAAGGCATCGCCCTACAAGGGAGCAGGCTCAACCCGGACTCGTGGACGCCAGGTCTTGGTCCGGGTAGGATCCAGGCTGCTATCCCCTCCCGAGCCCGGGCCCCGGGCCGCCGGACAGTCAGCGGGCCGAGCAGAACCGCAGCCGGGAGGCCCCAGGCGCGGGAGCCGCGGAGCCGGCCGGCCGCGCCGCTCACCTCGCTCCCCGCCGATGTCCACGTCAAAGAAGACCCGCGGGTTCTTGGGGTTGGAGGGCTTGGCTGTCGGGGTTGGGTGCGACATCTTCACTGCAGGCGCTGGAAGCGGGAGGCGGGCACCACGTGCGCGCGAGGGACACAAATTCGACAGAGCCTCCGCGGGCTGCGCTGGCGACACGCTGGAAGAACCACTTCCTGCGCGCAGCCGGAAGCCGTACTCTGGTTTCCGGTTCCGTCTCCCTCTCTTCCGGTTTCTGCGCCTACCCGCTGTATCCTACCTTTCTTTAGTGGCTGGAGGGATGGCCGAGTTCTTTTTCGGCCCGTGAGCCGTTTCCCGGTCTTTGCGGCATCTCTGGGTGGCAAACTTAGAAATGATCCTAGCCTCGGATCTGCCACGAACTGCCAGTAACTACTCCGAAACTTAGTTTACTCGTCTAAAAAAATGGGAATAAAATTCCTACTTGGAGCGGACAAGATGGCTCAGTGGCACTTACTGCTCTTGACGACCCGAGCTGGACCTCGGAATCCACAGGGTGGAAGGAAAGAGTGTTATCTCCCAGTTGTCATCTGACCTCCAAACGTATGTCGTGTCTGCACTCAGGCACGGGCATACATAAATTAACTTAAAATTGTTTAAAATGCCCACCTACCTCGGGAAAGCGTTTTGGAGATTAAATACATAAATTACTTGTCAGGTCGTCTGACATACACTGATTGCATCCAATCAATAACAGCTATCATGTTACTATTAACGTATTGTTGTCGTTTAACCATCACATTGTAAGTGACCCCGTTTAGACCTAAGACTTCGAACTGCTGATGTTGAGAACCCAGAAGAGGGTATTTTTGACTTCTGTTAAAACTTCATACGCTTCTAGAGTCTACTTTTTTCCTTATGGGCTTGGTGTAAAATGTACATCTTAAAGCTGTCATGGTAATCTCAGCACTGAGCAGGTAGAGGCAGGAGGATCCACGTAAGCTCCAGGCCATCATGAGCTATGCAAAACAAAGACCCCTTTGCAAAAAAAAAAAAAAAAAAAAAGTATATTTAAGATGAGTAGCTTTAGCGCATGCCTGTTCAGTTCAAGCTATCCTGGGCTACGTAAAGAGGCACTCTCTCCAAAAAGGGAAAAAAAAAAAATTACGACAGGCCAGGTGGTACCTTCTATATACTCAGCACTTACGAGGTAGACAGAAAGATGGCCAGCTCCAGGTCAGTCCACTACAGAACGAAACCTTATCTTTAAAAAACGAGCACACCGAGGTTGGTTCCCAGCACTTGTAATCTCAGAACTAAAGGTAGGAGTATCAGGATTCATGGGGCACCCCTGGGCAACATGAAACTGTGTCAAGTAACTTTTTTTTTTTTTTTTTTTTTTTTTCGGTTTTTCGAGACAGGGTTTCTCTGAGTAGCTTTGCGCCTTTCCTGGAACTCACTTGGTAGCCCAGGCTGGCCTCGAACTCACAGAGATCCGCCTGGCTCTGCCTCCCGAGTGCTGGGATTAAAGGCGTGCGCCACCACCGCCCGGCTGTCAAGTAACTTTTTTTAAATAGTCTACCTGTGTGTATGAGAATGCACTAGACTATGTCACCTCATCTCATGACATAGTCTAATGTTACATTAAAAAATGGCAGTTCCCAGTGCATTTTGTTGGCCTCCAGAACTCCGTGAGAGCCATACCATCTAGATAGAGCATGATGCTTACCTTGTGAGTACACTTACCTTTTTTCTTATCAGAAATAAGAATGTGGGGTGCAGCTAGCAACAGCCAGCTGTGTCTTTTGAAAGGAAAAGAAAGCAGGTGTAACTGCAACCACCCATACGATGTGATGATTCCTTCCTGCTGGCTGCTAGATTTAGGATATGTAAAACTCGAGTTATAAAGACCAACTATTTCCTGTTCTGAGCTTGAAGCAGGCTGTAACATTATGTGCTGGATAGAATTAAGCATTAAAGTTGTTTATTTTGTTTTCCTTTTTTGAGACAGGAGCTTGCTATCTAGCTCTGACCATCGAGGACTCACAGGGTAGACCAAATTGGCCTCAAACCTGCAGCAGTCCTGCCTCCCTCCCAAGTGCTGAGATTGTATGCACAGGCCACTAAGTTCAACGTACGCAGCACGGAGTCTGATGTGCATTAGGGTTAAGCATGCTACCAGCTAAGCTACAGCTCTAGCCCCAAAGTTGATGTTTTTGTTTGTTTGTGCAAGAAGCACTTTATTGTTGTTGTTTTATTTGTTTGAGACAAAGTCTCATTATGTAGCCACACTGGCCTCAAATTCACAGAGATCCAATTGCTTGTGCCTCCCAAGTGCTGGGATTAAACCAGTCCTGGAAAATGTTGACTTCTTGTGTTCTTCAGTTCCGCAGCTCATATTCTTCAAGTTTCTTGAAGACTCAGAGATGGCTCACTACAGAACTTCCGTGTCCTTTGGTAATGTGACAGTTTGAATGAGAATTGTCTCCAGTAGTATCAGGCATTTTAACACTGGGTCCCCAATGGATGACACTGTTTAGGAGGTTTAGCAGCTATGGCCTTGTTGGAGGCAGTATGCCACTGGAGATGTGCTTTGAGAGTTTGAAGACTCGTTTGCTCTCTACTTACTGCCTGTGGCTCAAGATATATGCTCTCAGCTTCCTGATCTAGCTGCCCTGCCTAGATTCTAACCTCCTGGAACTATAAACCCAAACCAACTCTTTATTCTATAAGTCTCCTTGTTCTTGGTGTTTTATCACAGCAATAGAAAAGTAACTAGTCCAGTTAAAACTTTTCTCTCACCTGGTCTCATGTCGGGGCTGCAAACTGGTCATTTATATTTCGTCTTACATACTGCAATGACAAACTAATTAAAATGTGTGCTCTGGGGTCTGGGAAGATGTCTCAGTCAATAAAGCGACTGACACTCGAGCATGAGAACCTGAATTTGGGTCCCCATCACCCACACAAAAACTGTCTGTGGTGGTACACACTTGTGATTTCAGTGCTAAGGAGGATGATTCCTGGAGCTCATTGGCCAGTCAGCCTAGCTAAATTGATGAGCTCCAGCTTAAATGAGAGATCCTAGCTCAAAAATAAGATGGAGATTTACAGAGGAAGAGACCACACATCAAACTCTGGCCTCCACATATATACACACATCCAGAGAAACATGTACAAACAACACCTAAACACACACACACACACACACACACACACACACACACACACACACACACGTCATTCTGATCTACTAGCTTGAAATCAGTTGAGGCCAGCCTAGAATGCATAGAAAGACTCTCTCAAAAGGAAAAACAAAAAGGAGGAGGAGGGAGAAAGAAAAAGAAAAGAAAGGCAAAAAAGGTGTGTTGAGAATGCTGCTTCATTCTTGTAAGAAGAAAGCTAAACAATTCTTCTGTTGTACCTGTTTATGGGTGTAAAAGAAACTATGTGTTACTCTCACGCTCTCTTGACTCTTTTCCACAGCAAATTAGTGGCTTTTTATGAAACTGTCATATTACTAGAACCAAACCAAATGAAAGAACCAAACTTTAAAAAAAAAAAATTATGTGTCTGTTTCTGTGTGTGAGTTTGTGCGTGTGAATTCGGGTGCCCACAGGGGCCAGAAGAGGATGTCAGCTCCCCTGGATCTGGAGTCATAGGCAGTTGTGATCCTCCTTATGTAGGTCCTGGGAGCTAAACTCTGGCCCTCCGGAAGAGCAGCAAGCTCTCTTGACGTCCAAAGTCAACTCTTCAGCCCTAACATCACTCAAAACCAGATCTCTAGTGACAAAACAAGCCTCTTAGAGACCGTTGGCTCCTCCAACAGTCTGCTTACTCAGGACAGGGCTTCTTTGACATCTCAGCAAGGAACAGAGCAGAGAGCTGCTTCTTAAGGCTGAGGACCTGGTTTCACCTAGACAGAGGGGAGCATTGTGTGAGAAGAGCATTACCAGTATTATTTTATCCTGTTTGCTTTTCACATGCACGAGAGGATGATAGTAACACATCCCACCCCAGGCTCCTTTTAGTTCTCACTGCACATCGCTCCACCCCAAACAAGCAGCTCAGTGTTCCATGTTCATCGCTTCAAGAGCAGAGATGCCTTCCAGGCCTTGGTGTTGCAGAAGACTTGGTTTTTCGGGAATGGAAAAACATTTTTGGCAATAGTAAGAGTTGAAAAACAACAACAACAAAAGAACTTCAGTTTTCTTGTTTGTTTGTTTGTAAGACAGGGTTTCTCTGTGTAGCCCTGGCTTCCCTGCAACTCACTCTGTAGACCAGGCTGGCCTCGATCTCAGAGATCCACCTGCCTCTGCCTTCCAAGTGCTGGGATCAAAGGCATGTGCTACCACTGCCCAGCTCCAAACCTATGTTTTGTAAGACTTGGGTTTTCTTTTCTCCAAATAAATAAATAAATAAAATGGAGCATGATAGTTCATAACCATAATCCAGCACTCAGGAGGCAGAAGCAGGTGGATCCCTGTGAGTATGAGCCTGGCTTGCTCTACATAATGAGCTCCAGGCCATCTAGAGTTATATAGAAAGACCAGCTAAATCAACAAGAAATGTCCATTCTTGTTCTAGAAAAGGAGGGATTATGAGTGACAGAAGAAACTATGAGGAAAGGCAAGGCAGCTTGCCTCTTCACAGGGGTGGGGGAGATTGATTGGTTGATTGATTACCATATTAGCCATCATATCTCTGGGAACCTATGAGCACCCACAGATAAATAAGCTAATGAGATTTTTTGGGGGGGGGATTTCAAGGCAGGGTTTCTCTGTGTAGTTTGGGTGCCTGTCCTGGATCTCGCTTTGTAGACCAGGCTGGCCTCAAACTCACAGAGATCCACCTGGCTCTGCCTCCCGAGTGCTGGAATTAAAGGCATGCGCCACCACTGCCCAGCTAAGCTAACGAGATTTAAGAGGAGAGAGTTCGGGCATGCAGTGCCTAAACAGCTCAAGCTGGGCTGTAGGCCACAGAAAGCAAGCTTTGGCTCATGCAGGAAGCAAGAAGCTGGGAAGTAGACAGGCTCCCAACATGTCCTATGTACTCAAGTGTTAAGGACAAAGAAAAGCCAGGTGTGGGAACACACACCTGTAAGCCCAGCACTCAGGAGGCTAAGGTAAAAAAAAAAGATTAGAAATTTGAGACCACGCTAATGTGTAGTAAGATCCTCCCATCTGGGGAAAGGAAGAGAAAACAACCTCCAACTCAAGAGAGTTTGCACAAGGGGACTCTGGACTCAGCAGAAGACCGTGAGTACAGATGACTGAGTTCAGCTGATGAGCTGGATGCTTGTGTGCCTAGATGGCATTGAGAGGCAGAGGTCTCAAGCCCAAAGCCTTGCCACTATCTGAGACCTTCTGACAGTTAGATCTGACCTTAGGTAGAAAAAAAGAGGGATTCCATAGGTCGACAATGAGCAAATTACCAGTCCTCAATTCTTGGGAGGTTGAGGAAGTAAAATTGTGAATTCAAAGCCAAGTTGGGCTACATAGTCTCAAATAACAAAGAAATGGGGAAGACGAGGAAGGAAGAGGAGAGTAGTGAGAAGGAAGGAAGAAAGGAAGGATGGGGGAAGAGAAGGAGGGAGGAAGGACAGAAAAAGAAAACAGCAACCCCGAATGAAATCTAAAGTGAGTTACAAACAAATAAATGTATATTCAGACAAGTCTAAGTTAATGCTTTTACATGAGCATAGGCTACGGATCACTGAAGTCCCTACCAGGCAAATTTGAAATAGTACCCAATCACCTTCTCAAAGGGAACAAGTTAAAAAGGACCCTGAAGATGAGGGAGGAAGTTCCAGGTCCTACGTGTACTGTCAGGCTTTGGTTGTAAAACTGTACCTACAAAGGAGGTTCATTGTTAAGTGGGTACGGGCACATGTAGTTGCATGCTGCAAGGAGGCATTGTGTGCAGCGCTGCAGAGATCCAGCAGTCTTCACCAGAGGAGGCAGGATGGGCTAGCAATCCCGCAGATCTTCTGAGATACAACCGAGCATCAATGAAAGGCAGCGGGCGCCACCAGGGGGCAGCAGAGTCTCCATTGCAATCCACTCTGCTCAGACAGATGCACTTGCATCCTGGAGCTCCATAAGATTCTTCAGCCGGGGGCTGAGGTGTAATACAGAAAGAGGCAGCCTTTAGCCACTTGGAGGCTTACGTATATGGAATAGCAAAACTTTTCTGAGGAGTGATGAGATTATTTTCTTTTCTCAGAAGTGATAGCTAAAATTAATTTTAATTGTTTTCACGTGTGTTTATCCTTATTTGATTAAAACCAGTTCAGTGATACACTTATTGACATTAGGATTTCCAAGGTGAAATAAATGCATTAGCCTGAAGTAATCTTTTCTTCCTTTTTCTTTCTTTCTGTTTTTCTGGTATTGGCAATTGAACCTAGGCCCTTGTACATGAAAGGCACACACTCTACCAACTCTCCCCAGCCCTCTAAAATTTAAACAATATAATTGGTCTTTCTATAAATCATAAAGGATTTTTTATTTTGGTCCATGAAGCTCTGCAATATGACAGAGCACTTGCCTAGCATATGAAAGACTAAATGTAAACCACATCCAACCATATAGCTGAATAAATAAATGAATACATCTTTTAATGGCTTACTGTTACTTCTGGGAGAAAATACTAAATCCTTAGCATGTCCACGGAACACTTGTCAATCAATAAGACCTAATAGACTGCCTGTCTGCTTAAGCTCCTCTGCTTGGTATAGCTGCTGCTCTCAGAGACACCAGGACCTGTGGCTTGCATAGCTGTGTTTCTTGTTTCTTTTTAAAAATTTATTTTAATTATTTTTAAGTAAGTGTGTGTGTGTATGTGTGTGTGTGTGTGTGTGTGTGTGTGTGTGTGTGTGCGCGCGCGTATAGGTACGGGCACGTGTGTGCAGGTGTCTGAGGAAGCCAGAGGTGTTGGACTCTCCTGGATCTGGAGTTAAGGCAGTTGGGAGCTACTAATATGGGGTCTGAGACTTGAACTAGGGTCCTCTGGAAGAACAGTATGAGCTTTCAACCACTGCATCATCTCTACAGCCCCCATATCTTTTTTTCTCTTGACTTCAGTTTTTGCCCACAGTTAAAGAAGTCTCTGATAAGCCAGACGGTGGTGGCACACGCCTTTAATTCTAGCACTTGGGAGGCAGAGCCAGGGGGATCTGGTCTACAGAGCAAGTTCCCTGGACAGGCTCCAAAGCTACACAGAGAAACCCTGTCTCAAAAAACCAAAAAAAAAAAAAAAAAAAAAAGCCTCTGGTAACACAGATTGACATTAGCTCTCACTCTGCAAATCGAGTAGAAAGAATTTTGTTGTCATTTTCATTTTCTATAAAAATATCAGTGTATAAAAGCCCAATCAATTCATTGCATCAGATAAAAGCCAAAACACATAACGATAAGACAAATTTGGTATGAGTCTCAGAAGGACCTTGGCACACATTTGGCTGGCTTTCAACCCTTTGCCTTCCTGCCTCTGCCTCTGAGTGCAAGATTCCAGATATGCACACTATGACCCACCACAGTGGTGAGTGTTTGCAAACACTTAACTCTTTGAAGACTGTTAGATTTGTCCTGGTCATGTAGTCCAGTTGTCGAACCCTTGCCCAGCATGTGTGAAGCCCTAGACTCCCCATCCCCATCACCATGCACACCAAGTGAAGGCTGTTCCATTCTGTCCTCCCAGTACATGGTGCATCGGCTTTAACACTGCATTGGACAACTTTTTAAACCTCTCTAAACCTCAGTACTCTAACAAATGAAGTGGAATAATAAGATCATATTACACAGTTATTTGAGGACTAAATAGATCATGTAAAAACCTGCATCATATAGTAATGACCAATAACAAGTGTCACAAAGACATTTTTAAAAACATTTATTTTGCCAGGCAATGGTGGCTGGTGGATCTCTGGGAGTTCAAGGCCAGCCTGGTCTGCAAGACAAGTTCCAGAACAGCCAGGACTGTTACACAGAAAAACCCTGTCTCGAAAAAACCAAAAAAGAAAAAAGAAAAAAGAAATGCTATTTCAGGGATAATGGAGAACTTTTTCAGGTTACCTTTATTTCAATGGGAAATAAACATTATAATTAAGTTAAATTTTTAAGTAACTACTGACATTTATTACATGCCTACTCTGTGGCATGAGTGTTCTGTATAGTTTCAATCCATTTATTTATAGCTTTGATCCATTTATTTAAGTGTACGTGTGTGTGTGTGTGTGTGTGTGTGTGTGTGTGTGTGGCATATGCAAGTGTGTGCACACGTGAGTACAGATGCACTCAGCTGTGTGGGTGCCGGTTGAGAGGCTGACGTGAGCATATCGTCCTTAATCATTTTTTGCACCTTGTTTTCTGAGACAAGGCGTCTCCCCTGAACCCACAGCTTGCTCCACTTTGGCTAGACTGGTGGATGAGCAAGGCCTGGGGATTTACCTGTTGTCCACCTTCTCGGAGGTGGGGATACAGACATCCAAACTCAGGGCCTCATGTTTGCAGAGCAAGCACTTTACCCAGTGGGCCATCTCCCCAGGCCTGATTTTAGCTTTTCTAAGTTACACATTTAGAGGATGGGGTAAAAGTTTGGTTGGTAAAGCACTTGACTTGCAAGCACAAGGACCCGGGTTCAAACCCCAGAACCTGTTTAAAAGAAGCCTGCCATGGACACACTCACTGGTACTCTTAGCTCTAGAGAGTCAGAAACAGGTGGGTGGGTCCAGACTATTTTAAGAGTACAGCTCAGTAGTATTTTTTTGTTTTGTTTTGTTTTTTGGGGGGGAGTTGAGAGAGGAGAGAGAGAGAGAGAGAGAGAGAGAGAGAGAGAGAGAGAGAGAGACTTAATTCACTTTATTTTTCTTGTACAAAAATCCTTATGTGGTGGTCACAGCTGGAGCCTGAGTCCCCCGAACAGAAACTCTGGTGTGGGTTTTCACAAGATGGTCAGTGAATTCCTGATAAGGAGACTTGGTGAACACAGTCTCTTTCCAGAGGTTGGGGTTGAGTAGCTGTGGGTCTTGGAGATGGCATCGAAGGTGGCTTTGGCAAAGTTGCCCAGGGTAGCAGTGCAGCCCCTGGCTGATGTGTAGCAGTCATTAATACTGGTCAGCAGCAGCTTCATTGAAACCAGGAGCAGAGATGATGCCAGGGTCTCTAGGGGTAGGGATGAGGCACACAAGCACAGAGCCATGGCAGCCTATCACCTTGCACGCAACAGTGTGGGGTTTGCCAAACTTGTTCCCCCAGTAGCTTCTCCACAAAGGGGCAATGGAAACCTTGGCCAAGGTGCTGGCCTCTTGGATGACAGTGGCTACCTCCTTGGAGCACTTAACACCAAGACCAACATGACCATTGTAGTCCCCAATAGCCACAAAAGCCTTGAACCCGGTCCGCTGGCCAGCCTGAGTCTGCTTCTGCACTGGCAGGATCTTTAGAACCTCATCTTTTCGGGATGCTCCCAGGAAGAAGTCAATAATCTCAGGTTCCTTGCTGGGCAGGGAGAACAGGCAGATCCCTCCAGGGACTTGTTCTTCGTGTCCTTGACCAGGAAGCCCAGCTCCACTTCTTGTCTTTGGCTTTACCTCCACAAGCCCAGCAGCCTCCTAAGCCCACTCATCCCCATCCCACCCTACCCCACCCTCCAAGCCCTCCTGCTGCACACTCACCAGCTGCCATTTGTTGTTTTCCTGAAGAAGAGAAGTTGCCTGAAAGAGAAAGAAAAAAAAATGAAAAAAAAAAAAAAAAAAACAAAACTGATGGATGGCCCGAGGAACAACACCCAAGTTTACAAATACATATCTACCTAACATGCATGCGCGCGTTACTTACACACACACACACACACACACACACACACAGTTACATTCACAAAGTAAAATCAAAGGATGAAAAAATATATATACAAATAGTGAAAAGTTTTCCAGTCACTCAGTTACCAAATTCTAGATTTGGAGAAAATAAATAGGTTTTTTTTTTTTTTTTTTTTTTTTTTTTTTTTTTTTTTTTTTTTTACTTATGGGATTGTACAAAGATGTACATGCTCCTGTGATAGAATGCTTGCCTAACACCAAAAAGCTTGCTGCTCAATCTGCAGCACTGAGAAATAGAAAGTATCACCCACCTCACACATTTTACTCTGTGCTGCACTTTTCTTCTTTAATATTCTTGGCAATTGATACTTCATTCCCCCTTCACACACACACACACACACACACACACACACACACACACACACTCAAACAGGCTCTCACTTCACATCCCTGGCTGGCCTGAAACTCACTCTGTAGACCAGGCTGGTATCAAACTCACGGAGATCCGCCTGCCTCTGCCTCCCAAGTGCAGGATTAAAGGCGTGCACCACCTTGCCTGGTTCTTCATTCTTTCTTAAGCAATGTGTTTGATTGTTGAGTCCTTCAAAACAGCCCCCTTATAGATGGAGATCTGCATTTCCATGCTTTTCCTGCTATGTCCACATACAGATCTCTAAGCACTTACTTTTTACAGTGTGTGTGTGTGTGTGTGTGTGTGTGTGTGCGCGCGCGCGCGCGCGCGCGTGCGCGCGCGCGCGCATGTGAATGCAGGTACCAGTGGAGTCAGAAGAGGATACAGGAGTCCCTAGAGCTGGAGTCACAGGAGATTATGAGTCCTCTGACATGGATGCTGAAAAGGGCGGTTCACGTTCTTAACCACTGAGCCATTTCTCAGTACTTTTTGTCTGAAGGAATTGGTGGTCAGTAAGCATATATGTACATTTTGAATTTTGGTAGCTATTGTCAAGCTGGGTTTTTTTTTTTTTTTTTTTTTTTTTTTTTGTTTTTTTTTTGTTTTTCGAGACAGGGTTTCTCTGTGTAGCTTTGCGCCTTTCCTGGAGCTCACTTGGTAGCCCAGGCTGGCCTCGAACTCACAGAGATCCGCCTGGCTCTGCCTCCCGAGTGCTGGGATTAAAGGCGTGCGCCACCACCGCCCGGCTCTGCCTGCTTTTTGAAACAGGGTCTCAGGTAGCCTAGGGCTAACTGAACTTGCTTTGTAGCTAACTAAGGTTGGCCTTGAACACCTGAACCTCTGGCTTTCACCCTTCAAGGCCTAGCATTGCATGTGTACTGCCATGCCTGGCTTTTCGTCTTTTCTTTTTTCTCTTTTTGCCCCCCAGGTTTTGGTCCTTGTGAATCAGATTTGAAAAAATCCCTTAACACCTCTGCTTTAAATGCATTTCTTCCCAATGCCCATAACAGTAATACATTATTATTTTGGATATGAGAAAACTAAGGCTTATAGAAGTTAAGTGACTTGCTCCAAGTCATTAAGATAAAACAGCTAAATTGTACATATATTATAAAATTATTTTTGATGATTCAAGACTTATTTCAAAAAGTTGAGCCATACGTAGTGGAGCACACCTGTAACATCAGCACCCAAGAGGCTAAGACAAGAGGACTGTCATAAGTCCAAGGCCAGCCTGGGCTATATAGTGAGTGCCAGGCCAGCTTTAGCTACAAAATGAGATAATTTCTAAAAAAAAAAAAAAGAAAGAAAGAAAGAAAGAAAGAAAGAAAGAAAGAAAGAAAGAAAATTATTAAAGTTCAGAAGTTTTCAGTAACTTCCTGCCATCATTATCAAGAGAACTGTCATTGAGTGATAGATGTGTGTCCTAGTTTAAAGGGAAAGTGTTTTAACAAGATGATGTTAAGTAAACTGCCTTTAGTCCCATGGCACCACCAACTTTGAAATGTCATTCCTAGTCCCAAAGCTGAGTCCCTATCATTCACACCCAGAAGCTCAGTTTCACAGCTAGCTGCACAAAGATAGGTAAATTTATACTAGGTGGAGTCAGTTTGAAAGACAACCAGAACCATTTACTAGTCCCTGGCAAGGCACCCTTTGACATGACTGGAGCGGATGTGTGTGGGGTGAATGAACTAATTATATAAGAATCATGTGCTCATGTTGTGTACAGCTGCAATTTAGAGACATTATACACACATTATGGGGTGTTGGCCTTTAGCACGCTACGGGTTTGATTTATCTGTAGTTCTCATTAACATACCTGAGGTTTCTGCCACAGAGTTCACAAAGAAAAAATATTAGCTCAACTTGAACACAGCCATTAAAGTCTCCCTAAGAGTCTCCTAGGTGGGACTTCCCATTTGTGGAGAAAATAGAGCATCCAGGAAAGGAGCAGCCATGTCACATGAAAGGTGAAAGTATATGCACATCTGCACCAAAATGTGTTCCAGATGGACAACATGCAGGAAGGGGTTTTAAAAGTTTGATTAAAATTAAAAGTACATAGTGTGTGTATGTGTGTGTGTGTGTGTGTGTGTGTGTGTGTGAGAGAGAGAGAGAGAGAGAGAGAGAGAGAGAGAGAGAGAGAGAGAGACTAGGAGAGGCCTTTTAAAAGTGTAATTGAATACGCAGAACCTACAACATAAAGTATTAACAAAAAAGACTTTCACATTAAAAAAAATTTGTGTGAGTAGCATACCATCAGGGCTGAAGAGATCACTCGGTAGATAAAAGCACTTTTCACCAACTGACAATCTGTGTTCGACCCCAGACACCCACAGCTGGAGGGTGAGCACCTCCACTTTCCTGCTGTTGCGACACACCTACAAACATACACATACACAATAAATAAATACAACGCAAGAACAAATGCCCACCATCAATAAAGCCAGACTGGAAAACATCCAGCTCAACTCTTGTCCCAGACCAAACGCTCCCTTCCTGAAGTGCAAAGGGCCTCTGCAGGCAAGAGGAACCCGGAGCCCAGTGACACGGGCAGGGAAATCAAAGGGGCTTTTGCAAGCGGTGCTTAAACTGATGCCAACACTTGCTTATAAGAAATGAAAACTAGGGTGGTGGTGGCGCACGCCTTTAATCCCAGCTCTCGGGAGGCAGAGCCAGGTGGATCTCTGTGAGTTCGAGGACAGCCTAGGCTACAGAGTGAGTTCCAGGAAAGGTGCAAAGCTACACAGAGAAACCCTGTCTCGAAAAACAGAACAACAACAACAAAACAAAACAAGAAATAAAAACTAAAACTACACTCTGTCGAAATCAGTTAATAGCCTCAGTGTCAGCCAGGTATGGCTACAGGTCTGTAATCCCAGAGCTCAGGAGGCAGTCAGTAAGATGACCACACGTTCAAGGCCAATTTGCTATGATCTACCTAGCAAGTTCCAGGGCAGCTTGGGCTACATGGTGAGACTGTGTCTAAAGACCCAAACCAGCAAAACCCTTACCTAAACCAAAAAGTTAATAGCCGCAGTTGACCATGCTGTGGGGAAAACTGACATTGTTAGCAGAAAGAATCTGCAATATCCGTCAAAACATAAAGGCTACCCAGACATGGTAATGCATGCCTGTAATACTAGCACTCCAGTGGCTAAGACAGGAGGCATGCCCAGAGTTGGAGACTACCCTGGGCTATTTAATAAGACTAAGTCTCAAATAAATAAACAAACAAATCCATAAAGGCTTGGACCTTTGGTCCCTCAGTTCTAGGGGAATGAAGTTTTGAAGAGGATGGTTTGCAAGGACTCACAGAGGAGAAAATGAGCTGCACTCATGTCAGGGAATGAGCCCCTGCAGACCATTAAGGCCCCACTGGACAGCAGAGTGCCAGGTGTGTCCCGCAAACTGCAAGGAAGCCCATGAGCTGGTCAGAATAAGCAAGGGCGAGGGGGAATACTGGGAGACAGGTGAAAGTGGAGTTGGGGAGCACAACCTGGAGGGTCTGTAAGTCCCTCTAAGATAAGGGGAACCACTGAGGTATTCTGAACTGAGGACCGATTAAACATGACCTCCATATTTTACAAGAGCAGTCTACTGTCGTGGAAAGAACAAAGCAGGGGGGTATGAGAACAGTTGGGATGAAGCGAGGGATGCCGGGGGATTGAATCAATGGCAGCAGTTTTGGGACTATACACCAGGTTGTGGGCACCTGGTGATGGAGACTGTCTGGATGCTTCATTGGTTTACTGTTCGGTTTCTGGCAGTGCTGGTGACAGACTGAACCGAAGGCCTTGTACATACTGAGCATGCACTGTACCACTCAGCTACACTCCAGCCCAGTGAGGATTTTTTGAAATCAGAGCCACCAGGACTTGCTGGCAGCTGAATATGGGATACAAAGAAAGGATCTAAAATGATTCTAAGAGTCTTGGCATGAAAAACCAGAAAGACCAAGTTGTGGTAATATTTTATTTGTGCCAAAATGTGGTGATATTTTATTTGTGCTTTAATAAAGCTTGCCTGGAGATCAGAGGAAATAGCAAGCCATTTTAAGTAAACAAAGAAGTCAGGCTGTGGTAGCACAAGCCCTTCATCCTATCACTTAGCAGGCAGGATCTCTGTGTGTTCAAGGCCACACTAGGGAACAGAGCTAAGCGTGGTGACGCACGCCTTTAATCCCAGTACCAACCATAGAGACCTGGAGGTCTGTACAGAGAGGCAGAAAGTAACAGAGCTGTGTAGGAAGAGGAAGTGAGGTAGCTGGGCTAAGGAATCCAATGAGAGAGCAGAACAGCAAGGCAATAAAGGTGTGGGTACACAGGAAGTAACTTGCATTTGGAAGCTGCAGAGTTGGTGAGGTAAGGCTGGCTGGTGGCTTTCCCTATTTCTCTGATCTTTCTCTAAGGCTTTCACCCCTATATTTGGCTCCGTGTTTTTTATTTAATGAGACCATTTAGAAATTCGTCTATATAAAGTTGCTATTGATGGACTAAAGAAGGCGAAGAAAGTTATAAATCTGGAAAGAAGTTAGGTCTTAAATTATGGACACATGGCTTGGCATGGTGGCTCACACTTATCCTAGTGCTTAGTAGTTGAAGCAGAGGAATCAGCAGTTGAAGTCATAGTCAGTCTGAGGCCAACCTGAACTACATGAGAGCCTGTCTCAAAAACAGATGACAAACAAATAAACAAATATATAAATGATGAATCTAATCAATTTTAGATACGTAGAAAAGTTGTGAGGTCAAGGTCAGAGGGGGCTATGTGGAGGAACTGTCTCAAGAAGAGAAGAGACGGTGCTGGACATGTTGGTGCACAGCTTTAATCCCAGCACTCAGGAGGCAGAGGCAGGCAGATCTCTGTGAGTTCAAAGCCAGTTAGCTGCTGTGGGACACAGAAATATGAAGCGGGAATTCAGCTGGGTATAGCAAAGGCTAATACCTGGAAGAAGCAGGGCTCTTCCAGAGGAAAAAGCCAAGCCTCAAGGAGTCTTGGTGATATTAGCTTTTAAATATACGTATTAGCCAGTTCCTGCAATGATTTTTTTGTGTGCTAAGGTAGCTTTCACAATTCTTCTTCTTCTAAGAACTTCTAACTGTATTTTATCTGAGATACCTCTCAACATCCAAGGACAAATGCAGATAGACAAGCATTCCAGACCACCTGCTAGTCTCCTGAATTAAGGTAAATATCCATACAGAGACAACAGCCCAGGCCAGATGGATGTTAGGTACAAACCTTTGCTTCTTATGTAAATGAAGCCTAACCCTCCTTTAATTCACTCAGAACAGAAGGGCTCTCACATACCAGGTTCATGGAGCTCTGATGCAGGCTTCCTAGTTACCGAGCAGACTTGCCCTGCCTGAGGAGAAAGCCGAGGGACCAGAGAATGCCGCATTGCTTGTGAATTTGCAACTGGACTGGAGGGAGAGGAGGAAGGACAAGGATGGAGATCGAAGATGGAAAGAACTTAGAACAATGAGAGGACAGGAGGAGAAGGGACAGAGAGGAGCTAAGGATGAGAACAGAGCTGAAGCTGTGTGATAGAATTTTGTCTCAGAGGAATAAAGTGAATGGACGAAAGAGCTCAGTGTACTTATATTAATTCCCTCAGATTATTTCTGGCCACTGGTCGCATCTCTTCTAGAATCTTGGGAAGAGACTATTAGAGGCTAGACCTAAGTAGTCTTTGTTAGTTAGGGCTACCCAGTGAGACTCTGTCTCCAAAAAATAAACAATAAGAGGAGAGATGTTTGTTAGATATTCAGATAGATAGATATGTCAAATAAACAGCAAGATCATAGGAACTTGTGTTTCCTGGGAGCAGACAGAATGGGCATTAGAGGATCGAAGTGCTGATGTGAGACCAGGGGAGGGATGACCAAGGAAGAATATGGACTACAGGGACAGATATCCAGGAGGTGACGTAAGGGAGATGGAGGGCACCCTGGGAGTCCAGAGCTTTTTTACGGTTGTTGAAAAGAAACAAGTATAAAGGGATGATGCAGTTGAATGGGGGTGTGTGGAGGCGTGTCTGGGAGTTAAAGGATGCTCTGAGCTCTTGTTTCTGTATGCAAGAGTAGAAGTAGTCCTTATTTGAAGGGGAAAAAAGAGACAGCTTTATAATCTCTAATTAACACTCTAAAGGGCCAGATTCTCCTTGGGTTTCTGGGTCTGGGTGTCTCACGTCTTCCAGTGATTTCTCCCTTGAGGCCAAGAAAAGCAGCAGTCCATGGAACAATCAGCTCTGATCACTTCTTTCACAGAACTCTGCAGGCTGAGTGGGTCATGCCTGGCTCCTCACGGGGCTCAGAGGAAATTCCTACAGCATGGCATTACCACACCACAATCTGCCGTCCATTTTCTAGGGATTAGGATTCTTTGAGACTTTTTCTGGCACATCTCCAGATTCTTCCGGGCGCCCTTTCAGTTCCTGAATAAAGTCTTTCATTCATTCATGTATCCAACAAGTCTTTCTTCCCTTAGCAACCAGTCTAGCTTTATGCCACGCACCTAGGGAATTATTAACAATCTCATAAGAGTTTATAGTCCATTTGAGAAGACTAGAGAAAAAGATGGGAAGGAAAAGAAAAAGCTCATTTGGAGTAGCCCAAACCAGAGGATCTACAGTTTGAGAGCAGCCCAAGCTACTTAAGCTACAGCTAAACTGAGCCATTTAGTGAGACCATATCTTGAAAATTATGTATAAATAAATGTGCCAAAATACTATTTTAAGCTGGTGGTAACCTCGGTGGTAGATGGCATACCTAACATGTGCCAGGCTCTGGATCCATTCCCAGCATGTAGTGCACGTACAAAAAGTTACCTTTTATTTTGTTTGCTTGTGTAAGATAGGAGTTTCACTAAATTATCCAGGCTGGTCACCAACTCGCAGCCATCCCCATGCTTCAGTCTCCCAAAGTGCTGGCATTACAGGTGTATGCCACCATGATCAGCAAGCAGCAGCAGCAACAATGAAAACCCCCAAATTAGAAAGGCTATCTGTGAAGCCAAGGATGGTGGCACAGGCCTGTGATCTCAGCACTAGGGGGGGCTAAATTGGGTGAACATTGAATTGGAGACATCCCGAGCTGCAAAATAATGACTCTGCCTTAAAACAAACAACAATACACCCCAAACCAAGCCAGACTAACTGGGAAGGAAGCTCAGTGGTAGAGCCCTTGCCCAGCATGTATAAGCATAGGTTTAATTTACAGCTTTGGGAGGAAAAAAAAAAAAGAACATATGCAAGTAAAAAAAGAAAGAAAATATATGTTGATATTTTCTTTGTGCTCTAACAAATAAAGTTTGCCTGGAGATCAGAGAGCAGAGCTAGTTAACCATAGAGGCCAGGCAGTGGTGGCACACACCTTTAATCCCAGCACTTGGGAGGAGGAAGCAGGAAGATCAGGAGTTCAAGGCCACCCTGGGCTACATGAGATTGATCCAGTCTAAAAGAGAAACAGAGCCAGGAGGTGGAAGCTCACACCTTTAATGAGAGGAGACAGGAGCTCAGCCCCTTTTCAGTCTGAGGATTCCTAGAGGTAAGATGTTTCATGGTGGCTGGCTGTTCTGCTTCTCCGATCTTTCAGTTTTCACCCTGATATCTGACTCTGGGTTTTTATTATTAAGACCAATTAGAATTCGAGTTAGAAGAAAATGTGGTGGTAACTAGAATACAATACTATCTGGTCTTTATGAATGAAGGAAACATATTCACTTTGGGTAACATGGAGAACTTTATGCCAAGCCAATAAGTCTAGCACACAAAGGCAAGTACTCACATGACCCCACTTGTATACAGACCTAAACAGGTCAAACAATAAAATGAGGTTATAGGAGGTGGGGAGTGTCAGGGGAGGGGAAGACTGACCAAAGATCAAGTCTCACTCACGAGGAGTAAGTTTTCTGTGTGCCACATATTGTCACCATGGTGACATAGCTAATAGTGTACATATTTCCGAATTTTGAAAACAATGGATTTTAAATGTTCTCTCCACAAAAAGTATGTTAGCTAATGAACGCTGGATATAAGCATTGGAAATTCAGTACTTGTATCAAAATATTACACTGTACCCCAGAAACATTTAAAATTATTGTTGATGAAAAACAAAACTATGCGTGCTTCAGGTGACGGCTCCATCGGTGAAGGGCCCGCCGTGCAAGCATAAAGACCCAGGGTTGGGTTCCTAGCACCTAATCAAAAACTGGGCACGGGTGCATGTAGATATAATCCAAGTGCAAAGGAGGCAGAGACAGGAGGATCGGTGCATGTGGATATAATCCAAGTGCAAAGGAGGCAGAGACAGGAGGATCACTGGGGCTTGCCGGCCCCCCAGGATAGCAGAGTTGGTGGGCCACAGGTCCCCTGAGAGACCCTGTCTCACAAGCCAAGGTGGGGAGGCTCACTGGATAACAGCGCTGCATAAGCGTGAAGACCGGAATTCAAATCCCCAGCACCAGTGTAAAAATCTGGGGAGGGATACTTGTAATCCTAGCACAGTGGGGGGCGGGACAGGGACAGATGGACACACAGGCAGGAGGCCACGGGCTTGCTGGTCAACAGCCTAGCTCTAGGCTCAGTGAGAGGCCTTGTCTGAGGGAGTGAGAGTTACAGAGTAGTGTATGTGACCCTTTCCTGTGTACATGCCATACATGTCCATGTGCGTACCATAGACACACACACACACACACACACACACACACACACACACACACACACACCATAAGATGGAGAGCAAGAGAAGATCTCTGATGTTTTCTGGACTCCATATGGATACACACAGCACCCCGCCCCCACGGGCTTGTTATACAAACATGTACACATACTACACTCATGGCACACACAAAATAAGAGTTAAAAAAAACTGGGTGAGGCATGGTGGTGCACCGCGGGAATCTTGGGAGGGGAAGTCAGAAGGATCTTGAACTTGGGACCAGCCTAGGGTGCACAGCAGATCCTGTTTCAGGACAGAAATGAGAACAGGGCAGTGAAGTGGTTCAGTAAGCCAAAGCAGATTCATCCCCCAGCCCCCTAAAGGATAGAGAGGGCTGAGCGAAGAAACCCTGCAGGGAGTAGCTAAGAAAACAGACAATGTATTTGTGCCGTGTGTGTGTGTGTGTGTGTGTGTGTGTGTGTGTGTGTGTGTGTGTGTGTGTGTGGAGGTCTGAGGAGGACTTTGTGGGGTCTAGAGATCGAACCTAGGTTGCCAGGCTCGTAGGTTCTGAGCCAGGCATGGTGGTACACGCTGCAATCCCAGCATCTGGGAGTAGAGGCAGGAGGATGGGGAGTTCAAGGTCGTGCTCAGCTGCATAACCAGGTGGAATCCAGCCTGGACTACGTGAGTCTTCTCTTTCTCAAACCTCCACCATGCCAACATGTATGTAGGTCTCAAAAAGGAGGAAATGTTCAATTACTATGTTGATTCCAAACATTTCCTGAGTTTAGTACGGTGCAGGTCAGTGGTCGCCACTGTGAGAGTATCAGGTAGATGGAATTCTGTTTAACACAACACAGGATCAGTTTGCAGTCAATTATCTCTTCTGTCACCTGGGCTCATTTGACCCCATCAGAGATTTTGCGAAATTGCTGATTCCTGAATTGAGGGTAACTATTTCATGAACTTTTTTCTTTATTTTGAGACAGGTTTTATGTAGTCTAGACTGGCCTTGAACTCCACATGTAGCCGACGATGACTGTGTCCTCCAGGTTTCCTCTTCTTTATCTTCTTCCTGAGTGCTAGGATTACAGGCAGGTTCCACCACAACTGTTCCCTGGGATTATTACAAAATCTCTCAACAATTATTCCTAACTATGCTACCAAAGACACAAGTGGTAAGATGGAAACATTCAGTGCTGATTGGTGCTTTTTGTTTTGTTTCAGAGACAGGGTCTTCCTCTGTGTAATTCACTATGTATCCCAGGCTGGCCTTGAACTTGTGGCCATCGTCCTCCCTCAGCCGCTCGGATGCTGGGATGTATGAGTCATCCTATCCCACTAAGAAATAGAATTTGGAACCTCCTACAAGGTAGATTCAACAATGGAACAAACCACTACTATTAGATAAGTCTTCCTTCCCTTATCGAATACTGCGATGTTCTTTAAGGTAAAAGTAATCTGGAGACGTTATTTTTGTCATTATTTTAGAGCTTTTATTAATCACTGATGGGAACTTAGAATTTTCCATTGTCTTTCCACAATGGGGAAGAAAGGAAAAATCTGATAAAAATAAATATTCTGAAATACTAGAAAAAAACAAAACAACAACAAAAACCAAACCAAATCAAATCAAAACAAACAAAAACAGAGCCAGCTGGGCATGCAGCTCAGCTTGTCTAGCGTGCACAAAGTCCTGGGTTTTTATCTCCAGTACTGTGTAAACCAGGTGAGTAGCACACACCTGTAATCCTAGTATTTTGGACACGGAGGCAGGAGGATCAGAAGTTCAAAGCCAATTTCAGCTACATACTGAGTTCAAGGCTACCATGGGTTCTGTGAGACCACGTTTGGTTTGTTCTAGGTTAAGTCCCCACCAAAAGGAAAAAACTAGAAAGGGACGACTGGTGTTGCATATTTTCTCTGGCATGCTAGGAGTTAAAAACACAAGTTTATTCACGATATAGCAAGCTATAGGGAAAATTTTACAAAGGGATTTCTCTTACAGATTTTGGACTCAGATAAAATTTCTCTTCTAATAGAACGCATCCATTTAGAATAGCAGGATGGTGGATTAATAATGTCATTCACGCCTCTGTCTTTGCCATCTCTTGGCCTGGTTTCATCTGCAATCTTCTATCAAGATAGTTGTAGCATGCTATCCAGATCTTAAATATTAATAACTCTATCTCAGTGAGGAGGGGGGAAACCTCTTCCAACTATTTTCCCTCTAGCCTCGCCAGGAAGAAGGAGGAGCAGGTTTCATCAGGTCACTACTAGAGTCCATGATAACCTAAGAGAAATCAAACCCAAACATTACAGAACATACATGTATTGAAACAAGTCATGATTAATGGATAGATCAGCATACAGAAGAAAGCCCTTTCCCAATCTGCCCGTTCCAGGTTCATTGTTATTCTGTCATCTCCAAGCGTTCAGAGTATTTTACTATTCCTGTCTTCTCGGTAGCCACAGGCAGAGCCATACCGCAATGCTAGAGACTGAGTCGAAGACATGAAGAAGCAGCCGCTGAATTGGGGCCTTGAACCCCCCAGAGCTCTGCCCCATCCTCATATTTTTGATTACTCATATTTGTGAAATAGGTTTGCTTTTTAAAGTCTAAATTTCCTTTATTAAAATTTTATTTTTACTCCACATACGCGAGTGTCTTGTGTGGATTGTGCATGTGAGTGCAGTGCCCTAGGAGGACAGAAGGGGGAGTAGGATCCTCTGAACTGGAGTTCCACTTGGTTGTTGAGCCTTCTGACCCGCTTGCTGCGCCCAGTCCTGTGCATGAGCCTCATGTGTTTATAACCACTGAGCTGTGTTTCCAGACCTGTCTTCTTTTGGTCAAGTCCAAGAAATCTTGGTGGGTCATTTGTTCACCGTTCACAAATTTGAGGGAGACAAAGTTGAACTCGAAGTAACTCTAGCTCTACTACCTCCTGTCTGAAAAACTTCAGAGCTCAGTGTTGCGAAACAGGTTAATACACTGTTTTGAATGTGGTCAGATGCTTCATAACCGCAGGTTCTTTAGAGTCTTGCACCACAGCACACGGAACTCTCAGGGGATCTGAAGAGTGATAGCACAGGCAAATGAATTTAAGCACACACCCTTCTTCCCCGAACCAAAGTGCATGCCGAAGATTTTTTTCTTATGCGCCCTGATTATTTGAACTAGAAAAGCAACCATATGTTGAAAGTAACCATATATATGGTTTTCTCTCAAATTTCTAAAGCTAGTGATTCCGTGTGTGTGTGTGTGTGTGTGTGTGTGTGTGTGTGTGTGTGTGTGTGTGAGAGAGAGAGAGAGAGAGAGAGAGAGAGAGAGAGAGAGAGAGAGAGAGAGAGAGAGAGAGAGAGAGAGAGAGAGAGAATAAGGGCTTAATAAGGGCTTAGGTATCTGCAGCTTGTTGTGTGACCCAGGTACCAGTGGGGCCCAAGACACCAAACAAAACAGTGACCTGAATAAATTGTAAATTCATTCAGATTTAACTCTGGCCGCGGCAGAAGCTTGCCAAGACCTCGAACGCAGTGAGTGACTTGGGACAGAATCCCCAGCAGCAACCTCAGGCACCAAGTTTCTCCCGCAGCTTCTTGCTGGGGAGTCCTGTACCCGGCAAGACGAGGACCAAGTTCAAGGGCTCTTTCTCCAAAGGACAAAGACCTCCGCTGTCTCGCTCTCGCACTCAGTGGCTCAAGTGTGCGGAGACCCACGCACCCCGCCCTCCTCTCCAGCGCGGGTCAGCACCGCGCGCGAGGGACTCCTCGGGCCTCGCCCCTAGTGATGTCGCCGCAGGGCGGGCGAAGCCGGCCAATGGCGACGCTGGGCCGCCTTGCTCCTCCCTCTCTCCCGCGCTCCTCCCCCCCATCCCTGAGGTCGTAACTCCCTCCTCCCTACAAGCCTCTATCCATGCGATCCCCCCCCTCCCTGGAGCTCCTCCCACATCGCCCCTTCCTATGCACTCCTCTCCCCACTCCCTCGCGCTCCTCCCCATCACTCCTCCCAACAAGTTCCTCTCCCCATCCCCCGCACTCTTCCCGGTCCCCCGCGCTCCTCTCCGTCCCTCTCCTCTCCTTCCCCCTCCCACGTGCTGCTCCCTGGCGCTCCTCCCGCTCACGTCCTCCACGCTCCTCCCCTCCCTCGGGCTCCTCCCCCTCCCGCGTGCTCTCCCTCCTCCTTCCTCCGTGCTCCTCCCCCCCTCCCTCGTGCTGCTCCCTGGCGCTCCTCCCGCTCGCATCCTCCACGCTCCTCCCCTCTCTCGGGCTCCCCTCCCTCCTCTCCTCGTGCTCTTCCCCCTCCCGCGTGCTGCTCCCTGGCGCTCCTCCCGCTCGCGTCCTCCACGCTCCTCCCCTCCCTCGTGCTCCTCCCCCTCCCGCGTGCTCTCCCTCCTCCTTCCTCCGTGCTCCTCCCTTCTCCCTCGTGCTGCTCCCTGGCGCTCCTCCCCCTTGCATCCTCCACGCTCCTCCCCTTCCTCGGGCTCCCCTCCCTCCTCTCCTCGTGCTCCTCCCCCTCCCGCGTGCTCTCCCTCCTCCGTCCTCCGTGCTCCTCCCCCTCCCTCGTGCTGCTGCTGCTGCTGCTGCTGCCGCTGCCGCCGCTGCTGCCGCCCTCTCCGCGCTCCTCCTCCCGCGGGTGCGAGCTGTCAGCCGGGCGGGCCGGCTCCGTCATATGACCGGCCGGCGGCCGCGGCACCGCACCTCCCGTCCGCTCGCTGCCGCGGTCCCGCGCTCGCGCCCCTCCGGCCGGCCGCGCCCCCCGTCGCCATGGCCCCGGCGCGGCCGCCGTGGGCTGCGCGCTGAGCCGCCGGGTCCCCGAGCGTGGCCGCCCGGGGCCGCCCGCGTGCACGCCATGGCCCCGACCCTGCTCCAGAAGCTCTTCAACAAAAGGGGCGGCGGCGCGGCGGCCGCCCAGGCCCGGCCGCCCAAGGAGGAGCCTGCTGCCTTCAGGTGAGTGCGTGCGAGCCGGCGGGAGGGCCGCAGGGATGGGACCCCCCACCCCACCCCGCGCCGCCCTGTCCCCCTCCTCCCGGGCGGGACCCCGCGCCACCTCGTCCCTTTTCCCCCAGCTCCTCCTGGGAGGGACGCCTGTCCCCTCCGTCCAGGTTCTCTTGGGGGAGACCCCACGTCTCTCTGTCACCTCTCTCCAGGTGGAACCCTGGCACCATCCTTCTCCCTCCTTCTCTCCCTCCCAGGGACCTTCCAGGTGGGACTCCGGGGCCTCCCAGTACCCTCTCTCCAGGTCTTTGAGGGTCCGAGAGCCACGAACCACCCCGTCCCCTCTCTGCTGTTTCCCCGGGGTGGGACCCCAGCGCCATCCTGCTTTCCAAGTCTGTCCCCAGGTGGGAGCCCCGCGCCATCCTCTGCCCTCTTCCCCCAGGTTCCCCACAACATTTCCCTAGATTGCTCCCGCGTCCGAGCACCTCCGGGGACCCTGAGTACCTGCCAGGGTCTCTGGAGGGAAAGTCACCTGCATCTCCCCTGCTCCAGAGCCTGTAAGCTGTCATTTTGCGGGCAGCTCCCACCTCCTGAGTATGTGACAGTATTTTGAAGTTGTAAAGGGTGGAGCCATAAAAAAAAAAAAAAAAAAAAAGCAGTTTCTTTCTTGCAGTGTATGACAAGCTCGCCAGCGGAGGAATAAAAGTGTGTAATTTCCTCATAAGTTACAAGGCTGATGCTGCATGATGAGTGGAAAGGGAGGGAAATGCTTTTATGAAACGTCTCAGGTTCTAATTTAACAAAGCTGCAGCAGATATTTAATAGTTCATCTTCGGAACACACACCTTTGAATTAGCATGTATTAAGAAGCTTGCTCAAGACCCACAGTTCTAAGTGGCAAGTCTTGGCGTTTTGATCTAAGCAGTGGACTTGGAATCTAGTCTTTAAAATCCCCATAGTTATGCTTTTGGGTAATAAGTTTCCGAAGATGCTTTCCAGGGTCCTGTACTGTTTCTCAGCACGCTTATGTTGAGAAAGTCATTTATTTGCTGGTTAAGTTTTCAACATAAAAAAAAAAAAAATGAACACACTGTATCGATTCTGGCATTTTGGTGGTGCTTTTTGTCCAGAATGTCTGCAAAAGCAGTTTATTGTTGAAGAAGTCTAGAGTCAGTACAATAAGCCTTTTAAAAGTTAAAGTAAAACTTTGAAATTACTATTACTTTAATATTTGAGGTGTCACTCTGGTAGTCCAGGCTGGCCATCTTCCTGCCTTTGCTTCTCAAGTGCTGGGATCACAAACCTGGGGCATCACATTTGAAATGAATTTTGATCAAATTTCATCTTCTGTATTGTTCAAAAAATTTTTATTTAAAACAGATACAAACCCTCACTAGAGTTATACAAGATTTTCTTTCGTTTTGTGTTTTGACACAGAGTCTTATGTAGCCCGGGCTGGCCTCGATCTCCTCCTGATTCCCCTCTTACTTCCTCTCAAATGTATGTATTACATTAAACATGGGTGCCGCCATGCCTGGCTCCAGCTATGTGAGAACGAAACGTTAAATAGACTAGTATTTGTGTGTGTGTGGTGTTTGGGAGGTATGTTGTGAGGGTTCCATGTATCAGAGTCAGTGTCATTACAGAGAGGCAAACTGAACCTGATGATGTGGGTAGGGAATTCGGTGCCTTTTACCTGTCTGCCTACTAGTGCTACTGTATAACTTCTCAAAATGGTAGGATTCCTTTGGAATCAGGATGTGTAATTTCTCCTCTTTCTTCCTGGAACCCCAGACTAGACCAAGGTGCTAGGTCTGGCTAGAAAAAGGCCTGTGTGATCCAGGTATCTTCACTTCGGCAGCCCTCACCAAGGACTTTTAAAGTCATTGGAGTGTCGATGGAGATGCCGTGGTGTTGTTTCTCGAGTTCCCGGCCTATTTGTCCACCACCACTCCCTCCGTGGATAAGGTTAAATTTGGTGCATTTTGAGCAACAACAAAAAAGTTGTGACTATATTTAGGGCTTGGCCATATTAGGAAAATTGATTCCCACTTTGTGAGCACATTATTAGTACCATGTTTTGACTTCTCATTGGTGTATAAGGAAGAACAAAATTATGCCATGGAGTCTTTCATTTTTTTTTTCATGATAAATTCATTAGTGTGTATTGTGTGCATGTTTGTGCACATGTTCAAACAAGTTCCACAGCATGCATGTGGAGGTCAAGGGACAACTTTCAGAACTCACTTCTCTCCTACCATGCGGGTCCTGGGACTCGAACTTAGGTGATCAGGCGACAGGTACTCTTGGCTGTTGAGCTACCTTGACAGTCCCCATGTGGTATTTCTTTTCTTTTGTTCACCGCAGTTTTTTATTTTTAATAAGCTTTTTGAGGCAGATGTTTTTGAAGAATTTTGAGATTCCCTCTCCTCCCTTTTTGAGACAGGGTCTTCAATAACCCAGGCTGGGCTAGAAGTCAAAATCTTGGTCCTAATGTGATCGGATACTGGGGTCACAGATTCACCACCATGCTGGGCACTTGTATGACCTTTGTTCTTATCTGGGCTTTTCACTCCTCCCTGCATCCACGTCGTCCTGTAGTTTTCCTGTGTGTCAGAGGTAATTTGTTGTCTGAGTGAGTGGCCGGAACCTCACACTGCTTCCAGATCATCCTCTGTCAGTCATCACTTACAGAGCGTCATCACAGTCAAGATTCCTTCTTACACATTTTCTTTACGATCTGGAGAAAACGCCCATTTTTTTTAATGGCCTTGGTGGGAACAGAAAGGAATCAAGAGAGGTTGAATTTACAGTCTGACCCAAAGCACTCAGGAAACAGGATATAATTGTAATATTTCTGAAACCTAGACCTTGCTTAAAATTATATTGTGTTTGGCGTTCTGGAAGGTTTTGTTTACTGGTCTTCCAAATGCTTTTCACTTTTAATTAATTGGTAAGTATCTATTTGAATAACTCTCTGGCCAAGTCTGAAAATGAATAGAATTTAGAAATAAGACTTCTTCTGGACTTAAGGTCAACATGCTTACATAGGACTTTAAGAAAATATTAACTTTTTTTTATATATATGTGTGTTTGTGTGTCTGAGTGTATGTGTGTGCATCAGATGCATGCAGAAGCTTTCACAGGTGTTAGGTCCCCTGGAGTTACAGCTGGTTGTGAACCTGTGTGGATGCTAACCAAACCTGAGTCCTCTGCAAGAGCAGCCAATGCTCCTAACCACCGAGTCATTTCTCCAGCTCCTACATAGGTCTTTTTAATGGTCAAGGTATATCCAGTGTCTTCATATCCGGCTCATATTTGAAACATTATATTATCTTTTTTTTCCCCCATATACTGAGGACCAAACCCAGGGTCTCATGCATGCTAGTTAAAAGATTAACTTAAGATTGTTTTCATTGTTTTGAGATAAAGTCTCTTTTATTTTACTTTATTAATTTTTTAAAAATTTATTGTACATACCAACCACAGTTTCCCCTCCTTCCTCTCCTCCCGTTCCCTCTTCCCACCGCCTTTCTACACCCCCCTCCCCCATCCACTCCTCAGAAAGGGGTAGGCCTCCCATGGGAGTCAACAAAGCATGGCATACCACGTTGAGGCAGGACCAAGGTCCCCGCCTTCAACCGCATCAAGGGCTGAGTAGGTCTTGAACTCTTGATCCTTCTGTCTCTACCTCCCAAAGGCTGAGATTCCCAGTCTGTGCCACTGTGCATGGCTCTTAGATTATTGTTATTTATTTATTTATTCATTCATCGTTGGGCCTCAGACTGAATCTACAGCCTTGCACATGCTAGGAGTTTTGGGGTTTTGATTCTTTGGGTTTTTTGAGACAAGGTCTCCTGTAGCCCAGGCTGGTCTGGAACTTCTGATCCCCATAGATCAGAATACACTTGAAGGTATTTCAGTTGCCGGCATGTGCTATCATGCTTGGTTCCTGTTTGGTTTTTTGTTTTGGTTTTTCAGTTTTTGAGACAGGTTTCTCTGTGTAGCCCTGGCTGTCTGGATCTCACTCTGTAGCCCAGGCTGGCCTCGAACTCACAGAGATCCACCTGCCTCTGCCTCTCAAGTGCTGGGATTAAAGGCGTGTGCCACCACCGCCTACATCTTGTTTTGTTTTTTAAATATCTCTGGTAAATTATTGGGCCAGTTTCCACTTGAGGGGTGGTGGGAAAGATGGGCTGTTAAATGTTTTCCTCTATTCTGGATTGGTTAAATGAAGTGAATATCGCGTCAGACATGGGGAGCAGATGAAAGCATTGTCACTGCTCGGTAGTTAACTGAGTAAATGCCACCAAGAGGGAGATCTGTGGTAATTAGCTGTGTAAATGTCAACAAGAGGGAGCTTACTTCTTTCCTCCGGTCCTGAATACCTAAGGCCAAATGGCCTAGTTAGTGGTAATCCCCATTCGTTCTGTTAGAACAATTCAAATAATCTGTTACAGGGCTAGGATAAATATAATTAAATCCACTTATTACCAAAGAGCTGCTAATGCCAGTTTACAGCTTGGCCTTGCACCTGTACAAAGCCTTCGAGGATGCCCATGGCTGTGTGCCCTAGAGTGCAGGGTGTAAAGGACAACAGATTATATACTAAGACGAATAAACAGACATACTCCAGGAATGATGACAAATATATACATAAGCCTAAATCTGAGAGAGAATACAGTTTTATACTCAGTTCAAAATTAATTGTTATTGTCATCCACTGTTACTATGGTAGGCATGATTTGGGCAAGACTGCCTTCCTTCATATTGCCAGGGTGTGGTTATTTCTAATGAGATTGTTCTAGGGCAGAGTAGAGAATATTCTGGGGAAAAAAACATGGTTTGTGTTCTAGTAGACCTCCCCTCCCCCATGGTGTGTGTGTGTATGTGTGTGTGTGTGTGTGTGTGTGTGTGAGTGTGATGTGTATGTATGTGATGTATGCATTTGTGTGGGCATGAGTGTTCCACAGCATACTTGTGGTCAGAGGTGCAGGTCCTGGCTTTCCATCTTGCTTGAGACAGGGTCTCTTTCTGTTCTTTTTATGCTGCCTTTTCCACTAGCTGACCGGAGGTAACAGACCTTGTGCTGTGTGGCTGGGTTGTATATGGGTTCTGGGGATTCAAAGTCTTGTTCTTAGGTGTCCACGGCAAGCGCTTTACCTACTAAAGCATTCCCCAACCCCATACATTCACATTTATAATGCCCATAAAATAAGACTCTGTAGAGATGTCCTTGCCTGCCACCGTATATCTATCTACTGGCTTACTCTTGATGTGCATCCTTGTTTTGACATATTCTTACATATTGTGAGAGGTTATTAGTGATTTTAGCAGAGGTGAATAAGGAAACTATGCCATCCAATGCCCTTAGACCCTCTAAGCACAGCGGTGCATGCCTGTAATCCTAGCTTTCGGGAGGCTGAGGCAGCAGGATAAGGAATTGAAGGCTAGCCTCAGTTTTGTAGGGAGTCCAAGACTAGCCTGGGCTACATGAGACCTTGTCACAACACAACAAAGTAAACAACAAAAAGAGATCTTGGAAGACAAAATAGGGAAGCCATTTAGTCTTTGCCTCATGGAACATGTTGACATGAAGCTGAACAATAATAGGTCTAGATTTTCTCTGCTTGTCCAGTGTTAAGTCATGTGTAAAATGATACAGTCCTATATAAAAGATTTTAGGTGAGGCGGTAATAAAGTGGGTTAGAAAACTCTCAGAAAGAATAGAATACAACTCAAAATGATTTTAAGCAGTAGCAACTCATCTTAGGTAATGAAGTTTAGTATTCTTCTTTTGAAGCTTTTCTAAACATGGAACTGTTTCCAGAGTCTGCTTTCTTCCTGTGCAGACTTGAGGCAGTTGAAGTAGATGTTTTTTCACTTGTTTGTACAATTCTTTTGATTGCTGTTTTGTTTCCACACTGTTGATTTTTAGCCTTGATGCAGTCAGTGGTAAAACACAGACCCTGTGATTTCAGAGACGCATTAAAGACAAATAGCAGGCAGCATTTCAGACCTGGACACATGTGACTGCACATTCAGAAATACTTTTAGTAATACAGTACGCCCCCCCCCCCAGTTATTTGCAAGTTGTTTTTTTTTCCCTACCCAAAGCATTTATTTAATGGAACAGATGAAATCCACACTTTTGTAGAATTTAGTATAAAGCTAAATAGTTCCACTGTGCAGCTCTGAATTTGATAGGTAATGTCAGAGACAATGGGTTCTGAAGCTACAGCTGTCCGTGAGAAGACACTGTGTTGTGTAGTACAGGGGTCTGATGTGTTATATTTCAATGGCTTTTAATCACCGTGTTTTAAAATTTTTCACTGGTATATGTTAATTATACAAAGCAATGGGTCTCATTCTGGCATTTTCATACATGTATACGATATGCTTTGCTCAAAACCATGGTTTCTTTATGACATTTCCATAAATTATGGAATGTGCTTTCTTATGTTTAGTCTTCCGTTGCCCTGCTCTTACCTCCCATCTTTCCTCGTGGTTTTTATTATCAAGAATGAAATTTTAGTGAGCTGAAGATACAGCCTAATTGGTAGAGTACTTACCTAGCCCACAGGAATTCAACCCCAGCACCACATAACCTGGGTGTGGCGATGCACACCTATAATCCAGCACTCGTGGGGTAGAGGTGGGCGGGGGAGTGGAAGGTAATTCTGTTTTTTTTGTTTTTTGTTTTTTTTTAAAGGTTTATTTATTTAACGTACATCGAGGTTTTGCCTGCATATATGTCTGTATGGGGGTGTCAGATCCCCTGGAACTGGAGTTACAGACAGTTGTGAACTGCCATGTGGGTGCTGGGAATTGAACCCAGGTCCTTTGGAAGAGCAGCCAATGCTCTTAACCACTCCAGTCCCAAAAGGTAATTCTTGGCTACATAGCAAGTTAGAGGTGAGCCTGGGGGTACACTAGACTTTACCTCTTTGTTAAGATAACTAAAAGCTCCTGCTGTTACAGTAACATACTTGTTGTGAGATTTATTATATTTTAAACACAAGTTCAGTACAGGACTTAGGAGGGCGGTTTTGCTGCTTCCCCTCTGTCCTTGAGGAGTGGCCTTTCTCTAGAACTGGAGCATAGTTCTATTACTGAGTGCAGGTTTCCAGCTTTCCTAGGGAAGTCTGTAAGAAGGGTGACAGGCTCTTCTCTGTTTTTCCAGAGCTTGAATGAGAGACCTGGGTTGGGTTTTTTTTTCTTTTTGTTGTTTGTTTTTGTTTTTTTGAGACAGGAACTATGCCGCCCAGCCTTGTACCTGTTGTCTTCCTGCGTACCTCCCCAGTACGGGGCTTATAGGCACGAGTACTACACTGGGCGAGGCTAGATGTTTATAAAGCAAAACCATGTAATTATGTTTTTGTGATTGTTTTTCTTTGCGTCAGGGTGTCGCTGTGTAACCTGGGCTGGACTGGAATTTGATGTGTAAACCAGGCTGCCTTCCCACTTGGGCTGTACAGTGAGCGCATGGCTGCTGTAAACCAGTTCTAACGTGGGAGTTTGCCGCGTGACACGTTACTGTTCGATGAAGTTTGTGGGGTTGAAATTTGGACCTGGACATGTGCAGAACTTAGAGCTGAAAGGAGAACTTTTTTTTTTTTTTTTTAATTGTTGTTAGTTCAGGTTGTGTTTCATGGTTTGCTTCTAAAGGTCAACTTAAGGAAGCCACTTTGTTTCTTGGCAAGGGAAGTTTTATTAAAAAAAAAAAAAAAAAAAAAGGCTCCGTCTTGCCTCCTTGCTTTCCTCCAGTGCTTTGGCGTCAGCCTGAGCTGCTGGTGGTTGAATAGGAGGTAGGAATGGTAATGTGCATCACTTCTCTAGCTACTGTTTTTCTTCTTGTGCTGTAAAAAGGGACACATGACTTACAGTGATTACACAGGGGCTTTGCCTAATGTGAATCTCTGAGCCTGGGCTGTGAGGTCATGTTCTGGGCTATAAAAGTGAGTTGGTAAGTTCCTCTTTCCCAAGCATACTTTATCTCAGGTTTGTTTAAAAAAAAAAAAAAAAGATTATTATATAAAAGAGGAAAAACAGGATGGACTTTTCCAGCTCACTGGGCATGTAATAGTGATTTCTCTCCACCCCACCCCGTCTGTAAATGGAACATCCATGACTCACCATGGCCCACACAGGCACTTTTGTAACCCTGCTTGAATGGGGGGTGGGTGGGATGGGGATGGAAGGAGATGGGCTGGCCTCCCCTTTGTTCAGGCAGATTCTGTCCAGCTGCCATTGTATGGACTTCTGCAAAGGACAGTGGGCCTTCTCATACATCATGCTACACAGCTTTTTAAACAGTGCTTTCTGTTTGTACCGAAAGAATGCAGTAAACCAGTGTAATGAAAATGCAGCCATTAAGAATGTAATGTTGTACATTAGTGTTGTGTAGTAGTGTGGTCCTCTGTTACGTAAGATTTTAGTATTAAGAGCCAGGGGGATGGTTCAGATGGTTCAGGGGGTCAAGTTGGTTGTCATCAGGCCTGAGGACCCGAGTCCAGTCTCTGAGACCCACACGGTATAGGAAGAGAACCGATTCTCAGATTGTTCATTGAATTCTATGTGTGTGCCATGGTTGTATGTCTATATACACACACGTACAAATAAATATAAAATTTAAAACTGGACAAAATTTAAAAAGTATTTTAGTATTAGCATCAGTCTGAGTCCCTCATATTTTTTCTCTAAGCTGTATTCCTTTCATTTGGATTACATTTAGAATCTTTATAGTTTTTTTGTGCCTGTGATCTTTTTTTTTAAGGGTGGGTGTGGCTGGGGATTGCTTTCTTTGAGCTAAACTACATCCCTAGCTTTTCAATTAAAAATAATTTTTTAAAGTTGCCTAGACTGTTCTTAAACTCTCTTGATAGCCCAGGCTTCCTGGAAGCTTTTCTTTAAAAAAACAAACAAACAAACAAAACTCTGTTGTAGCTGAAGTTTTCTCCAGTCCTGCCTGCCCCCCCCTCCCCCCTCCCCCCCCTCCCGTCAGGACAAATCTCTCTCTCCCGCCAGTCCCACAGCCACTCAGACCCAACCACGTAAACACACAGAGACTTATATTGCTTACAAACTATATGGCCGTGGCAGGCTTCTTGCTATCTAGTTCTTCTATCTTAAATTAACCCATTTCTATAAATCTATACCTTGCCACATAGCTCGTGGCTTACCAGTATCTTCACATGCTGCTTGTCATGGTGGTGGCTGGCAGCGTCTCTCTGACCAGCCTTCCTGTTCCCAGAATCCTCTTCTCTTCTTGTCCCGCCTATACTTCCTGCCTGGCTACTGGCCAATCAGCATTTTATTTATACAGAGCCCTATCCACAGCACTCTGTCTGTCTGTCTCTTTCTCTCTCTGTGTGTCTTTTTGTCTGTCTGTCTGTCAGTGGGTCCTGGGGGACAAGCACCTTTACCCCCGAGCCATCTTACTGGCCCTCTGCCTTGAACTCTTGATCTTCCTATTTCAGCCTCCCAATTGCTGGCTGGGATTACAGATATGTGCCATCACACTGTACCCATGATTTGCTTAATTTGTAAATTAAGTTCTGAATTTGTACCTAGCATATGGCTGTAGAGTGATATATATATCTTTGAAAAATGATTTTTTTATCACCTTAACCTAGAATTTAAAAAAATACTATTTTATTCTGTTTTTACTTATGTGTATGAGTATTTTGCCTTCATGTATATGTGTATACTATGTGCATGCCTGGTGCTCACATAGACCAGAAGCGGCTGTCCAATCCTCAGGAACTGGAGTTACAGAATATTGTTAGCCATCGTGTGGTTTGGTTGAACAGAACCTATGTCATCTGCAAGAGCAGCAAGTGCTCTTAACCACTGACCTATCTCTCCAGCCCTGGATTTTTAAAAATCATAAAGAAGGGCATGTCTGTATTTCATAGATCTTTAAATTAATGGTCATTGCTGCTTTTTAATCTACTGATACCTAATAGAAAATGAAACCCAGTTACTAGGCATCACAGTGTGGTGGTGTTTGTTTTTGCACAGTTTTGGGGGGGGGGGGTCCGCCACCCAGCTCCCAAGTAAATCACACAAGGAGGCTTATTCGTACTTGTGATTGCCCAGCCTAAGCTTGGCTTGTTTCTATCCAGCTTTTCTTAACTTTAGATTATTGTTGTTCGAATCTTAGACGGTCTTTTAATAAAAAACCCAGAGCCAGATATCAGGGTGAAAGCCGAAAGACCTGAGAAGCAGAACAGCCAGCCACTAGCTTACCTCTACGAAATCCTCAGCCTAAAGAGAGTGAGTTCCTGTTTCCTCACACCTGCTATCCCTTTCTCTGCCCTGCCATATTACTTCCTGGGATTAAAGGCACGTGTGCTTCCCAAGCAAAGGCATGAGATCTCAAGTGCTAGGATAAAGGTGTGTGCCACCACTATCTGACCTCTGTGTCTAATGTAGTGGCTGGCTCTGTCCTCTGATCCTCAGGCAAATTTATTCGGGTATACAATATGTCACCACAGATTATCCTGTCTACCTTTTGCCTCTGGGTCTTTCCTGTTCTGTAACTTCTGTAAATCTTACTCTTACTCTGTGGCTGGCTGTGTAGCTGGGTGGCTGCCCCTGGAGTCCTCCTCCTTCTCTGGATCCTAGATCTTTTGCTCTCTCTCCTCCATCTCTTTTTCTCTTCTTCCAAATATCTCCTTCTATATATTCTCTCTGCCTGCCGGTCCTGCCTATCCTTTCTCCTGCCTTGCTATTGGCCAGTTCTTTATTAAACATCAGGTGTTTTAGACAGGCACAGTAACTCAGATTCACAGAGTTTAACAAATGCAACATAAACAAAAGTAACACACCTTAAAATATCCTACTACAACAGTGCCTGTGGGCACCAGGGCTATAGAAATTCATTCTTCCAGAGTCAATAGGGAGCCTGCATACCTGCTAGGAGCTTGGTCTGATCCAGTAAACTTAGTTGCGTGTTGTTATGGCAACTATTGGGTTTTTCACAAGTTGGGGACAGGTTAGATGTTAACCTGCACATTCCTCAAGAGATGAAACAGGGTTGGTTTAGGATGTGTGAGGAAAAAGCTACAAAATCACTGGTCTAGTCTCTGTAGCATTTAACACTTTAGATGCCAGCTGTCTCTCTGATGTGCTCAGAAAGTTGGGTATTCTCTTTTTCTATTATGCAGACAAACCTTTGGGGCTATAGGGTAAAAGCATTGTTTAGTTCCTAATTAACTGTATTTAATCATTATTTTATATGATCTGGACTGAGGTCCTCATGCTTTATTGACCCAGCCATCTTCCCAGGTCTCACATTATTATTTGACCTAATAACTCAAAAGAAAAAGCTCTTGTACGTGATGATTTAAAAAAGATGTATGTTAGACAGACATTCTTTAGGCAATATCATTATGCTGATTAATGACAAACACTCACTAGTTGTACAGTAGGAAAGTAGCAAAACTAAAGTGTTAGCTTCATAGGATACCAGGTGATGTGGAAATGATTACGACTATGTTACAAACTGTTTGCTGTAGATTAGAAATTCCAAAACTGTTTGGTATGGAAGTGGTGAATGTGTCAGTAAATATGCAAATAGATAATCAAGAACTAGGAAGTTAAAAAAAGTGTTGTGGTGGGGTGATGATGGTGGACAAACAGCTTAAAACAATGAGGAGGGAGCAGATAGATGTATCTGAGGTTGTATAGAAATAGTTCCAGAACTCTTCACCCTCAGTGTGCTGAGCACTGTTCTCGCACATGGCTGATTTGTAGAGTGTGTGGAGGGATGCATCTGACTTCTACTTGCTCCAGCTAACACTGTTATCATGCACACGAGCTCTAGTTGGTGCAGATTCACAATCCGCGATCTGTGCATCATTGTGTCTCCTCAAAGCCATCAAGTCCAGTTTGCGTTGGACTTTGATCTTAATGTTGCTGGCTTGGCTTCCTGTGTTCCTGTCCCGGATTCCCTGAGTGCTGGGATTACAGGCAGGCATGGCCACACTGGGGGCCAAGCTTTATGCTATATTTTAAATTTATTTCTTTACGTTTATTTCTTCTTGAGGGGGAGGCCATGAATGTGTGTTGGCGCGTGCGTGCTGTGGTGCAAGTGTAGAGATCAAAGAACCAATCTGTGGGAGTCTTTCCACCACGTGACTTCTGGGGACCAGACTCGGATCATCAGGCTCAGGGGTGAGAGTGCCTTTACCCACTGAGACATTTCACTGGACTCCGTCATTCTTTACTCCCTTCTGGTAGTGAGTTTCACAGCTGGGAGAATTGAAGTTAATATTGTACTTAATACATACTAGCAATGTGAGGTGGAGCGAGCTGGACTTGGCCTTCTTGTATGCTAAATTAGCATATTGTGGCCTTTCCCGTGGAGCTGTGAGGAAATAACTGTTCCCTCCAGATAAGGCGCCAAAGAAATGAGTCCATCCAAGTCCAGCTTGGTCAATCAGTGAGTTTATTGGGTTTACTTACAGACGTGACGTGTGAGTGATTCAAGGGCAGCTGCGTCACCAGAAGGTCCACCTGAGTATGCATGAGGACTCCAGAAAGCTGTGGCCCCAACTACCAGGCTGCTTACTAACTCCCAGCAGTTACTAACTGCTTATGCGACCTTAGGCAGTGGTCATGTGAGTCTTCTAAGATCTCTGAACTTCCTGAGCCTGGTAAGGTTGGAGGGATGCCTGAGTGGTCAGCTTCCCTGTCTTCAGGAGGAAATGTTTGAACTCACAGGAAATAGCTGCACAACATGATTAATGCTGATTCTGAGGGTTCTTGCCAAATCATATCAAGGTTATCACTCATCAAAACTGTTGAGTCCCATTCGCCAGACTGTAGCAGGTAATTTTGTTGTGAGTGAGATACTGTCATGATGTGTCTTTCTGGTTTAATTTGGGTGGCGGAGGCGGGTTGAACCCAGTACCTCACACATGCTCACATGTGTTTGCCTACTTTAGCCATGCCCTAGCCTCTGGTTGAACCCAGTACCTCACACATGCTCACATGTGTTTGCCTACTTTAGCCATGCCCTAGCCTCTGGTTACTTCAGAAAGCTTCATGTGCAAGGTACTGAGTCTGCAGCTCACCATTTTCTTTCCTTTTTTCTTTGTAGATTTTCTTTCTTTTTATTTTATGTGTATGAGTGTTTGCCTGGATGTATATCTGTGCATGCAGTACCCATGGAGGGCAGAAGAGGGCAATGGCTCCCCTGGGACTAGAGTCACAGATGGTTGCGAGCTGCCATGTGGGTGCTGGGAATTAGACTCTGGAAGATGGTTCTTTACCAGTGAGCCACCTCTCCAGCCCCCTCACTCTTTGCCTTTATAGGTTTACTCCAGAGATATCATTAGTGAGGAGGGCACAGCTATCCATGAAGATAAAACCTTGTTTTCTGCTCATTTGAAAAAATATCTGGAGCAGGACATAAGGCTACACACTTGTGATATCAGCATTTGGGAGGCTGAGGCAGAAGGAATGAGAGTTCGAGGTTAGCCTAGGCCACAAAATGAGTTCTAGGACAGCCTAGCTACAGTGAATCCCTTTAACAAACAAAACAATCTTAGATGTGGGGGCTTTGATCAGTTATGACCTAAACGTTTGGGAAAGTAGATTTGCACACACACATTTTTTCCCTCCTCTCCTCAGGAGTGGGAGGGGGCCATTCACTCACTGTGTTTGGCTCTGAGTGGCATAAGTTATCATGGTTGGGACTCTTCTGGTCCTGTGGCGTTTGGAAGCTTGGTCCAGCTTAAGGCTGAGGTTTGCATCTGAGTGTAGTATTACTTATAGGCTGTGGTGCTCCTATTGCTGTCTCTTTGGGACAGATGGATGGATGTACAGGTGCCTTTTCAGGGAACACTGGACAGGATGTGGAAATGAGGAAGAGTGAATTATAAACACGAGAAATAATAAAACTAAGTCGTCATACTTAAAGTAAGGTCAGGGTTTTGAGCCTGAGTCACCTGGGAGAATGGTAGCATAATTAGTAGAAATAGGAACTCAGAAGGAGAAACGGCTTTTAAAAGGGAATACATATATTTGGTATCAACATGAGTTGTATTGAGATGAAGTTGACCGCCTCTGAGTAACACCGTGTGAAGTGAGATTTATCAGAAGAGGTGTTAGCTAATGTCGGTCAGAGTGCCAGGACTCATCTTTAACTCTTTTTCTACCCTCCCCACCTCATTGCTTTGCTAAAATTGTTTCTCCAAACTCAGTCAGCTGCCACCTCTGATTGTCTTTGCTGGTTGCTTTAGAGTGGATGCTGGCCCTGCTTAACTTGTGAACTCAGTGTTTTATTCTTTCATGTGGCAGTTAATATACTCCAGGCCTGTTTTCTTTTGAACATATGTATGTGTAAACTTCGATTTTGAGGCATGTGCGAGGGTGTGGGGAAGACTAGAGAAGAACAGTGGAAAATGTTTGGGGGGCTGCTGTGAGTGAGAGGTGCAGCAGGGGAAGGGGGGGGATCTCCCAAGTGCGGTGTGCATGGACATTGTGGGAAACTGCTACCTTGTAAGCTAATTTTAAAAGTAAAAATACCCTTAAAAGTTGTAAAATAAAACACAGTGCAACTACTTTAGAAAGCAAAACGGGTGGAATTTCATTTGTATTTCTTTTTCAAACTGTTCAGTTCTGTGCTGTATTTGTTGACTGGTACTTCTGGTTTTTCAGGAAGTTAAGTTTTTGTAATTCTTTATGTATTTTAGGTATTAAACTCTCTCACCCTGGTCTCAAGTATGGCTGATAGAGTGTTCTCTCATTCTGTAGGCTGTCTTGTCTGTTAGTCCATTGACAGTTTCTTTTGTTCTGCAGAAACATTTTAATTTGGTGTAGTCCTATTGGTTAATTTGGGGGACTATTTCCTGTACTATTGAGATCTTATTCACAAAAAAATTCCAGCCTGTACTTATATCTTCAGATGTTTTTTCTTAGAAGTTTCAAATTTCTGGTTTCTTTGTGTCCTTTGGCTCCATGGTCAAGAGCGTCGTCAGGTGCTTATCCAGAGGGCCTGAGCTCTATTTCTGGCACCTATATGGTGGCTCAAACTGTCTGTAACTCCAGGCTTCTGGGGTCCAGTGCCCTCTTCTGGTCTTTGAAGGCACTGCATGCATGTGGTACACAGATATACATGCAGACAAACACACACAAATAAGTCTTTACAAATTAAACATCCCACATTGATTCCTTGGTCCAGTTTGCCTCCGTGTCTGACAAACCAGCATCTGTATTTATTGTGTAGGACAGGGACCAGGAGGCTGTAGAGCTAGCAGGCTCTCTCCTGGATATGGCAAGATCTGGTACATACGTCTTCTGACTTCTGTAGCATGCCTCTGCTGGTTTGCTGTCTGGTGGGTATGGAAAGTGTTCCCTCCCCCTCCCTAGCCCCCATTCTGTACTCATCAAAGACTGTTACTTTTGTTCTGTGACAGGGTCTTTTGTAGCCCAGGCTGGCCTTGAACTCACTCACTCTGTAGCTAAGAAGGGTGTTCAACTCCTGATCCTCCTGCTTCCCCATCTCAAATGCTAGATTATAGGGCATTGTCATCAATGACACCTGTGCCGTTAGTCTGTATTCTTTTGTGTTGTTCTTGTTAGGCATTTGCTTCGTTCTAGCATTGACAGGACAGTTAGGTGACTCTTAGGGTCAAACCTGGCCTCCTTCCCTTGGCTAGCTGACTCCTTTATGTGTCTTTCCCTCCCTTCCCTCATTCTACTCTAGTGGATTTACCTCAATCCTTGGCACAGTGTGGACTTTTCTCTCCGGGAAGGTTCTTTGCTTGGGACTTGCCCTCTCCTTCCTGTCTTTGTTCCTGTTTCTGCCGTGTTCTGTGTAGCCTAGGTTGGTCTTGAACTCATGATCCTCCAGCCTCAGCCTCCAGGGTGCTTGGATTACCAGAGCACTCCACCGTGCCTATTGCCTGTCATTGCTGATCATACCTGTGCCGACTATGGTGGTTAAGAGTCAAGCTCTCTCCCCAAACCTGGAGATCTTGCTGATTGGCTAGACGGGCTGACCAGCAAGCTGTGGGAACCCCCATTCCCTGCTCCCAACAGGTCTAGGGTGACAGATGCGTGCCATTGTGCCAGGCTTTCTGTGGTCCTCATGCCTGCACAACAGGCACTTTACCAACTTAACCACACACCCCTGCCCCCGCCCCCAGCCCCTTTGATCTTTTGCTTGGGGCTTTTGGTGGGTAATTTTAGTAGATGCACGTGACAGAGAAGATCGTCTACTAGTTTGACCGAGCAAGTTTCTAGAATTATAACACATAATTGTGTAGTACACTTTATCCTTCTCTGAAAGAAGTGGCCTCTCAATTATGGACAGACCTCTTGAAGAGTTGAAATTTTTTTTTTTTTTAACTCCAAAGCCAAAATACTATATTTGGGCCAGGTGTTGTGGCACATGCGTGTAATCCCAGCATGTAAGGGGCAGAGGCAGCAGGATTGCTACAAGTCTGAGGCTAGCCTGGTCTACATAGTCATTTCTAGGCTAGCCAGGGATAAGGAACAAGACCTTGTCTCAAAAAGCTAAAAACAAAACAAGCAAACAAGAAAAAAAAACAAACAAACTAAAAAACAGGCTGGAGAGATGGCTGAGCTATTAAGAGCACTGGCTGCTCATGTAGAAGACTTGGGTCCAGTTCTTATCACCCGCATGGCAGCTCACAACCATCTGTAATTCCGGTTCCAGGGGCTCTGACGTCCTCTTCAGGCCTCTGAAGGCACCAGGCATGCACACAGTGCACATCCATATATTCAGACAAAGCACCCACACACATTAAATAAGAGCAATCTTTTTTTTTTTTTTAAAGCCAGAAAACTAAAGAAATTGTTTAAAATGTTTATATTGTCTACTTGTTTTGGTATATGTGCATAGGCGTGCTGGTGCACACATTCTGTGGTGCACCGTGGAGGTCAGAGAACAATTTCGATAGTTCTAACCTGCAATGATGTGGGTACCCCAGGGTCAAATTCAGGTCCTCAGGTTTGGCCAAAAGTGACTTTATTGGGTAAGCCATCCTATTGACCTCCCCCCAAAATACTTTTTTACACACATACACCCCCCCCAAATAATTTAGGGTTTTTTGTTTGTTTGTTTTTCTTTAAAGAAGTCACCACATTAGCTACTTTTGTGCCGCTGTGGCCCATTTCACTTTAGAAAGATTTAGTTGAAGGATTCAGTCCATGGTTGTTTGGCTGCAGGTGCTCGGGGAAGACATGGTGGCGATGGGGGCATGTGGAGGAGCTTCTTTGCTGAGGGCAGGAAGTGGAGAGAGCGCAGTTGCAGCATTCCTTAAGCAGACCCTGCTCCACTGGCAACAGGAACGCTAAGCTGATATACCATTGTAGTCTGCCGCTAATGTGCTTATTACCCTGGCTCCCTGCCTCCTGCTCTCCGGACCACACTCAGGATTTCCTGGCATTCACTTTTTGTTAGTAATCTGGTGTGCGGTGGCCACAATATGGTAGCCCAAAGGCCTCTTCACCTTAGATGCTCATCCTTGGTCAAGAGTGAAAACAAGGTGACAGGAAAAACTTCTACCACAGGTGAATGGCTTTTAACTGGAGGTGGGAGAGTCTGGTTTTTTCAGCTGCAGGGATGGTGGCAAGAGCTTAATCCTGGCTGGGGGAGGTGTTCAAGATGAAGGGGGTCTTACCTTGGGGGTAGGGAACCTGGTAGAGGACAGTGTGATGAGAGTTTGTATGCACCTGCTTGAAGCCGTTCAAGGTACCTTGGAAGAATAAAAGCAGCCATCAAATGCAGAAGAATCAATTAGGTTTTCCAGGCCCAGCCGTTTGATGGCTAATCTTGGTTGTCAACTGGACACACCTAGGAAGAGGGAACCTCAATCAACCAATTGCCTCCATCTGATTGGACCGTGGGCACATGGGGGGGGGCTTTTTCTTATTGCTAATTCAGGTAGGTGGGCGCACAGCCCATTGTGGGTGGTACCTTTCCTAGGCGAGTGAGTCTGCGCAAGGCTGGGCTGTATAAAAAGGGTAGCTGAACAAGCCACGGAGAGCAAGCCAGAAAGCAGCATTCCTCTTTATCTCTGCTTCGGTTCCTGCCTGGGCATCCCTCCATGATGGACTGTAACATGTGAGCCAAGTAACCCTTTCAATTCTTAGGTTGTCTTTGTTCAGTGTTTTATCGCAGCAACAGAAAACAGCAGTGAGAAGTAGAAGTTGACGGGCCACCAGCTGGACCTGATAGTTTCCCTAAGGTCACACTCTCTAAAGAGCAGTGTGCGTTTGCGTGCGTGTGCGTGTGCCGATGACGAGAACAGCACTTCCTGAGGAGCATTTCCCCGTAGCTCACTTACTAGGATGATGGCTTTGGTGGTATTAGTCATATACTTTTATTATGATGCTTCCGATGTGTGCTTTGAGTGAGAAGGCTAAACATAAAAATGAACTTGCCTGAAATCCCTCACCCCCGGCCCCCAATTGGGAAAAACAACTCATTTTCAAATTCAGTTTCTCCTCTATTCTCACAACACAGACATTTCTGACCTATGTGAGGCTCTTCACCTAAACGAAGCTGGTGAGCAATCAGTTCTGTATCAGTGCACGCCTCTGAGGTGTTCAGATCCAATTCAGTTTTGACACTGTCTAGCTGGATATCCATGGGGAGGTAGCATCATGTCCCACAGGCTGAGGGCTTAACCACAAGACTCCTCCCTGCAGATGCCAGTGCCGGTCCCAGGTGGTTTCACCTGTGGTTCTGGCCCACCAGCTGTAAATCAGGGTTCCCACAATCTTTTCTGCAGGGTCGATTAATGGGCTTGAGTCATTCACAAAACTCAAGGAAACGGGTAGAAGCTATGGCATCCTTTTGGAACATGCCATCCTCTGAGAAACTCCATGTGCTCATCTTCCTGGAAGCTCTTTCAGACTCCTTTGAGGTCCTTGTGGAAATTTCACTGCATGGACACCATGGAAGCATGGCCCACTGTTGAAGTGTGTGTGATTGACAGGGTATGATCTAATGCTAATAGATGGAGTGGGACACCCATCGCGAGGCCTGTCTGTTCAGATTCTTTAGCCTTCCTTTCTCCTGAGTGTGGGCAAGACCCCATCTGAAATGAGGGTTTTATCTCCTAGCAGACAAGGTAAGTCAGAAAAAGGCAGGAAAGATGGCTTTGGGGAAGAGGTATTCTGGTGCCTGTGGCCTGCTGCTCTGGCTTCTATAGACTGACGATTCGTTTCCGGAGCTGGAAGTCTGAATGAGACGCCCTGCAGGAGATCAGTTTGAGAAGGTTTATTCCCCATCATTCTGTCAAGGAGTGTACTGGGAGCTGACTGCACACCAAGCTGAAGACACAGGAGGCCTTAGAGAAGAGCTCAGCAAAGGGTTGCTGAGCAGTTTAGGTCTCTTTGTTTAGCAGAGCCCTTCATTTTACATTTTTCTTTCAGTTTTCACTTTATTTTTGAGCCTGTGTGTCCTATAGCAGAAGCTGTCCTTGAACTTGCTGTGCAGTCAAGAATGGCCTTGACCTCTTCATCCTCCTGCCTCTATGAATGCTGAGATGGTAGGCATGTGCCACCAGGCCGAGGGCTCTACGTGTGATTTTGTGTAACTAAATCATTATTAGAATATGTTGCCAGTTTTCTGAAAGCCTAGCCCAAGGGAAGGGGGATGTGTGGGTGGGAGAGGAAGGTGGAGAGGCCAACAGTAAGTGAGGCAGCGTGGTTGGTTGGTTTGTTTTTAATAGGGATTGGTGCGTTCTCCTAAGCACCGATGTGGAGGCCCACAGAGGTTTCCTAGTGAGATCTGAGCTTGCTTTACCCAGCAGGGCTGCATTAGAGGATTTCTTGACCACGTGTGTGGTTCCCAGGTGATTGAAAGAGTTTGCACTTGGCTGTGCTGGGGGAGGTCTTTTGCTCCGCTCCTTAGCATTCCTATAAAAAGCCCCTTTGAAGAGACAAAAGGGGCCAGTGGATAAGGATCCAGGCCCTCCCGAGGCTATCCTGTGTTTCTATCTGTCTGTCTCTCCTCTATCCTTCTATCTAAATATTTCTCACTCCTACCTCCTCAAGAGTACTCTGGGCCTCTCACACACCAACAGACATGTTGTTTCTAGTTCTCATTGTAATCTTATTTTTATTTTTAGTGTCCACAAACGGTCTAAACTTTAGATGTTCCCTTTACACTGAGAATGTTTTTCATTTTGTTTTTACTTAAATTTTATTTTGTGTGGGGTGTGTGTATAAGTCAAAGGAAAACTTGTGGAAGTTGATTCTCTACGACTACCATGTGGGGTCTTCAGGGTGCCAGGCTTGGTAGCAAGTGCCCTTACCAGCTGGGCAATCTTGCTGATCTGAGATTGGTCGGTCAGGGTCTTTCTCTCTCTCTCTCTCTCTCTCTCTCTCACACACACACACACACACACACACACACACACACACACACAGCTTGTATGTTGGCATATTTGGGATGCAGATGCTTTGCTACTTAGCAACCGCTGTGAAATTCTGGAAATTTTCTCTCTGCTGTTTTTCTCTAAGCTTACAGGTTGTAATGCCTCCTTGCTCAGACTGTCAATGTGGATTGTCAGCCATTCATTCCCCCACATGCTCTGCAGTTTGTAAAAGAGAAAAGTGCAATTCATCCCATCTGCAGAAGGTTTGAAAATAGGTAAAAGGTGGTGGTATTGGGAGCATTGATGGAGCATTGCCCCTCTGGAGATGAGAGACGGTGAGACCCAGAGATACGGATTTATCCAGTCTTCCTCTTTGTCTGGAAACTTTCTTCCCTGAGAGGAGGCAGAATTAACTTTGAGTATAGTTCTTGCTGACAAATATTTATGAATGCCTTCTGTATTGCAGGAATTGTGTTAGATTCTAACAAGAGGCTGTGAAGTGAGACATGTGCTTTCAGGGAGCTACAGTTAACAAATGAACAGAGTTCACACTCCTGTGGGGTACCGACAATGGAACCCCTGCTGGTCCACCTGTTCACTCCGGGTGTATTTGTAGCCCGCAAGGCTGTGTTCCACAGTAGGACTGCAGAGGGTGAGATTGATGTACACTGTATAGGTTTGTCATCTCCTGGCTCAATTTTCAGTTCCCTTGTCATACGATTTTCGTTATTACGGTATTTAAGTCTGGTGCATATACGACTTATGGTCCAGCAAATAGAGGTAACGATTCTTCTCAGTTCTGTTTGTGTAGGAGTTGGGGAGACGGACAGCTTCCTCCCAACTGTCGCTGATAACTTTGGACCCTGCATTTCAGCCATCAACCGCTTTGCTACTCACCAGGGGTTGGGATTCCTTTTTTTCCTCACTGGTCTCAGTGATGGAAGCTGGAAGTGGAACAGAGGCAAACACTTGCCGTCCTTGGGACTTGATCTGTGCTGCCCAGCTCAGTGTGAAGGCCACGTACGACTGCTGGAACTTAACATGTGTTGAATGTGAATGGAGATGGCTTCTAAGCCATCCAGGTACGGTGACATGCTGTAATCCCTGGACTCTGGAGAGTGAAATGGGAGGAATGTTGGAGCCAACCTGGTCTAAAAACTAATCAATTTCAGATGTAGTCCGTGTTCTTGAGAAAGTCCTTACCTAGTTCAGGTATCCAGAGTGGACAGCCTAACAACACGCTGCCATGTGGTGAGATGTGAGGAGAGACTCACACTTCATGGTGTCAGCTAGAACACTAATGTTGGTGGAAAAGTAGAAATCTAGGACTTGCTGTCAGTGGACACCGCTTCCACACAGTCCTTTATGGCAGTTGGTGCACAGTCCAAATGTTCTTGCCTCAGTTATGCCCCGGGACAGTGTGGGACTGAGACAGTTCTAAGGGACGCCCACGGGGAAAAGCTGCAGCCTGGTTGTAGCTGGGCAGCTCTGAAGTCTGAGAAGCAAATCCTTCCAAGTCCCGTCTGTCTCACTATGGTGGATGTTGGAGCATCTTTTCAGAACAGGGCATTGTGGGAAGTTCTTACTAGGTGGATGCATGACTTTGGTTTGTTGCTGAGTGAGCTTACAAGGTCTAGCTTGGAAAGTTACACGGAAGGTGCTTCAGAAAGAGGAATTGGTATGATTTGGGTGCCGTGATTAGGGGTAGAGAGGCTTAAAGGGGCCTTTGTCAGTGGAAGAGACAATTAACTTGCAAGCTGATTATTTCATAGTTAAAGTTTCTAACTTGTATTGATTTGTTCTTCAGTTTACTGTTCTCTGTGGACTGCGCAGAGTCTATTTTAGATTGTGTAATTTCTTGGAGAGTCCAGAGAACCAGATGCATTTTGAGAGGTTGGGATTGAAGTAAGGAGGTGACTGATTTTAGTACAATCATTTGCCAGATGTTGGGGCCAGTTGTTTCTCTTGGTCTTGTGTTGTGTGAGTCCCAATGCCGCCGTCTCTGAGCCGTTATGATTTAAAACAGTGAGTACTCCGGGCCTTGTGCACACGGACAAACGGAACATCCCATTTGTCCAGAGCTGCATAGGGTTTCCAAGGAGTCCTCAGCCGCTGATATTTAACATTTCCGAAGCCCTTAGAAAGGGGGTGGGTAGAGCCAACAGCTGAGGAGGCTCAGAACGTTGGAGTAGTTTCCCTGAGTCACAGGCACAGTGAGTAACTGGGCAGAACTAGGTGTAGCTTGCCTTCCAGCCCAACCTTCTGTTCCTGGTGTGAGCAACAGGGCCCCAGATGATGGTGACCCCCTTGCCTGCTGGGATGTCTCCTGAGTTCCTGGTACTCAGGCTGACCATGAGGCACTTACTCAGAGATGCGTCTGCTGATTCACAGTTCAACATCCTTTTCCCTGCTTTCTCTTCTCATAAATTGATTTCTGCATATTCTTAAGCAGCAGATACAGCCTTTTTTTTTTTTTGCCATTAGAACTTAAATTAAGAAATTAGGTTAAGAGTCTTTCTTAATTAGTGATGTATTTGTTACCCAGGGAGCTTTTAAATTTTAGTTCTGCTATGATACGAATCAAGATTGTTACCCATCAATCTAAAATGGAAAGAGGACAGGCAAGAGTCATCTTTTAACAAGTATTTAATTTTGAGGTGAGGTCTTATGTAGCCAACCTGGACTACATAGGAAGTCCCTATATCCAAACTTAATGTATATTAGTTAGGCATTGTGGCATCCACCTATGAGGTGGAAGGCAGGAGGATCAGGAATTCAGGTCATCCTTGGCTGTATGGCAAGTTCAAGGCCAGTTTGGGGTAAATGAGACTTTGTCTCAAAAAGCCAAAAGAAAAAAAAAAAAAAAAGAAATAAACCAAACACCCTCAGAATCCGGCTGTAGAGCTCTGGCCTAACACTGGCAAGGCCCAGAGTGCCATCCCTTGTCCCAAAGTTTTAAATGTAAGAGGGGTCTTTTCACAAAAACACTGCTCTCTAGGGGGTCTTGGGAACCAGTCTAATGAGGGACAGGTGTGTGTAGCACAAAGCCTGTGAGGGAGTGCAGAGGGTTGTGAAAAAGAAGGCTTGCTACTGAGGGTCTGTCTCCCTGATGATCCAGCATGGTGAAAACTAAAGCTGTGGTTAGAGCATGTGAACTGGTACTTCTCAGTACATCGTCTTATGACCCTGGCCATATATAGAGCTCTGCGGTGCATGCTCAGTAATGAGCTGCACGTTGCAAAGTATCGGTGGAGAAGTTGATTGTGTTGCAGCTTTGCATCCAAATAAAGGAGAAGTGGGGGTTCTGTAGCATTCTCTCTTGGGTGCTTTTCCAAACATTTTTCCCCCAAGTGGTAAGATTCCGATAAGAATAATGGTAGTGCTGGCCATGGCGTCACATACCTGTACTCTGAGCACTTGGGAGGTGGAGGCATAAGGATCAGAAATTCAGAGTCATCCTTGGCTAAATAGAACATTTGAGGCCAGCCTGGACTCAATTTCTACAGTTGCTCTCCAGGATACTGCGTACTTGTAACTGTGTGCCCTGCTCACATGATTTTCAGGAAATGAGAGACCTGTGAATGATTCCGGACATGATGGCCTCAACCCAACAATAGCTCAGCTTCCAACTTTCTAAACAGGACTGGACTATTGATGCCTTTGCTAAGGTCCAAATGCTGGTGGCAGCCTGCAGACATCAGAGTTAAACTTTAAAAGTTATGTAATATTTGTTGCTAATGTTTTCTCATGGTTGATAATTTCTCTCTATTTTATGTGCATGAGTGTTTTGTTCAAATGTATGTCTGTGCACCATGTGTGTTCCTGGTGCCTTCGAAGGGCAGGAAGAGGACACTGAACCCCCTGAAACCGGTTGTGAGCCTCCATATAGGTCCTCTGCAAGAGCAAGTGCTTTTCTTAACCACTCAGCTGTCTCTTTAGTCTCCTAACATAATCTTAAAATAAGTATGGCTGTTGTTAATTTTACCCAAACAGAGGAAATACGTTGCAAGAATCATACATAAAGAAGGAAGACTGTAGTTTGAAATCTCTGATTCTAGACCTTAAAGGAAGAACAAAAAAACAAAACAAAACAAAAAAAAAACCAACCAAACCAAACCAAAACAAAACCCATGAAAGTCTATCTTAATGCTTGCAGAGAGGGCTAGTTATTTTTTTCAGACAGTGCCTCTTGGGTACGGTGACACTGCACTCCTGGGACAACCTCTTAACAGCTCTCCCTTGGTGCCTTTTTTATGATAAAGTATGAGAATAAAATAGTGACAGCCGCAGCTCTATGGTAGCTCTTCTGAGGGCCACTGTTCCATGTGTTAGGCTGGGAGAGGCCGCGGCCTTATCTCTGCTTTTCTCAGTCCTGTGTTATCAGCAGACAGGCACTTCCTCAGAAAACCCAGGAAGAGCTTGCTTTCTCTTTCTTTTTCTTAAGTAATGTAAATAGTTTAAAAATTTCCCGAGATAGCGAGACGGCTCAGAGGGTAAAGGTACTTGCCACCAAGCCCAAGGACCTAGTTTGACCCCTGGAATCCACATAGTGGAAGGAGAGAACCAGCTCTTGCAAGTTGACCCCTGACCTTCACACACACACACACACACACACACACACACACACACACACACTCCCTCACACTTGGAGGCACACACACAATAATTATAATTCAACAGTTTTTTTTTCCTCGTGTGTTGTATTGCTGCTTAGTATTAAATTCTCCAAATGAAAGGAATTCTGGAGTTTTGTTTTTAGCTGCATCTCTACACTGTTGGCTGACTTAAATATTAACGGTAGCAGTTATGGTGAAGGAAAAAACAGTGTGAATACAATTGTGCCCTTGACAGGGCAAGTGCTTTTTAAATGTTTACTTATGGTTTTTCTTCTCAGCTGTCTATGGAATTGTATTGGCTCGGGTTAATTCCTGTGCACTAAAACCTACAGAATCAAGAAATCAAGGAATCATTTCTGGCAAAAATTTTTTTTTAAAAGTCGTTTTATCTATTTGTAGATAATAAAGTACATATTACTGGAGAAATAGAGAATAAGAAGGAAAAGAAAAGTAGCATCAGTCTGCTCCTTCAAGACGTTCTGACATTTACTTCTACTTTAGTAAGAATACGCACAATATCAAAGTGTGCCTACAACTTTGAGTCTTGCCCCTTTTTTTAGTGTTGTAGAAGAGGTTTTCTGTGTACTGGGTTTCTATGAAGACATACTAGTCTTTTAGTTACTGAGTGGCTTTGATGGCTGCTCTGCAGAGTATGGGGATGGGGGTAGAAAGGAACCTGGATTCTAGTGAGGGACGACAGAGCAGCTTTTCTGTTGCTCTTTGAGACAGGGTCTTTGTAGGTAGCTGTGTAGCCCAGGCTGTCCTTGAATTCACTGTAGAGCCCAAACTGGCGTTGAGCTCATTATGTAGCTCAGTCTGGACTTGAACTTAGAATCTTCTTTCCTTAGCCCTCAGAATGCTAGAATTCCAGGCACATACCATCAAACACAGCTTCAGGAACCATAGGTCATCATGAATTTTCATGTACCTTAAAAAAAACTCTGTGACGGGGAATGACCCTGGAGCTTGATAGTGCTAAGCAGGAGTTTATTATAGGTGTGCTTAAAACTAGGAAAAAAAAATAAACAAATAAAAACAATAAGTATGCCTGTTTGAAGTCAAAGTGGTAAACCCAGTTGATTGTTAGTGTATATTTAAGCTAACTTTGTTTGGAGTGGGGTGGAGAGAGAAAGGGGGAGTGGTAGGGAGGGGAAGGGGGGAGAGAATATGAAGAAGAATATCCTGCTGAGGAGCCATAGAGCCTGCACCCCAGCTACCCCCTGAATGCCAAGCTGGGCAAGTCAAGTGGCAGCACAGCAGGAATCCCATGAGGATGTTGACATGTGAGCAGGGCAGGGTTCATGGCAAGGTGTCTGGCAAGAGACTTAGTCACCCACAGAGCATATGACTGGGCCGCCTTGTCCTCAGTGCTAGATTAGAATCTGAACAAGTGGCAAAGGGTTCAAGGTGGTAGAAAAAGGACTTGACTCGGTGCGGTGGTATCCAGTGGTGTGCACAGATGGTCACGCCCAGGTGGGTATCTCCTGAAAGAGCAGTGTGAGGGTGCCTAATGCTCACTCAAGAGCAATCAGGGCCCAGCACTGATACACTGATACATTACAAGCTTTGGGTCAGTTCTTCCCTCCTCCCTTCCCCTTCCTTCCCTCCGTCTCTCATTCATTTCTTCCTTCCCTCCTTCATTTCTTCCTCCCTCAGCTCCCCTTCCTTCCCTTCCATACCTTTCTCTGTTCCCTTCTGTCCTCTCCCGGTTTCTGCCCCTTTCTTGCCCTTCCCTCTTGCCCACCTCCACCCTCTCTTCTTTTGTCTTATCCTTTCATGGTGCTGGAAACTTCGTGGTGCAGATTCCAGGCAAGTGAGCTAGCCCTGGTTCCAAGCTACGCACTCTGTGCTCAGTGCAATTGTAATTTTTGAAGCAAGATCTCAGTAAGCTGCCTAGGTTGGCCTTGAGCCCACTACATAGAACAGGCAGGCCTTAAACTTGTCATCCTCCTGCCTTAGTCTCTTGGGTAGCGACTACAGGTATGCATGATCATGTCCAGCTCTTCTTTCATTTTTCTCTGTGTGGTTCTCCCCACCCATTAAAAGATGACCTTGCCACCACCCACTTCCTGTGATTAAGAGAAACCCAGAGAACAATTCCTGGCATGCAAAATAAGCACTCAGTGAATCTAGCTAGCCATTATGTGTGGAGTACAACTGAATTTGTATATATTGCCAAGTTTCCTGACTGTCATGCTGGTCTGACGAATTGAGATGGTGTCGGCTATGTTGTGGCACAGACAGGCAGGGTATTTTTTTTTTTTTTTTAGTTACGTACTGAACTTGCGTGGTGTGGATGGGCTGCTGTTGAGTTGTTAGGTTCTATCGATTACCTCTGGTCGCGTTTCTGACCAGCTTGGTTCCACTCCTGGATCTGTCTCTGAAGCCCTTTTCCTAAAACACACTGTAACAAAAGTTCTTACCCTTCCTGTCCGCAGTCTACCTGCTGTGATCTACTGTGACACCTTGCTCTTTCCTCTCTCTCTCTTTCTCCTTCTCTGTCTCTGTCTGGCCCATGCTGGCCTCAGACTTGATATGTAACTGAGAATGACCTTGAACTTTTGACCCTCCTCCTGCTCCCACTCTGGAGAGCTGGGATTACAGGCCTGGGCCTTGAGTGTTGAGTTTTGTTTTGTTCTAGAGACAGTCTAATGTAACTCGAGATACTTCTGGCCTCATACATATGTGTAGCCAAGGATGACCTTGAACTGTGTGTGTACGTGCACACACGTGCATTCTGAGGCCAGTGGTCAACTTCAGATGTCTTTCTCAATCATTTTGCACCATATTTTTTGAGGTAAGTGTTTGCTGCTGAACACAGTTTCCTTATTCATTAGACTGGCTGGCCAGCAAGGCCCGGGGACGGGCCTGTATGCTTCCTCAGTGCTGAGACCCCAGGCATGCATGCCCGCACTGCCTGGGCTTAGGAGGGCGCTAAGGATAGAGCTCAGGTAAGGATGGAGCTCAACAAGCACTTACTGACCTAGCCATCTACAGCCCATGGCCTTGACTTTCTGACCTTCCTGCCCCTCGCCTCAAATGCTGGAATTGCAGATATGTGCTACCACACCCGGCATTCCTTTTTAAGATCTCAATACACTTCATTCTGAATTATAATACATAGACAACTGCGTGTTTTCCTTGCTCAGTGCTCACATCTCGGATACTGAGATCGAGACAGAGCACCTTTTAATGCCTTGGTGTCTGCTTTGGACACCACATTTTGAAATCTCAGGGCTCTGCCATCAGTTGCTCTGGGGATGGAAAAGGCGTCCTAGAAGAGAGGGAATGATAGAATAAAGGGTTGGATGTAACACTGTGTCCTGTGGCTTTGTTTGTTGGTTTCTCATGAAGATAATGTGAATTGGCAAAGGATTGTTTAAATAGATTTATTAGATATGAGTATTTGGCAGGGGCTGAGCCAGGTTTTAGTTTTTCTTCTTCTTTTTAAATGTTTATTTTAACTCACCTGTATGGGTTTTTGTCTGCACACCACATGTGTGCCTTTCAGAAAAAGGTGTCAAAGCCCCTGGCACTGGAGTTACAGAAGGCTGTGAGCCATTATGTGGGTGCTGGGAATTGAACTTGGGTCCTCTGCAAGAACAGCAAGTACTCGTAACCCCTGAGCCATCTCTCCAGCCCCTTTTCTCTTTTCTAAAGCATTTCTTAATTGTGGCTTTTGAGTTGGGTTTTCATGATGTGCTGTGAGCACCGCTTCTCCTTAAGCAATGTAAGGTTAAAGAGCCCCCCAAATGCACCAGTCCATAACTTGCAACTTTTCTGCCTTTTTTTTTTTTTTTTGTTTTTTTGTTTTTTTCGAGACAGGGTTTCTCTGTGTAGCTTTGCGCCTTTCCTGGGACTCACTTGGTAGTCCAGGCTGGCCTCGAACTCACAGAGATCCACCTGGCTCTGCCTCCCGAGTGCTGGGATTAAAGGCATGCGCCACCACCGCCCGGCACTTTTCTGCCTTTAATTCTCCCGACTCTACATCTGGCGGGGGAAACTCACCTTCCTCTGCTGTCCAGTCTTAGAGTGGAGGTGGCCCTGTAGCAGTGTACTGCGTGGTTTGGGAGAGGAGTCTGCGTAACAACAGGAAACGGCGTTGTGGGCAATCAGAGGTTCTTACCACAGGCAGCAGACTGGGCAGGCACACGAAGTACATTTGCTATCTAAGTGGTAGCAATGTTGCTTGCTGTTCATTGATAGAAACTTGCTGTTCCGTAGGACCATTTCCGTGCCTGGGATTTGTGAGCGGAAACAGTACAACAGCAGCTTAAGCAACTGAGAGGCTAGGACTTTGTGTTCAGGGGTGGAATGCACATCTAGCATTTGTGAGGTCCTGGTTTCAAACCCCCCACCCAAAACTTGAACCTGTGGTCCATTCCTTTTAGGTGTTGCGGTGCTTCATGGTACGTACCTCTGTCCTCTCTGGTCCTGCTCCTAACATCTCCTGAAGTTTGATGTGCTAACTGGCCGGGCCAGTGGTGGCAGCAGAGGCTCTGGGCTGGGTACTGAGCTGGAACTGGGCTGTGGGTCTGTTCAGGGACTGCAGACGGAATTCTAAAGTGAAGCTCTAGGTGACTCTCTGTTTATGTTGTGTGGATGAGCTTCGCGAGGAAGGTAGAGAAGTCCACCCTGAGTAGGGCTACAAGTGGAGTTGACGATAATTGTAATAATATGTGTGTGTTTAGTATTTCAGAATAGGCTACCCAGCACGGTCATGCGCCACAGCGCGAGTACCTGCGTAAGTGGATGACTCCATTTCAGGAGGAAGGTGATTTTACAAACAGCAGCGTAGGGCTCAGAAGATCTCAGTATACCTTTTCTTACCTCTGTCTACCCTGCGAGCGCTCTCATGCCTCAGGAAGATGGTTGTAGTGATAACAGTTGTTTTTCACTTACTGCAGGAATTTGAAAATTCTTATTTACATGTAAGACAATTTGGGGTAGAAAAGCGGCTTCCGATGTTAAGTATGACAGTGTGGTTTTGTATATTATTTATTTTATATTATATCATGCTTTATCAGATTTTGGACTGTAGAATTAAAGATTAAGGAACATTGTAACAGAGGAAATGTCATTTTCACGTTTTTGCAAGTTTCGATGTCCTTTCTCATAATACATGATGTGAGTCACATTGATTGGAATGACCACAAGATCTCAAGGCCTCTGTGGAAACTTGGCTGTAGTAGGGGGAGGTTATATGTACATTGTAGTACTGAAGCCCCCATCTCCTGGGACTCTACATCAGACTGCCACAGAAATAGACTGTCTGCTGCAGGTAGATTTGTGTCAGAGCTTTAATGCAAATATGGAGTGCTTATAAAGCCAATCAGAAGCGTCTACTGGGCATCTACTAGAGAAAAATTTTCCCCGTGGTCCAAAGAATAACAAGACCTAGTTTTTATATGCTAAGAGTTTATTTAGTATCCTTATACACATGTATTATAGGAAAATAAACATGCAGTAGGCATTAAAAGTGTACTTAAAGTTATTATAGAAGAACTCAGAACAAAGAATCAGGAAGATTCCCTTGGGGAAGGTACCGTTCCTATTTAAGGAAGTGATTCTCAGGTGTGCGGTTCCTTCCTCGTGTTAGTTTCTGTTTAAGAGAATCTCGTCCAAATGCAGTCAGACCCTTATTTCATCCACATGTCATTTGTAAGCGTATCTTTATCTGTTATTCTTGTTTTAAATTATTATATATACTACTTGGGTAAGGGGTAAAATATGCGTATTTATGACGTTCTCTGGAACTACTTTGAAAATAACCACTTTTGTGTCTAAACTACTAAGTTATGTGTATAATAGGTATTGAGAATTTCATGACAGAGCTATGGGTATAATTCTGGTAGAATACTTGCTTAACATGTGTAGAGCTCCTGGGTTCTATCTTAATAACCCTTCCCCCCCTTTTTAAAAAAAAAAAGTGTGTTTATTATCTTTCCTTAGATCCTAGGTAAATATCTGATAGAGACTGAAGGTGTGTGTGTGTGTGTGTGTGTGTGTGTGTGTGTGTGTGTGTGTGTGTGTGTGTTTTGCCCTAGTTTCTCAGTGTAATTCTACCTGTCCTGGAACTCACTCTATAGCCCAGTCTGGCCTCGAACTCACAGAGATCCACCTGCCTCTGCCTCCTGAGTGCTGGGATTAAAGGTGTGTGCCACCACTGCCAGCTGTGATAATGAAGTTTTAAGCCTTTTTTTTTTTCCCTTTAAGATAGGGTCTCACGTATCTTAGGTTGGTCTCAGACTTCTCTACCTACCCAGTGCTGAGATTTGATGTGGTTTACCTTCCCAATTTATGCGCTGCTGGATATTAAATGTCAGGCCTCAGGTATGCTAGACAGGTACTCTACCAGATAACCCCCCAAAATCTTTTATGAAAAAAAAAAAGTGAGGTGTATTCCCCTAGCACTTCTGCTTTGTAGAATCAGGATTTGTGCCTTTTTTTTTTTTTTTTTTTTAAAAGTGTTTTCCTATCAGTCTTGTGCCTGCCTTTTCATTTCCCCGGTAAGTTTAGTCTAAATATCAGATGTCTGGGAGACATTGACTTGGTATTTAGTAGAGCATTTGTGCCCCCAAGATGCTCTGTCCCCTGAACTGGAACTATCTTAATATTTGGATATTCTCTGTTGAAAAGAGAACGTTACTTTAGATAGTTTGAGGGGAAAAAAGAACCCATGACCAGATTGTGGCCCTGAGGTAAAGCTTAAGCCCCTTCCTGGAAAAATGAATTCATTTTCTCCTAATCTGGGCCTATCTTGATACCATCAGTTTAGCAATGGCCACAGAGAAGACACGTTGTTTTCCCTGTGTGTTGCAATCTGGATTGCTTGGGGGGGAATCATTTTAGGAGAGTTTCCTGTCTCTTGTGCAACGTGTGAAGTGTTTTAAGGCAGCTGAGGCCTGAGCCTGGCATCAGTTTTCTTACATCAGTGGAGTGAAGTGTGACTGCTTGTATCAAGATACATTTAAGACTGTGACCACAGAGCCATCCAAGGCTTCACTTTAGGGACAGAGCCAGGAGTATTTCCTTCAGCCAGATTCCAGGAGAAAGGAATTATGTCGCCTGTGTATTTGCTTTGTTCTCTAGACTTGATCTGGGTTTGGGGGACCTGTGGATTTTATTCTGAAAGGAGAACATTTTCTCCATGGACCACAGACTCAAATTTATCTCATAACATTCTCATACCCAGGTGAGCAATGTTGATGTCAGAAGCCAGAACTGTTGTGGCGTTCTGGTAACTGAGACTTTCTCAGCTTGACTGTGCCCAGGAATTCAGTACAAATTAGGAGGGTTTTTCTTATTAGTGGTCTCTCATTATCATTACCCCCCACCCCCACCCCCACTCGTCTGATGGCAAGAACATGCCCTGCCCTGCTCTGCTTCCCGCCCGCCCGCCCCACTCAAGTCTGTCTCCTTGCATGTATTAAGTTCTACATTTTGGCTGTGGCGGGTAACCACCCTTCACTGTCGATGGCTAGTTTCGCAAGGTTGTGGAGTCGGGACTGTCCGCTGACGCTTACTCACATGAGAACCATTAAGGGAGTGGCGTGGCAATGTCAGAGCAACCTTGCAGCTGAAGGTTTGCCCAGAGCCACGTGAGCTGGGCTCGTGACTAGGGAGGGAGGGCTGCATGCACTCAGCTCAGGATGCAGATAGTGTGAGTCAGTGCAAGCTGCAGGGCCTGTTGTAAACACTAGAGTATAGGCTTAGGAAAGGTAGGGAGAGAGCTGTGCTTGTCGGCTTTATTACGGGTTTACTGAGAGCAGATCTTATAATGGAGTGGGTACATCTGCTTCTAGAAGTTGTCCTGGACTTCATTTTACATAATGAATGAACCTTTTTTTTTTTTTAAGCTTCTCAAAGAGGAAGTTAGTAGTATCTTGTCTCACGTGCTGTGTAGGGAGTGAAATGATCTTTACACCGGAGCTGTTGCTGGTCACTGCAGACTATCCCTCGGATAAGGAGGGAACTTCAAGAGCGGTCTAGTCCACACTGATGGTCAAGATCCACTGAAGAGCATCTATGCCTGTTAGGAGATGTGCGGTGGTACAGCAAAAGCTACAAACTGGCCAGCGGGCCAGCAGGAGTCAGCCAGATGTGTGGTTGATGCCACTTCTGGTGCTGGGAGGATTTTCAAGACACTCGTATGTGCAAAGATTCCGAAATGTGCCAGAGGAGGAAGGGACCCGAATCCTGCAGTGCACAACCACAGGTTTGAAAGTTTAATTCTGCTTCAGTCCGGGAAATACTAACTTCAGTTCAACTCTAAGAAGTTTCATTGATTTGAACTGTGTTTGCAAGGATGCTTTGCATAGGAGAAATGTGGTTATTGGTTTGTAGAAACAAGCCCTTTCCTCTGTAGAAAAGATGTAGGCGCAGGTATCCTATTGCCTGTTAGGACTCTGTTACCACCTTACCTTCTTAAGTTTTTCTTGCCTCTGCTGGAGCCAACTTGTCAGGAAATGGTTGTGGTCTTGTCTGGAACCCTGAATGATACTGCTCGCACTTGGAAGGTCAGAGTTAAAGCTCTGAGCACCAGAGCACACAAAGGAGGGGACAAGAACTGGAGTTCTGCTTGGTGGTCGGCCAGGTATGTGCGTGCTGAGGCTGGGTGCCAAGGGAGAAGCCAGTTTTGCTCTGACTAATGCCTTTCATGAGAAGGATGTGTCATGACCAACCAACTTTCGCAGTGAGTTTATAAGGGGCACAGTTGGACCTGTTCTACTTACACTCTTTCTGGTTACTTCGAATACTTCTTTTCTTGATTGATTTATTTCTATGTATGGGGATTTGGCCCGCATGTGTGTCTGAGCACCTCTTACATTCCCGGTGCCCATGAAGGCCAGAAGAGGAGGACATCAGATCCTCTGGAACTGCAATTACAGGTGATTGTGACCGGTGAGTCACCGTGTCGGTGTTAGGAATTAAACCCGGGTCCTCTGGAAGAGCAGCCAGTGCTCTTAACCACTGAGCCATCTCTCCAGCTCCTTTATCTACTTGGGAAAAAGTAATTTCTCTTGTAGTGGAACTTAATTTAAGATTTTACTGTGTATCAAAAAAGACAAAAGGAAGAAAAGAAATACAAACTGTTTGAAAATTGCATTTCATCCCAGAATCTGTTGAAAGGTGAAGCTCCAGTTCCTGTGATTAATATAGAAAGTAAGTTTCTAAATTGACTTAGGAATTTTAATTGAAAATTTCTTGGGCTGGAGTGATGACTCAGTGGTAAATAGTACTGGCTGCTGGGTTTGGTTTCCAGCACTCACATGATGGCTTACAACTAACTGTCTCTTAACTGTAGTTCCAGGGGACCCAACACCCTCTTCTGCATCCTTCCGGCCGCCATATGAACATGGTGCACATAAATACCCCCAGGCCCACATAAAATAAAACAATAAAATCTTTACAAAAAAAAAATTTCTCAAAATCATCAGGTTTCACAAACTTTATCCTGTATAAACTGTTAAATATATTGGTGTAGCTAGAAGAAATCGAGATACATGCTTAGACAGGTCTTACTGTATGGCCCAGGCTAGACTCAACTGGAGTGTTCTACCATACCCAACTAGGATATAGTTTTTGTCATGCAAAAATCTTCATCTTAGTGCAACTTAATAAAATGGTAAGTCGCCTACTACAAGATAAAAGCTCATTGGAGAGTAGGAGCGGCCATTTCACAAGTGTGCCTAACATGCTGTCTGCTCAGCGGAAGGAACCTGTTCACAGAGCAACAGGTAGTGAATGGTGTGGAACGTTAGACAGCTGTGAGAATGTCACTTTCTTTTGTGTTCTTTTTGTTTGTTTGTTTGTTTGTTTGTTTCTTGGTTTTGTGAGACGGGGTTTCTCTGTGTAGCTTTGTGCCTTCTTTTGTGTTCTTATCTGCTGATTATCAAGAAAGAGAAGAGTTGAGCGGTAGGGGAGTAGTTGGAGCTAAGCTTCTGGAGTGTAGCCATATGGGGCTGTGACTTTCTGAGTGCCCCCCCTCTGCTAAGCTGTAGGGTGTGTGTGTGTGTGTGTGTGTGTGTGTGTGTATTTATATATATTTTTTTTATATATTATATTATATAATACTTACTGTTTTTTGTTTTTTTACAATTTCAAATCCCTAAGTTGTTACTTGGGGTGGCCATCCACATAAAATAACAATAACTTGTGGCCTCGTGGTGGTGGTGGTGGTGGCGGCGGCGGCGGCGGCGGCGGCGGCGGCGGCGGCGGCGGCGCACGCCTTTAATCCCAGCACTCGGGAGGCAGAGGTAGGAGGATCTCTGTGAGTTCGAGGCCAGCCTGGGCTACAGAGAGAGATCAGGACAGGCACCAAAACTACACAGAGAAACCCTGTCTTGAAAAACCCAAATAAATAAATAATAACAACTTGTATCATGCCAATTTCTTTAGAACTTGCAAAAAAAAAACCTGTGTGTAAATGCTTTTCAAACTTACAATAAATTTGCTGTTTTGATAAGATTTTAATAGTTTTTACTACTGCTTTAAATATAATAGAACACTTTGCAACCTGCATTTTCTCCCTATATTTTAACTTAGATTTTCATTCCTAGTGCTGAAAGGTTTAAAGGTTTATCTTTTGTATTGGAGTTTTTGTGCAGTGATGACTCACTTTCATGGTTAAAAACGTAAGTGTATTTAGGACTAGCTGGACTCAGCGGATCCCCTCCCCCCCCTTTTTTTTTCCTTTGGTAATATCCGGAGGAGTGTCATAATCAGGAGCCAATTGAATGTATCTCTCTCCACTGATCTGACTTTGGTCACATCAGTGTTAAGCTGCTTCAGTCTGTTTGACTTGGCCCTTGTTGATCCTGGCGTCCACAGTGAGCACAAATGTGCCGTCCTCTGCCTTCTTGGCACTTAGTGGCTCAGTGGCCAAGTTTGTTTCTTCCAGGGGCAATTTGGGCAGCCTCCAGAACACAAGTGTCTTGGCCCTCTGGGAAGACGTGAGTGTGTTCGAAATTCATTGGAATTCATTTCAGGTCAGACCGGTTGCCTCATCCACTCTCTTCCCCTTCCTACAATCTTAAAAATGTATGTGTGGGCTGGTCAGATGGCTCAGCAGATAGAGGTGTCACTGAATCCTGCCAGCCTGAGTTCCTTCCGTAGCAGTCACATAGTGGAAGGAGAGCCCCGACTCCCACAGATTGTCCTCCGACTTCCAAATGGGTACCGTGGTGTGTGTGTGCGTGTGTGTGTGTGTGTGTGTGTGTGTGTGTGTGTGTGTGTTGATTTCCAGAATGAGCCCTGGCTAACCCCAAAGGTACTTGTAAATTATTGACGGGAGCTTGCACAGTTGGGATCTGGCCCCGAACTGCTCACTGGTTTCTGTTTGCCCGAGTCATGTGGCAGTCAGAGAGACATCCAGCCCCCTTCTTTTTGTGCACCTTAAGGCAGTAGTTTCAGGTCGTATTTGAGCATATAGATAAGCCGAGGCTTTTTATTTATTTTTCCAGTGATATGAAAAAGGAAAAATCCAGTAAGTACAGTAGACACGCGGTATACATAGGTGGCATCACCCAGTGCAGACAACAGCTCCACGCAGAAAGGTGCATTTTGGAGTCTCACTGTGGCTCACAGGTAGAAATTGTAGCTTCACTTTCATATTCTTTTGTTTCCAAATGACGAACAGTTCATGGAATTCCAGAATCCATATCAATGAAAGTCTGTATTTTAAATGATTTGCCAATAAAGAATTCCTTCCCAAAACTCAATTGAAATCTGGTGAATTTACAGCATAATGGATATGTGGTATAGTTTTCAAATAGTTGTTTCTAAGCTGTTTCTTAAAATGTAGTTTGTAGCAAAGCTGATCTTTGATTTTTTTTCATATTTTCCTGAAAAATCAGATAAGGCTATATAGAATTGTTCCTGCGGAATTTGGGAATGTTTGCCAGCTCTCTGTAAGAAACAGGAAAAGTTGGCCTCGCCTTGTCATTGGAGTGGAGAGGAACCGAAATCAACACTTCAGAGCCAGTTGCGCTTTGCAGTTTCAGATCTGCAAGTTTGAGTTCAGAAGAAATGGTCCCATACAGGATGGGAGCTGGGAGGAACTGAGGTGGACTGGTGCTGAGCACAGCCACGCCGTGGGTCCATCCCCAGAACGGACCACACTAGGATCAGCAGCATGGAGGCGGGGAGGAGTCAGGGTATGAAGACCATTTTAAAAGGAAAATCCATAGACTGTCGGAAGTAGCTTAGCAAGTACCCTTGAGTGAACTGAGTCCTGGGGATAAGTGGACTATGGCATCGAGGATAGTCAGTAGGGGATGCAAGACCAGTCCCAGATTTAAAGACAGACATACTAAGGTGGCGAACTGCAGATTTCCGACGACTTTCGTAGAAGGCCATTAAAAGAAACGGTACGTGTGGGCTCCAGGCGTGGGAAGTGTTTTTCATTGTGTTCTGCACATGGAAGCTGTGAAAACCATTCTCCTAAATAGGAAATGTGTCTGTTGGACAGGTTGAATGAAGTGTGTAGAGAAAACAAAACAGAACACAAGCAAACAAATGCAAACCCCAGCCGGAGAGCAGGCAGCTGGTCGTCTCGTGTTTATGACAAGTTTTACCAACCTGCTGGATGTGACTCTTTCCATGTTAAACGTGTCCCAAAGCCTGTCCTTCATACATTCCTTCCTTTTTCACTGTTTTGTATGCAATAAGGCATTTCCTTTTACTGATTGATAGGCAATTCCCAGAGGCTGGTGAGTCTGACTTGGCGATGGAATCTGAGACTAAGTGAATGACTGAAGGAATGCTGTGGTAATTTTGTACTACCACAGTTTGAAAAACTTTTCGTCTTTTCTAGGACACATCCATTACTAAGCAAGAATCAGAGCAGGGCAGATACAGGGGTTTTTATAGAAGCAGACAACCGACATACACCTCTGTCTGGGTCTTACTTTGATAAGCATTGATGACCGCCGGCTGAAACACTTGTTAGTCACCACATGCAATCCAGTCGCGAGTGACGGTGTCCCAGACAGAAAACGCGGCTACTTCATTACTGCAGTCTGCAGCTCAGTCATTGGGCAGCTGCCGAAGCATTTCTGCTCCGTTTCCTGTGCTGAGCTTGGGTGCCTGCCGGCCGGACTGCTCCCCACTTCCTGGCTCTCCTGCTGTGAGTTAGGCTCTGGTTTAGTCTGTCCTATTGTTACATTATTAACAAAAACGGATTGAGTGCCCAACAGCGAGCAACAAGTTCCGAAGGTGACCTGCTTCTGAGTGTAAAGGAACTCCAAAGCCACACTCAACCACAGGGCAAAACTGAGCAGAACGTACAGAGTTTCAGTAAATACCCCATGTCTCCACACACTCAGAGCCTTCCTCACATGGTGGTGCATTTTATAATGGCACATTATCACCCAGAATGTGTAATTTGTATATGGGTTCACTCTTCATGTTATATATTGTTTTAACAGATGAGATTTATAGAGTAGTTCCAGTACCCTAGAAATCAACTTTATCTGTATATTCAGTCTTCTAAATTGCAGCAATCTTTTTCAGATTGTCATGTGGTTAGAATCATACGACAGACAACCTTTTGAGATTGATTCTTTCACTTAGCAATATCCATTTAAAGTTAATCCATGTGTATTCATGCCTTGATAGCTCATTCCTTTTTAGTTCTAAATCATCTGTTGGTGGTTTTCTTACCCAATGAACAACTTAGTTGCTTCTGAGCATTTGAAGTTTATCAGTGAAGCTGCCGTAAACATCTGTGGGCAGAGTTTTGCATGTGCATTTCATCTCATTTGGTTACATAGCAAGAAGCTCAGTTGCTGCCTGGTAAGAGAGTATTGTGTTTCAGTTGGTAAGCAAATGCTAGGCTGTCTTCCAGAGTGGCTCTACCTCTAGCAATGCATGAGAACCAGCATTTGGATGCTCGAGTTCTACATTTTCTTACTCTACTAGATACATAGTTGACACCTCACTGTTGTTCTCATCCTTTGTTTTGTTTTTGAGACAGTGTTTTACCTATTGCCCTGGCTGACCTGGGAGGTCACTGTGTATCCCTGGTTAAGTTCAAGACTACCTTGAACTTGTAGTGATCTTCTGGTCTCTGAGCCACCATGCCTGGCTAATTGGCACTGCTCTAATGGTGTATGATGTGGACCATTTTTTCTTGCTACCTGTGTCCTTGTGAGGTGCCTAATCAACTCTCCTGTCTATTCTTGAAATCATGCTTTCCTTAAAAAAAAAGTTAGTTTTTTCTATTGATCTTATTTTATGTGTGTATTTGTCTGCATTTATAGATATGCACTGTGTGCATGCCTGGTCCTAGGAACTGGAGTTAAAGATATCACCCCATGGGTGCTGAGAACTGAACTCAGGTTCTCTGCAAGACCAAGCGCTCCTAACCACTGAGAAGTCTCCAGCCCCATGCTTTTTCCTTTGCTTTTCTTTTTTTGAGTCAGAGTCTGTGTAGTCATGGTTGGCCTAGAACACTCTATGCAGACCAGACTGGCTTTGAATTCAGAGATCTACCTGCTTCTTCCTCCCAAGCACTGAGATTAAAGATGTGAGCCACCATTTCCCTACCATGCTTGATTTTTTTTTTTTTAATTATCAAGTTTTAAGGCCTCTTTATTTTGGATAACAATCCTTTACTAGATATATCTTTTGCAGATATTTTCTTTGCCCAGCCTGTGACTTGTTTTCTCATTCACTTGGCAGTATTCGATAGATAGTAAGTTTGTCTTACCAAATTTTGATTTGTTGTTGTAAAATATTGTTTTAAGATGTGTTATATTTGTTTATGCTGTAGAACATTTGTTTAATGATGCAAAGATGTGTTGCATTCTTTTATGTTCATTTTTTAAACTCTGAAACTGTATTACTGTACCTGTCTAAAACACCTAATGGTCTAGTAAAGAGCTGAATGGCTAATAGCCAGGCAGGAGGAAGGATAGGCGGGGCTGGCAGGCAGAGAGAATATATAGAAATCTGGGAGGAAAAGAAGAAAGCAAGAGAACAAGAAGAGGAGGATGCTAGGGGCCAGCCACCCAGTAAGAGTGAAAGTAAAATTACAGAAGAAAGAAAAGGGAAAAGCCCAGAAGCAAAAGATAGATGGGATCATTTAAGAAAAGCTGGCAAGAAACAAGCTAACCTAAGGCCAGGCGTTTATAATTAAGAATAAGCCTCTGTGTGTGATTTATTTGGGAGCTGGGTGGTAGGCCCCCAAAAGAGCAAGGACAACCAACAACAATTTGTTTTGTGGACCCTGTCTATGATGTTGTATGTAAAAACTATTGCCCATGCCCTAAAGTCCTCTGTATTCTCTCTTGTAGGCATGCTTTGTTTTGTTTGTTTGTTTGCTGTTTTTGAGGCAAGAGTTTCAGTCTCATCTGTCCCCGGATCTTGCTGTATATAGCCCTGCTGCCCCACACTCCGTGACACCCACCCCCTACTTGTGCTTCTTCCAGGCTGGGATCACAGGCAGGAGCCACCACACCTAGCTGAGCTACAGGGTCGGGTGTGTTGCATTTAGTTTTGTGATTCATTTTGAACTATCTCTGTAAAGAGTGTAAGGTCTATGTCTCTTTCTCTGTGTGTGTGTGTGTGTGTGTGTGTGTGTGTATACACACATATATGTATATATATATTGGCATGTAGATATCTAGTTTTCTCAAACCACTTATTGAGAGTTCAAGTTCTTTTTGTTCTTTGCAGATACACATTTTTTTTCAATATTTCTTTACATGCATATTTTTTACATTTATTCATTTATATTTGTGTGTATATGGAAGTCAACTCAGGTGAGTTTTGTAAATTCGTTTGGCAGTTCTAAAAATGTTAGGCAGGTTTTGTGTGTGTGTGTGTATGTGTGTGTGTGTGCTTGTGTGCTGTATACTTCTCAATACTAGTCTTTCCCTGTATATATTCCAATGCCTAACTTTCCAGAGGTTTCTCTAGGTTCAGACACGTGCATACACACACACTATCATACATACAGTCTCTCTCTCTCTCTCTCTCTCTCTCTCACATTCTTGCTGATTGGAGATGTTTAGCTCATTTAGAAGTATGTTTTTTGGCAATTGGAAAGATGGCTGGGTGGTTAAGAACACTTGCTGCTCTTGCAGAGGACCCAGATTTGGTTCCCAGCACCCACATTGGTTGGCTCATAATCATCTGTAGCTCTAGTTCCAGGGGACCTGATACCTGCCCTCTTCCAGCCTCCTTGGGTACTGCATACACATGGTACATGTACATGCATGCACCTAAGTGTAGGCAGAGTTTCTCTATTCCTCAGTAGCCACTCCCCAATAACCATTCAGAGACTTATTATTAATTATAAATGTTCAGCTGATAGCTCAGGCTTGTTACTAGCTAACCCTTACATAGAAGGGATGACCTTAGGCCACTCCATTATTTTTATTTTTATTTTTGTTTGTTTTTTGAGACAAGGATTCTCTGTAGCTTTGGAGCCTGTCCTGGAACTTACTTTGTAGACCAGGCTGGCCTTGAACTCCTAGAGATCCACCTGCCTCTGCCTTCTGATTGTTGGGATTAAAGGCGTGCACCACCACCACCCAGCCACCCCATTATTTTATAGTGGTAGAAATGTAGGACTAAGATGTCATGGTAAGGGCTGACTCTTGGTATCCTGACATCCAGGGCAGTTTTCTACTTTTTTCTGTGCATGGTGGCCTCTGGACAGTTGAATGTGGCTAATTGTTCTGTGAATGCTACACACACGTGTTAACCTGATATGACCCTGAGCGCAGAAAAGACGGGAGAAAATTGTCTTCTTTACTTGATAGTTCCTTTTTCTAGTATCCAAACCTCAGGCTGTGCGGACACACAAATCTAATGTTTTGTTACTGTGTGAACAGATTATATGGGGACTTAGGTGTTTTTAGCTGTGACCTTTGCTACCATTACAGCACTGTTTCAGGACTGGGGCTCAGAGTTGCAACCTCCTTACCATAAACCTTTGGCTGTCATCTTTGGTAGGAATCAGTCATACTCAGGAAAAATGTAGAGACCTGGAAGTTTTATGTATCCTTTTGGTCCTACCTTCAGGTACAGTAGTCATCAAATGGTTCAGCAGTCCTTTATCCTACATTTTCCGAAATCTTAAAATCTCTGAAAAGTTTACAAGTGATTTAACTGATAATGAAGCTGTATAAACTATTTGTATTTAGTATATATTCATCACTTGGGCTCTTGTAATCTGATTTAGGAGTTTGAGTGCCTCTCACACTCTGGAGGAGGTATTATATAATATGTAGTATATGCATCTTTCTAAAATCTGAAAAAACTGAATTCTGAAACATGCAACTCCCAGGAATTCCATTAAGGGATTGTGTATCTGAATTCATTGTATCTGAACTGTGTTTCACAGGAACGTAGTCTGTGTTTTTCTGATAGACTTGTGAGTCACTTATGGCAGCAGGTTTGGGGGAAGCCAATGCTAGAGTTAGTGCTTTCCTAGATAGTTATTGGAACTGTTGAGGCGGGAGAGATGGCCCAGGGTTTATGAGCACTCACGTTCATGCAGAGGACCAGAGTTTCAATCCCAGCACCTATATTGTGCCACTCAACCACCTGTAACGCCAGCTATAGGGGATCCCAACACTTTTTCTGGCCCCCAAGGGCACCCATACATAGGTACACAGGCACATAAATAAAAATAATAAAAACATCATTTTAGAAGAATGACTGTTTACTACAGTGAGCACCAGCCTCGGGGCCTCTGTTACTTGTCCATGATGTGGATTTGATATCTCCGATCCTCTCAGGGTGTGGCTTACTTTGTTATTTAAGTGTATCTTGAGATAAGACTTGCATCCCGTTGAGGTCAGCATCTTTGGTGGGTCATCGGGTGTTCCAGCCTATGTGAGGAGTGAATCCTGGTGTGCACGTTCAGATTTCAGTGGTGATGTTGCTCCTACGCCATGCTGCTGTGTGATGTTTAGTCTTTCATTCCACTTAGTGTTCATAAACAGTATAGAAAGCTTATGCGTAACATGCTCTTGAGTGTGCAAAAATCGCAACCAGCTTGTAAATGTCTTTGGGTAAGATAACAGGAGGATCCATTATAACAGAATGCTTTGCAGATGAGTGTCTCTAGTTAGCATCGTGTGAGAATGATGGTCTTGCAGTACTCAACTACTCTTGACTACACCAGCAAGTTCATGGAGGAATTTTATGCACATCCTGTGAACCAAGGCATTCTCGTACCTTCATGCTATCAGTAAAAAATAAGAAAGGAAAGTCAACTAACTTGAAGATGACTTTTCCCGTGAACTCTTTTATTGGGTGTGTTAATCTCGCAAAAGTACATGAATTCCTAATCTGTTACTACCATCTATGTATGTAATTTTTTTTTTTTTTTCTTGAAACAAATAGCTTTCTGTCGGGTGGGAAATAGTGAATGTTTTGTGCTGATAGGATGAACTGTGATTGCTGCCTCGGCATGGTTTTTCCTTTTCCTCCATACTGAGTTGTTTGTTTTGAATCCTTCAAATTCTAGTCCTCATCTCCCTTCTGATTTTGTTTTGTCTTATTCTGAGAGAGAGAGAGAGAGAGAGAGAGAGAGAGAGAGAGAGAGAGAGAGAGAGAGAGAGAGAGAGAGATTGATTCATTTTACAGCTCACAGTGGCCCTGAACTCATGGTTTTCTTCTCTCAACCTCCCTAGTCCTTGGATTCCTGGTGTGTGACACCATGCCCTCCAACAAACTTTGAGAGTTCTGTTTGTATTTACAAACTGACTTTTAAGAGAGAAAGGGAGAAAGGAAGAAAGGTGTGAGGGCTGTAAACAAAGGATGGCGTTTGAGAGCAGCTGGGCTGTGTCTTACGATACAGTAGGTTTTATGGCAACAGAGGTTGTAATGTGTTCAACCTTGTCCCAGTTCCTGGAACACTGCTTGGCACACAGTGAGCAGCAGGAATTGCCTAGTACATGGAAGAGTGAACTCTGAGTGTCTGTTGTTCTTATTACTGGTGTGCTTGAGACAGGGTCTCACTGTGTTGCCCCGACTGTCTGGAACTGGTGATCCTCCGGGGGAGTTAGTCTTCTGGGGGTTGCCATTATGGGTATGTACCACCATACCTGCTCAATTTTGCTTTATTTAACATTTCCTTGGATCATTTAAAGTTCCCTGTCATGTCTGACTCTTTAAATGTTGACATTGTTGGATCACAAGACTGCCTTTAAATTCCTCATATGTGTTTACTTTGACTTATATTATTGCTTCCTTGTGTGAACCCAAGAGGAGAGCCATAGAACATGGCTTCTGACCTGGGCATACTTACGGCACTGCTCATCTTCTTATTGTACAGTTTAAGGGAGGCATAAACAGAGGGAATTGAACTGGTCTGGGGGGTGGAGGGAATCGCAGATTGTGTGCCATTAAGTACATAACGGCCATTCTGTTCCTTGTGAGGTGTTCCTCCTTGAAACCACAGATCCTAGACAGCACTGCCTCTGCCCCAGGAACGTTCTTCTCTGCCTAAGGTCAGACCTCTACCTAAGATCACGCTATCCCCTCTCTTGAGAACTTGGAGTCAGCACAGAGTATTTAAAGTCCATACAGGTTCTGAACCAGCTCTACTGCCTCATTGGGCACACGACTCTTTGGCAGGAGACACACTGAGTGCCCCAAGAATTTGATAGGGCACCCCTTGCCTTTTTGTTGTTACTGTCTCCAGCGGCAGGACATCCCTGTGCATCATTTCCTGTGTCCGTGTCCAAATCTCCTTCTTCAGAGGACCGAAGTCATGAGATTGGCACCCATTCTAATTCAGCATGATCGCACCTTAACTTGTACATCTCCAAAGACCTTATTTCTAAACAAGGTTTGGGGCTGGAGAAATGGCTCAGAGGTTAAGAGCACCGGCTGCTGTTCCAGAGGTCCTGAGTTCAATTCTCAGCAACCACATGGTGGCCCACAACCATCTATAATGAGAGATCTGGTGCCCTCTTCCAGCAGGCAGGCAAAACATAGAGACAGCACACTGTACACATAATAAAAAGAAAAAAACAAACAAACTATAAATCTAAACAAGGTTTGACTCATGGGTACAGGAATTAAGAATACAGTAAATTTTTTTTTTTGTGTGTGTGTGTGGTTGGGGCAGGGCAGGGTTCTAGTCATAGTTTTGTTAAAATACATGGTATAGATCTTACTCTTTTTGATGTGATTTTTGTTTTTATTTACTTTTGAGACAGGGTCTCGGTCTGTAGCCCAGGCTGGCCTTGAGTTTTCCTACTTCGGCCTCCCCAGTCTGGGGTTATAGCACATACATACTGCAAAGAGATGTGTGTTCTGTACCTCAAATCCTTTGCACTATTGCTGTCGTTTCCTTTCAGGGAAATAACTCATGCTTTGGTTACTTGCTTTGTATATACTCTTGGTGTGGAGTTCGAGAAATCAGGTGTTCTCACAAAGCAAGCAAACAGCACCGTGAAGTTTAACGTTCTTATTGTCACCTTCTAAACTGACGTTAGCGCTTCAGTGTGTGTGCACAGGTTATGGCACCCAAGTGGAGGGCAGAGGGTAGCTTAGGGAGTGGGGCTTCTCTTTTTGTGTAGAGTCTCTCCCTATAGGTGCTGTCCCGGAGGCCTTCCCACGGCAGTGAAGCAGGCAGGGCTGGAGGCCTCCCCTCAGGCCTGTCTCATTCCAGAGCATCCCATTGCCATTATCATACTTAGCTATAGTTTCCTCCTACCAATATTCAAGGTGGCGAGTGCCAAAATGCCGATTGGATATTAAACCAAAATAGTATTCATATGGGAGAATAGTTTTTCTCCTTTTATGAAATACTTTGAAGGATTTGGATTAAAAAAGTTGGACATTCTGATATATATATACATATATATGTATATATATATATTCCTCTTCTATATATTTCCTTTTTTAAAAAAAAAAAAAGAGTCTCACTCTGTAGTCTAAACAAACCTAGAAATCACTAGGCCTAGGCTGGCCTCAAATTTATAATCCTTCTGCATCTAAAGTGCTGGGATTATAGCTAAATACTACCACACCAGGCACCTGCCTTTTTTTTTTTTTTTTTTTTTTTTCCTTTTCCTTGAGACAGAGTTTCTCTCTGTTGCCCTGGCTGTCCTGGAACTCACTCTGTAGATCAGGCTGGCCTTGAACTCAGAGATCCACCTGCCTCCACCTCCTGAGTGCTGGGATTGAAGGAGTACACCACCACCACCCAGCTAGCTCATAGCTTTTAATTGAAAAAGAATCTGAATTTAATGACATGTTGTGATCGTTATTGAATTTGAGTTCTTCTGGAGATGTTCTCTTTAGCCTAACTGAAGTCTTAACAGGTAGCTTTGTAAACTTTACCTCTTTGACAGTGTAATCTTATGAGCAATAGGAATTGTACGGGATACTATAAGGAGACTAAGTCTTTTCTTTCCCCCACTTCTTTTTTTTTTTTTTTTTTTTTTTTTAGACAGGGTCTCACTTTTTGTATCCCTGGTTAGCCTGGAACATGCTATGTAGATTAGGCTGACCTCAAACTCACAGAAATCTGCCTGAGTGCTGGCATTAAAGATAGGACACCATACCTTGTGGTGATTAATCTTTGTTGATTTTTTTTTTTTTTTTTGTAATAACTTCACCCTGTATACCTTTTGCTCTATGGTTCTGGGATGGAGCCCAAGACTTTTGTAAATGCTAAGCAAGCACTTTCCTTCTGAGTTGTAGCCCAGCAAACGTGAGCTTTAACGTACATTTCAGAAGGGTTGTGGTTGTTTTGTTTTGTTAGACAAGGTCTCTCTATTACTTAGTTCTGGCTGTCCAGGAGCTCACAATGCAGATCAGGAATACCTCGAACTCACAGAGATCCACCTACCTACCTCTGTGTCAGGATCAAAGGCGTGCACTACCACACCTAGCCAGAGAGCGTTTTAATAGCCTTGTATACATTTAAAATTTGGCAGTTTGGGTCAGAGTCCTCTGGTTTTGACAGAAATCTCCAGGAACTGTGCACACGTGGGGACAGCTGGTCCTGAGTGCCAGCAGGAATCTGTCTCATCCTTGGCTCTCTTCCTTTCCTCCACAGTAACTGCACCAAACAGGCACTTGCCACCCAGTGGGAAATAGCCACGAGGTATAGACTGGGCTGTAAGTGTGGTGAGCTCCCACCGCTCAGCTTGGGGTCATGTGGCATATCTTCATTGGTCAGACTTTGAACATGGACTGCCTCTGGCCTGGGAGAAAAATGGATTCCAAAGTAGATTGCCACAGCGCTCCACGTCAGAAGGGCAAGGGTGCCAGGCACAACTTAGAAAACACGTTGGTGAAAGAAGGGTGGCCAGAACTTTCTATCATGCTCAATATTGATGGCCATTGCCTGTAACAGGAAAGGACCAACGGCGGACGCTCCTCACAAAAACAGAAGCCTTCTCCCTCCCTGGAGAGAATGCTTAGCATTCTGGAGCCCGATGTGTGTCAGGCTTGCATGAAGCCCTCCATGTACTTTATGTGATCCACAGAGCAGTTTGTGAAGTCAGCGATTGTACGTTGATCACTCCGATGGCAAATGGAAGGGGAAGGCTTTCGGACTTGAATCCCGCTGTGCCCGACTGTACTTACACAGTCGACACTACATCTGTCACTCCTTTATCATCCCCCTGTCCATTTGTGGTGTGTCGTCCCCGTCCCGTCCGTGTGTGTGTGTGTGTGTGTGTGTGTGTGTGTGTGTGTGTGTGTGTCTGTCTGTCCCCCCTCCCCCCCCCCCCCCTGCGGTGTCCTTATAGCAGTCCTGCCTCTGGTCCCTGCAGCCTGCGGCAGGCAGGCAGGCAGGGTGAGCGTCTTGGCTCCCTGTGCGTTCCACTCTTACCTCCGGATTTTCTTAGGGCAGTCAGCTATCTGATTTCTTATCAACCATCTGCTTTCCTTGCTGCTCTTTGTGTTCAGAGTTTATCCCGCCTGGCCCTGCTTTGCTCCCCCGACCCCCGGGGGTGGGGGTGGGGGCAGCTCTCTGGCTTCCCTCTCTCCCTTTCCTGTGCTACACTCCGCCATTGTTGTGTGGTATTCACGTGCACTGTTCATTTTAAGGTCTGTTTGTAAATGTGGCTTTAAGCCTCCCTCCCTCCTTCCTTAAATCTCACCCTTCTTGAGACAAGATCTTGCTTTGTAACCAGGCTGGTCTATTCCTTCAGCAGTTCTGCCTCAAGATTCCTTGTGTCTTACAGATGTGCTGAGCTTATAGACGTGAGCTTGAGACATATGCCAGGCTCTGAGACTCTCTTGTATCCTTTGGTTTTCTCTTTTGAACTTCAGACAGTTTGTAGTTATATATTTATGTGTAACTATTAGGTTAATAATATCCCCCCACTTAAACCTTGAACTTCATGAGGACAGGGACTCGGTCAATTTAATTATTGATTTCCCAGCACCTACTACAGAGCCTCGAATACAGTACAGACTAAATATGTGTTGAATGGGTTGCTCACCGTTTGTGAAAGTACCCTCTGTAAATTGTTCCTTTCTGTAGTTTCTGCTTTCTGGTAGACCTTGTTACTGCTGCATAAGACCGCATTTTCTTCTTGATGTCTTTTGCTTAGGAACAAACCGTGTTTCCCTTATTGCTAACTGTCATGGTTAGCAAATGCATTTGGTTTCAAAGCCTCTGTATCAAGCCAGATGTACTAGGGAAAGCAATAACCTTAGGCTGTGTGACTGCTGTGGGTTCCACCAGAGGAGGGGCGAGCGGGCGGGGAGGTGGTTGGCTTCTCATTCCTGGTGCCACGTAGAAGCATAAGCACTCCCTCAACTCCCGTGTGCTTTCCCTGAACCCAGGCATCCAACAGCCCTCTCTGGGTGTCCTTGCACCCTCTTTCTGCCGTTGGTGCCCAGACTGGCTCTGGAGGGCAGTCCTCCTCTCCAGTGACTTACTGCTGGACCAGCCTTGCCTCCCTCAGCATGAGCGTTGGTAGTATCTGCGCAGCCACTTCCTGATTCACACAGGCACATGGCGGGCAGTTTGCCCATGATCACTCCAAGCCCTGGAGATAACCTAACTTCTCTCTCTTTGGAATCCACAGCTGGTCGTGTTCGGAGTTTGACCTGAGTGATATTCGCCTGATAGTGTACCAGGACTGTGAGAGGAGAGGCAGACAAGTCATGTTTGATTCCAGAGCCGTTCAGAAGACGGAGGAGGTGGCGGCAGCCCAGGTATGAGACGCTGATAGGCTTTCCACCCTCTTTGGTCAGTTTGAGCTGTGCTGGACAGGGCCAGCCAGGATTCGGAAGAACGAGCAAAGCCTGCATTCTAACTGGCAAGCACATGTCTGTGAATATAGTGAAACTTAACAAGCAATTCTGGTAGGCCAACAGTGGACCATTGCCATCAAGAAAGATGCATTTGCTGGTGATTGTAATCTAGTAGGATTTTTATAAGTATTAAGCATAGTAAGAAATACATTGCTGAGATTCAGAAAGTGCTGATTATTTGCCAGAAGAGAAAGTCATTCTGTCCTGATTTTTCTCATAGATAAAGGCGCCCAGTGTGGCTCATGCCTGTAGTCCAGCCCTAGATAGGCTGAGGTAGGAAGATGGTGATTTGGGGCTAGCCTGGGCTACATAGTAGGACCATGTTTCAAAACAAATAAATAAAAGGTGGTATTTTGTAACACAAGGTCAAACAAACTTAAAAGGCTTCCTCACTGTAGGCCCTAATCTATGAATGTATACCGTCATCTTACCCCTTCTGATCAAGGAACCTTTCGTTAATTTCCCTGTTGTAGGGAGGGGAATGGTGAGAATGGGAAGTGGGAGGGACTTGGGATGGCGAGTGAAGACAGGAAAAGTCTTGACCCGTTTGATCCAGACCAGGAAAGATAAAAATAATTTGAGAGGAACCTTGTCCTCCCTGATCTCTTTGGATATCAGCCAGGATACCTCTCATCTGTCGCCATGGCTAGACCATTTACTTCAGTATATGTTCAGATCCTTACAGATTAAACAAATCCGTGGATACTCTTTTCTTGTTTAATGACTTGCTTCCCATACTGACCAAATTCTGGCAGTCTGTAGACGGTGGTTAAGTGACTGAAGTTATAACATGGCCTTTGCCTCACGAGGGCCAGTGGGCTGTTTTCTAGCTTTATCTTTATTTCTTAGAAATGACTTGGCAGGGAGTGAATATGCAGGCTACCACCTGCGTGTGGAAGTCAGAGGACAGCTCTGTGGAACTGGTCTCTTCTTCCACCTCTGTACGTTCCAGGGATCAAACTTACTCAAAGACTTGTGGGACGAGTACTTTTACCTACTGAGCCATCTCTCTGGTCCTCGGTTTCCAGCTTTTGATAAGAATCTTCGTTTGCAGGAAGGAAGTTTTGGTTGAAGGCTGTTGAGCGGGTGGATACCACAGTATTTACTGAGGAATTCTGCCGGGAAGCTAATCATTACACCAGCGGTGGGCTTGTTAGGTGGGTGGAGGAGAAAAGCTGTGAAATCTCTCAGATGATTCACCTGTGCTTTAATGGCAGGTTGGGATCAGGAGCTTAGGTGAGCTTTCTTAGAAGTACTCATTTAATTAAAAAAAAAAAGCAACTTAGGCTCAGGAACATTTGTGTAGCTTGCCAAAAACTGCAGAGAGACCAATCGGGAGGGCGCTCACTGTACCAGGTGCTGTTTCCAGCCATGCTCCTTCCCCTATGCTCCTGCATTCGCTCCGCTCGTAGGTGGGACTTCCAGTCATCAGCTTTCAGCCCTCTGAGAGGCTGTTAGTGGCTTACGTGGTATTAAGTAGCGCCTGGAACTGAGGAGTATGTTGAGGGAATCATGAATGCAGGATGCTCAGGATTAACCCTGTGTACAATTTCAGACCCCATCATGGCCGGAGTGCCTGCTGTAGACCAGCACATTGTGCATTTTCTTTACCTTCCTTCTCCAGGTCAACCCCTCCTCAGCCTCACCCCCTTGATAAGCACAAGACATCATGAGTGGATCCGCACGTGACTGCAAGCATGTGCAGTAGACCACCAGTGTGATGGTCACACTGGAGATTAGATACGCTGCTCTTGCACTCATGGGTTCCCAAGCAGAGGCTGTAGAAGAGAGGGAAAAAGGCAGAGGAGACTCCGAAGTCATTTGTCACCAAGGCTGCTCTGTAGGGAGTGTTCTGTTCTGGTGGCCGGCATGAGTATCCATACCTTTATGTCACTGTCGTAAAAACTAGCAGGGAACACTTGAGGGTATACAGGCACTCCTGTTACCTCTGACCTTTAAAGTCCACACTCCCATCACATGCTCTGTGGGTCACAGTAGCTCCTGTTTCAGGGTTTGGGCTTCACCTTTCACAGTTCCATCCCGGTGGTTTCCTTCCCTGCTCTTCAAGGAAGGCTGCCAGAAGTATGAAAAACGCAAGCCCGCCTGCCCAAGCTAATAGCTTTCTTTTCTCAGTCACAGTTAGTTGGTAAAATTTTGAATGTTAGTGGCCGTTTTTCTCATCAGTTCCATACGTTAAGACTACACAATACTAAAATCTCCTAAGAACTACAACAGGGAGTAGTATTTGTTTATAACTTTATAGTATAAATTTAAATGTAAATACTAACAGAAACTAAGGAGAGTAAACTATGTCTGTCATCGATCTCCTTGTCTCAGTCAGTCTGTCTACCATGTCTTTATCTATGCAAAGACCCCACCATTTTCTGTGTAATACCCCCTTCCCAAATATTCCAGACTCCCAGGAATGAGATTTTTTTCGTCACTATAAAGAAAAATTAAACAGAGCCTTTGGTTTTCATGGCATTCAGGCATCGGAATGTTTTGACGAATTCCCACTTGATAGAGTGTTGATGAAAGCCTGACACACTTGACGATCCTTTCCTTACCTTGCCTGCCTCTCTTACCCAGAAAGCAGAGGATGTCCCTGTTAAAATGTCAGCCAGGTGCTGTCAAGAGAGCAGCGGGAGTGGCAGCGTCAGCGGCGGCAGCGTCTCTTCCCACAGCTCTGGAGGATCCCTACAGCATGCTAAGGAGCAGCTTCCAAAGTACCAAGTAAGACATGTCGTCTCTAGAAGAGCCATGATGAGTGTGGGCATGCGCGTCTTGAGAGGGGATCTTGTTTGGTTTGGTTTTGTTGTTGGTTTGTTTGAGACGGGGTCTCAAGTAGTCGAGGCTGGCCTCTAACTAGCTACATAGCTGAGGATGACCTTGAATTTCTGGTCTTCCTGCCGTCAACTCCCAATTTCTGAGATTTCAGGTATGTACCACATCGGGCTTCTTTTGATTTTTGGGACGTTGTCTCCCTGGAGTAGCCAAAGCAGGCATGGAAGTGGCTACGTAGCCCGTGCTGATGATCTCAGATCTTCCTGTCTCAGTCTCCCAGGTGCTGATTACAGGCATGTATCACAATAACCAGCTTTCCATGGTTTTGTCTTTTTTAATTTTAATGATGTATTTATTATTTTATGTGCATTTTTGGTTTGCCAGCATGTATGTCTGTGTGAGGGTATCAGATCCCCTGGAACTGGAGTTACAGACGGTTGTGAGCTGCCATGTAGGTGCTGGGAATTGAACCCAGCTCCTCTGGAAGAGTAGCCAGTATTTCTAATCTCTGAGCCATCTCTCCAGCCCTCCATGTTCTTACTTTTTAAACATGTATAGAATATTATCTCTACTGTTGCTGGTAAAACAAGGTCATGGTGATTACCAGCAGCCACAGATGAATAAGCCTTGAATTTTAAGACTTGTGTGGTGCATTTGCTTATATATTACAGTGCTCAAAGCTGGTTGAGAATCTCAGTTGGCACATGGCCTTTATACCAAGAAAAGGCAAATTATAAAACAGAGAAAGTGGGTGGAATTTATTAGTAGAGAATGAGACATCTGTTGGTTTGTGTCTGAAGTGCCATGAAGTTGATATGAGCTGTAACCAGAGATGAATCCACCCTCTATTAGCAGGACAAACAAGTTTATCTTTCTCTTTCCTCTTTTGTCATTATGCAGAGGCTGAGTGTGTGTGTGTGTGTGTGTGTGTGTGTGTGTGTGTGTGTGTGTGTGTGTTTGTACTTAGATATGTGTCTATTGGAGTTAAAGACACTGGAAAGATTCAAGAAAGCGTATCGAAGGAGATTCCTTTATTTTTCCTTTGCGCTAAGGGCGCACTTGCAGAGTCTGGCTGTTGAGCTTCGGTCAGGCTGTGCTTGTGTGCCTAAAGCACATTCGCTTGTTTGACTTTTTTTATACTTGTCCATAGGGTGTCAGCATGGATGAACAGTCACTAAGACAGTGGTTCTCAACCTGAGGGTAGCCACATCCTGCATATCAGACATTTACATTACAGTTCATAACAGTAGCACCATTACAGTTGTGAAGTAGCAATGAAATAATTTTGTGGTTGGTCACCACAACATGAGGACCTGTAGTCACAACATTAGGAAGGTTGAGAAACAGCACCCTAAGACATTTTATAGCTGAAGGAGAGGTGTTGACCTAGAAATAAGTCATAGGGGATTAATAACGAAGCAAAAGAAGGTGGAAATACAGGTGAGCAGGAATGTCCTCCGGGGAACTATTTCAAAGAGTGATTTGAGAAAGAAGAGATTCAAGTTGGAAGGTACTAGTGTCAAATAAAATATCATCAGAGCAGTAGGGATCAATCGGGCAAACCCAGGCTTCTCTGTGTCAAAGGCTGTCATTTATCACCTCATCCTTCGAGTAAAAGATGGTAAAAAGGCCCAGGAAACTGGTCAGAATTTGGAAGTGTTTTTGAAATATTTTTATAAAATCTTAGCGCAATCAGCTCACCTTTATCTCCTAGATCTTCACAAAGTTCTGCGTGGACACTGCTGTGGCAGTCACTTTTCTTTGCTCTGGCAAAGCACCGAGCCCAAGGCAGCTTACAGAAGGAGTTGATCTGGGTTTGTGGTTACAGAGGGTCAGAGTCCATGGTGGCAGGAGCAGGAAGCTGTGGTCTCACATCTTGAACCTCAAGCAGGAAGCAGAAATCAAACTGGAAATGGCGGGAGTCTAACCATCAAAGCCCTCCCCCAGGGACATACTTTCTTCAGCAAGGCCACACATCCCAAACCTACCTAAACACCACCTGGTGACGTCTGAACTTACGGGGGAACATTCTCATTCAGATGACCACAACTAGTAATTATTTAGCTGAATAATGCTATAATAATACCATGTTTCTGTTCAGGATCTGCTACGTACCCAAAAAAGAGCTAACCTGTTTTCTTCCATAGTTGTAATTTATAAATGGAGATGGATAGTCTTTGTTGTGTCAGCATATTGTATATAAGGAAGAAATAAAAAATAGTAGTATTTGTGAACTGTAGCAGGTGATCACTGTGTAGGTGATAATTGTAAGGTAACGGCTGTAGCTTTAAGATACTGTCATGACAGGCCACTCAACCAGAGACCCAAAGGTTAGCAGGCAGTGTGCTAATCGTGTTGTTCCATGCTATGTGTTCTAACTGACTCCGATTTCTTGTGTACAGTACACGAGACCAGCTTCCGACGTCAACATGCTCGGGGAAATGATGTTCGGCTCTGTCTGCATGAGCTACAAAGGCTCAACCCTGAAGATACACTACATCCGGTGAGGTTGCCCCTGTGCTGGCTGCGAGAACTGGGGTGCTGATGCTGACGTCTTCATTTAAAAAGCACGTTTCTCCCCTCTTATTTTTTTTTTTTTAGTTCTCCTCCACAACTGATGATTAGTAAAGTCTTTTCTGCTAGAATGGGTAGCTTCTGCGGAAGCACAAATAAGTAAGTGTGGGATTTTGTGCCCTTTCCTATGTTTCTGTGTGTGTCTGTTTCTAGATAAGCTCTTTGAGGATGAGTAGCAAGGCGAGCACAGCTTAACAAAGAGGTTTTAGTCATTTTCTAATAACAGCAAGTGAAAAAAAAAACTTCCGGTTTTCCTCAAGTTGTCCTGAAGACATGACTTTGTCTATTTTTTGAGAAAAGGTCTTAAGGTCCCAGGCTGACCTTGAACTCAGCTAGAACTTGTTGTGTAGCTGAAGATGGCCTTGAACTCCTGATCCTCCTGCCTCTCCCTCAGAGTCCTGGGGTAATAGGTGTGTGCTCCTGTACCCAATGGTGCTAGAAAGTGAACCCAGAGCTCATGTATGCCTGACAAAACTGTATGAATTATTCTGTCGCCAGCTTGACAAATGACTCTTGTTTTGGATATCCATTTATTACTCTCTTCTCCTGCTGTCCGTCACCAAGTTTTAATTCTCAGGAAAATATAAAACAAAAAGGGAAGAGGACAGGGCCACTTTTATTTATTTATTTTTGTGTGTGTGGGGGGGGTTGTTTTAATTTGGTGTATGTAGCGGGGAGAAGGGTCTAGTCCAGCCTCTCGTCAAGATTCATGGTAGTTCTTCTGTCTCAGCCTCCTGAATACTGGGGTTAGAGTTGCGATCCACTGCTCGCAGTTTCGTTAATTTATCTTGGAAAGAATGAAGTAGCGTGGTTTCTCCAGGCTGCAGTGCAGGGAGCCATCTGTCTTAGCAGCTAGGTTAGCCTTTGTGGCTGATAGGTCCTTGGGCCGTGCCATCATTTTATTTTCATTCCTGGCCAGTCCCTCCTCCCAGCCCACCCCCACCCCAAGGTCTGAAGGAAACTCCCCTGCCCCAGATTCTAGCTCCATTCCGTCTACTGAAGAGGTCATTTCCTTATCACTGGCAGAAGTGACAAATGGCCATCTGTGGGGCCTGTTAGCATACCGTGCACAAGCTGGCCTCCAGGCTCCTTCATTATCACCAGGAGGAGCTCTTCTCACCTCCTAACTTACCCTCCCTGAGCTTCTCTTCCTTCTTATAACCCTGGTTTTGTGGTTGTGTTCTCCGCCCTCCCTCCCTCTCTCGCTCACTCCCCCCCCCATCTCCCTCCCTCCACTCACACTCTCTGTCTCCTTCTCTCCATTCCGCCCTCCTCTCCTGGCCCAGTCCAGTCTGCTGAGAGTATTCAATTTACTATTTTCTCTCAGCTCCCAACTCTTCCAGGTGCCTCTGGCTGTACCCTCCCTCATATCGACAATAAACCTTCCCTTCAACCCTTCAACTCTACCTTGGAGCAGTTAGCTCCTTAGTTTACACAAACACACACACACACACACACACACACACACACACACACACACACACCTACCTTTATACTTTCCTATAAGGCTAATACTGAAATGTCTGAATGGGATTATAGGCAGGCACTACCAAACCTGCGTGGTACTTGTTTTTATGAGTTTTTTTTTATATCTTGGAAATCACCTAAATGTTTGTGTATCCTACTATCTATAATAAAATATTAAGCTCAGATTTAAGTAAAGTTATTTTAGTTTTATTGTGCTGTGTTATCTCCAGAGTGTTGGTATTTAGTTTCTTGCTAAAATAATATATTTAAAAAAATCTGCTCCACTCATTTTTTGTGAGTAATTCTAATTTTCTCAAAATGAATCATAATTTCTGATATGTCTTCACCCTGAGACAAGTTGGCTGAATTATTAATAGATATTAGCCAAGATTTAAAACTAATTCATTTTGAGTGTTTATTGAAAACCCTTGGAATGAATAGCAACATCTTAGGTGTTACTGTCTAAAGGAAAATTTAAAAATGAATAGCAGTATGGAAGGTGTCAGTTTCTGAAGCACAGTTAGAGTTTGGTGCCTCCTTCAGATTTTGAAGTGCTTGCGAGTGCGGTTGCGTAGGTAGTCGTGTGGATTGGCCGCTTCCAAAACATTTTTGCTTTCCTCCGACAAATTCCTCCCAGCCTACCGTCTTTACTCCCCTTGGTAGATGTGAAACTTTAGAAGGAAAAACTGAGTGACTGGCGAGTTGTCTGTAGTGAGGAATCTCTTAAAAACAGACTTGTTAACCTCTTGATGTCCTCCCTCCCCTTCATTCATCTCGATTCAGCCTGCAGGACAGCTTCGAATACATCAACCAGGACCCTCAGGTTGGAAAACTGAACACGAATCAGAACAGTTTGGGTCCTTGTCGCACTGGAAGTCACCTAGGTAAAATGAGACGCTGGAGCGAATGTTCCCCGCGTGCTACTCCTGGGGGCGTGCTTTGCCTTACTCGAGTGGGTTGTGTTTGGGTTTAGGTTTGCGTTCTCTTTAACCTGTGTTTCTTTGTGTGTGTGCTCTGCGTCTTCTGTGTGTTCTGCTCTAGGTCTGCTGCAGGCATGCAGCGGCAAACTGCTGCAGGGGGTGTCCGAAGGAGGACCGCTCCGGCTCACCCGCAGTGCTTCTTTCTTTGCAGGTTTGTGTGGAATGCTGAGCACAGTGTGGCCCCCACACACTCAATCTCCTCTGCAGGTTCTAGGGGGGGAAATCCATCCGTTCTTCTCTAGAAACCCAAAGGGCTTTTGTGGCAGGATGCTAGTTTCAAATGTGGTCATGAAGGTCCACCAGGAACCTCTTGTGAATATCCTTGCTAAGGGCCCAGATAGGAGCTGGTTTTGATGTGAAGTGAGCCCTTTGTGTTTCTAGGAGAATTAATTTCTTCTGATTTTCCTAGGCCGCCTCTGCTGTTGAGCTGGGTCTGCTATGAAATCTTTCATCCATTTATTCACCTACACCCTTACCTGCATGGAGTTTCTAACTCTATTAAAAGCATGGGAGGGCTCAATCAGGGGTCTCTCTCTCTCTCTCTCTCTCTCTCTCTCTCTCTCTCTCTCTCTCTCTCTCTCTCATATATTAACTTACTCAAATTATTTAAATGCAGTGTCTAGGTTCCGTATAGGTCTAGTCATCTTGATATTCTGGGTATTTTCTGAGATGTAACTGGCCTTGCCAGCAGAGGCTGTTCAATGTCCAGTGTGGCATGATTAACAAGTGTGAGCAGTCTTCATGACTACCTTAACGGTGTGAGGGAGGCAAATGGGAGTTTTCATTCTGTTCCTTTTCATACCCTGAAATACACTAAGCATCGTAGTTTTCTGTTGCCTAATGAAACTGATCTATAGTCCCAGCTACTTAGACCAAGTATAGCATGTTTATATTACTGCCTTTAAAACTTGGAAAATAAACATATTTCCAAGTATGATGTTCAGTCACAACAGTTGTAAAATTTACTAGAACACATTCTCATCTACCTTTTAACCTAGTAACTCTACAGCTCAGTCAGTCTGAAGCCTTCTAGATGCATGTGCTACTTAAGAGTGTTTTCCAAATTATGATAGGACATGAGTTTTTCTGAATAACTATAATACCATGTACGGAGAAAAGAACTGGAGGAAAAAACTGTTAGAAAATCAATGTTTTCTGTCTGCCCAAAGAGTAGGTTATAAATAAACATTTCTAGATTTATGGAATGATTTGCAACTATTTCTCTTCCTAAGCTGCCTACAACTACTACTGAAACCTTTAATTCTAAAGCATTTTGAAAATATTGTATTGTTTACATACTATTAATAATGAGGAAATGGCTAAAATCCAACGCTGACTGTATTAATTGCATGGATGGTGTATTGTACATGTCATTCAGAGGAGTCTCTAGGCTCCAGCATAAAGGCAAATGGCTTGTTGGTTTGGTTTATTCACTTTTTTTTATGTGTTTAATTTGCTATCTAGTTCATGTCTATTCTATATTAGGCCATCATCAATAGCAGTAGCCCACTTTGAAATGTACAGATTACATGAAGTCAGTTTTGAAATGTCTCTGTTTTTGGAGCGCCTGATGATGTTTTCCTTGTCTCTCTGTCGCAGCACACAGCACACCAGTTGATATGCCAAGCAGAGGCCAGAGTGAAGACAGGGACAGTGGCATTGCTCGATCAGGTACTGCCTTCTACTGCCTGTTTAAGTAAAGTGGTGGACTGTCTGTAATGCAAGGTAGGAAACAGAAGGGCAGTCCTCACTCTGGCCCTCCTCTTCTCCTTTTTCTTTTCTCTGTATTCTAAGGCTCGTGTGTCTGAGGACCTGCAATTTTGAAGTTCATCATCCAGGAATGATTGTGCACACAAACTAGTTTTACCTAATACTCAGATTTATATGAGACTGATAAATTTCTTCAGCAGGAAGCTTCCTTGTGCCAGTTGTACTAGGAGTTTTTTTGCTGATTGCTCCAATCAGGATGGAACAGGCTTGTGGTGGTCAGTCTACCTATGACCATGGGAGGTGCCACCACCCTTTCTATGCTATGATGCTGATCTAGAGTATATCTCAGGTACCCTTCTGCTTACTCGGAGCCCCGACCTTGCCTAATACTGCCTCTAAGACCCCTTGGTTTCTGCTTTCGTGTACAAGTCAACTTTTGATGTTTAATTTGTGGTTCAGATCTGAGGTTAGTTCCATGGTTCAAGGACCAGGAGGCCTCCACAGGCAGCCTTCCATTGAGAACCAGGAGTGTTGTGTCCTACTGTGACATGAGACTCCTTTACTGGGGGCCCATCAAATGAGTGACACTAGACTCAGGCCTTCGTATCTTCCCTCCTCTCTTTTCACCCACTTATTACGTGCTGTAGCTCCCAGATTCCTCCTTGAAAGTCCTGTGTTCTTTTTGGGTGGAATTAAGGCCTGTTCAACTCTGTTCCCCGAGTCACTAATGAAATGCAACAGCTGCTGAATTTCCTCGTTTGGTTTGTATATGTGTTATTAATCCAAAGTATTTTACCTATGGTTAAAATGGGTTCATTTTGGTTCTTCCCATCATTTCTGTGAAGTCGGTCAGAGATGTGACTTCCATTAATTAAACCTGTGCCATTTCACTGAGTATAGGCAAAATCTGAAAAGATGCAAGCAAAATCATACGTAGTTGCGTTTGGTGGCATACAGCACCTTTAATCCCAGTATCCTGGAGGGAGAGGCAGGCAGATAGATCTCTGTGACTTTGAGGACATCCAGGATTACATACTGAGACCCCCCCTGTCTCAACAGTGAACTACATTTGTTTATACTTCATGTTGCTCAGGACAGTTTCATCCTTCTTTGTGGGCCCCTACCTGCTGAACTTTTGAGTTCCATGAGTTACTCAAAGCCTCTGCATGCATTAAGAAGCATAGTGTCTTGGGGCTCAGTCCCTGCCCTGTGGCCCGTGTGGACAGGACTGGCTGGAGCTGGCTTTGGTATGATTGATTTTCAAAGCAAGAAGGGAAAGATCCGTCATTGGGATGGGAGTGAGGAGCACAACCCCGAACTAGTGAGTCTTGAAGTCGCTGCCTGCGAGGTAGATAGGTCCTGCTCTGCTTGGTGCTGTGTGGCCTCCTTCCCGCTGGTGCACAGTGGGCAAGTGGCACCCTACCGGGCTCCCCAAAGCGCTCAGCTCCTTTGCTGATGCAGCTTCGTGTTATTTATGCCCCTTTTTGTTCCAAGTAGAGACTGCAATTTTGAGAGAACTGACATCAACAGAAACGTTACTAGGATGAAGTTTGGATTTTCCTGGTTCATTTGCAAGTCAGCAGCATCTCATGTGTTTGATATTCCTGAGGTTTTGAATTGCTTCTGTAACTGCTTTTCCTTGTCTTTTGAGAAGCAGGTAATTGAGGGTCCATGTTCACATGAAATGCACAAATCTGTGGCAGCTAGATCCCGGAGTTTCCTCAAAGCCCACGAAGGGAACTTGCAGCTGACAAGTGGGAGTTTTGAGACTTGGAGAAGACTTTGTTGGAGGGTTTGAAAATCTTTTAGCTTGTGGGTCCCCCATGAGCGAGGGCTGACTGTGCCCTCCTGTGTAGTGGCATTTTGTTTCACTTGCTATCCTGGTATATATGCCTAAGGTACTACCTGCTCACAGCTGGGAGCTACTCTGCAATCTCCCAGTCTGAGTTGAGTGCACATTCCTACCTGTAGAAGGGACTTGGTGTTCTTTCAGCATAAAGACTCTTCAGGTTCTTACAGTATTTAGTCTCTAAGATTTTTTTCTCTTGGGCAAAAACTTAATGGTGCATGTCTGTAGCCCCACTACTCAGCCTCGGTTTTAGGCCAGCCTCAGTTACAAAGTAAATTTGAGGGAAAAAGGAATATTTTCTTTATTATCCACCTTATGATCCTAAGATCCCGGGCTGGAGAAATGGCTCAGTGCTTAAGGGCCTGATCGTCCTTCTAGAGGACTGGGGTTCAATTCTCAGCATCCACATGTGGCTCACAACTGTGTGTAACTCCAGTTCTAGGGGGATTATAAACCTTCTTTTGGCAGACACCAGGCACACATGTGGTACACAAACATATGTAGACAAAGCACCTACACACATTAAATAAAAGTAAATAAATCAAAACAAAAAACAAAAACCTAAAACCTAGGCTCTCCGTTCTGAAGCAAAATTGGGAGTGCCTTGTGTTTGAGATTCTTGTTGTCTTTTTTTTTTTAAATTATTTTATGTGTATGAGTATGTTGCTTTCATGTGTGTCTGTGCACCACATGCATGCCTGGTACCTACAGAGGCCAGAAGAGTGTGTTGGATCCCCTGGAACTGGAGTTAATTAACAGGCCGATGTGAGCTGCCATGTGTGTGTTGGGACTCAAACCTGGGTCCTCTGGAAGAACAGGTGCTCCTAACTGCTGAGCCATCTTTCTAGCCCTGCTTTGTTTTTATTAGTAGAAAATGCAGAGGAATTAAAGACATTGTTTTCTTCTAGTTCCCAATTTTTAATTCTATCTAGAATTAAAGAGGTAAAACATATTTTAAAAGATTACATCTTGGAGCAATTTTAAGATTTATAGAAAGCTGGGACAGCCACCCCGAGTGTTCCCTGCAGCCACCCCAGTTCACATCTGCTGTTAGTTTGTGCATCTGAGGCAATTAGCAGCTCATAGTCATTAGCTAACTTTGATCTTGCAACACTTTGCTTGGTTTTCCCCTAATGCCTTCTTACGCTCCAAGAACACAGTACATTTGGCTGTCATGTCTATGCAGACTTTGATTTGTTTGTTTTTGAAACAGGGTCTCTCTACATAGTCCTAGCTGTTGGGGAACTTACTATGTAGACCAGACTTGCCTTGAACTTACAGAGATCCACTTGTTTCTGCACAATCATGCCCAGCTCTTCAGATATTTTTTTTCCCCTCAGACCTTCTTAGTTTTTAATAATCATCATGGTTTTTAGTATTGGTTCCACTATTTGAATATGCTTGATGGGTTTCTCATGATTAAACTGTGGTTGTGGGTTTGAGCTGGATAACCACAAAAGTAACCTACCATCCTGCTCACATGGTGTGAAGGGTATGAACTTGCAACATGATTTATGAACACAGTCTCTGGCCTTGCTTATTAACGAGGTTTCACTAACTAGGTTTCTTCACTGTAAGGTTGATTCCCCTAGACATTTGTGCACGTTGCTTACCCTTCACGTGAGATGGGCTCCCTCTCCTTGAGGAGCAAGAGTTTGCATAAATGATTTGAAATTTTCAGCATGGGCATTGTGTTTGTTTTTCTCATTTATTAACTTACACTTGGCTATTATTTCAATATGGACTCAATGGACTAAGGGATATTGATTTTTCACTTTGGATTATAATCCAATAATGCTTATATTTGTCTAAATTGCCCGGGCTTTACCCCTGGGAGCACCTGTGATGCAGTGACAGTCCTTTCACACATCCGGGGGCAGCAGGTGAGGGGAGCTCTGATACCCCTGTTCTGACAGTACTCCCCAGTCATTGGGAATTTACTATCCCAGCCCTATAGTTGAAGCTTTCATGGATCGTAGATGGTCTCTGGAGGGCAGCACTGGTCTCTTGAGGATATTCTGAAAATGTCTTCTGTGTCTATATATAAAGTAAAAGCTAATTTAGAAAATTATGTTTGAAACAGGATCTCATTAAGTTGTTGATCTGTTTGGCTTTTAACTCACTCTATAACCCAGGTAGGCCTTGAATTTATGGTCCTCCTACCTCTCAGCCTTGCTGAGATGATGGGCCTACACTGTCACACCTAGCCAAAAAGGTAATTGGTAAGAGGGGGATTGTAATGGCTGCTACTAGAATTTTCAAGTAAGGGGGCAAGAGAGATGGCTCCTTCCGTAACGTACTTACTGCAGAAGCGTGAAGCCCCGAGTTCAGCTCTCCATAGTCCTCATAAGGTCTGGACGTGATGGTGCTCATCTAGAATCCCAGTGCTCCTATGAGGAGATGGGCAGTGGCGACAGGAAGATCCACAGAGGTTTGTGCATCAGCTGGCCTGGCTTGTGCAGCAGTGAATACAAGAGACCCTGTCTCAAACTTTTATGAAAAGCGTAGACGTATAGGAAGCAGCATGCGGGACTTGACGACTGTCAGCACAGGGGTTGGTTACAAGGGAGGAGCGTGGAACCATGCACAGGTCTCTGGTTTCTGACTTCAGAAATAAGTAGAGGAAGACAAAATTAACCAGTGTAGGGAGAGCATGAGGCCAGCAAGGGAGACAGCTAGAAGATGTGTGTTTTACGAGAACTGTCCCCAAATTCTCAATTGTGGATGATCTGCTGTATTTAAGATAAGAAGCTGGCTTGACAGGGATGGGTCAGAGCAGAAGCTAAAATCTGGTAGTCTTGAGTACACACGCAGTGAGCAGGGTAAGGTTTATAGGGCTGGGGTTGATACTGGTCTCTTTAGGCTAGTTTAGTAGTAGGCTCTCTCCCTCGTCAAAGTCTTTGGTAAGAAAGACAGCTTTCCCACTCTCTCTGTAACGATGTTTCCTCCGTCCTTAAGGTGACCAGTGTGAGGAAAACGGTCAGTACTTTCAAACATGGACGTATGTGCCAATGAACCTTCAGAGTAAGAGGAAACATTATCGAAGTGTTCAGACAGCACATGTTTCCGCTTTGCTGCAGAAGCAGGACGCACTCCCTCTGGACACTCACGTTGATTTCAGTGACATCACATGCCATGTGATCACGTGCACATTCCAGAGAAAAAGGGGCTTTTCCTCAGGGAGCAAAGATGGCTTCTCAGGCTGGCTGGCTGGCTTGCCAGAAGAGGGAGAGAGACCAGTTTGGGATTTGTGGTAAGCTGGGCTAAGAGCTCCTGTGTGGGTTAGAACTTCCCGCTAGCATCCAAGTAGAGAGTGTACTTCATAACTTATCAGCCTGTCCAGGTAAGAGGTAGGAGGGAGCAGGAGGTGGGGTGAGGAGCAAGAAGCTGGCAGCAGCGGGAGGGGGGATGAGGAGCAGGAAGGGACAGGGGGTGGGGGTAAGTCTTCAAAGCTGTCAGTGGCCAAGCGTCCAACTGGGAAGTCAGTGTGGTTACTACATGGCTGCCTTTTGTTTGCCTAAGCCTTCACCAACTTAACCGGTCAGCACTGAGAGAAGAGAGGAGTTGGGAGGGTGGTGCTTCCTCTTAGTAGTTTGGTATTTATAATGCTAGGGATCGAACCTAGGGCCTTGCCCGTGCTCTGCCATCAGGCTACACCCCCAGCCCTTGGCACCGTTTGGGTGTTGCTGCATTAGGGAGAGGCCATGGCACTCTGTGTAAGTATGTATACAGGTGAAGGCTGGAGATGCAGCCTGTCTTGAGTCTTGGCTGTACAACAACCTGGGACTCTGTGGGAGGGAGCTTGAGAAGAGTAAGGCTTCTGAAGGGCTGTGGTCTTCTTCCACACTTCTGGCCTCCTGGGGAGGCTTTCCTTGGGCTTCCGGGGTTGTGATGAGGATGTGGTTGGTGTCTGCTTTGCCTCCTCAGACCAGGCTGCGGAATGTAACAGTGGGCAGCGATGCCGTGGATGTCCCACAGCTGGTGTTGAGGACATTGTTTGGCCCTGTTGGTGGCGGCGGTGGTGACTTTTTATGGTGTGTGGTAATTATAACAGGGATGCGTATCTTGGGTTTACTCTTTCAGCTACTGTATAAATAACAAATTGTCCAGCTCTAGAGTGTCTGCTAGTATCATTGTCTAGTTATTCCTTGGCCTTGCCATACTTTTGTATTACATGAATATGATAGTCTCTACTGTTGCCTGGTCATAACGGTCTCTTCATTTGTTTAAACGTCTCATATTTCAAGTCAGACCTTTGGTGTTTTCCTCAAATAGATATTTATATTTCTAAAATTTGTTGGAGCATTCGATAATTTGTTTACTTATTGATGCTAAAGATGAAACCACAGGTCCCCACACATGCTCGTCAAACTGCTGCTGCGTCACATCCCAGTCCTAAAATTCCGCCCCTGCTCTTACCTCCTTCCCTGCCCCTCCCCTTCCGCAATAAAACCTTACTGTTTGGGGTGGCTTGCATTTGTTTAACACGGGGTCTCTTTTTCCTAGGCTCACTGAGTAGGCTCGCTGGAATCGTAAGGGCACTGCATGGCCTTCTCACAGGTGCTGGAAATTGAACTCAGGTCTCCACGCTTGCGTCCTGCATGGACAGGACTTTACCGGTTGATCCACCTCCCGACCCTTTTTAGCCTTTCCCTTGTAAACGTGTGTTCTTAGATACTTGTTTAAGGAAAAAATAGAGCTTAAGAAGTAATGTAGCAGTCAGAACTGCAAGGGATCTAGAAATAACAGGACACGTTAGAAGTTCATTAAAACTTGAAGTTGACTAAGACAAGTCCTACAAATCAACCTATAGACCCAGTGTCACTTGAATTAAAAATATCATGCAAAACCAGACTCAGTAAGTCTTATTTATATGGAAAAAGAAAGGACCAGCTTTAGACTTTTTATAACTCTTTCATAGACTCTTCATTCTTAGAGCCCAGACTGTGGATAAAGATATTCAGTGGGTGAATAACTCTGTTGGTGGTGGCGGGGACAGAGACACAGCTCCACACTGTAACTCCTAGCAGCCTGAGGGGTTCCCTTAATCCTTTAGGGACCTTGACTCAGGCAAACCCAGAATTTGTGGCTTCATCACAGAAAAGAATTACAGAGCAAGCCACTATGAAGCAAGAATGGGAGTTTTAAAAGGCATTTTTACTAGAGGTTTTAGGCACAGGGGTGGAGAGAGATGCACCTGGGAAGAAAGTAAGATCTCTGTGTGGGAGCGACCTCAAGGGGGCGTCACGGGTCTCAGCATTAGCTGTCGGTGGCATTTTGATGGCTGTCCCATTACATCGCAGAAGGTTACTAAGCCTGCCTCCTCCCACCCCCATAAGTGAGATTACAAGGTGGTTCCAGAGATGCTTGGGTAGAATTACAATCTAATGACGTCACCAGGAGCCACAAGGGTTGCACAAGGAGGCTGGGCATATCCTTTTACCATCAAGGGGCTTTCTGGTGAGATCAGAAAACTGCAGTTTACCATTGGGAAAGGAGAAAGTCCTTAAGCAAATGTAAATTAGGCTGAAAAAAAAAAAGTTTTTTGTTTTCAGTGTCCCCGTCCCCCGTGCTGCCCCCCCCCAAGACTGAACCCAGGGCCTTGTGCTTGCTAGGCAAGCACTCTACCACTGAGCTAAATCCTGAACTCCTTGTTTTGTTTTTTTTTAAGACTGGTCTATCTGCATAGCCTTGGCAGTCCTGTGAACCACCATCTCTGCCTCAGCCTCTCAAGTGCTGGAATTAAAGGCTTGTGCCACCTTACCAGGTTCATGCTGGAATTCTTGATTCAGCTGGCAAGAATCCTCTCTCCTTTCCATGTCCCCATAAGTTTCGCAGTCTGTCTTGCCTCAGCGTGGGGTGTCAGTTTGGAGTACATGAGTTGTCAATGAAGCTGGTCTAGAGTTTTGTGTCCTAGCAACTTCAGACGCTTGGAGATGTTTTGAGATGTGGTGTTTTTATTCAAGGACCTTTGCTGGGAATGTTAAAACTTACACAGTGCTTTTGAAGACTGTTTTACCGGTGATGCAGGCTTTGCCCAGACTGCACAAGTTTTGTGCCGCTAAGCTGTATCTCCAGCCGCTTTTTCTTTGAGACAGGCAAGCCACGAACTCACCTCTATAGTAGTCCAGCCTCCTAAATTGCTGGAGTTGTAGGCCTGTGACACTAAGTGCAGCTTAGGGGACCTTCTAAAAATCAGTCATTTGTGGCTTAGGAGCTAAAAATGTACTGGCTATAACTTTGTTCATTAATTTGCTTGTTTTTTTATTAACATGAAAGCTTCCTGTTAGATAACTCATTGCTTTTCAATTGCTGTCACTTTACTTTTTTGATGTTTTGGTTTCTATGTTTGTTTTTCGAGACAGGGTTTCTCTTTGCGCCTGTCCTGGATCTCGCTCTGCAGACCAGGCTGGCCTCAAACTCAGAGATCCGCCTGGCTCAGCCTCCCGAGTGCTGGGATTAAAGGCATATGCCACCACTGCCCGGCCACCTCACTGTGTTTTAAAATAACTACATACTAAATTTTAAGGAACCTAATAACTTTCCAAGTGTCTAAGGGAGCAAAAACTTGAAGAATTGTCAGTATTACTTGAGTTAAATAGAGGTTATTATTATATTCAGGAAGTACACACCATGTTGGAGATAAAAAGCTGGAGTGTGTGCTACAAGAGCTACAACACACACTTATTCACTGAAGGGAAGAAAATATCTGGGTGCTCAGGGAATGCCCCCGAGAAGGGAAAAATGCAGCCGAGACTTACGTGCCAGAAGGGACCTGCTCGGTGATGGCCAGAGCAAATAGTATTTTTGGTACTGAGGACAGCTAGCAAAAGACTGCGGTGGGAACGAGCTTTGCAGAGTTGTGGTTTAGACATAGTTGTTGTAAGGATGGCAGGCAGCCAGGCGTGGATAGACGAGGATCATGCAGAGTAGCTCGGAGTGGATGTGTGGAGCCCTCAGTGTATCTCAGAGGGATGTGTCTGCATGGCTACAGAAAGGGGGGTTGGCACCACCTGCCCTCCATAGCAGGAAGCACTCCAGCTGCTGAGCCATTTCTCCAGACCCCCTGCCAGTGGTGGTTTTTGTTTTGTTTTTTAATATGACTCAGTTTTCTTCATGTAGAATGGGCATCTGGTATATATTCCCTTTGAGCCTTTCTTGTGTCTGCCTCTTGGTGGCATTTTAACTGAGACCCATAAGATTTTCTCTGACCACCGAGTAAAGAATTTACTTCTGTCACCCATTTTAGTATCTTAGTTAATGTTCTATTGCTGTGAAGAGACACCATGACCAAAAACGACTGACAAGAGGAACATTTAACTGGTGTCTTGATTACAGTTTCGGAGGATTGGTCCATTGCCATCAAGGCAGGGGGTGTGGCGGCAGACAGGCAGGCAGGTATGGTGTTTTAAACCTCAAAGCAACACACCTCCTCCAAGGCCAAAACTTCCTAAACAGTTCCACCAACTGAGTGCCAACTATTCAAAAATATGAGCCAATGGGGGGTCATTCTAATTCAAACCACCACGCCTAGTAATTTATTTTCAGAATAGTTGCTACAGTTCAAAATCATTTGTTCCAAGTATAAGCTCTTCTATTAAAAAAAAATAGTATTTAAGACTAGAAATAGTTTGTTCAGACATGGGGGATGAGAAGGAGCTAGAGAAAGGAGGGTAAGAGGCAGGTAGATCTGAGTTCCAGGCCAGCCTGGTCTATAGTGAGTTTCAGTTTCAGGACAGTGAGGACAACATAGAACTTGTCTCAAAAAAAAAAAAAAGAAAGAAAAATGAGATCAGAAGAGGGGAATCTCGTATCTTATGTGGATGAATTGATCGTTTTGCCTAAATTTTACCTCTAAAAGAGAGTGAAGAAATAGGCAAGGGAGAAATACATGTCTCTTAGTTAGGGTTTCTATTGCTGCGATGAAACACTATGACCAAAAAGCAAGTTGGGGAGGAAAGGGTTTATTAGGCTTACACTTCAGTATTGCTGTTCATCATTGAAGGAAGTCGGGACAAGAACTCAAACAGGGCAGCATCCTGGATGCAGGAGGTGATGCAGAGGCCCTGGAGGGGTGCTACTTACTGACTTGCTTCCCATGGCTTGCTCAGCCCACCTTATAGAACTCAGAACCAGCAGCCCAGGGATGGCCCCACCCACAATGGGCTGGGCCCTCCCTCATTGATCATTAAAAGAGAAAATGCCTTACAGCTGGATCTTAAGGAGGCATTTCTTCACTTGAGGCTTCTTCCTCTGATAATTAGCTTGTGTCAAGTTGACAGACAAAACCAGCCAGTACAAAATGTAAACAAGCTTTGGAATGGGATGTTGATTATGTTATATACATGGGCTGTGTTCTTAGCAATCTGGAGTGCGTCCTCCCATGAATGAGCAATACTTCCTTTTGCATTTGTAATGTAAAGCTTGATCGTGTGTGCACTGCTCAGATCTGCAGATCTGTGGATTAGGAATCCCTGTGACTAAGAATAGAAGGTGGGTAGGCTAGGATTCTTTCTGAAGAGTGATAATGTGCATCTGTAATCCCAACACTGGGGAGGTTGAGGCAGGAGGATTGAGAGTTCAAGGACAATTTAGACTGCATAGCAATAGATACTGTGTCAAAAAAAAATTGTGTGGTTTTTCTTCTTATATATAGAAATTTTTGGAAGAGAGAAATTTTAGTCTCCCCCTGCTGGATATGATTGGTAGAATCCAAAATTTTAGGTTAACTGTCTTTGTGTGTTTATGGTGTTAAAATACATAATTCATATAAATTTGCCATCTTAAACTCTTTCTGGGGGGATAACTGCTGGGAGGTTATGTAACCCAGGCTATCCTGGAACTCAAAATTACATAGTTAAGCTGACCTAGAACTCAAGATCCTCCTGCCTCTGCATCTCTAGTACTGAGGTTATAGGAATGTGCCACCATGCCTGGCATATAGTCTATTTATTTATTTGTTTATTATTCATTCACTTACTTGTTTGAAGGGGAGTGAACATTTGTGTACAGACATACAAACATATGCTGTGTGAGTTTGTGTCAGAAGTCAACCTTGTGTGTCTTTTGCTTTCTGAGATGGGGTCTTTTCCTGGGAGGTGGGCCCCTCTGGTTTGGTTAGGATGGATAGCCAGTGAGCCCCAGGGGTTCTCCTGTCTCTTCCTCTCCAGCCCCGGGATTACAAGTGCATATTAGCAAGCCTAGCTTTTTATGTGGGTTCTGAGTAGCCCCCAACCTCAGTGGAGTCCATTGTAAATGTATAGCTCAGTGGTATTGAGCATTATGAAAACGGACTCTGAAAGTGAAATGTGCTTCCTCACAGCTTCACTGAGCAGCCTTTTGATCACACCCTTCCCGTCTCCGAGCTCCTCGACATCCTCCTCCAGCAGTTACCAGCGCCGCTGGCTTCGAAGTCAGACAACAAGTTTGGAAAATGGCATCTTTCCAAGGAGGTGAGTCCCGTGTTTCCTCTGGCTAAGGAAAGTGCTAGTCTAAACAACTTACAAAACCTGGCAGGCTTATCCTTGCCTGTTGTCAGGAGAAGACCTGAAACCTTGAGATTAGTTCCAGCTAGGCCTGAAAGTTTACAAGTTCAATTGTTAAGGAGATAGTCAATTAAAGCTAGGCAGCCTATCCTGGAATACAATATGTAGCCCAGACGGGGCTCTAACTCATCATGCTTTGCCTTCCTAAGCATATGAGAATGTTGACACTATGCCCAGCTGAAAAAACATCTTTTTATTTAGAAGATACTGGAAATGCCTGGATATCTACACAATGTATGTGCTAGATTTGATGGTGATTTAGAGTGAATATGCTCTCTGTTTAAGCCAGATTCCTTCCAGACGTAGCTATAAGTAATAAAGGATGGGACAAATCTCTTCCTCTGGTTACAATGATTCCAGTGTGGTGTTTGAGGCATAGACCTTTGTGGCACTTAAGTTCTTAGACTAAACAGGCATGAATATGAGTATACACAGAGAGAGCCTCAAGGTTTTTCCTGCCTTTGTTTTTGAATCTGAAGTTTATTTAGTTGCGTCCAAAGTATAGATTTCATGCTATACCAGTAGCACCCAGGCCCCTCTTTTTATAGCTCTAAAACTTTAAAGGGAATTTTCATATGTCACTAAAATATTCCTGTCAGTTAAGTAAGTGTGGAAATTGCCCGGTCATCACTGTGTTTTGAGACTGTGAAGATGGCTCAGCCGTGTGCCTGTGCTGAGTAGTAGCTTGTGACCAGTAGAGAAGATGATAGAAAACAGGTCAGGAAAGATCAGGCCACAGTAAACACCACGAAGGTGTGAAGTACACTGGAACTCAGGAGGAAGGACCATGGTGGTGGGTACTCATGGAGGCTGCTGAGGAGCCCTGTAGAAAGATAAGCTGAGCCATCAGTGCTGAGGCTCCTCTTCTGTTCCTCTCAAAACCCTGGAGGGCAACATGAGAAGGTTACAGCCGGTCCTTCCCTGGGCCGCTGCTCTTTGGTGCATAGACTTCAAGTGGAGTGATGAGATCATGGCATCTGAGATGGGGACCAGTCCTGGCTCTGCCCTCATCGGGCACGTGATGGAGTCTATTAACTAGGTCTCGGGTGCTTCTTCCTCGTGTGCGTTAGGTTAGTGACAGGTTCAGCCTCGGTGTTATTAGGAGGGTGAAACTGGATAAGCAAGTCAAGTGGTCAGACAGAACTTACTATATGGCAAAGAAATACAACATTGGTGGTGCATGTCTAAAATCCCAGCACTTGGAGGTTGACACAGTGCGAGCCTGTGTCCAGGAATAGCCTAGGCTACACAGAGAGACCCTGTCTCAAAAAATACAGTGGAAGAAGAAAACCAACTTCCCAGAAGTTCTCCTTTGACTTCCAAATGTGTGCATGGCACATTACACAAGCCATATACACATACAAAATAAACACGATATTTTTCTTTGAGACATAGTCTTTACATAGCCCTGGCTATCCTGGAACTCACTGTGTAGACCAGGCTGCCCTCAAACTCAGCATAGATGCCCCTGCCTCTGCCTCTTCAAGTGCTGGGATTAAAGGCGTGTGCCACCATGCCTGGCGTAATTTTTTACAGTTGCAGATAAAATATTGGCCAGTGTGACTTACTGATGTCACTGTAGCATCTGTCAAGTTGGTGCCCTTTCCATCCTTCCTGCCACTCTGCACCTCTGGGGTGTGAGGGGATGGATGTAGAAGGCCATCCATGGAAACTTATCTTCACATGCCTTCAGATTTATGTCTGGAGCTGTCGAGAGCATTTCCAAACCTAGATCTTGAACTCAGAAAACAAACTGAATGGAGACCTGGCATTGGGAACTGTGGATAGTTCCTGAGCCTTCACCTAAAATAAGAATCTTACCTTCAGAAAGCCTAGTCACATAGTTAGGACTGGCTACATAGTTTATGGGACCAGTGCAAAGCAGAAATGCCAGGCCCCTCCCTCCTCATAAGGCAAGAAGAATGCTAGGAAAGGTACTAGAATGCAAGGCATGTGTTTAAAAAAAATGTAACTTAAGATATAATAGTGGTATATAAATAACAAAACTATAAATTATAACAACATTTGGTGTCATAATTTAATATGGTACAAAACAGTATCCTGATTCATTATAAGATTTTTTTTTTTTCTAAGTATTTGTATCCCACTCTGCTGTTGTGACTAACCTGGAAGGGGAATGCAGTGATCAGGTTGTGGCTCTCAGCCCGTTCTGGAGGAAGATGCTGTTGAGGGGACAGTAGCCTGCCTCCTTCTGCTGTTGATTCCTCCCTTCCTCCCAATCCCACTCTGTGCAGGGGCTGACACCGACCTGGATCCAGAGTGCTGGGGTTCCAGGTACACACTGCCACTCTTGGCTGAGTGATTGCTTCTTGTGCTAGAAACAGAACAGTGACATCAGAAGCTCTCACTGCTTCTGGCTTTGAGAGGAAGTGCACAGTCATTAAAAACATCCTCCTGCCCTACGTGGTGGTGTACACTGTTAGAATCTAACACAGGGTGGGGGTGGGGTTGGGGGCAGAAACAGATGGATTTCTATGACTTCAAGGCCAGCCTGATATGTGTAGCAAGTTTCAAGCAAGCAAGCCAGGGCTATATGATGAGACCATATCAAAAAAAAAAAGCAAAATTTAATTTTGAGATAAATAAATCAAAAATCCTTCCTTAAGAGTGTTACAGGTAGTTAGGAATGGTATAGCCCGTAAATTTAGGCAGGCTCTGCTCTGACTTCAGGCCGCCTCATTGTGCAAGCTTGTGGTATGAGGGCACCTACAAAGGGTGTTACACATCCTGCAGCTGGTAATGGCTCTGCTATCTGTGGGGATAGAGGAGCCTCAGGCATTTTATCCCTTAGGGAAAAAAAAAAACCCAAATCCTAGAGGAGCCAGACATGGAGACATGTCCCTCGGAAGCCTTTTGATTAGTAAATTGAACAAAGTTTCCATTGGGATGTTTCTTAGACTTATCATATTGTCTGTTTCATAGGTTCAATGTAAGTTCAGATCTGACCTCAACAATAGTTGTGCTAAGCAGCCCTGATATCAATTATAGTTTGTCTATATGTACTAAAATGACGATGGTTTTTATTTTAAGTGATTATGATTTTGAAGTACTTACATATATCAATATATTCTTAAGTGTAACGAGACACAATCTGATTTTTTTTTTTTTTTTTTTGAGGTAGGTAGGGTCTAGCTCTATAGCCTTCAGTAGCCTTGAACTCATGGTCCTCCTATCTTGCTTCCATGTGCTGGAGTTACACGTATGGACCGCCATGCCTCCTCTACTTGATTTCTCTCTGTGGAAAAGACCGAAGTGTATAGCCATGGTCTTTCTGGGTCTTGAAATGTGTTGGCTGATCTGTGCTTCCAGATCTTTCCTGTGGTGCTGTAGCCACCCCAGTGCATCCAACAGCATGAGCCGGAGCTGGTGGGTCAGGCAGGGTGGACATCAGGTTACCGCTGATACCAGCAGCCTAGAATGGCAGAGACAGATATCCTAGGGCATAACTCGAGCATCCTTACCAGAGTGCATTCTGCTGCCCAGGCAAGCACTGCTTCAGGTTCTGTATTGATAAAACGGCCTGGGTGGTTGACCTGGTGACCTGGAGAGAGAGCATGAAAAGGTGTCTGGTTATATATATATCAGAATATTTGACACATTCTCCGGCATCCTTTACTGTGGAATGATACTTAAAAGATAATTACGATTCCCTATGACCTGGTTTGTTCCAGTTTGGGTGGTTGGACTACAGAGTGAAGCTCTGTGGCTTTAGCTTTCAGTAGAGCTGTGTGGTAAAGCCGGTAAGATCTAGTTCCTATTCACCGAGGAAGGTCTCACAGCAGTTCAGCAGGTGGCACTCTCTGCCCTGCTTACACTGTAGCCGAGTTGACCATTGTGTGGAGGGTGGAGATGGAGATGAAGAATACAATAGAGCCCAGTGTTGATCCCAGTTCAGCTATTCAAGACCACCTCGGCTTGAGGAGGAAGGTAATGATAATGATCCAAGTGGTTTACTTCCGAGAAAGAAGAGAAATAGAGCATTCAGCGAAGAGGCAACTTTTACACTGTAGCCCAGAAGAATATTTTGTTGCTATTCTTTTTTTTTTTTGAAACAGGGTCTCACTATCCCAGCCTGTCCTTGAACTTGAGTTCAAGACTACCTCCTTAGTTTACCTCAGCCTCTTGGGGATGGGATTGCAGATGTGTACCACCACACCTGGATAGAATTTTTATATGCAGAATAGAAATAGACTAGTGCACAGAAACAAGCTTTTTTTTGTTTTGTTTTGTTTTTTGTTTTTCGAGACAGGGTTTCTCTGTGTAGCTTTGTGCCTTTCCTGGGACTCACTTGGTAGTCCAGGCTGGCCTCGAACTCACAGAGTCCGCCTACCTCTGCCTCCCGAGTGCTGGGATTAAAGGTGTGCGCCACCATTGCCCGGCCAGAAACAAGCTTTTAATACAAAGACTTTACCACAAAGACTGGGAGCCTTTAAAAATACCAACTCACTTCCTGTGTGAAACTGTGTGACATTCTGTGTGGTTCTCGGAGCTTTCTCTGGTGATTGGGATCTGGAGTTTTCTCAGGGAAGAGTGGGTAGTTTGTTGGGATACTTGGTACATTTACACAATACCTACAGGTCAGGAGCTGTCATGTCACTCATACCCTTCCTCATCCCACATCTGAGGGATGTTATGGAACGCAGAAACATAAACCTCAGAGCCTAGAGCTTTTCCCTTTTAAACAGAGCTTTCCTAACCATGCGGCTTCTGATGTGCTTAACTCGTGGGTTAGTAAAACCCAGATATAGTTGAAAATATACAGACTACTATAAACTGTGACTAGAGCCCTTAAAAATGGTGTAGTTGGTGACAAGGAAAACCTGTGTTGCATGCTGTTGTGTGGCAGGCTGGCTATACTGCTTTGCAGTAGACTCTGGCCTTTACTTTGGTGCCTTTGTAGAACAAAACGAACTCTTTTATTCACTCTTGTGTTGTTGGTAGCTCTCCTGGCTTTTCACAGCTTTTAAATAAGAGTTGTGGTTAAACCATAATTGTATTATCCCGAAGACAAATTGGATATATATTAAGACTTTATGGCTGTGTAGTTCTTTTATTACAGAAGCAGGGTCTCTCAAAAGGACCGTTAAGTTCTTTGAGAACTTGACTATAACCGATGAGATCTGAGCCATTTCTGCTTAGCGGATTTCCCAGAGTGCTCAGTCAATCACTTGGCTTCACCAGCGCATTTAAAGGGGCAACTTCATTTGCTGGTTCTAATAGCCTTGGGGAAGGTGCTAGTGAGCGTTGAAGCATGGTGTCTGTGGAAACAGAATACTCCACAGGACTGGTCTTCTTAGTCTCTCCTCTGTTCTTACCTGCCAACAAAAACCAAGGACGACCTATTTCGTTTCTTTCTTTGTTTTATGTTCTAAGTACACATGTGCCAGAGAGCGTGTGTAGACATCAGAGGACAGCTTTCGGAAGTCAGTTCTTGCCTTCTGCCTTGAGACAGGGTTTCTCTTGTTTCTTCTGAGCATCATGTTCTAGGCTAGTGGGCCTGTGAGTGTCCCACCACCAATGTTTCTGTCCCTACCTCCCATCTCACGGTGGGAATGCTGGGATTGCACGTGTGTGAGTGTCAGGGACGGAACTGAGGTCACCAGGCTTGCACGACAAACACTTCTGTGCCCTGAGCATCTCTCTAGCTAGGGCCTGTGTTTTGATGGAACTGGTATCTCGAACTCCTTCTAGATACAGCCATTCAGATGAGAGTCAAACATTTAAAGTAGCATTGGCTTTCACTTGAACTTCTTTTGATGATAAGGTGATAATGTGTGGTAAGTGGACATTCTCTCGGTTTTCATGACAAAGAAGTGAGAAGATAATGAATCCGAGGTAGATCAGTGACCAGCTAAGTTCTCAGTCTATTCTGCATTGGCTTCCTGAGTGTCCTCACATGGCCAAGACAGCTTACCTTCCGTGACTCAGTGATGCATGACCACTTTTCAAACTTACTTTTCCTCCAGGTCAACTGATGAGACGTTTAGCTTGGCTGACGAGACCTGTAGCTCTAATCCAGCCATAGTGAGAAGGAAGAAAATTGCCATCAGCGTCATCTTTTCCTTGTGTGAGAGAGAAGCAGCACAGCAGAACTTCCAGGACTTCTTTTTCTCCCACTTCCCCCTCTTTGAATCCCACATGAACAGGCTCAAGAGCGCCATTGAAAAGGTAAGGGATGGGGTGCAGCTCAGGGGCAGTCACTTAGACAGCGTGTGCAAGGGGTGGGGTGCAGCTCAGGGTAGTGCATTTACAGTGTGTGAAAGGGTTGGGGTACAGCTCAGGGTAGTGCATTTACAGTGTGTGCAAGGGGTGGGGTGCAGCTCAGGGTAGTGCATTTACAGTGTGTGCAAGGGGTGGGGTACAGCTCAGGGTAGTGCATTTACAGTGTGTGCAAGGGGTGGGGTACAGCTCAGGGTAGTGCATTTACAGTGTGTGCAAGGGGTGGGGTACAGCTCAGGGTAGTGCATTTACAGTGTGTGCAAGGGGTGGGGTACAGCTCAGGGTAGTGCATTTACAGTGTGTGCAAGGGGTGGGGTACAGCTCAGGGTAGTGCATTTACAGTGTGTGCAAGGGGTGGGGTACAGCTCAGGGTAGTGCATTTACAGTGTGTGCAAGGGGTGGGGTGCAGCTCAGGGTAGTGCATTTACACAGTGTGTGCAAGGAGTGGGGTACAGCTCAGGGTAGTGCATTTACAGTGTGTGCAAGGGATGGGGTGCAGCTCAGGGTAGTGCATTTATACAGTGTGTGCAAGGGGTGGGGTGCAGCTCAGGGTAGTGCATTTATACAGTGTGTGCAAGGGGTGGGGTGCAGCTCAGGGTAGTGCATTTACAGTGTGTGCAAGGGATGGGGTGCAGCTCAGGGTAGTGCATTTACACAGCGTGTGCAAGACCCTGGGATCCATTCCAAGCAAACACTTAAATAAGAAAATGAAAGGTAATAAGATTACAACCTACTGGCAAACGGGAGAGGTTTGCAGCCCAAGATGGCACATGTCTTTGTGTGTCAGATGGCCTGCCTAAGGAAGTCAGAACGTGCCCTGGCATGATGATCCTCAGGGTTTTTCAGGCTAGAGGCAGACACTGGTTGCTGTTGGCAAGGAAGTTACTGGTTTTTGCTGAAGCGTCATAACTGTGGGTGTTTTAGATTCATTGTAACATTGTTCATTAACGAGCCCCAGCAGATCAGTTATAAAGGACTTTCTTCTCAGAGGGTAATTTGGCTCACTCTCTTCCATGAAGGCCATGATCTCCTGCAGGAAGATAGCAGAATCAAGTCTCCGTGTCCAGTTTTATGTGAGCCGTCTGATGGAGGCACTGGGAGAATTCAGGTAAAGTACAAGGGTTGAAAATCCAGCAGGAAGTTAGGAGCAGCAGTACTGCCGGCTGCTATGAGGTGACCTCTTAGAAGAATGAGGGGACTGGCAATTTTCAGTTATTTAGTGTCTCTGCCCCTGAGAGCAGATAAAGTCAAACCAAACATTTGGTAACGTAGCACCTAGTCATCTTGACTGTGCCTGATGGTTCTTAATGGGATTGGTTGGTTGGTTTGTTGTGTAGTTGGGGTTGTTTGTTTTGGTTTTGTGTTTATTTTGAGATAGGGTCTCACTGTGTAGTCCTGGCTGACCTAGAACTGCCTACTAGACCAGGCTGGCTTCAAACTCATAGAGATCCACTCTGCCTCCTCAGTGCTGGGATTAAGACATGCATTACCTGAATTAATGGGATTGTTTTCATCAGAATGAACTGAAATCTAATCTTAGAGGATGGCTTATAAGTCAGTTCCATGATCTTACATCTATTGTCTCATAAACGCTGAAGGCAAAGCCTTTTTACAGATGTTGGAACTTGGGTTCAGGAGTGCTGCTTGTCCCCTAGAGTGCGTGGAGAAAACGTGTGCGTGTCGTGGAGACCTAGCTCTCATCTGCCAGGGCGGGTCTCATGTACATGCAGTGCCTGTGTGCCGTGCCCTGGATAGTGAACCGTCTGGTCCCCTTTCTCTGACTCTGTAAGCAGTTTCTAACTGACCCCTGCCTCCACTAATCATCTGTGGACACTGGTTTTCTGTGGTCCTTGCCCTCAGAGTGTGGGTAGCAAGGTAATCTGCTCCAGGTATGGGGTTTTTCCCCACTATGCTCATCTGAGTTTCTCAGCCGTTCTCACCATGGGGAATGGAATCTCACGGCTAAGCAGTGATGAGTAAATGAGCCAAATAGCTGAGGGGTAGAAAAAAAAATTGCATTTCCTAGAACGTTAGAACACTTTTTTTTTCCTGGTGAGCTCAGTGCTGCTTGAAGCAAAATTACCACCTTTTCTGAACTCTGGCTATAGAAAAAGAACTGCTTGGTTGTTTCATTTTGAGAAAAGCCATGAAGATGATGGGTGGGCTGTCTCCTCAGAAGGGCAGCACTAGATTTGCGTATGGCTTTGCTGTGGTCACACTCAAAGCTGGCTCGGGCTGGAGAGTCTGGATGCTAATCTAATCAAAATACCAATCTTCCAGAGGTGAAAACCCAAAAATAAAAAGCCAGAGGTTGGCACATAGAAGAGGCTTACACTTACTTTGACAGTGAGCCCTCCAGAAACTAATGTACTGATATTTAGAGAGATGAGGGTTTGTTTGTTTTTGTTTTTTGTTTTTTGTTTTTGAGACAGATTCTCACTATATAGTTCTGTCTGTCCTGAGACTCACTATGTAGACCATGCTGGCCTTGAACTCAAAAACATGCAGCTGCCTCTGCTTCTGCCTCCCAAGTCCTGCGATTAAAGGCATGTGCCACTATGCCCAGCTGAGACAAGAGTTTTGTAGGTTAATCCTAGACCTTCCTACTGTAATCATATCACTGCTTTTTTTGTTTAAAGATATGCTTTTAATTGAAATAGAATTATGTCACTTTCCCTCTTTCTGTCCCTCCCAGGTACCCTCCTTACAACCCCTCCATGTCTTTTTTTCACCACTCCTACACTCTGAAGTCGATACTTTTTATTATTGTTACATACATATATGAATATAGGTGTATGCACAAATACATGGATGCATCTTGCTGAGTCTGGTTTTGCGTAAACACTTTGAGAGATGACCACTCTGCACTGGACAAACCATTAAGGAGGCTCATCACTAGAAGAGGCTAGCTAATTCTCCTCCCAGCAGTCATCCGCTGCCTACAGTTTTTAGTCTGGGGGGTAGGACCCCAAGACATTTTCCCTCTTTGGTATTAATAAGTCCATATTTATTGCCCCTGTTCTGAGCTTGCTTATGCAGCTGTTTCTAGGAGACACTATTTCACAGCAGATATCCTGGTCCTCTGGCTCTTGCAGTCTTCCTGCCCCTCTTCCATGAAGTTCCCAGAGCCATGGGTGGAGGAGAGCTGTGATGTAGATTATCCGTTAGAGCTGGCTTCCCCACCCTCTGTTGGTCCCTGCATCGTGCCCAGTTGGGGCATCACAGCTTCTTAACTCAGTAAATAGTACTATTTTTTGAGATGCGAAGGTTTTTTTGTTGTTTTCCGTTTTTGCCAAGGTAGACTTGTGTCCTGTCCTGATTCCTTTAAGGCACACGGCTACATAATCTAGTCCGAGTATGCTTCCTCTGTCTTGATTTGGGAGAGGTTTGTGTTACTCGTTCAGGGCTGGATTGACTTTTTGCCCAGTGGAGGGCCTGAGTACGCTTTTACACTCTGGAAAAACACATGAGAGCCATGTAGATTATAACAGCACCTGCCATGCCTGAATTCCCATCCCCCCCTTGCCATTAAATATGTGTATATCTTATGCACATTACCCAACCTTTCTAAGCTCCTGTGTTAGAAGGTGCCACGTATGACAGTGAAGAAGAACCATCGGGTAGTTTCTCGTGTAAAACAAGTTGGGTGTTTGATTTAGAAAACCATCACATTAATTAGAAATCAGCGGAGTCGAGTCACCTAACAATCTCATTTTCAGCCTAGCATGTGCTTTCTTGGTCCTGCAGATTTTTGTGCCCCACTCCCCACCTTATTGGAGATAGCCTTGCTGTGTAGCTGTGGCTGCCTCACACTCTTAGTTCTCTGGCCTATGTCTCTTCAGTGCTGGGATTATTGGTATGCCCAGCTCTTGATCTGCATTTTTTTTTAAACTGTAAGAGTGCTGCGTGGAGATGGGATTGTAACTCAATGATAGAATGCTCATCTAGCATGCAAAAAGACCAGGATATGCTTTTCAGTACCACAAAAACAAACAGTATCTAAAAATGACTATATGATACCCTACAAACCTGTACAGTTTAATTAAATTTTTATGTATAGATTTAAAAATAAACTTTAAAAGTGATTTTAAATTCTGGAAGAAGGACATTATGATTTTTTTTTTACCTTTGATGTTAATTTTGTGTGTGTATATGTGTGTGATGCTTGGGATCAAGCCTAGTGCCATGTGCATTGTAGGTAAGTACTGTATCACAGAGCTACATCCCCGTAAATTGTTTTCTAAGTGAATGTTTTTATGCTAGGGATGGTGTGCTTTTTCTCTTAAGGGTTTCAGTCTTGCTACCTGACTTTGCTATTGTCTTGCAGAAGCACTCATAGATAATGTGTAAGTAAATGAGCATTCATTCGTGTGTCCCAATAAAACTTTATTTACAAAAATGCTAGTAATCAGATTTGTGTGAGCCATAGTTTGCCAGCCTGTGTCGGTTTGTTTTTTAATTCCTTAAGGAATACATATATCAAAATTACTGTGTTCACCCTTATTCTGTGACACTAAGATACCCAAAATAACGGTTTATGACAGTTTGTCCCTTCTCTCTTCCTGTAGAGGGACTATCTGGAACTTGTATTCTGTTCCAAGGATAGCTGAACCAGTATGGCTTACCATGATGTCGAGCACGTTGGAAAAAAACCAGCTCTGCCAGCGCTTTCTCAAGGAATTTATACTTCTGATTGAGCAAGTCAACAAAAACCAGTAAGCATAAGCCCACTGAGACTTGTGGGTAAATCCTGAGCCAGCGTGTGTTCTGTACAGCACATGGCCTTGTCTTGCAGTTGACTAATGTGTGTTTTTATCCATTTTCCCAAGGTTTTTCGCTGCCTTACTGACCGCGGTGTTAACATACCATTTGGCCTGGGTACCGACCGTCATGCCTGTTGATCACCCTCCCATTAAAGCCTTCTCAGAGAAGCGTACATCTCAGTCGGTGAACATGCTGGCCAAAACGCATCCGTATAATCCTCTCTGGGCACAGCTGGGTTAGTACCTAATTTGACTGTTCAGAGAATATATCTGGAGAAATGGGAGGGGGGATGCTGGAAATTATAGCTTGTACTGGCTTTCCAACCCAGTCATTCAAGGATTGGCTCTTGCAGGAATGAGACTGGACTACAGATTCGAGTTAACAGGCTGCTGCCCTCATCCCTTTCCCTCACTGGCAGCTTTGTTTTGCTCTTTTGAGACAGTGTAGGTCAACTGAGTCCTCCACTTCACCGAGGCTGTTCAATCTATCATGGTTTCCTTAACTAACTACTGACTGTTTGGGCCAGATAATTCTTTGTGGTTGAGTTGTGATGGGGCAGGGGAGGGCTGCCTGACATCTTATAGATTGTTTGGCAATACTCCTGACCTCCATTCACCAGATCCCAGTACGGCTCCTCCCTGCCCAAAGTGATAACCATCAGAATGTCTCCAGACATTGCCAGACTTCCCTGGGAAGAAGGGTAACAAAAGTGAGAACCTGTAGGGTGGAGTGGCTGGGGAGAGAGAAGAGAGGGGAAAGTGGCACCCTCTAATCCCCCCACCTCCCTGACCACAGCGTACATCTGATGTCTCGTCTGTCACTCGGTCTTGTGGTTGATGGTAGCAGTACTTCCTCAACACATACGTGTAGGCATGGTGTAGGAACCGAGCACTTCGTAGGTGAGACTGGGGTTACGTACTTAGACTCGCTCTAAGCGAGCATGAGAGTGACAGAGGTGTGGTTACATGGCACTCGGTCCTACCCGTGTGCTGGAACTCAGAGTGGACTCACAGCTGCTCAGGCCTCAGTAGTCAGCTGCCTGGTGAACGAGGTTGATCCATCATTTGAGAATGTCGTAGTGCTTGGAGAAGAGTGTACAAGGGATGTGGGAGTGTCATGGCAATGGACGTGGGGGCCAGAAGCCTTTTACTTGGTTCATTTCTGAAGGCAGTCACTTGGCTTTCCTGTGCCTCTTCCTTTGGTGTGTTAGAGGTAGTACCTGGGGCCTTGTCTGTGGCTAAGCAAGCACTCTGCACGCATCCGATGGGATGGGTCAGGACTTGGTGTTTGCTGGGAGATGCAATCAGTTGTACAAAGCACCTTTGCTCTGGATGCTGTGAACTGAAAACTACGTTGTGGGGTGTTTATAGAGGGAGAAAGAGGACGAATGGGGTTTTCCAGGAAGGCTTCCTTGAGGGAATCTCCACATGGTAATTGCTAGGGAAAGCAGTGGGCTGTGGAAAGCACTCTAGTCCTAGAAAACGGTTTTTCAGTCGCTGTAACAAAAGCTGACGCCGTGACACAAGCAGCGAGCGTTGTTAGTGCCCGACACACATACTGATTGGTGAGATTCTCACCCCTACCTATTACAGGTGTCCTTATTTCATAGCAGTAAAGATACTTTCTTGTCTTTATGCCTATGAGACACAAATGGAGATACACATCTCATAGGGTAAGTAATAGGTGTGTTTTTAATGAATTAACTAAAGAATTCATGGGGAGTAAAACCATGTTAGACCAGGAGTGACTGCACATCATAACGTGTAATCCCAGGACTTGGGAGGCTGAGGCAGGAGAATTATGAGTTGTAGGCCAGTCTGGGCTACTTGCCTCAAAAAAAAAAAGTACAGTGCTTTATATTTTGATGCTTGGTACAAGGAATAGTTCAAAACTTGCCCCACCACTCAGATGAGAAGCTCTTCTCGAGGACATACGTTGTTGTTCTCAATGGGAAGACATTCTTCTCAAAGTGTAGTTTTCATTCCTGCAGGGGATCAGTCTGGATATTAAAGGAAATGCAGTGTGTCCTGCTGCAGAGTCGATTTTCAAACAGTGGTAATTAAGCCACACGCATTTAATTAGATAAATGCATTTAGACTCAGGAATGCTTCTCCTGTGGGACTGAGCTAACTGGTGACTCCTTGTGTTCTGCATAACAAGGCAAAAATCCCCTCTTGTGGGCTTGCTCGTGGCTTTTCATGGGAGATCATACACCACTGAAGGTCCTCAGTTCTCTCTTCTTGAGAAGGATCCCTCCAAGGTCTGGGTGTTGACCGGAGTAGTTCAAAGAGGGAGAGAAGGCATAGGACAGACTTGTAAAGACGAGTGTGAGCGATGAAGTCATTCCCATGATTAGACAGAGGACGGACGTGCTTCAACTCCGGTTGTTTTCTGTGTGTCGTGATAGGCGGGAAAATGTAAGCTCTGGTGACTAAACAGCGGTGCAGATGTGATTTTAATCTAGTTTCCTAAGTAATAAAAACGGTTCTATCTTGAATGATTTCAGCGTCTTACCGAGAGCTCATCAGGACAGTCTACACGTCTCATCTCACCCGTGTGACTTCTCAGCCACAGTCTCTCCTCACACTCAAGGACTTGCTCCACAGAGCGCAGTGATCTGGTGCCTTTGTCCCCGTGGGCACCATGCACAGGGGTTTCCACATTAGGGATACTGTCCACTAGTGGCCTGTGGAAGCCATTTGTGGGTTAGAAAAGCATTTAAACAGGATAGTAGAATAGAAAGAGAATGACTCCCACAGACGTTCCGTAAATGTGAGTTTTAGGATGTGGTGTCTCAGCATAGAATTTGCTGTGGGTGAGCAACCTGCGCTTGAGCTGTGTGGGTTTTCTCCTGCTGTCTTCAAAATGCCCTTTTTACCTTTGGTCTTGACAGTTCAGCTACACATGTCTGCTTTTACTTTTACTTGGATTTTCCTGCTTGGGGTTCATGATCTTCTTGAATGTACAGACCTGTGTCATCCATAAAGTTTAGGTTTTTGGGAATCCTTGTTTTAAAATCTATTTTTGTGGCCAGGTGGTGGTGGCACACGCCTTTTTTTTTTTTTTCTTCTGGTTTTTCGAGACAAGGTTTCTCTGTGTAGCTTTGCGCCTTTCCTGGATCTCGCTCTGTAGACCAGGCTGGCCTCGAACTCACAGAGATCCACCTGGCTCTGCCTCCCAAGTGCTGGGATTAAAGGCGCGTGCCTTTAATCTGTGAGTTCGAGGCCAGCCTGGGCTACCAAGTGAGTTCCAGGAAAGGCGCAAAGCTACACAGAGAAACCCTGTCTCAAAAACAAAACAAAACAAAACAAAAAACAAACAAAAAATCTATTTTTGCTCCAGTCTCCCTGCCCTCTCTTTCTAGAATCCCTACTGTGTGCATATCACTGTGCTTGATGAGGCCCACAGACATCAGGGCTGTGTACATCTTTTTTCATTCTTTATTCTCCTCAGAATGGGTAACCCTACTTGACCCTCCTTCACACGTGCCATCTCTTTTTCTTCACCCTGATGAGATCTGCTCTTCCACAGAGTCTGAGGATTAAATGACCATCAGGCTTGGCTATCACAAGCATGTTACGTCTTTTCATCTTCAAGACACTTGTAAGACTTTCCATTTTATAGACAAGGAAACTAACTCTTCAGGAGGGTTGGAGGGAAACTTATCTGTGTGTTTCAGAGCATTATCCTTTGTTTGTAGCAATTAGATATTTTCTGGCCAAAAAAAGGTCATCCATACTTGTAAATCTGTTCTAACAAGAAGGAAGTATACATCTTCTGTTTCCCCTCCTCCCTGTAGAAAATGGTGCCCACTTGATGTTAACTGTCACCTAGTTTTACTTTTCATGAGTTTTCATTCAGCAGCGTGTGTGTGTGTGTGTGTGTGTGTGTGTGTGTGTGTGTGTGTGTGTGTGTTCATGCATGGGTGCGTACATATGTACATATGTATAGATGTGTGCAGATGCATGCAACCATGTCAGGTGTCCTCTTCTGTCACTCTGCCTTGTTCCCCTGAGAAGGATTTCATCACTAACCTGGAGCTCGCTGTTGCCCACCAGTTGGGTACAGACAATGTGTGGCTATACCTGGCTGCCTACGTGGATGCTGGGAAACGAACCTAGGTCCTCAGGCTTATAAGTACTCTTGCTGAGTGTCCCAGCCCCTCTTAGCAACATGCTTTCCCTCTTTATCCATTTCATTTACAACACAACCTCTTCTGTTTGAAAAGACTCCCCATTTTTTCCATTTTTTTTTTTTTTTTTTAAATACGGATGATTTTGAATCCTTGCCCTGAGTAAGGGGTTTGTGCTTTTCTAGTTTTGCTGCTCTGCACTAGCTACAGGAGTAACCTTTGTGACCTGTGAAACTCCTTCTGTGTGCTCTGTTTACGTGAAAAATCATAGACCACAATGCTCCAACACTTAGACAATTAATTTATAACATATATCAAAATATATCAGGTTCCTGCCATCTGGTAACATTTTTAGACCTGTGTGTTTTAGGGGGGATGGGAAGTGTGGCTTGTTTGTTTTGTACTTGAGGCAGTCACTGTATATAGCCCAGGCTGGCCTGGAACTCATGATCCTCTTGTCTCTGCTTCCCTAGTAACTTCGATCATGGGCCCACACCACCAGGACCAGCTTGTATGTGGTAGAGGCCCTGAGGCCACAGAAACACCCGAGTCCTGACGTGACTGTGATGTCCCGAAGTGTGGGGAGACAGGATCAGGAGGAAGGCATGACATGAGCTCGTGGTCAGGGCAGTTTTCTGAGACCACACCATAGCATCTCACCATACTTTGGAGCTCTCACTTTGAAGTCTAGGGTGACTTCCTAGATGCCAAAGCTCTGCAAGCCTTCGGTCTTGTCTTTTTATAGAGAAGTTGTTTATTATTTCTGTTCTGGCCTTTCAATGTTCTTGGAAGCTGTACACTAGGGAAAACTCTCCCAAGGACACACTTCCTTATGGTTCCCTAGAGAGAACGTCCTGCCCATTCTCACAATGTTTCTCTCAACCTCAGCCTACTAATTTTAGTTTTCTCTAACCTGTGGCTTCCTGCCTCACTATGGATGCATTCCTCAACTGAGTCCTAACTTCCCACATTCCTCTTTGTCACCGTCACTGAGTCTCGCCTCTCATTTATGTGACATTCCTTCCGCTGTTGATGGCTTTCCACCTTCTGGTTAATTCTTGAATCCTTTCTGACTCTGGCTTGGTTGTATGATGATACAGTCTTTTTTGAGTGCCTACCCATTCAGTAGGCATTGGTTGTCTCTCTCATTAGCAATCTAATGAAATGATGGAACCTGGTGAGTCGGTGAGGTGATGAGGACTTTTTAAAAATGTGTTCTCTCGGAGTTTTGCACGTTTTGGTCATAGTCATCTTCTCTCCCCCAGCTCTTCCCAGATTCACTCCCTCACTCACCTAACCTGTGTCCCTTTTAATTTTATTTAACTTTATTTCTTTAAGGCCCAAATCAAGACCAGTTTGTGTTGCCCGAATATTCCTGAGTGTCTTTCCCTGGAGTATGGTCGACTTATCAGGACAATGCTCAGAGAAAACTGTCTCTCCTTTTCCCAGAAGCTAACAGTTGCCCATAGCTCCACAGCTGGGGGTGGGATTTTATGCCCAGCTCCCGTGTCCATGCTGGAATTTGGTCTGTCTTGTGTTTGCACTGGTTTTGTGCATGTTGTCGAGACTGTTGTGAGTTTCTGTGTGCAGCTGCCTGCCCTGCTGTGTCCAGAAGACACTGTTTTTTTTATAGTCACCCGCTGCCTCCGGCTCTTGGATTCTTTCTCTTCCCTCTTCTGCAAAGGTCCTTAAGCATGGGGGATATAGTATGCGTGTTCTGTTGAGGGCTGAGCATTTTGCAGGCTCTTATCCTCTGTACCTTGGCCAGTTGTCGGTCCCGATGCTAACTACCATCTACTATAAATAGAATCTTCTCAGATTAGGCTTGAGAGATGCATTGATCTATGGGTACACGGTAAGTCATTAGAAATACTATTTCCATTCAGCAGAATCATGTCAGTAGGCTCTCCCCAAGACCCATGACCTGTCCAGCCGTTGGCTGTGCTGGATATGGGTTTTATTCTGTGGAGCAGGACTTACATCCCAGCAAAGTGATTAGTTTCTCCCCTGATGTTCTTGCCACTGTTGCGCTAGGGGCATATCCTACCAGCCAGTCGTTATTACGGCTCACAGCATTCACAGTTGGACGTGATTGACGATTACGTCCCCCTCCAGTAGCTTGCATAACGCCTTCAACACACTGTGAAAGTTAGCCAGTAGGGATGTAGCTTGCAGCTAAGCACCAGCTTAGCTTGATTTCTCTGTGGCGTCCTCAGCAATAGGGTCTTACTGTGAAATTCTGGAGTGTACCGAAGAGCATTGGCAAGAGCCTGTCGTGTTTGGGGGAGGTCTATAGGATCTCATCAGCTAACAACTCCAAAAGAAATAACCCATTACTGGCTCTGATTTTTGTTTGATAGCTTGTAGTATCTTAATAGAAACATTGTTACCCTGTTATAGGTGACTCCCTTTTAAGGTAGGGGTGTGTGTGTGTGTGTGTGTGTGGTTTCCGTATGACTTTTTTTGAAAGATCTTTAGTCCTCTTTCCCCACACTCCCTCCTCTACCCTGCCCTCTGTCCCCTTACCCCCAGTTTAACCCTTCCTGTTCCGTTATTCCTTCTTAACATGCTGCTGTCAGTGTGTTCTGGGATAGACTGCACTGGTAATGCGCACTATTGAATTGATTCTGTCGTTTCCACTCGTCACATTGAACACAAAACTGGCTCATCAGCCTGTGTTAACCAGCTTACCAGAATATAACTGAGAAGACATGATTTGTGTCCTGTCAACTTCTTATATGATATGAAATTTTAAAAATTTGCATATTTGTTATTCTTGAGTAGGTAGTTTTTCTTATAAATCAGACTGAGTCTACTTAGAGTAAATCCATAAGAGAATCCTACACACACTACCTCATTAAGTAATTTTAATTGATTTACTTCATATCAGTTTAGAAATTCTTGAGTTTGCATTTTACCCTAAGACTCACCATCCTGGGATTCTTCTTTATTTTTAGTTACGTGTCTGTAGTACATGTTTATCTGTGTGTGGGTATGTACATATGAGTTCAGGGGTCTGGGGAGATCAGAAGATGGCCTGACCAGAATTACAGATGGTTGTGAGAAGCCTTGCCCAACGAGGATGTGGGTGCTTGGGAATTGAACTTAGGTCCTCAACAGGCACAGCATATGCTCCTAACCATTGAGCCTTCTCTCCAGTCCTCCCCACTGTATTCTTCTAAGAAATTCTTGTAATCTGCAAGATATCTATGTACTTGATCTGGTCATTTATGCAGAACAGTGGCCTCAGCTTTCCTTGGGCAAGCATGCCACCACCTGAGCCCCGTGAGGGGCTTGTGTGTCCAGCAGCACTGCTGCCCTGTTCTGCTGTGCTCAGCTGGATGCTAGGCTGCAGCCTGTTTGGCCTGTCAGATCTGCGGTCCAGTATCGGGGCAACCGGAACATGGCCATTCCTGGAAATTTTATATCTGGTGCCTCAAGAAGTGATTGGAGGCTGGGAATCAAGTTACAAATGACCAGTTTTGTTCTTGTAGAGGGCGGGTATTCCGTATGTGCTAACACCGGAGGACTTTGTCTTCTGTCCATCTCTGCCCTGTAGGTGACCTTTATGGAGCGATAGGCTCTCCAGTGAGACTGACCCGCACAGTGGTGATTGGAAAGCAGAAGGATTTGGTCCAGCGCATCCTTTACGTTCTGACCTACTTTCTCCGTTGCTCTGAACTACAAGAGAATCAGCTGACCTGGAGTGGGAATCCTAGTGAAGATGACCAAGATATAAACGGGAGCAAGATTGTAACAGCCTTGGAAAAAGGAGAGGTGGAGGAATCTGAGTATGTGGTAGTTACAGTGAGAAACGAGCCTGCTCTTGTCCCGCCAATCCTACCACCAGTGACGGCTGAGACAAGGAGCCCGGAGCCTAGAGGAGTAGCTGAGATCCCAGAAGGCGCCGATACTAGCGAACTGGGTCACAAACCTGACCGAAACAGATGCAAGAGGCCAGAGCAGAGTTCTGAGGCCAGTAGCATGGGGTTCCAAGAGGCAGAGCCTGACAGTTCGTGGACACCTCAAGGCATAGTCTGTGAGGACAAACAGAATGACCAAGAGGCACCCCAAAATGACTCTTCAAGACCTCCCAGCTCTGAGGTTCCCAGGGTAAGACTAAGGATGGACCCACATGCTGTCCATGAGGAGCTGCTAAAGAAACCAGCTGATAGGTCAGCAGCCTGGCCCTGCCCTGACAGACATTCCCAGGAGGATCCTCCTGTTGAAAAGGTCACCTTCCACATTGGAAGCTCCGTCTCTCCAGAGGCCGACTTTGAAAGCCGCACCCAAAAAATGGAAGAGCGGTTAAAGACCTGTGGACAGTTTTGTGGGACCAGTGCCTCTGTCAGTCCTAGCGTGGACACTGGCCTGACTCGAGACCAACAGGGCTCCAGGTGTTCCTCCAAAGCTGACTTTCAAAAGGACATTGCCCTTCCTGAGGACCAGTCCTCGGGAGGAGGAGGTGTCTCTGAGGACAGAGGCCTCCAAGCCAACATCACGGCAGGTGCTGGGGGACAACTTAGCCAAGCTCATGGCCGCCCTGCACCTTCCAGCTGTGCAGCAGGCAGTGGCCAGAGACCACTGGAACACACTGGAGATTTGCAATGCAAAGGCAAGAAAAGACCTTCCTCAGAGCATGTAAACAGATGTAGACAGCAGGGTGGCCTGCTGGGTGCTGCAGATGTCCCCTGTGGGGACGCCCGTGGTAAGGCCAACTTCAGGATCGAAGGAGACCTTCCCAGGAATGAAAGCTTGGATAGTGCTCTCGGAGACAGTGATAATGAAGCATGTGCTTTAGCCCTGCTAGGCCTAGGTCCCAGTTGTGACAGGACTGAAGGGTCCTTGGAAGTGGAGCTGCCTCTGCCAAGGTAACACACTGCACAGGGAACTAGAGTCTGTTCCCAGCCTGACACTATGACCGACCATGGTAACTACCCACAACCACTTCATACACAATGCATGTTTTTCTCTTAAATGTTAGAGGTATTACCAGCCTGTCTAGTCTCCAAGGATGCTCACAGTCTTGGTGCAGCTCTGTTCTTGGACAGAGGACTGGTGGTTGTCTTTACAGCTCTCGAGACATTTGGGGGGAGTGAAGGGCCACAACAGTCACGGTAGCAAGGAGGAGAGAGTTCCATCTGGTGTCACGTGTGTGTGATTTGTACGGTTGGCTCGGATGTCTTGCTTCTAAGGTGATGGATCACACCCACCATGAGGCTTCCCTCCCACCACTTTGTACTCTTCATTAGCACTCCATTGGGTTGGTTCTCTGGTCTGTGATGGCCGAAAGTTGCAATTAAAAGATTTCTTCTATTCTTCCTCACTGTGGCGGTTACCTCCCTTTACAGATGGGAGTCTGTACTTACTTACAGAGTCATAAAGCCATGCTTTGTTCACCATGACCCCCAGCCTCCTCTTTCATTCCTCTGACGTGGACTTTCAGGTGGATGTTCAGTATGAGGTGTAAGAAGAGATCTCTTAGTTTTTAGACAAGGTCTCCCTATGTAGCCTAGGCTAGCTTTACGCTGAGAACATGCACCTCCACATCTGGCTTAAGAATGAAGTTTTAACTAGCTATGGAAATAGTGTGTTTTTTCCAGGCTTCCATTTTAATAAAAATACTTCCTTTCCTCCCAACTCCCCTTTTTCTCACACTCCTGATCTCTTTATATATACTCTGATATGGGCTACAGGAAACTATTATAGTTTCTTGTATCGTTGGAGGTTTGGGTCCCACTGTAATAACAAAAAGCGAGTACTTTTAACTGTGTATTTACTAGCTAAATGTTGTTTTAGGTCTCAGAGCACCAGCAAGCCAAATGTTAGAAACTTTGCCCGCTCGCTTCTGGCGGGCTACTGCGCTACGTACATGCCGGATTTGGTGCTGCATGGAACCGGCAGCGACGAGAAGCTGAAACAGTGCCTGGCAGCTGACCTGGTCCACACGGTGCATGTAAGTGACCCCAGTGGAGAACCACGGGACGGCCAGTGACGGGGTCTCCAGTTGACACCCAGAGCCTCGGTGTAGAGGATTGCTTGTAAAGACACAGAGTGACATGACAACCAATGAGGCGTAGTTAAGAGTCCAGGGACAGTGAGTGGGCAGACCTGGGCCAGACTCAGCCCAGGGCAGGCAGGCAGTACCAGAACCGCAGAGTCCTGGAACAGGGACAGTGAGGAACGTGGGGCATCTGGCTACTAGTTCTCTCCTCCACCCTCCAGTTTCTTCTGCAAGAGGCCAGAGAGCAGGGGCATAGCTAAGGCAGATGCTTCCCATTTTCCGTAGAGCTCAGCCTCCTGGGGCCAGTACAGGATAAGTAGTGTAGAGCAAAGTAGGGGTGAATGGCTATGGGCTGGCTCGGCAAATGGATAAATGGCACAAATGGTGAGTGATGTGAGATACCTTCAGGAGGCAGACCAGAGAGATGTTGTGTATGGCTTGCTTATTATTCAAACCTTGCAAGTTTCTAAAAGCAATTTTTTAAACTGATTTGTCATTGAGCTCACTTTGATAGCTGGGAGGAGATGGCTGTAGAAAGATTTACAGGTATGACTGGAAAATTGCCTATAGCTACTGCTGAGTGCTTTTCTGTTATCTCCAGCATGACAGGAGATGAACACCTAGAGAAAGTGTGTCAGTCTGATGGACCTGTTTTTAATTGAGCTGCTAGTCAGCAGATGTGCAAGCATAGATGTTTTGCAATTAGAAACGTATGGTGTTTTGTGCAATAGGAAGAATCCTTGTTGCACAGAGATCATTGGAACCTGGCTTGTTATCTCCTTATTGCACACTTTTTGTTTGTTTGGGGAGAGAGTTTTTAAAAGTAGGAAAGAAGGCATTGTATGTTATCTTTGGCCTTGAGCCACCTAGACACACAGCAGACACAGGCTTAACAGGCTGAGGATGTTTGTATGAAGTAGGAAGAAGGGCTCAGATGGGAAGCCGCAGTCATGATCCCACATCCCATAGAGGTAAAGAGATGAAGAGCAAGTACCTGGGAGCTGGGCAGGGCCCATCCACCATACATGTGCTTGCCCAACTATGCCTAGTTCTGTACTGTGATCAGACACCATCCCTCGCCAGAATAGTCCTGGAATAAAACTATGAAGTTGCTGTCATCTATAAGTAACACAAAATTTTTCATACTTACCACAGATACTGCACACTTGCTCTTAACCATTTCAGAGGTTGGTCCATCCATTTCACCCCATAGCATAAGCACAGGGCCCTCATTGCATGGAATCGTCTTTCTGGGCTGTCCTAAGGTTGCCTGTGCTTTGTGTGTTTAGTGTGTGTTGGGGGGTCGTGAAAGAACCCTGTTTCCTTTGGTGTCACTACCTCCTACCCGTGTCCATGTATGCAGAGAGCCCTTGAGGGTTTGCATTCTGTGGTGCCGTTGGTCTGATTCCTCAGTACGTGGGTTTCCACTCCTTGCACCTTTTCTCCACCAAGCCGGAGTTCTGCTCCAACAGAGACACAGGAGACTATATGAGCTAGTGGGGTTGTCCTCAGCAACATTGATCATATCGGTTGTAGCACATTATATGAGCTAGTGGGGTTCTCAGTGACATTGATCATATCGGTTGTAGCACATTATAGGGGATAGTTGGGTTGTCCTCAGTGACATTGATCATATTGGTTGTAGCACATTGTAGGAACTATTGGGGTTGTCCTCAGTGACATTGGTCATATCGGCTGTAGCACATTTTTGCCCAAAAGTGCCCAGGTTCCCTTACTAACCATCGTGGAAAAGCAACCTCCTGAATTTCACAACTCATGAAATTTTGGCATTTTTATAGGCCATCAATTTATGATTTCTGAATTTTAGACTTTCATTGTGGCCATCTGGCCCTATAATTTGTATATTTGAGAAAATAGCCATGTCTACACTATCATTCCTCTTAACTTTTCCATGTTTCATTTTCTTCCTTTTAAAATAGTACTTTACGCTGTAGAAGCTCTTATATCTTTGAATCATAAAGTCATCTGGAGAGGTTGGACGTTATAAGGTATAATCACCCATATCATGAGATATGAGTATATACAAAATACAGCCATGTACATGGCATTTTTAGGAAATTATGAAGGGCTTATTAAAGTGTCTTCAAAATTTAATAACTTCTTAATATGTCTAATTCACATTAGTGGACTTTCAGTTTCACTTGGCACATCCGTCATGAGTTTTGTGTTTCTTTGTTTGAGACGGGCTCACCTGGGCTGTCCTGGAACTTACTGTGTAGACCAGGTTGGCCTCAAACTTGCAGAAATCCACTTGCCTCTGCCCCCCAAGTGCTGGGATTAAAGGTGTGCACCACCACGTTGGTGCTGAGTTTGATTTTGAAATAGACTTGCATGTAGACTGCCCCTGAGACTCACACTCTGGTGTGTGACAATGTTTTGTTTTTCCTGTAAAAGGGACTTAACTTCTGTTTACAAGCATCTGTGGAAAATAGAAGTATTTTTAAAACATTGAATTAACCATTCATAAAGGACAGTAATTTTCTTTTTGGTTTTTCGAGACAGGGTTTCTCTGTGTAGTTTTGGTGCCTGTCCTGGATCCCACTTTGTAGACCAGACTGACCTTGAACTCACAGAGATCCGCCTGGCTCTGCCTCCCAATGCTGGGATTAAAGGCGTGTGCCACCACCGCCCGGCAGGAACAGTGATTTTCAAAGCTGAGAACATTGTCAGGAAAAGGAGCAGAGATTCAAGAGCAATGCCTCGCCTGTGGGAGCTGAGAACTTGTGGAAGAGAAATGGGGTAAATCACTTGGAACCACTTGCTTTCACAAACTGTTTTGAGATTTATAAATATTTTCAGTTTAATGCCAGGCTTTGAAACTCATAATTCCTTTTAAAGGAAGATACTGAGTAACTTTTTAAAAGCAATTGATGTACGTTATTGACATGTTTTTAAGACTTATGCATGGCTTAGATTGTAAAGTCTGGCTTCATCAATGTACATTGTATAACCACGGCAGACTAGTTTCCTTTGGAGCATGAGGAAATTTCTTTCTAGAACATTCAACATCAAGAGTGCCTTTTTACTCTTTGTTATCTAGCCTCTTATGAAGAGGCTTTTTGCCATTCCTTTTCATGGCTTTCATTACCTTTCACGTACTAAGATTCAGGTTTTCACTGGCTGTTTTGATGGGTGCTCTTTTTCAGTCTGTCAGTGGAACTCTTTGCCTCCTAGTGTATGTTACTCGGCTGCTAGAACTGAGTCCAAAGTAGCATTGCTTCTCTTCTCCCTATCGGCTAAATGTGCACTTCTCTTTGCTTATGCTTTCCCTGTGAATGGAGAGAGTACGTACACATAAGCCAGCAACACTCATCTTGGGACCCTGACGAGGCCCTGTCTCTCTTCTGCATCCTGTCTGCCAGCGAATGCCGCCAGCTTGCCAGTGTTAAGTCACTACACTGGGGTCAGAAGACAACATCAGCAGCCCTGGCTGGGGTCTGAGTCCTGGTGTTCCTCCTCACTGAGACTTGGAAGCTGGCGGCACACCACCAAGGATGATTTTAGAAGACACAGGAAAAGGGAAAATGGAATGCAGTGGTTAAGAGTTCACTTTCCAGCACAGTAGCAAAGCACTTGCCACACGAGCATGAGGACTTGTTCAGTCTCCAGGACCCATCCATGCAAAAAGCTGGGTGTGGTGGCATGCTAAATCCAGCACTGGGGAAGCAGAGGCTGGAAGGTTCCTGTAGCACACTGCCAGCCAAGCCCAGCCTCATTAGTAAGGTCCTTGTGAAAGAGCATGTCTCAGAAAACAAGATGGATGGACATAAGAAACAACCCCTGAGTTTGACCTCTGGCCTGCATATGAGAAGTTGGGCCTCCAAACCTAGGCTTGAATCACAGCTCAGTTCCTAATGGCTTTGTGGCCTTCGGGGGAAGTTTCCAGCCTATGAAATAAATTGTACTGATGTCATTTGAATTTGAAAATTCTAAAATCCACATTGTTAAGCACAATGCCTGGTACACTACTAAGTGTACGTGCCCAGTAAATGTTGACTATTGAAACAGGAAATGTGGGTGGGGCAGTGGTGGCACACAACATTAATCCTAGCATTCAGGAGGCAGAGGCAGGCGGATATCTGTGAGTTCAAGGCAACCCAGAGTGAGTTCCAGGACAGCCAGAGCTACACAGAGAAACCCTGTCTCGAAAAAACAAACAACAACAACAAAGAAAAAAAACCCAAACCAGGAAATGAAAGTGCCTTGTAAACGATAAAGCAGTATGAGATGTTATTAACAGGTAGTACCATTATTTTAGTTCAAACAAAATGACTGTTAGAGTTTAGAAAGATGCCCAAGTGTCTTTACCACTATTTGGTTGTGGGCATTGGTCGCTGGAAGCACCTGCTAGTCATGGCTAGCTGAGCCTGCACGTAAAGTTGCCCTTTGTCCTGCCACAAGGAGCAGGCTGGCGTCTCTCACTGTATTAGGTAAGGTCATCAGGACAAAAATTTTAGCTTAAAAAACAAAACAAAACAAAATAGTGATCTAGGCTTCAGGCGTTTTACAGACTAATCTATAAATAACAATTGGCTCTAGCAGTCTGTTCCATTTAATTTTAAGAGTAGCAGCAGCAGATTGGCTCCAGAAATATCACACAGGAGTCAGTAGCACAGATAAGGAGCTTTGCTGAAAGCCTGGCTGTGATACATGCTCATGAATACTAATTAATTCAGTGGGCAACCAACCAGCTAGACTACAAAAGAACAGCCTGTCCCATCAGACAAGAAATCATTACTTAAGTAGCGCATAGTATTAAATGCTCCAGGTCAGCAGCAACCTTAGAACCAACAGGTTAGAAAGGACACTGTTTTGGAGGAGTCCCTTACTTAGAACGCCCTGGTTGTTTCCATCTCTCAAGGTTAATGATGAACAGACTGGTAACTTGGGGCAGCTCTGCCTCCTGCAGCTGTAGCCCTGAATGCCGCCCCATCTGGGACTAGGAGATGTGTTGGGAGGGCTATGTTAAGAGAAAGGAGCTTTGTTGTTGTTTGTTTCTCTCTGTCAGACCGCATCTTACCATGTAGTCCAGGTGGGCCTGGCACTTGGAATGTTCCTGCTGGCTTCCCAACTTCTGGGGTTATACCCATGTTTCACCATGCCAATCTCACTTACATTTCCCTTCCCCTCCCTCCTTCCCACATGCTAGGCACATGCTCATTGAGGTATACATACTCCAACTCTTAAACTACATGTTTTGACCTGTGGCTGGATTTTGATGACCATTTTTTACTAATAGAGATAACTGAAATCCTTACAGATAGATAATCAGGGTTATTGTTTAGTGAGGCCTTTGTATTGTGAGTATATATGTACACACAGCTTCATACACATACATCAGTATGTACACACGTTCACACCATCTGCAAGCATGTGTCTGTTCTTTGCAGTTACCTTGAAGCAGAAAGCAAAACTCACTTCTTGTGTATTTTAGTGTGTCACCTGGTGCCTGGTGCATAGAAAGTGCTTGATGGTTATAATAGGTGACGTCATAAAACTGGGTGTAGAGCATTGTATGTTTGTTGTTGGAGCTGAAACTCATGGGGTATGCCTTTTTCTAGGGTAAAGATCTTAGAATAGTGAAGAGGAAAAGTGGTAGTTGACATGTATTGGCGAAATTATTAAGGCCACTCCACGTAGTTAAAAGGGAGGTTTATTCAGTGGCTCATTGAGGTATACATACTCCAACTCTTAATGAAGGGATAGGTAGGTCGCAGGGTCTGGGAAAGACATAGTGCAGTCTGGCGGTGTTCTCTGGAGAACTCTGCTCAGTCTACCTCCAGCGTCCAGGGTCCGGGAACCAAGAGAGATGGCGCATCCAGATCTCGGATCTTCAGGGTCCTCTCTCAGCCCCGCCTTGTAGGCGTGACAGTTACTGAAGCCTCACTGGGGGTTGGAACTTCCAGATCAAAGTTGGAATGGCTACCCACTACAGACATGAGGCCTGCAGCCCCTCTGCATTCATTTTCTTTTAAATGTATTTATACTCATGGGTATGGAGATTTTCCTGCATAGGCCAGAAGAGGGACTGGGGTTACAGATGCTCTCAGCCACTGTGTGGGTGATGGCATCGAACCCAGGTTCTCAGGGAGAGTGTTCTTAACCTCCGAGGCATCTCTACAGTTCCTTGCATTCATTTTCTTAAAGGAGGCTAAGGGATTTCAGATTTTACATCTCTTGTGTGCATTCTGTCATAGTTCTAATCATTTTCCCATTTTCTTTTTATTACGAGATATTTGGACATTTATGTCACTTTCCACAAAGGCTGCAAACCTTCTCTTGCACTGTGATCACACACTTGATCACATGACTTGGTTCTGGGACTCTGACTTGTGCACCTTTCTGCACCTTCACATTGAAGCTGATCTTAGCCTGGCAGTGGAGCTGGTGGCCATGGGCTGAATGTGGGGATTAGCCCAGTGAGCACAGCGTTTGCAGCCACAACACAAGAAGCCAGGCTTTCAACCCTCCAGATCGTCCTGCTCTGCTTGGAGGGCCCCTTCCTTCCTGCCTATGCCCGGTGTCTTCATGGTGTCGTGTGGTTCTCCGAGGCCTTCCTTCACCTGACCTTCCCGTCGTCCGGAGTGGCTGCCGCTCTTGCTGCTCCTCCTTCCTCCTAATCTAAGATGGGATCTGGCTTGCTGCCCAGGCTGGCCTTGACCGTGAGGTGTGTTTGTATGATCTATGAAGTGTTGGGGATATAGCCCTGCACCATCATGCTGACCCTTTCCTCTTCTTCATCACGTGACAACGCTTCAGTCTTCAGGGACTAACACCTGTTAGTCACCTGTTTCCAAGAGCAAAATTCTGCTGAATGCAGATAGCGGTGTGAAGTATAATTGCTGTTCCTTCTGAGTCTTCATATGCTGTACCTGTTGAATGCACTAGCAGTCTGGTGGCAGCCTCTCAGGTGGCCTGGCTGGATTGGCTCTCCAGTGAAGAGGCAGGCAGACTGGAGAAGAGTTATATCGTGGCAGACTTACTTTATCTGTTAAAAAACACTGGAGTGCCTTTTTTATGATAGGCATAGATACTACTCAGTTGGAGCCTGAAAGTAGGAGGATTCTGGTAAATGCAGTACCTGTAGACGAATTTCTAAAGGTCTTATTAATAAAAACAAACCCAGAGCCAGGTATTAGGGTGAATGCTGAAAGATCAGAGAGACAGAACAGGCCACAGCTAACCTCACCTCACCAATTCCTTAGCTGATCTCGTTTCCTCAAACTGGAAGCCTCTGTGTCCTCATCTGAATGAATCTCAGCTGAACTGCTGCTCAAAAGCCTAAAAGCTTAACCAGGCTCTAGTTCCTGGTCCTCACGCCTTCTATACCTTTCTGCTTCCTGCCATCACTTCCTGGGATTAAAGGCATGTGTCACCATGCCTGGCTGTTTCCAGTGTGTCTTTGAACTCAAAGAGATCTGATGGATCTCTGCCTCTAGAATGCTAGGATTAAAGGTGTGTATACCACCATTTTCTGGCCTCTATGTTTGTCTAGTGGCTGTTCTGTCCTCTGACCCCAGATAAGTTTATTAGGGTGCAAAATATATTGGGGAACACAATATCACCACAGGTACCAGCTACATATAGATAGAATTCTTTCCCTTCAACATGTGGTGATGACATTATTATTGAAGTTTTAGGGTATAAGCCTTGGTCTTAGCAGTTCCCAAAAGCTAGGTTTGTCCACCATCCCCAGTCTGTCAAGTAAGGAGCTGATGGCCTGTAAAAGTGGCAGCCTTGGAACTGTGCAGGACCCAGGCTGAGCTGGCCCATCGTCTCTCCCCAGCAATTGCTGCTTAGGAGGGACCTTGGAAGTCTTTAAGCTGTAGGAGCTCCCTGGGGCTTATTTCATTTACTTCCTGAGCCTTGTAAGTTTCGTTTTGTGAATCTTAATAAGCTTCATTCCTCTTCTTAGGAAAGAATGTTTCAATTCTAAGAAAATTTCTGCCTAGCAGTGTGTATTATTACATACCTCTGTTTGTATGGGTTTGCTGTAGCTGAAGTTTTTCTGTGTCCCAGCCTGCTGGTGGTCAGGACAAATCTCTCTCACTTGCCAGTCCTATGGCGGCTCGGACCCAAGCAAACACACAGAGACTTATATTACTTATAAACTGTATGGCCGTGACAGTCTTCTTGCTAACTGTTCTTACAGCTTAAATTAACCCATTTCTATAAATCTATACCTTGCCACGTGGCTCGTGGCTTAACGCTATCTTACATCATGTTTCTCATGGCGGTGGCTGGTAGCGTCTCTCTCCCTCAGCCTTCCTGTTCCCAGAATTCTCCTTTCTCTTTGTCCTGCCTATACTTTCTGCCTGGCTACTTTCTTTCTTTTTCTTTCTTTCTTTCCTTATTTATTTTGGGGCACCAAAATTCCTTTTTTGAAGAAATGGTACGAATTAAAGAACTTAAGCAGATGTTTTGGTGCAACTTTTAGAAAAGATAAAGGTAGCTCGACATGCATGCACGGCCTCAGTGACCAGTAAAGTCACTTGTGGCTTTGGGGAAGTCAGCTCAGCTCTCATCACTGTGTCCCAGGGTGTGCTTGTCAAAGAGAGATTCCGCCAGGCCAGCTTCAGGGGCTCCCATCTTGCAGAGGTTGGTCACGTGGTCACCCAGTTCTTTGATGGATTTCACCTGCTCATTCAGGTAATGGGTCTCCATGAAGTCACACAAGTGGGGGTTGTTTTTGTCAGCAGCTAGTTTGTGCAGTTCCAGTAGTGGCTGATTCACACTCTTCTCCAAGTGCAGTGCATACTCCATCGCATTCAGCCCGTTCTCCCAGTCATCGCGGTCTGATGTCTTGATATCCTGCAGGAAGATTCAGCCACCTCGTTGGTTCTGTAGCTCCATCAGTCTCTCAGCATGCTCCCTCTCCTCATGAGATTGGTGGAGAAAGTACTTGGCAAAGTTCCTCAGAGCTACATCATCCCGGTCGAAGTAGCAAGACATAGACAGATAGATGTAGGAGGCATACAGTTCCAGGTTGATCTGGCGGTTGATGGCAGCCTCCAAGTGCTGGTGGTAGTTCTGGCGCACTTGCGAGGGAGCTGAGGTGGTCATGGCAGCAGCGGGACGAGGCACGAGATAACGCTGGAGCGGCCGAGTGACGAGGTTGGAAAGGGTTCTGACTCGGAGCAGCCGGCTGGGGTCGGAGAGGTCGAGTGCCCAGTTCCATTCAAGCACTGTTGAAGCAGGAAACCGCAGCGACTCTGGGCAAGAACGTCTGGCCGCGCTTTATTAACTAATCAGAGCAACACATTGACAGCATAGAGAATATCCCACAGCAGTTTGCTGCATATATGTATTTGGTAAGGTGTGAACTTAAAGAAATTCTACATGAGCCAGTACTTGGAAAGTCAAAGCAGGAAGATGGGGAGTTTTGGGTCATCCTCGGCTACATAGCAAATTCAAGTCCAGCTTGGACTACATGAAACCCTGCCTCAACATACACAAATCTATTTAATAACGTCTACCATGGTGGTGTAGCTCATGAGGAAAAGTTAATGTTAAAAAGAAACATAATTCTGGGTATTGTGGCACACAAGTTTGAGGCCAGCCTGTACTATATAATGAGTGACAGTTTAGTCTTTGGCTGTGTAGCAAGTTCATCTTAAAAAAAAAATACAAATAAATAAGCATCAATATAATTCAGTTTTCCTTCATGTAATGTGGTACCATACATGCTTTAATTGTAGAATCTTCACAAAGGAGAATTGTGAAGTAAGGACCAGGGCTGGGTATGGTGGCCACCTTTTTCTATTTGGGTTTCTATTCCCGTGGTAGAACACCATGACAAAAATGTACTTGGGGAAGAATATACTATAATCGTAGCACTGAGGAGGCTGAGACAAGAAGATCACAAGTTGAAGGCCTACTCTGGCCCCATAGTGAATCCTAAATTCACTGGATTCTACATAGTGAGGAAATGTCTCAAAAGCACAAATTACTTAAGCTCCAGGACATCGGGGGTATGTAGGTACATATTACTGTAAAAACCCTGAACATGGATTTTTAAGACTTCTTCCAAGTCTGTAAACTTGGCAGTTGGCTTATAGATCCAATAATGCATTTCAGTTGGCTTCTCTCTAAGGGTTGCTTCTGTAAAGACTACTAGCAGTCTCCAGAATCAGTAGACCTTAAGCATCATCCCTCTCTCTGACCCTTTTGAAGTCCAGTCCCCTCACGTTACATCTAATGTGATTGTGGATGATGTTTTACCATTTTCTAGCTTCATCCTTTTTCCTGACTCTTGAGAGTCATTTCTTTAGAGGATCTTTAGAGTCTTTCTTTTAGAAGATCCCTGTTCACCTGCAAATAAGTAAGCAGGTTCTAGGTGATGACTGGCAGTGGATGCATGCTGCTAACTCTACAGAAATATTTACGGACTGAGTGTAAAGTATTTAGTCTTAGAGTATCTAATTCTTGGAGTGTTTTTAAGGCACTTTACTGAAAGTGTTCAACATTCTTCTGTTGCTGGAGTCTGTACGTAACAGCCAACCCATGCTGTTAGGGGGAGCAAGATGCCAGGACTCCATTATTTATTTCCCTGTGCACAACCCGTTACTTTGATTCAGGAAGTACTGTTTCTCACATGCCTGCTCCTGTGCTAGGGAGGAAGTCTGAGGAAACTGCTCACTCACAGATCCTGTGCCTCGGCCTCTGTTCTTTATCCTCGCTCCCATGACCTAAAGGGACTCAGACTTCCCATGTTCTTCCCTCGCATTTCTTTTTCTCAATGAGTCACTTTCATTTTATACTACCAACTCCCCTGCCCGTCCTGGCCATGTATGTTGCTGCAACCTTGCACTTTCTTCTTCATTGCTTAAAAGCACTCTTCCCATTGATGGCGGCGCCATGCAGACTCTTGGGCATTTGGACCGACACACCATCCCTCCCTTTCTCTGCAGCAGGGAGATCATATAGGAAGCTGGGGTCACTTTGAACCTGGGACCCAAATCACCTGCAAATCCATGTTTTAATGACTAGATTTTTGAAGCTGAGCCTGGTGGCACATGTTAGAATCCCATCATTCAGGCAACGGTAGTAGCCTGTCTCACAGAAATACTTTTAAACTTGGTTCTCTGGGAATGTGATTGGCATGCATTCAACTTACGGTATGCTAGCGTGTGGCCAGGGATGAAGGACAGGTCCGCATTGCATTCCTGACACAGGAGGGAGCTTGCTTACACAGACAAACTCGCCAGGCCTTATCCAGAAGGAAGTTAGGATGAATTTCTTGGAACTTCAGCTAAGCAGCTCAGAGCAACAAATGGTCAGCACAGGATGCTGGATGGGATTAAATAAAGACAGAAGGCAGCCAGTACTGGTTCTCCTTTGGGAAATGAGTTAGAAAAGTGTGCTCACAGCATTGGCCTTGCAGTGGGTGCTACTGCTGTTTCTCTGGAAACTCGCCCTCATCCTCCTACTCTGGATTGGGGGCCGAGGAGCACGGGGCTATGATAGCTGTGCTGTTGAGATGCCCTCATGTGCATGCAGGATACTGGAGTATGTCAGAAGGTGCTGCTGGAGAAGCAGTCACTTTTTGATCATTTTGTTTTGTTTTTTAAACCATAGAAACAAACATATGAAAATGTACTGTTTCATTCTTCATCAGGAAATGCAAATTTAAACTACTACACACCCTCTGTAATGGCTACAATTAAAAACATCCAGTCCGAGACCAGGATGGTTATGGAGTAACAGAAACTGTAATGTGTGGCTGATGGCGATGGAGCCACTTTGGAAAACCATGTTCTTAAAAAGTTAAGCATGCATTTATCACATGAACCAGCATCTCCGCTCCTCGGCCTTTATTCAGAGAAATAAAATCATGTGCATACCAAGATTTGTAAATATGAGCGCTCACAGCCCTTTTGTTCTTTGTGGCCAAATGTTAGAAACAATCTCTCTCAAGATTTTGTATTTTATGTGGATAGGTGTTTGTCTGCATGTGTACCACATGCATGCCTGGTGTCTAGAGAGCATGTTATGTTCCCTAGAACTGGAGTACAGACAGTTGTAAACTGCCACGTGAGTGCTGAGAACCAAACCTGGGTCCACAAGAGCAATACAGTTACGCCATCTCTGGATTAACAAATGATGCTGTACTCTTACAAGAGGATGCTCAAAAATAAAAATAAGGAACTAAAATAGAATAAATACATCTACATCTCAAAAGTAGTTTTTAAAGAAGCCAGAAAAAAAAAGCTATGGACCATGTGATCTTATTTATGCAAAATTCTATAAGAGTCAGAACAGTAGTTCTAGAAGGCATATTAGTGGTTGCTGGGGTATTACAAGGACTGACTACAGAGGAAATTAAACTACTGTGGATCCTGCAAATACTTCCAATACATAATTAATGGCCATGGGTACACAACTATATACATATGTTAAAACTCATCCAATTGTCATATATAATTAGTGAATTTTAACATGTGTAAATTATGTCAATAAACAAGATGAGATCCAAAAAAGTTAAAAGACAAACTTCCAAATAGTATACCAGTGCCCTCCCAACATAAAATGATTGATGTGTGTCCGTCAGACGACCTATAGGACACTTGGATATGGCTAGTAAAGTTCCACACTGTAATAGAACATCATGACTGGTATTTCTAAGGAACAATTTCTTCATGGTAGAAATGTAATCATTAATTTGATAAAATTAAATGTAGTTATTCTATTATGAACCATCACATCTACATATGTATATCTGTACTCCCAAATTTTGAGATCAGTTTTTAAATGTAAGACATTAAGAAAACTAATCAGAAAAACAGCCTTTCTGGGGATGTAAATATAGAATACCAACCATGTCTCAAAAAAAAAAGCAAAACAGCAATAAATCTCAAAATTATCCCCCAGAAACTTAGGAGAAATACCTCCAGATGAAAAAAACAACTGTCCGACCAGTAGAAAGCTTTCCATAACCCGTGACTATATGTTGTCAGAGCTCGATGGGATCCTGTAGAATGTTGCTGTCAAATCCCACCCAAGAAACAAGTGTGAGACTTGAGGTTTGGGTTTGGATAAAGACCATCCATGGAGAGGCTTTTACCGTTATCTCCCGCTGATGACTTGTTACACACATGAATCCCTAGCCCAGCTACTGTACCCGGAGAACAACCAAGTTTCCATCTTGGATCGCTTTACTACTACTGAGTTCATTGCCTTGAGAACGACTACAGAACAAAAAGCCGGGTTTTAAGAGATGAGATGTTTTTGAGGCCATGTTCTTTGATGTTGTCTTAGTTGTTTCTGCTGCTTTGATAAAAATACCCTGACAAACCAGCTTAGAATAGAAGGGTTTGTTTTGACTGACTGTTGGAGGTTACGGTCCATCACTGCAGCGACGTCACAGCAGCAGGAGCCTGGGTGCAGCCGTTCACATTGTCTCTGTGGACAAACCGCAGAGAATAATGAACACTTGTATTCAGTTCAATGTCTCCCTTTTTATATAGCCCAGGATCCCAGCCTAGGGAATGGTGCCACCCATCATGAGCTAGTCTTCCCTCCTCAAATGTCTCATTCAGGACAATCCCTGACAAGCATGCTCTAAATCTCATCACGTTGACAACTGAGATTAATCATTACAGATGTTTATACCCCATGATACAGTTTATTATAAAGTATTTTACATTTTAAGTATACTTCTCAGTAGCCACACTTTTTCCTTTTGGACTTACCTAGGTAAGTCCTTAGCGTGGTTATAGTAGATTACTAAAAATGATTGGTGTATATAACCACAGTTACTAAAGACACTTTGCTGAATGATTAAAGCTATTCCCTTAAGTAACCGATGGTGGTGTGTGTGCACATATATGCATGTGTATGTGGAGGCCAGGGGTCAGCCTTAAGTGTGTTCCTCAGGATGGCTGTCCACCTTGTGGTGGTGCTTGTTTTAGTATTTTAAGATTTATTTTCCTCTCTTTCTTTGTCTGTCTCTCTGCATGTGTGCATACGTGTGTACGTGTGTGTGTATACCTAGTACACAGGTACAGGTACCCACCATGGCCAGAAGAGGGCATCAGATCCCCTAGAGGTTGTTACAGCCTGTTGTATGCTGCCTCGCAGGTGCTGGGAACCAAACGCCAGTCCTTTGGAATAGCAGAAAGCTCCCTTAAGCCGTTTCTCCAGCCCTGTCTGCCTTGTTTTGTGAGACAGGGTCTCGCACTTGGACCAGGCACTCACCAGTTAGCCTAGGCCGGCTGGCTGGCCAGTGTCCCAAGGATACTTCTTTTTCTACCTCCCCAGGGCTGGGATTCTAAGTGTACACCACCATCCCTGCTATTTTTTTTTTTTAATATGCATTCTGCTCATACAAGACTGAGCTATCTCCCAAACCCCTAATGGATATGTTGTCTTGACTAATCTTGTTATTGGAGAAATGGCAATGGGATCCTCTGCCTTATTTTGATTTTCCTCATTCTAAATAATACAGTCTTTCATAAAGATTGGAAATGTGAAGAAAGCATATCCTTTTACTTATCTATGAATTCTTTTGTGCCTTCAGATTTTTATGAAAATGACTTTAAGAAAAATATCATTTTAACCAGTTTTTTAAAGTTATTAACTTACTTGGGGTGTGTGTGTGTGTGTGTGTATATATGTATGCATGTATGTACACATATAGCACAGCACATTTGGGGATTAGAGGACAGCTTCAAACGGTCTCCCACATGGGTCCCAGGACTGAACGTGGGTTGTCAGACTCTACCCTCTGAGCCGTCTCACAGCTCCTAGCTAATTAGTCTAAGTGCTGCTTCAGCGGCACACCTTTCTGGGTAGCTGTGAGGCTCCACGCTTCTGCAGTGTGCACACAAAACACTCTGTCCATTCTGAGCTGGAGAGTACTGACCCACTACGTCTCTCTTTCAGCATCCAGTGCTTGATGAGCCCATAGCCGAGGCTGTCTGTATCATTGCAGACACGGACAAATGGACTGTCCAGGTGGCCACGAGTCAGAGGAAAGTGATGGACACCATGAAGCTGGGCCAGGATGTCTTGGTCTCTAATCAGGTGTCCTGTTTACTTCAGTCCATTTTACAGCTCTATAAGCTTCACCTTCCTGCCGACTTTGTAAGTATCTGGTCTTTTATCATAAAAAAATATGTAATTAAAAGATAACTTTTATTCACTGTTTTGATGATAAATATCACAAATTCAGATTGTTTTTAATATATTGAAGGTTAGTGTTAAAGAAAAGTGAAACATGCATCATCAAAGCCACAGAAAGGGCAGAGCTCTGATGGAGCAGAGGGACAGTATCATCAGAAAAAGCAGATAGTAAAGTAGATTAGGGGGAATTGAGCCTAAAAGGAAATTTAAAATCCTTCATCAGAGAACTTATAGATGGATCCGAGGCAGGCCAGTTTCTGAGGGGATTGTAGTTTCTTCTGTTTTGTGAGCATCCTCCCAGTCCATCACAGGTGAATGTAAGCCGTTCAAATTTGAGAGAACTTGGTAAGAACTTAAAACGTGGCGTCGTCAGTTGTTCCTTTCCAAGTGGGATCTATGATCACTTTTGTAACATTTTAAGCAAAAACTAAAAGCAGCCTAAAAGTCCTAGAAAATCATTACCAGCACTCCCCTAGCCAGTGGGACATACGTAACAGTTCCTTTTGATAAGTGATAAGTGTACAGAGGTTGAAAGAGATATTCAGAAAGTGAGAAAGAAAAGTTCGACAAGGAGAGGAATGAGAGGCATGTAGCTGAGCAGCCGGGTTGTGCTGGCCTTGGGGACACGGGCTGTGTGGAAGTGCCGGCCTTTCCTGCCTCCTCCCTTTCTGTGCAGGGTTGCTCTTTGCAGCCAAGCCTGAGTTCAAATTCCTGTCTCCCTCCTTGTCTCAGGAAACGGCACAGAACTGTATAACAGCCAAACGGGAAGCTGGGGATCAGTTAGTACATGGATTCCCAGTTCACTGGTCCTCTGTCTGTCCTCTCACGGCCAAATCCTCAGCTGCACCCCTCTCCACACACAGTGAAGACTCTGATGTGGGTGTTCTGAGGGATGGTTGGGAAAGCAGTGGCAGTGTAGTAGAGGAGGAAGACCTTGGGACATCCCTGGGTGTCACTTCGGTGGTGGCCGGTTCTGAGTGTCTCTGGAGCTCAGGTTTCTTGTTTGCAGCATGAAGACAAACAGGCCTGTTATGAGAATGCTCTGAGAACCAGAGAGAAGGTGCCGCTCTTCAGACTGGCCGCACCAGCACAGGGGGCCGTAAAAGCCACTTAGCATGTCAGTGGGTGGTCAGGAGGGCCAGTTCTAGTTCTACTTAGGAGCCATGTAACCTCTCAGAGCATCTGGAGGAACCATAGAATCTGCTTCAGGCTGGGCGCTGGCAGAGGCAGGCGGATCTCTGTGAGTTCGAGGACAGCCTGCCTTATAGAGCGAGTTTCAGGACAGCCAAGGCTACACAGAGAAACCTTGTCTTGAAAAACCAAAAAACAAAAAGAATCTGCTTTATATGCTTAGGAAAATTAGTTAATACATGTGAAGCACTTGGAACACCAGTGAACAGGTATTTATTGGAATGTGTCAGTGACAGACAATGTTGATGGTGTAAAAACTGGCAATGCCTTTCATAGAAGTCTTTATTTGGCCCTTAACTGAAGCATGCTCTTGCAGGATGTCTGTCCCCAGGGGTAGCAGAAGTACTCAGGGCTATTATGATCTTCTTTTCTCCTAGAAGCACTCTGATTTTTTCTTACTCTGGGGCTTGAGTTTCCTTTTCTGTAAGGGAAGGAGGAGACATTAGACCCCATGGTGGTTGGCTGCTGTCTGTACAGATGCTGACGCCGGATTCTCTAAGACATTGTGCTCATTGTCTGACATCTGGTAGAGGTATACATAACTACTTAGTAATACATGAATGCCTTACGTAACCCAACAGAACCAAGATTCAAGAGAACTCCATCTAAGCATGGCTTACGTGAAAATACACAAGGGACTTGTACACAGAAGACAATAACTCAGATTTTAAAGTTGAAAATGGTATCCTCTCAGGAGTAAAATCCTACAAAGAAGGGGAAACCACTAACATAATCCTATTTGAGTAAGAGGCTTTAAACATCAAGTTTTTGTAAATGTATTTTTTCCTACATTTAGCGTGTATTTCTAGACCCAACATTGCATCGTACATTTTTTCTGTGGACTGAAAACACTATACATAAACCACTTTTAGTCATAAAGAATTCAATATAATTTGAATGTTTCTTGGTATCTTGTAACTCTAATTTAAAAACTTTATATTTCACTCCACAACGAACCAAAACTCAGTAGGCAATCCCTGTGCCGCTTCCCTCTGCTTACTTAGGGGAACATTTCTGAGAAGATTGGTGTCATCCCCCGCCTTGAGTAGTTCTTACAGGCAGTTGTGGTTCATCCCAGCAATAGTGCACCTAAAATGCTAGCCAGTGAGATACTGAAAAGTGTCCATGCCTCACGGACACTTTCCCCCATCACTGATCAGCCCAGATGGACAGAATCAACATTCTCAAATGCATCTGTTAATCTTTTTACCTTGCAAATAAGAGGCCCAATGGTCTAGAAGGAAATTATGCATGATGGAATTACCCCCCCAAAGCCATTGGGTGTCTCTCAGAGACTTTGGGGCCACTGTCTGCCAAATGCAAAAGCACTTGCCACTGGTGAAAGGCACAAATGGATGGCCACAGTTCTCTAACCACCGAAGTAAACACAGTTCCAAGGGAGAAGGTGTCCCTAAAATAATTGTCTCCTTTTGTTATTAAAGACCTAGTTAAAGGATGCTCTCGAAAGCAAAATAGAAGTCTGACGTGACCTTGTTCCAGTCATTCTGCTTCTGGGAATGTATTATGCCAGAAAAATCTGAGGTATAGAAAGAAAACAAGAACTAAAACATTCTTCACAAAATTGTAGCCCAAATGTAGATTGCCTCATGGTTAAGTAAACAATAGTAACTTAACATTCTTTGGAGCATTAGCCATAAAAATGGTATAGTAAGGAATTCTTAAATAAGAGATTACTGGTAAGTTTCTTAACAAGAAATTTTGTGAACAAAGACATAAAGATGAGTACAAAAATGTACTTTTCAACCCAGAGCTCACTGTTCAGTAGGGTTTGGATCCATGTAAGGAGGAATATGGCTTTCAAGAGAGCTAAAATGAAGATGGTATTGACTCCCAGACTGGTTCCAAGAATAAAGAGTTGACAACTTAAAAGCCAAAAAGACAAGGAATGTTCATGCTTATGGAATGATTTTAACTCTGTAAAATGTTTTTCTTTAAAGATACTAGAACGATATTATATAAAAATGTTAATAACCATTTAATGAAGAACTTAAGCTGGTAGTTTGGGGGGTTTATTTGAAAAGGGGATGGTTATAGCTGGCGATGTAGAAATGAAGAAGCCTAACTCTTGAAGATCCCGGCAGATGCTGAAATTGTAGTCCTCATTGTGAATGCTGTTGACTTTGCAGTGCATCATGCATCTAGAAGACAGACTACAGGAGATGTACCTTAAAAGTAAAATGCTTTCCGAGTATCTCCGGGGACACACGCGTGTGCACGTGAAAGAACTGAGTGTGGTGCTGGGGTGAGTTCTGTGAAAGGCTGACCTTTGTCCCAGGTGTATGGACCATAGTGTCTGTCTGTCTATCTGTCTGTCTCTCTCTCTCTCTCTCTCTCCACACACACACACACACACACACACACACACACACACACACACACACTCACACTCTTATACCTACAGGATCAGTAACTCTCAATGTGCCCAGGGTCACTCAGGTGTGTGCCCATGATGCTCCCCAGTGAATGGCCGATGTAGGCTGGAGCAACATTTGATCTCACTCTGCCTCTTCATCTCTAGTGACACAGTAACAATGCAAACGTCACAAGCTGTCAGGGGTAGTGGCAGCTTGTCTCATATTGTGGAGGAGGTGGGAGGCACTTCCTGTGGACCTGTGCATGCCATCTTCTGAGGGCATTTGCCACACTTTCTTCACACAAGAAATTCTGACTTGCTTCATTTTAATTTCCAGTATAGAAATAACAAAGACTACACTTAGGAGGAATTTCCCCCCATATCCCTGAGGTTCTGCTAACTTGCAATAAGAAAATACTATGTCTATAATGTCAACCTTAATTTTCTACTAGGCCTGATAAAGTTTTGTTTTATTTCATTAGTTTTGTTTTGCTTTTTGAACAAGTTGTTTTTGAGATGGGGTATCACTTTGTAGCCTTATGCTGGCCTTAAATTCAGGATCCTTTGGCTTCCGTCTGTCTACTGCTAGGATTACAAGCATGTGCCACCATGTCTCCTCTCAAAGTATTATTATTATTACTATTTTATTATTTATTCTTGTGTATGTATGTGCATTTGCATGCCACATGTGTGCAGGTGAGCTTGGAGGCCAGAAGAGAGGGGTATCTAATCCCTGAAGCTGGGGTTACAGGCAGTTGTGAACTGCCTGACCTGGGTGCTGGGACTGAACTCCAGTCTTGGAAGAGCAGCATGTGCTCTTAACTGCTGAGCCATGTCCAGCTCTTACAGTATTGGTTTAATCATTAGGCCTTGAATTCCTGTCAGATTTTCTGTCTTTTACAGCTAGATGTGACAGAGCAGTGACTCAGACAATAGGAAAAGCTATATCGCTGTGAAGGGACACCATGACCAAGGCAACTCTTGTAAAGGAAAACATTTAATGGGGCTGGCTGGCAGTTTCAGAGGATTAGTCCATTATCATCATGGCAGGGAGCGTGGCGGCATGCAGGCAGACATGGTGCTGGAGCCGCAGCTGAGAGTCCTACATCCCGATCAGTAGGCAGAGAGACTAGGCCTGGCATGGGCCTGCAAAACCTCAAAGCCCACCCCCAGTGACACACCTCCTCCAACAAGCCTACTCCTCCTAGTCCTTCTAATCCTTTCAAACAGTGCCGCTCTGGTGACTAAGCTTTCAAGTCTATGAGCCTGTGAGGACTGTTCTCATTCACACCGCCACACCTGTCATACATTTTGTGGTAACTCATTTAAAAATATTTTCCTGTTTGGAGGCATTGAGCTTTTGCTGTTAACCTGCAAGATACTTCAGCTGTTTTCCCTTGTTAGCCTCATAGTGTAATCCTGCCTCAGATTTCCCATTGCTAGATCTATCTGGTCCAGTGGTTAAAGGACTCGGTCCTACTCTCTGACTCTGACAAAAGGCTGTTCTTAGTCTTAGAAAAAAATTTAATTTTGAGAGAAACGGTTAGGATCTATTCCACAAATTGAAACTCTCCACTTCTTTCCCTCCACACCACACCATAGCACTTTGCCATAAGCCATCTGGTGCCCACTGTGCGGTAAGAGGCAGCCCACACCGTGTCCTTCTGAAGCCATGACACCTTCGCTAGTTTTCCTTTGTCCTCTGCACACGTGCGTGGCTTAGCTGCCCAGTAAGTCACAGAGCCATTGTTTGAAGAACCTGCCTTGTCGGTTCTGATTTGAGGTTAGGTGCGAACGCAGTGTGCCTTCACGAGGAAGGCGATGCTGAGGAACCCACAAAGCAGCACAACATGATGATGGTCATGTAGGGACTAAGAAAGGCCCCTGGCTGAGCTGGACGCCCCCTGCTGCAGGAACGGCAGCCCTTCTCCCCCACTCTCTAGCACTACCCTCCTTTTGAAGCAGTGTCTTTAGGGAGGTCTTTTTATTGTCTCATCGTCTACCCACACTTTTTCCTTACGTGTTATTTATTTAGTGCATGTGTCTCTGTGTGTGCAGGAGCATGCATGGGCCAGGACAGCTTGCCGAAGTCAGTTAAACTCTCTCCTTCATCATGTAGGTCCCAGGGATGAAACTCTGGTCGTCAGCCTTGACCGCCATCTTGCTGGCCCTCATTTACATTTTCATGAGTTTTAAAAGATGGTCTAGACTTAGAAGAAGCTGGTGCCTAGAAATAATACTTTCTTATGAAATGATGTGATTTTAAAATGCTCTCCTTGATTTTTTTTTTCAACCCTCAGGATTGAATCTAACGACCTGCCTCTGCTGACGGCGATTGCCAGTACGCATTCTCCTTACGTGGCGCAAATCCTCTTGTAACCGACTGCAGGGCCGTTCTTGGAAAAGAATCCGAAAGGAGGGAGCCCTCAGTGACGGTGAGGCTGTGGGAGCACGGAGCAGACATGGAGCTGCTGAGGAGTGGCTGTCCTCGTCGGGAGCAATCTGTGATTGTTCAGGAGTGCTCTGAGCCACGTTTTCCCGGGAATCAAAAGAAAGCGACCTTTCTGGTGGGAGGCAAACGTAAGCACCACCGTGAAGCTAAGCAGACGCCCTCCCGCTGTTGGGCAGACTATTGAGGACTGACTTTGGAGTAGGGAGTAACCAGTGGGTGGAACATTCCAGAAGGAAAGTGTTTCCTGTTTAAGCATGGGAGAGCATGAAGTGTCGCTCTGAGAAGAAGCTGTGGATTTCCAGCTCGGAGCTCTCTTTACCTACGGTGACGTGAAGAAAGGCACACTGCGCCACCGTCTGCTCTGTGTACCGTTTGGCATCGGATGTGGAAGAGGATTGCCTGTCGGGAAGAGAGTGCTTTGGAGAGCCACGGTTGGCACTTCTCAGAGGTTGCAGTGGTTCCCGCACAGCCAAGTTCGCCTTCTGAGTTCGCCTTGGTCACAGGCAGGTCCGAGGGATTGCTGGTGCAATAAGCCCGAGAGTCGGTGTAGCGCCCCCTGGCGTCAGGTGCCGCGGACAGCATCGCCGTGTGCAGTCTCACCCTGGGTCTCCAGCTTATTCGGCTTTAGTGTCTTCAGCCTTCGCCAGAAAGACCTTTTACCAAAGTTGTTTCCATGAGCTCAGGCGAGCTGGTCCACGCAGATGCCTGGCTCCGCCGTAAGGCGCGTCGGCCTACTGGGAGGTGAGCCCTGCAGCAGCTCTGAGGAAGGGAAGCAGGCAGCAGGCAGCGTGGACGTTTCCAAGCAATCCGTGTGCGATCTCAGTTTTTACACCATCAGCCCTGCACTTTTAAATCCCTCTAATATTCTTCTAAAAACATCTTTCCAGAAGTTGACTGACTTGACCGTTTATAAAACTGAACCAAGGTGAAGAACTGTAAAAGTCCCGTTCGTCATAAAGCCTAAATAACCCTAGATTACTGAGCATAGAACAGTCTGTCCAAAGACTTTAAAAACAAAAAAAAATCTGATGTTTAAAAGACAGGAGCCAGTCAGGTCGAGTCCAGCACTGTCAGCCCCTCAGCCCTTACCATGTGTCTCTGGTGCCTGAGGAAGAGGTCTAGTGTCCAGGGGCTCGAGGGACTTCGTAGTTTATATCCTGATCCATGTGACTTGATTGTCTCTCTTCACTACAAACACAAGCTGGTTGAGAGTATGTGATCCCTGTGCTACTGTGGACAGATGCCTACGTCATCTCTTAGTAGTCGGCCAGGGCATGAGCTCTCCCTCTTTCCTTCTCCCTCCTCTTCCCTCTAGCTCTCCCTTCCTCCTCCTCTCCCTCCCCTTCCCCCTCTCTCTTCCCCTCTCACTCTGCCCTCCTCACTCTCACTTTCTGTGGTTTGTGAAAATGGATGGTGCCTCAAGGCACTTAAGATCTTTAATTTGCATTTTACGCATTTCACAAAATTGAGACGTCCCATTCTTTTCTGTTACCTGACATTTGAGTTGCTGTTTTCAATTGGCTGGCTCCGTGATGTGACATTTGCCAGGGACTCCCACCTGTGGTTCAGCTCTCTGGGAGCTGGCTTTCCCTTGGTGTGGATGAGTGGTCAAGCAGAGGTCAGAGCCTCCCACCCTGGCCGGCTTTAGAGCGCTCCCCTTCTTTCTCCTGGCTTCTCTCATTTACACATGGACACTGCCTCATTCACCGTCTTCCAGGTTTTGGGAAAAAATAACTCAATACGAAATCAGTTCAGTTCTCGCGTAGCTACAGTAACGTGTTGACAGCCAGACTTTGGGGAACTGAGCTTTCTGCGGGTGGATTCTCAGCCTCGTGCATAAAGACTTAGCCCAGTCCTTCAAGTCCTGAAAAAACTAAACCTGCCTCTTACTCTAACGTTCCAAATTTTCAGAAAAACAGCCAATGGGAACCTCCGGGCGTGGGTCATGTAGAGGTTATCTCAGTACCTTCGGCCTCCACTCTTGCTGCTCCTCTCCTGGCTCCCAAGGTGTGGGATGTCCACGTTTTCTTTGTCTTAAATTCAGCCTCTTCTCAGAAGCAGAAGATCAGCAAAGCATCTCATGGGCTTCCGTTGATGCACACCCACACCCCACACCGCTGACGGCTTTGGTTTGTCACAACTGAAGAGTCTACAAAGGGGCCCCACCTTCTCCTGGGCCCAACTCAAGGGAAAAAAAAAAAAAAAAACTTTTTTTAAAAAAATGTTTCAATAAAGAAATCTACCTCAGTTGACAGGATCCCGCCCACCCTTACTTAGGGTTTCTTCAGCTCTGAAGTCTCACCTGCTGAGTCTCACTCAGCAGCGCCCTGCTGGTTCAACTGAGCAGGCTAGTGAGGCAGGATGGTGCGGAAGTGTGTAAGTGTTCCTGTGATGACCTCTCTCCAGCATGTGGCAGTTTTATATTTCATAAGTTGCTAAGTGATATGAATGTATAGGTAATTGTGTATGTTTTAAAAAATGACAATGAAAATTTAAAATGTAGCTTCCATACATGTGCATAATTCCAAAGTATCTTATTTGATCAGTGTTAAATAGCTTTTGTACAGCTTTAGTCCATTTTTCAGAGGTGTGCTGTTTTATACGGAAAGAACTCATCTTCTCCCATCTCATGGAGCTGCTGTTTACACATCACAACTTTTTAACTTACCGTATTTTTCAGAATTAACTTTTTTGGAGGGAGGAAATTCCCCACTTGCTAAATGATACTAAATTGTTGTCTGGGCTTTTAAAATCAGGTCTTTGGGTTTTATACACTGGTCTATAGCTTTTCAGGTTCTTCGTTAGTTGGATGCACATAAAGAGTATCAAAGGACCCTTAAATTCTTTAAAATGTCTGGAGTCTCCACCAGCGCACACTCTGGTATTGTGTTCACGCATACTTTCATCATTACATCGAAAAGGCCCGTAGCTTCTCTTAGTTAATGTGAACCATTTTTGTTGTTGTTGTTGTTGATTTTTACTGCACTTGGTGGAGAGGACATTTTCTACAATTTTTGCCTAAAGCAGCCCCCTGTGAATATTGATTTTTAAAATGTCAAAATTTGGTGAACATCTGGAACATGCATTTGCATTGTGTTTAAATTTCAGTGTTTTAAAAATGAGAAAATCCTGGGATGTATTATTATTGAACTTTCATTAAGAGAAATTTATAGGACTGTTTTTTAAATCAGTTGAATGGATACCCACGTCAGTATGTGGAAATTTTTTCTTAAAACAACATTCATGTATTATTTTAATCCATTTTTCTGTGACATTTGGTGCAATAAACTTTTTGAATTTATCTTGCACATTTTCCTGGTGCTCCATGATTTGTTTGTTGCATTTAATCAAATCCAGTCTTTAAATGACTTGTGGTGAATTGAGGTCATTATAGGTCAATAACTTGGAAGTTCAGGGACATTTGGTTAGCACCCTGGTGAGTGAGAACACTGGCCCCCAGCACACTGTCAGGATTTGGGCCAAGAACGTCAGGACACATGTCCTGGAGCCTGTGGAATGCCCCAGGGCCAGTCTGTGTGACCTTTAGTTGCCCTACCTGACATTCATTGAAGTGATAAACCTGTTTTTAATGATCTAAGCTGAGAATTTGTGGTTTCTACCTGACGTGAGACCAGATGGTGTCTTGGAAATTCATCCTCCACAGCTGTGGCCCTCCTAAGATCAGGACACCAATACAGTGCATTTCTGTCAGTCTGCAGCTACAGCTCCTGCCTGCATGGAGTGCTTTGCACACACCTAGGCATCACTTTCAACCCAAGCTCCTGTTCCAAAACTCAAGTGTGTAAGTCACATATCCAGGGGCCAGGAAATGAGGGCTTGCCGCCAAGCCTTATGATCTGAGTTCGAGCCCCAGGACCCAGGACATGGTGGTGGAATGAGAGAATGACACACGACCAGCAAGCAACTTCCTCATATGCTGATGCGGGGATTTTTGCCACAGCATGACAGCTCCATGGCACATCTTCAGTAGGACAGTACCCAGGCAATTGTGTGATGCTTATCCACCGGGCACCAGCATGCTTCTCATCATCTGGTTTTGTGACAGGAGAAAGAATCTTGGGGTGTGTGTGTGTGTGTGTGTGTGTGTGTGTGTGTGTGTGTGTGTGTTTAGCCTGGAATTCAGTAGCTGGCGCCTCCTTGCAACCGAGCAGATGAGGAGTATCTGCCGACTCCTTCCTCCAGGACAGACTTGAACTATGGTGGGGCTTCCCCTTCTCGTACTTGGTGACATGGGCCTTCCCCTGTGTAGCTGTGTCTGGGGCCTCGGCCCTCCTGGCTTTAGTGACTTCTCAGTGTCCCTTCTCAGCTCTCTCACTCTCCATCTACCCTTCAAGCTGGAAAAGAGAAGGAAGTTCCCAGCCTCTGCGTGTAAGCAATCTGGAAGCCGTTTTAAAGCATGCCTTTTAAGAGAGGCATATGCACACACAGCACAGTCTGTATTCGCCTTTGGTTTCCTGCTGCCTAGACTCTGTATCATTTAATCCTCACAACTGGGTGAGATGGGTACGGTGATGGTGAAGTTCATGTGTCAAGTTGGCTAAGCCATTCTACTCAGATTCTTGGCCAAACGCCAATATCGCTCATGCTGAGGGTATTTTTTTTAAATGAGATTAATATTTAAATCAGTAGCTAAAGCAGATTCCCTGCTGTAAGTGGGTGGGCCTCATTCAATCAGTTGAAGGGCTTAGACTTGGGAAGAACAGGCCCTCTCCCCAACCTCCAGGAAGAGGAGTCCGCATCCAGATGGCCTCCAGATCCAACTACAGCATCAGTCTTTTGCTAGCCCCAGCCTGCCAGCCAGCTCTATAAACCATGGATTGCCCGGCTCCTACCATCCCGCAAGCCAGTTCCTTATGATTGACACTCCTCTGTCTCCACCTCTCCAAGTGCGCACATAGATCCCCTGACTCATACAAGTATTGAAGAGATCAGTCCGATGGTACTTATAATTAAAATGGACTGGGGGGGGGGTGGAGCCAGATACTACTGTATGGCCAATTTATAGAAAGTAGTCTCTTATCTCTCCTTCCCCACTCTGCCTGATGATCCTGCTCGCCTATAGTTAGCTATGTAGACCAAGCTAGCATTGAACTTGAGACTATCCTCCTGTCTTTGACCTCCGAAGTGCTTAGATTAAAAGTATGAATCACCAGGCTTGGTTTAGAATTAGACTTTCGAATATCTTTAACATAATAAATAGCACAATTAACTCCATACTGTGGAATTCTCCTCTGCTCTGCTACCTGGCCCCTCCAAACCTCTCACACTAAGCTCTGAGGGTGCAGCCTACACCCCCTCATTCCTATAGCAGCCTGACTATCTTCCCATACCTGGAGTGTGGTGGTCTGATTCTGTCTCAAATTGTCACCTTTCCTCCTTTCTGCCTCATCCAAACCTTTCCTGTTTTTAGTTGAGTACTGTAATGCTTTCCTAACTCACCTCCATTCTATACTGAAGAGTTCTAATCGATTCTCATCTGTGCAGATTTCCAGACCTTTCTGAAATGCTTTAATCCTGTCCCTCTCCTCTGTTTAAATAGCAGCCCAGTAAACCCTGAGAGCTTTAGCATTCTGGATTCAAATGAGTTAGCTGTGTAGACGAATTTCTAAGCGGTCTTATTAAATAAAGAACATGGAGCCAAATATAGGGGTGAAAGCCGTAGAGATCAGGGAAATAGTAAGAGCCACCAACCACTTAACCTCACCACCTCTGTAGCTTCCAAAATGCAAGCTACTTCCTGACTAACCTGCACCTTTATTGCCTGGCTGTTCTGCCCTCTCGTTGGCTCTTAGCCCAGCTACCTCACTTCCTCGTCACTGCCTGTCTGTACAGACCTCCAGGTCTCTGGTTGGTACTGGGATTAAAGGCGTGTGTCACCACGCTTGGCTGTGTCCTTGACCACACAGAGACTCTGCCTGCCAAGTGATCAGATTAAGGGCATGTGCTATCACTGCCTGACTGTGTTAATGGCTTGCTATTTCCTCTGATCTCCAGGCAAACTTTATTTACATACAAATAAAATATCACCACATAGCTGATCCATCCTCAGCATCATCACCAGGTACTCTGTACGTGTACACACACCCTGTTACTGGGGATTGAACCTAGGTCATCAAGTATGCTTGGCACCACTGAGCTATATCCCCAGCCTCATTTTATTTTGAAACAGGGTTTTACTAAGTTTCCCAGGCTGGTGTTGAATTCAGTATAATCCAGGCAGGCTCCTGCCTCAGGCTCCTGAATAGCTGAGATTTACCTAACTACCACTGGTTCACTTTCTTAACTTTTAAGAAGTAGGATCTCACTGTGTCGCCAAAACTGACTCCAGTTTCTTGGGCTCAAGTGATTCTTCCTTTCAGCCTCCTGAGTAGTTGAGACCGCAGCACACACCACAGTGCCCAGCTTCTTTTCACTCCAATACAAGGCCATACTGAAGCACTTAGGTTCTCCTGAAGACAGTCCAGTGCTGTGGGTGTGGCCCTCCCCGTCTCCTCCTTCCCCTTGTCCAGCCTTCCCTTCTGTTCTGTCTCCAAATACAATTCATGGTCAGATCCTCTGGCACCCTAGGACTCAAGGTCCCCAGACCATCAACAACCAGCGTTGCCTGGGAACTGGACAGAAATTCGGAATGGCAAACCCACTGCGGACCTACTGACCCATAATCTGCATCTGAATTCAGTCACCACGGGGTTTGTGCACACATTAACTACCGAGAATCTGTTCTCCAGTGCAGAGGCAGTGAGGGAGTGACAGAAAGAATGCATCAAGTAAAAGAAATCAGTTTTTTGGAAAAGGAATACATTAGCCACTGAAGTTGCATGGTGTGTTGGAATTTGGAGGGCCTGGAGAATCCTGGCAGGCTGAGAGTGAAGAAGTGAGTGGTGTTAAAAGTGGTCTATGCCCCTAAGTTTTACAACATTTAGGTCACTACTGCTTACTGGGAAGAAGAAAAAATCAAGAGGGAAGAATAACAGATGGAAGAGAAGACAGAACTTGAGAGATGTGTGTAACGTTTAAAAAGAAAGGAATTGAGCACGAGAAACAAATTTGCCCAATTGAATTCCAAAAATATTTGTTAGTGCGTTCTAGGTAAATGTGTACAAGAATGCTTCATACTGTTAAATACCCTACGTTGCACTTTTTTTTTTTTTTTTTTTTTTTTTTTTTTTTTTTTTTTTTTTTGGTTTTTCGAGACAGGGTTTCTCTGTGTAGCTTTGCGCCTCTCCTGGAACTCTCTTGGTAGCCCAGGCTGGCCTTGAACTCACAGAGATCCGCCTGGCTCTGTCTCCCGAGTGCTGGGATTAAAGGCGTGCGCTACCACCGCCCGGCCCTACGTTGCACTTTTTACAAATAATGTAAATTAAGCCTTCAAGTTTGTAAGCAGAGAAACACATCCAGTAGCACAAACATCCCATCTCCAGCTCCGAAATATGCCAGCATGGAGGCACATGCTGTAGTTATATCACTCTGAGGTGAAGGCAGGGGAATCAGGAGTTCGAGGTCATCCTCAACTCTATAGTGAGTTTGAGGCTAGCCTGGGAGACATGGCAGGCCCTCAGCCTCTCTAGAACAGTAATGACTACCAGCATTCACCATTGCCCGAGTGGGAGGCGGCGTGTGGATGCTTTTCACATGCTGTTTTCATTATCGGCTTTTGAATATGTAAGAACAATTTCTTGGAGTTATGACCATGAAGAGGGGTTATGCAAAAGAAGGTGGAAGTTTTTCTCAACCGCAACTCTAAGAGCCTCCCAAAACACAGATGAGGATAAGGAATTGCTAACGTATTCTGAAATGGTAAGAGAAAGCCTGCCTGATGCAAAGTTTATTTTGGATGGTACGGTACTTTTAAGTTTTTTTTTAAAGAAGGGATGTAACTGTGCTCCCTGGGGATGAGTTAAACCCACATCTGGTGGCACACCATTTGTCAGGGTTTCCTGTGTACCACACAACCTGAGTCAACCTGCGTACAGACAGCAGACAAACCCACCTTGAGAAAACGTCCTGAGTTTTCCTACCGCCTTCGAAGATAGGGGTGCCACGAAAGATGAAGACTGAGACACAGACGCAAAGAAACTTAGCAGATGACTAACTGTGATGCCTGACCCTAGCTTAAGTCTTGGCTCAGTCAAATTTGATTAGGAATTGTAGACCTAAATCTTCCCACTGTAACCATGGTGATATGGGAGAACATCTTTGTTCTTAGGAAATCTACCCTGAAGCATCTAGAAATAAAATGGCATTGTGTCTGCAATTGCCTCCAGATAGTGCACGGGGTGGGGCGTGTACACATAGACGTTCAGAGTGAGGGAGAAAATACATCAAAGCAAGTAAAATGAATTGATGGGTCTGGGAGGAGAGTATAGAAGGAGGTCTTTGCGCTGTTCTTGCAAGATTTCCTCTGTAAATTTTAAATCATTTAAAAGTAAAAAAAAAAAAAAAAAAAAAAAAAAACTTTGAAGCAAAAATTGTAATGCAAAACATAAAAGCTTCATTTAGATTTAGTGGGTGATGGGCGGCATTTGGAACTAATATGTGATCATACTCAACATGAGTCCAGCGCTCCTTTACACAGACGTCAGTCATTACCTCAATCATTGCCTTCCCAGAAGTCAGCCCACAGGGAAGTTAGCACCTGAACTGCTCCCATTTTCAACACAGTGTCCCTAGGGCCAGGACCTTCCCAGAGAACAATTCAGCTCCCTCACAGAAAGCTTCAAAGGGTGATGGCTGATGAGCGGGCTCTCTGGACACAGGGCAAGTTCTGTACTACTGCATTCCAAAGGCTCTTCCAGGAAGCAAGATGGCACTCCATGTACAAAACAGGCGTCCGAATGGGTATGAGCTATTCTAGATTCCTTTCTATCATAGAAGCTTTCTGTCAAACTCTGTATTAAACACTGGACACTGACAAAGAGCACTGTGCTGGGGGATTGTGCAGAAGGCCGAGAGAAGACTAGTTTGTACACAGACCTCTGAAAATGACAGTGAGATGTATGCTTACACATCCTGTACTTGATTGTTCATGCTCCAGATTCTTCAGGAAAGTTCCTGCTGGGTCCCTGTCTTATTTATTCTTAAAAGCATGTAAGGAGAGCCGGGGGTTCCCCCCCCCCCCCCGCATGCCTTTAATCCCAGCACTCGGGAGGCTGAGCCAGGCAGATCTCTGTGAGTTCGAGGCCAGCCTGGTCTACAGAGCAAGCTCCAGGACAGGCACCAAAACTACACAGAGAAACCCTGTCTCGAAAAATAAAAACAAGCAAAAAGCATGTAAGGAAATTATACAATTTGCTAAGATTCTGAAGATAACTAAGGGGAAAGTAAGGAGAGTGAGCTGATAAAGCCTTAATATACTGAGCATGCGCAGGGTTTTCAGAAGTGTTACAGGTCTGCCTCCATCCTGCAGGCTGTTTTCCCAGCTTGTGGAAATTAGGGGCCTGACCATCCTCTCTAGGTCAAGCCATGTGGTGGATAAACATTTCTAGTTATGGGACCACATACCCTCCTGTTTTCTTACACTGTGAGACTCATACCCAGCTCCCCAACGTAGTGTATACTTACAGGGGAACTCTAATCTAGATTACAGGCTGGTTTGATAGGTTCAAGGGTACTGTGAAACTATTAGAATCAAATGACTCTCTAGTCTACAACAGCATGACTTTTCTAGGGATGATTCAGAAAAAATGGCAGCTTACCTTCTCTTCCTTCCTTGGCAGCTTGGGCAGCTTGATGGGCAGAACGGGCCTTGGTGACTTACTCTCTCGAACAAGAAGAGCCCTTTTGGAGTGTCTCTGTTCGGAGTCTTCGTAATCACTCATATTCCAGGCAAGAAAACCACGACTGTATCCTCTCTGCTTATCCAGGACTGAAGGCCTCGGTTGCCTGCAATAGAACAGGTTAGTCAGGTCATATGGAAAAAGATCTAGAAAGAGCGGTCAGTCTTCAGTGGGTGGCATTAGTTTGTTTCTCACTGTTTGAGGCCATTTCTAGCCACGGGGCCAAAGAGATCTGAAAACCTGGCCTGTGTGCCTCCCGTTGAGAAGATTCTGGGTGTTTCCCTGCTCTGCATCTCCAGACGTCCAGCTGCTGGACCTCCTAGGACCTTCCCACCCCACAGGCAGCTGATAGAAGTCATGAACACAGCCATCTCCCCACCGCCCCTGGAGCCCAGTCAGAGCCACGTGAAGGAGATGCTGCAGGGCAGGAAGAAGCCGAGACCTAGTGAGACTGCTGGGCGCGTGACTGCTGGTTTTGAGGTCTCTTGGACATCCAGAAAGTGCAGCTCTACAAAGTGCAGCTTTAGATGTTTTAGGAAGAAAAATCTCCCAACCACGGGCTTTGGGTCAGGTTTACAGTGTCAGCCTTGAATTCCTCCTGTGGAGCCGGCTTCAATCCAACCAGGAGACGGTTGGTCATCTCCACAACAGCCGTACTTTAATGCCAGGGGCACTTCTTGCCTGGCGGGCTGGTAGTGTAGCTTGTAGGGTCTGTGGCTGGCTGGATGATTGATGGCTCTTCTCCCCCAGCACCCTGCATCTTACCTTCCAACACTTGAAACCTAGCCCGCAGGGACGAGGCACTGGCTCCGTTACAGCTTGATTTCTCCGCGTCCTACAACCCGACGACATGGCACCTTCAGAAACAGGGTCTTCTCTAGTTCTGGTGGACAACCAAAGCATTGGCCTGTTGGCCTGTGCAGTTTGGGGGACCTCTGGGACCTCCCTAACGAACAACACAGAAGGAGGTGTCCCACACCTTTCCATGGCTTTGGTCTCCATAGTTTCAGCTGAGGAGTCAGTTTTTGAGTCTCTGTACATGATGTCACCATCCTCTAGCTGTTTTCCATATTCTGTCTTTGCGTTTGCCATTTAGGTTTGACCTGGTGTTTATCTGTTTATCATTCTGAATTCTGTTGAGCTTCCCGAATATTTACTGGCTTTGGCAGTGGCAATGCTGTTGCCCAGTGATGATTCTGATGGTATTAAAAGTGCCATATGTGTCCCCTGAAGTTTCTGCTCAGGTAGTTCAGTGGTCAGCCGGTGGTGATGGCCAGAGAAATTTGAGAAATGCCTTGACTCATTGGGGCTCTGGTCTTCTTACGTGTTGAGGTCTATGTCCATGTCCCGGCAGATAGGTTACAATGAAAGCCCTTGTTTACTCTTTGCATAGTGCTTTAAGTGAAAGCCCAGGATGCTCTCAGGCCTTGCTGACACTGTCCTTCACAGGCATACAGCCTTCTAGGTTCCTAGAGATGTGCTGACACTTCTCACACATCTTCTATGTACATCCTGTTCTCTGGTTCTTCCCTTTAAGACTTTTAGTCAGCTGCTCTTTGCCCCAACATCTTACTCTACCAATAGCCATGATACTGGATAACTGCTGCTGATTTACTTTCGACAAATGCCCATGAGACAGAGATGTTTATATGCAAAATCAGCTCTAATAATTGAGAATTCTTAGAAAGGAGCTTTTCCTGGGATTTCAAAACAGGTTAACTACGACATTTCTCTGTGTATGTGGCTTTCCCAACATCTTCAAACCTGTGTTCCACCTCCAGTGATCGGTAGGTATCTGTTTCTCATGGTTCTTGTCTTTTAAGGTGGTTGGCATTCAAGCCTGCCTGGAGGTATGAAGACAAAGGGTGAGCAGCTCAGCCTCACACATCTTGAGGATCATAGGCACTGGTTGTTTTGTGTTTGTTTGGTTTTTTCTTTTTGTCAATGTTCTTTTTGTTGTTGTTGTTTGTTTTCTACAAGCATATTTTTGAAGGTCCTTCCTCCAGCATTTCTAAAGTGTCCCCGACGTTGAGGAAATGGAGACTCATCTACTGTCTCCTCTGTGTCCACACGTTGCCCTTGGCCTTGCGCTCCCCTTGGTGCACCGTGGTGGCCCTTAGCATCACCCTCCTGTCTGCTGGACTGATTCCTCTGCACACTTTCTAGTCTGGTAGCCCAGCTGCACTATAATGATGAGCCTCATCCTCCTCAGGGAGTCCTTGTAGTTTGTGTTTCCAAATCTCTTCTCTCCAGCAGTTCTAACTTCTCAGATGATTTTATTTACATATTTTTTCAAGTATATTTATTTCTTTGTGTGCACATGTGTGCCATGGTGCTTGGACAGCTTGAAGAAGTCTGTTCCCTTCTTCTTCTTCTATGTGGGTCCCAGAGATCAATCTCAGGTCATCAGGCTGGGCAGCGAATAGCTTACCTGCTGAGCCAGCTCTTCAGCCTCATTTATATTCTTCTGGATTTACTAATTTTTAAAAATTCTTTCTGCCCTGTTAACACTCACTTTTTTCTTTCTAAGATTAAAAATTTTGTGTATATGAGTGTTTTACCTGTACATGTAATGCAGGACCTGCAGAAGCCAGAAGAGAACATCAGATTTTTTTGGAACTGGAACTACAGATGGTTGTAAGCTATCCTGTGGGATCTGAGAGCCAAACCCAGGTCCTCTGCAAAAGCACCAAGTGCTCTTAACTGCAGAGTCATATTTCTAGCCCGAGTTTGTGTGTTTGTGTGTTCATGTGCATGTGGGCATGTCCGTGTGTGTGTGTGTGTGTGTGTGTGTGTGTGTGTGTTAGCGCTAGCATGCATGTGCCATGTCATTGGTCTGTCAGTCAAAAGATGACCTTGGGTGCTGTGGAAAATCCCTTTGTACACTGTGCAGATCTGTCGCTGTGATTGGTTTAATAAACAAACTGAATGGCCAATAGCTGAACAGGATAAAGTTAGGCGGGAAAGCCAAACTGAGAATGATGGAATGAAGAAGGGGGGTGAAAAGGGGCTGAGTCAGAGGGGTCACCAGCCAGATGGAGAACGAGTCAGACATACAGAATGGGATAGAAGTAAAAGCCATGAGCCTTGGGGCAGTACATGAATTAATAGAAATGGGTTAAGTTGTAAGAGCTAGTTAGTATCAAGCCTGAGTTATTGGCCAAGCATTTATAGTTAATGTAAACCTCTGAGTGATTATTTGAGAGCGACTGCAGGACAGGGATACTACCATTTAAAAATGGCGGCCCAACGTGGGGCAGGAATTCCCACATAAGTCCTAAAAAGGCTTAAAAAAGAGATTCTAAACATACAAAAATGGAGTCAAGTGCAGCTTCTTTGTACCTGTCTTTTCTCTGATTGGCTCTGTGTGCTGGCAGTGAACAGAGGTATGGCTCCTTTAAGAGATGGCTTCCAGACTCTGTGCTAATGAAAAAAATGGGTGGCTCTTTTGAGAGGCTCTGCTGCCAAACTCTTAAACAGTATTCATGGGCAGTGGGAGACATGCTACTTGGTGGCAGCAGGGACCCAACAACTTCCCAGGGTTGGGGCAGTAAATGTGACTTTCCTTGGTACCTTCTCCATGAAGCTAGGCTCTCAGAAAGCCAAGGGGGGCAGAGCCAGGGGCTAAAGCCACTGCTTTGGTCCTGGCCATACCACTTAGCAGTTTAATGTCTCATAGGATCAACAAACAATACAAATATACAATAAAGACAGGTTCAGATGAAAAACAAAACAAACAAACAAAAAAAAACCCCGCTAAACAGGTTACACTGTGTTTAAAAAAAATGACCTAGGCTTGGGAGAGAGAAGAGAAAGAATATATACAGTCTTAGATTAAAAATATAGTTTTAAAACAATAAAGTCCTTAAAATAAATAGAGTAATAAAGAAATATGTATGAAAAGCCATGTAATGATGGGAAATAAACAGAGTCTGGATCCTATGTGTTGTGTTGTCTTTAGACTTTTTGACTGTTAATGAACAAATGATAACTGCTAAAAGACACTGGATATGAAAACTGATAGATTAAACCAATCTATATATTTTTAAAATGTCTTGACTTCAAAATATATGTTCCTTTGGGAGAGAGGTTATGCTTTTGTTTCCACAGAAAATGAGAGGCTATGGATTCATTCCAGGTTAAGAAAAATCAGGTTTCATCAAGGAAGACACCCCCCCACACACACACCACCAAAATCTCCAATGGGAGCAGATGGCCCAGATGATCTAACATCTCAGAGCACCTCTGTTGCAGTTTCCTCTGAGTTCTGCATCCAGAACAGCTTCAAGGCAACTGGCTGAGACGATCCAGCCTCACAGACTATTCCAGTCAGGACTTGACCATAATCCTAAATTTTCTCAGAATCCCCCAAAGATTAGCAGTGCCCCCAGTCAACAGGAAGTAGTCTAGAGAACTATGCCCACAGTCCCAAAAAATGGGTTATGGATGTTTATTATCATTTAAGGGGGGTTGGTTACAAGTTGTTATTGGTCAATAAAAAGTTAAATTCAAATATCCCTTTCTAAAGAAAAAAAGGGGGATATGATATAGGAATGATAGAATAAAAGGGTAGATTATTGAATCTACTTTAATCCAAAAAACAGCTAGTAATCTCAGAATACTTTACATGGGTATGGATTTTGATTTATTGATACAAATTTAAAGCTATTTCTGTTATACTATGTTATGTTTCTACTCTAGATTGGGGTATTGTATTTATGTAACTCATTTAAAAATGTAATATATAATTAAAAATACATATTAATAGTCATCTTAAAAACTTATAGTCATGTTAGGTCTGTTTTCAAGGTCATACACAGATATATTTAGATTGATAGATGGTCTTCAGACACTTCAGAGACCTACAGAATGTGGCATTTAATATGTTTAATAACTTAAGGCTTTTCATGACAGTGAGGCACATCTGCACCTGGCAGCACCAATCTACTTCAGAGAAGATGATGGCATTGAAGAAACTGTGCATGGAGTTTATTCTCTTTGTGGTGAAAGCAATCCATGTGGGCAAAGATACTGCCCTTGCCTCAATTGCTGACAGATACTGTCCAAACTGGACCAGCAGGACGCAAAAGAAGATGACTGCCAAACTTTGCCAAGACAATGTGGGACAGTCCTTCATTCAGAATTCCCTGCTTCACAGGAAAGTCTATCAGATACGCTAGGCCTGTAGGCCAGAGGTGGATGCCTGAACATTACAGAACTTTGGGAAACTGTCCAGGCAGTGAAATGTCCCTGTTGTTAGGTAACATTTCACCCTTCTGGGGACTTTGATGGAGCTGAAGACTAGATGGCCATAGTTAAAGTTTTCCTTAGTTATGATAAAAAGCAAATTAGGTATAAAACTTAGAGTCACCAAGATAAGATAGATAATATTTTCTCTAATTTTGCCAAATACAAATAGACTGGATATTGTAATTGTAATTCTTACTTGATAACTGTTCTTGCTATATATAATTTTACCATGTTAAAGTTAAAAACTTCCTTTTTAATTAGACAAGAAGGGGGAAATGCTGTAGAATAATCCCTTTGTACACTGTGAAGATTTGTCAATGTGATTGGTTTAATAAACAAGCTTACTGGGCAATAGCTGAACAGGACAAAGATAGGCAGGAAAGCCAGACTAGGAGAATGCTAGGAGGAAGAAGGGAGGAGTCAGAGAATCACCAGCAAACACAGAGAAGCAAGATGAGAATGCTGTACTGAGAAAAGGTACCAAGCCACATGGCTAGACATAGATAAGAATTATGGGTTTATTTGAGTGTAAGAGTTAGCTAGTAACAAGCATGAGCTATCTGCCGAGCATTTATAAATAATATTAAGCCTCTGTGTTGGTTATTTGGGAACTGGTGGGCAGGAGACAAAAGTCTGACTACACTTGGGTATTGATTCCTACTTTGTACCTTAACAGTTTCTTACTGTTTGTTTCTACTGGTGCCAGGCTAGGTGGCCTGAGCTCCAGGAGTTCTCCTGTCTCTACCTCCCACCTCCCAGTAGGAGCACTAAGATTACAGAAGCACACTACACCTACTTTAACATGAGTTCTAGAGACTGAACTCAAGGTTCTCATATTTGCATGGCAGGCACTTTACCCACTGGGCAATCTTGCCAACTCAGGTCTCATGTTTTCCTACACATATCACCCACCCCCTAACCAGGAAATAGTATATGTGACTATAATATGAAAATCAACACGTTAATATGAAAAATGTGTACTTTACGGTCTATAATGCAGACACAAATGCTGGATTCTTGGTGCTAGTGCGTTTCAAAGATGACAATCACAATACTTTCTAGCATTTATTGAGATATGTGAGTATCCAGACACTATGATAGTTTAGACCTGTCGTCACTAATTTCTCCCATATCATAGGTCTTGCTCTCACTTTTCAGAGATCCTAGAGAAAACTGTAAATACAGAAAAGCTGGAACTGTGAGCTGTCACTCCAAACCTTGCAATCACTCATAAAGCAGGTATAGTAGTATGTGACACTTACTCTTGATAAGCACTAAATGAGTTAATACTTAACACTTAAACAGTCTCTAGCCTGTAGTAAAGATTCTTTGGCATTAGCTCTAAGAACTCATCCAATTATGATAGAGTGCTGCTTCACAACCCATCCTGCCATAATTTTTCTACCCCCCCATCCACCCCTAAAGATTCCTCTTCCCTGTGATGACTGTTCTGATGAGTGACACAACCCCATGCCCCGAATCATCAGAATTACGTTCTCTCACTTCTCCTCTGCCCCTCCATGGTTAGCTGCTGCTGTGTGTCGGCGAGTCCTTTGAAGCCCCCCAGGGCTGCAGATCAGGCTCCCACCCTAGTCCTGCTGCAGCATCTTCTGGATTTGGTATCACTGTCTTACTTCCTGTCCTGTGTGCATGTGTGTGCAAGCATGTGCATCATTGTGCACATGTGGAGGCAGGTCGGGGGAAGACTTCTCGGAGTTGGCTCTCTCTATCATGTAGGTTCAGTGGATCCAACTCAGGTTGCCAGGCTTGGAGGCAAGCACCTAATCCTGCTGGGCCCCCTCTCTAGCCCTCACTTCCTCACTTCCAAATTAAAAAAACGAAAAGAGTTGATTGTCTACTAGAACTAAGCACAAAGCTTTCATTATGGAACAATCTAGCCAGTCCCTCCTGAGCAGGTCACAAGGCTTCCACACCTCCAGCCCTTTCTTATGTGATTCCTGTAGCTAGAATTCCCTTCTCTCCACTTGTATACTCTCTTTTTGGACTCCCATAGGGCTTTGTAAATGTAGCATAACACTGTTTCTCCTAGAAAGCATCTCTGTGTCTGCTCACAGTTATCTACTCTTTCCTCCACAGAACACTGTGACCGCCTGTATGCCCATGATACCTGGTTCTGTCATGAGGATGCTCCCCCTGCCTCATGACACTGTGAGTAAATCACCGTGTGTGTGTGTGTGTGTGTGTGTGTGTGTGTGTGTCTCCCCAGCTCTCTCTCTCTCTCTCTCTCTCTCTCTCTCTCTCTCTCTCTCTCTCGTGTGTGTGTGTGTGTGTGTGTGTGTGTGTGTATCTCCCCAGCTCTCCCTCTCCCCCCTCTCTCCCTCCCCCCATGTGTGTGTGTCTGTGTGTGTGTGTGTGTGTGTGTGTGTGTGTGTGTGTATGTATGTATGTATGTCTGAGGATTGAACCAAGAAATTCATCCCTGTTATGTAAGTCCTCTGCTACTAAGCCATAACCCCAGTCCACTTATTATGTTCCTGGGTCTTCAGTGTCCCCATAGTCATCTGTATCTTCAGTGGTTTCTGACATAGAACTCATTTACAGTCTACTTTTTATGTCAAAAATACAAAAAGAAAGAGAGAGAGAGAGAGAGAGAGAGAGAGAGAGAGAGAGAGAGAGAGAGAGAGAAGAAAGAAAGAAAGGAAGGAAGGAAGAAAGAAAGAAAGGAAGGAAGAAAGGAAAAAGTATTTTTTTTTTTATCTCCAGTGAGAGCCTGTGATGCTGCACACAATGAAGGTTTTGGAGAAAACAGTGGAACTGATTTTAAATTGACTGTTTCTTATACTATTTGAATTATTTTTATTACACAACAGTGTTTAATTTTTCCTCTACAAATGCCGGTTCAGAGATGACCATTTTTTCCCTAGCAGCTTGAAAGTCAAGAAATGGGTTGAGGAGAGTAAGTAGGGTTCAGTGCCCGGGAAAGACTGGCTGGCCCTTGCTTATGTAAGTGTCCAACACCGACCGGACAAGCATGGTTTTCATGTGGGCACTTCTGTCAAAGAGAATATTCCGGGTATTGAAGAGGGGCCTCGAGGGTGGGCTGTGCTTGCTCTAGGCATCCAGCCTTCTGTGACGAGCTGGGACCACTGTGGACCCTGTGGCTGCTTTTAGTCATGACCAAATAATCCAGTGACCTCTTGGTATGTTAGAGAGATCGCTGTCATAAATGGATGTTTTCGTAAGGTGACTAAAATAGCTAGTTAGTCTGGAGCACTGGGTGCCCAGCACCCACGGTGCATGAAGCCACCTTGTCTCTTCTGTCTGCTGCACTGACCCACATCTTGTGAGTTCTGTCTGGAGGGCTAAAAATACTTCTAATAAGTCATTAAATGGCTGTCTTTTTGGATTCTGAGGTCAAATTTTAAAAGTCACTGTTTTAAGTTCCAGTGACTCAGCCTCCCACCTAATCATAGCACAGTAAGTTACTCACTTGAGTTTCAAATAGAGACACTCCCCTTCGGGGCTCTGCACTTTCCACAGGCACTGTGAAGTGATGTACTTGTGTGTCCATGAATGTCTGGCTGCTGCTGAGGACCCTAAGGACCTGTTTTCTTGAGTGGGTGGCTCCTTCAGTGGTCACTTCCTGAAGGAGTCATCAATGCTTGTACTTTTTACTGCTGGAAGTAATAATTTTCCCTCTGTTCTCTGCTTGGAACACTTAGAAGAAGACCTTCATTTCCAAGGATCTTTTTGCATCTGTGGTGCAGCCCACACTTAGCCATCAGATCCCCTCAGGGAGAGCTTTAAGATGAGTTCCTTCATAGCTTCTTTTTCCAGCTTAGCCTTCTGCACAGGTGGATGGGGCGGGGAGGGGAGGTGCCGTGATGAACAGCAACAGATGGGGTAAGATTTCAGAGACGCTGGCTGCTTGAGAAGATCCTCCCTACCCTTAGTGTGGATGCTATTCATCCCACCACCAGAGACCAGGCTGGGGTTGAATACAGCCGGGCACCATCTCTCAGCCCTTCACAGGAGCAGGGGCTTTGAAGGGTAGAATGGGATTTCAGGATGTTCTAGATTAGTGTCACACATAGTGTAAGAGGGTTGAGTCCGACTTTTTTTTTATTTTAGTTGTTTTTCCATCTTGACTCACCCCCCTGAAATCATTTATGATTTATGTTGTACACTGTTCCCTAAACATTTCATCTTTTCTCCCTGGGATAACACTTATTTGATCCTTGATCAACAGCCTATTGCTGTGGAACAATCCTTTTCTACATTATGAATGTGTGTTACTCTCATTGTTTAATAAAAAGCTGACAGCCAGTAGCTGGGCAGGAAGTTAAGTAAGAAAGCCAAACTGAGAATGCTGGGAAGGAGAAGGGAAGTCAGGAGTCACCAGCCAGATGCAGAGGAAGCAAGACGAGAAGGTTGTACTCAGAGAGGCACCAAGCCACGTGACTAAACACAGATAAGAATTATGGGTTAATTTAAGTGTAAGAGCTAGTTAGTAATAAACCCAAGCTACTGGCCAAGCATTTGGGAAGTGGCTGCTGGGTATTTGGGAGTTGCTGGCAGGACAGAAACTCCCCTCCAGTTACAGCCTATCAGAGACATCATTTAAAAACATGAAGGGTTATAGATATACATAACATACAGTTACTGGTAGGGAAACATAAATGCAAAGGAGTTATCCTAGAATAAATATAGCCTAGTGGAAAGAGAAAGAAGCTATCTTCTTCTTAAAGGTGATTTATTTTATTTTATTTCAATTTAGATGTCTATGTGTTGCTGTAGAACAATCTTTGTACACTGTAAATATGTATTGCTCTCATTGTTAGTAAAAAGCTGATTGGCCAATAGCTGGACAGATTGGGCGAGACAGCCTGAGACAGAGAGAATGCTGGGAGGAGGAAGGGCAGAGTTAGAGGAGTCATCGGCCAGACCAAGAATGAGTTGGACACACAAAATGGGATAGAGGTAAAAGCCAGAAGCCTTGGGGCAGTACATAGATTACTAGTTAATAACATACCTGAGCTATTGGCCAAGCATTTATAATTTATATTTAGTCTCTGAGTCAGTTATTTGGGAAGTGGCTGCCAGTTATTTGGGAGCAGGTGGTTGGACAGGAAAACTCCACCTACAATGTGTGTCTGTGTATATATGTGCGTGTGGGTAATGATGCCCTTGGAAGCCAGAAGAGGACACTGGAGCTAGAGTTATAGGCAGTTGTGGGCTTCCTAATGTGGTGATTGGAGTTGAACTCTGGTCCTTTGCAAGAACAGCAAGTGTTCTTAATTAACCACTGAACCATCTCTCCAGCCCCAAGAAGCTCCTCCTCCTTCTTCTATATGTATTTTTGTTTTACCTAAATGTATGTGTGTGTACCACATGCATGCCATGTGCACAAGAAGCCAGAAGAGGGTGTTGGATTCCCCGGAACTGGAGTTAAAGATGGTTGAGAGCATCCATATGGGTGTTGGGAACTGGACCCAGGTCCTCTGTAGGTGCAGCAAATGCTTTTAACTGCTGAGCAATATTTCCAGCTCTGCTAGCCCACCATACCAAGAAGCTGTGCTTAATGGGCAAAATCCTGGGTGGCTTACAGAGTTCTCTCAAAGGCATGTGCCATGCTTGTTTTATGATTGGGCTTCAGGATGCTGGAAAAACCAAGGATCTATCTTTGAGTTTAACAACCTATTTAATATAAGGCCAAAAAGGTAACACTGACTCAAAAATTAAGACAAGGTGGGACAACTGAAGGACCCACGGGTTCAGAAGCTGTTCACCTGTGTATGTGTACCTTGTGCAAAGGGCGACATGCATCTGTACTGTGACCCTTGGGTGTGATGACCTGGCTTCTTGGTAAGCTGTTCCCTCAGGTTTTGTTTTATTGTTGTTGTTTTTCTCGGTGTCAGCAATGTTTCTTGTTCCTGTCATTAAATAATAGATGCCTTAGCCAGATTTTACAGTGTGAGCATACATCCAGTATGTGCTCCGGGTGTCATGTAGACAAAGACACACGCAGGGATATGAATAAGCTTTTTTTTTTTTTTTTTTAACTGCTGTACCTAGAAGCAAGTGAAATAGGCACTAAGGAATTGTGTGAATGCTAAACTTTCTTTCTTTCTTTTCTTTTTTCTTTTGTTTTGTTTTGTTTTTCGAGACAGGGTTTCTCTGTATAGATTTGCACCTTTCCTGGAACTCACTTTGTAGACCAGGCTGGCCTCGAACTCACAGAGATCCGCCTGGCTCTGCCTCCCGAGTGCTGGGATTAGAGGCGTGTACCACCACTGCCCGGCTAAACTTTCAAGTACAATCATTCTGTGTTTACGTTATTTTGCATGCACATGTTCCCGTGTGTGCATATGTTGTGTGGAAACCAGAGATCAGTGTGGAGTCTTTTCCTCAGTTGTTCTACACCTTAATTTTTTAAACAGGGTCTAAAACTCTGACTGAACTTAGAGACTAGTGGGCTACTGAGCCCCAGGGATGCTACCGTGATCCTCCTATTTTGATCACCTCTATCCCCTCCCCTCCCCTCCCCTCCCGTACACACACACACACACACACACACACACACACACACACACACACACGGTGTATACTGCCACATCCAGCTTGTATTTGGGTGCTGGGGATCTGCACTCAGTTTAGCTCTCCTGTTTGCTCAACAAGCGCATTATTTACTGAGCCACCTTCTCAGCCTGAGTGACCATTTTTAACACTTGCTTGGCTCTCCTGCCCTGACTTAGAAGTTTTCTCAGTCCCACATAAAGAAAATGTCTACAGTTTCCATATCATTCATAGTTCAAAACCGATTTATGAAATGGCTCATGTAGGACAGAAATTATCTTGAAAAAGCAGGGAGGGTAGAGATCATTTAAATGTAAACAAAACTGTGTAATCCTATGTAGCATGAACCCTATCCTGTTGAAAAGATAAAAATCAAATTGTTTCCCCAACGAACGCATTTGGGAAAGTACAAGAGGGTTCCCCGAGTTGCCAGTCTGACCTCTGCAGACATCAGAATGACTGAGGAGTGCTACTCTTCAGAGACAAAGGGCCGGTGCTTGTACAGATTTCATTTTCCCTGTTGGAACAAAGCATCCACTCTCTTGGACTCTGCTTGTTTGAAGAGATTGTTCAATCCTGAGCATGTAAGTGTCACGTCTAGTGTTGTGATCGTTTGAGTCTGATTTATTGCTTTTATTTCCCAGGAAACATGACCACTTTATTTCAAAGGCTTGTTAAACATTCTATCGCTAGACTGAAGTAAAGAATTGAGACAAGAATAGTCTCTGTGCCCTGAGTGAACACGTCTTCATTAATTTACCGGATTGGCTTCCTTCCCTGAGCTCCAGAATGTGACTAATGATGTCACCAGCACATTGCTGGTTGCCCTTCTGGACTCCAGCTGGGCTTCCCCTACGCAGGCAATGCAATCCACTCCAACCAGTCCTCTAGCACAGAACAACAACATACTGCAAAAATTGCCATTGCCAAGAACTTGCTTGCAATGTAGAAATACACCGAGGTGTTGATTGCTTTCCATTCAGTATTTTAAAGTGACTTACATGAAGTGACCATTGCATCGAGCATTCTCATGCATGTGGCCTCAGAACAGGTGTCCAAATACCTAATAAAATCCAACATAGTAGACTGTCTGGGGTCTCCTGTTGGGAATGCAATGTCACTCCTGACATTGGCACTAAGACATCCAGGAGCTTCTGCCAGCTTCAGCAGCCCAGGCTTCCTCTATTTATGTTGGCGCTTCCTGGACATCTCTTGCTTCTTTGTGAGCAGCAAAGGAAGACGGAAAGGCATTTTTGCTGTAGCTGCCTGGTGTCAGTTTGGAGCCTGTTCCTCTCCCCAGAGAGGAAACCTGCACCTTCATGAACTGCAGTGAAAGGTGGTGCGATTTGGTTTACTTGTCTGTAGAACGGAAGTGCACACAATGAACGAAATGACAGTACCTCAGTACTCACCATTCAACTCGGCAAGCATCAACTGACAGACAATCTGGTTTCACCTCTCTCTTCATTACTAATCCCCTCTAGGACACCCTATCTCACTGACGTGTATTTTATACATAACCCCACTGCTCCTATTTCCCCATAACCATCATTTCACCAAATAGTCACCATCCAAAAGTCTAGTTTTCTCATAACTTTTAAACTGTCAGGAAAATCCAAATCCATTTCATGCCTCTTTGACTGATGAATCTTGGAAGCTTTTTATTAACTTTTAATGAAAGAAACTGGATTGTGGGCTGGAGAGATGGCTCAGTGATTAAGAGCAGCGGCTACTCTTCCAGAGGACCTGGGTTCAATTCCCAGCACCCACATAGCATCTCACAACTGTCTGCAATTCCAGTTCCAGAGGCTCCGACACCATCACATAGACATACACACAGGCAGAACACCAATGCACATAAATGAATCTTAAAACAACAACAACAACAAAAAAAACACTGGGTTGTTTGTCCTATAAAACTTCCATAACACATCTTCCGATGTGTTTGACATTTTCCACTGTCGTCTTATTCCTACACATTGTCAGTGGGAGTTGGAGCCTGATCTGAGTCATACTGAATTCTGTGGCGAGGCTGCTCTGCGGCTCTGCTGGGGCTGCCATAAGAAAGCACTACAAGCTGGTGACCTAAACATCAGCAAGGTGGATGTGTCTTTCCAAGTGCCTCCTGTGGTTATTCTGGACCTGTGTCCCAACAGCCTCTCCTTCTACAGAGGGCACTCCACTTTCCATTTATTTATTTTTATTTGTTTGTTTGTTTGTTTATGTGTTTATTTATTTGTTATTTTTGTCTTGTGATGCTGGAGGCTGAGCCCATTGCTTCATGCGTGCGAAGCAAGGGCTTTACCACTGAGCAACACCTCAACCCTAAGTTCTTCCTAGAATCCCATCGTTAGAGGTTGGGCAGATGGCCCCATGGGTAACGTGCTTGCTTGCTCTGCAAGCGTGAGGACCTGAGGTTAGATGCCCAGCACCCACATAAAAGCTGGACATGGTGGGACATGTCTGCAACCCCAGTGCTAGGAGGGGAGGGTGGAGGTGGAGATCCCAGGCAACCCAGCCGAAAGAGTTAGTTCAGGTTTCGTGAAAGGCTGCTTGTCATCAACCTCTGCCTATCCCCTAAGGGGCGGGGGGAGAGAGAGAACACAAAGGGAGGATAACTTTTTAAAACCCCGTAATATGGCAGAGTTAGGATTCTCAATGACGTTATTTGAATGTCTACCTCCATATACTGTCATATTCCGGGGTAATCTCTTTACTTCATGAATCTGGAAAGGAGAATTGGGAGGAGTTCAGTGATAGGGCACATGTTTAACTTGCATGAGGGCCTGAGTTACATCCTCAGAGTCATTAAAAGAAATCTAGAGTGGGACTAGCTTTTCCCCTCACACGGCACATACCGTAATAATTCACACATATAGTCACTTACCCCATTTACATGCTTCTGGCAGCCTCTGAGCACCAGTCTTACATGCAGTAACTTTTTAGGCTTTGCAAGGCAGTAGTGCCTTCATTTCTTTGTTCCTTTGTTATTCATTAGCTGGATAAGTTAGGTTTCCTTTTTAAAAGTCCCCTCATATTTCTAAGGGGTTAGATGGTGGTGTGCTTTTATTGCAAAAGTGGAATTCATATTTAATTATTGCCTCTTGTTTACTATTTTCAAAGTTGGTTCATTGGGGTGCTCCAAAGGAGCCTCTATACTGTTTCATTTATTTGTTATAGTGTTGGGGATAGAACCCAAGACCTCCTGGTTGCTAGGCGAGTGCTCTGTCCCAGGCCCATAAAAATCTCTTCAAGTATGGCTCCTCCCATCCCTTGGGACTTCAGAGATCTTGTTGCTGTGATTGTTTGAGGGGAGTGATGTGTAGATGTGGGTGTACATTCTCAGAGGTCAGGGAAACTTTGTGAAATCTGGTCTCTCCTTCCATCTTTACGTGGGTTTGGAGAACAAACTCAGGTAGCGAAGCTTCCTCTGCAGTCACTTTTACCTGTGGAGCCACTGTTCTAGCTCTACGGTGGCCTTTGACAACGTTCTTGCTGTTGGGTCTTGCTGCACGGCCTGTTGAGATGCTTCAGGCCCATCTTTTTCACTTCCTTCTCCAGAGCTGTAGCTAGCCACTTCTCCAAGATGCCCTAATTGTTTTTGGTGAGAAGGTATTTAAAGAATCTACATGCTACGAGCTACAGAAATATGAAGTAGGAATTCAGCTGACTATGGCAAAGCTAATTCCTGGAAGAGCCAAGGATTTTTCCAGAGGAAGGCAAGGCTCAAGGAGTATTGGTATTATTTGGCTTTTGAATACATCAGCTGTTTTCTGCTATGAATTTCATGTGCGCTATTATAGCTTCCCCAACTGATTCTTTCTCCTAAGAACTAACAGTGCAGATTGGTCATTCTTGGGGCATAGTTTTTCCCTATACAGTTAAGGTATTTGGATAACAGTCACACAGGCAAAGCTTCCTTCTTCTAGGCTTTTTTGTTTTTCTTTTTTAGCATTAGAATCAGATATCTCCTTTAGCTAGCACCCAAAGCCAGGGCCAGCTCCAGACAAAAGCATTTTATCTGAGATACCTCTCAAACACCCAAGGACAAATGGCAGACAGCATAAGCACTCTAGACCACCTGCTAGTCTCCTGAATTAAGGTAAATATCCATATGGAGACACCATGTATGCCAGGCAGATGTTAGGTACATAGCTTTGTTTCTTGTGCAAATTAAGCTTTAATCCTCCTTAGGACAAAAGAGCTTTTTACATACCAGGTACATCAAGCTGTGACACAGGCTGCCTAGCTACCCCCGCCCTGCCAGAAAACGGCACAGCCAAGTTATACTGAGACAGTTAAAACCCTAAAGAAATACAGGCAGTTTTATTTTACTCATGATATATACTAACATTGTAGACTCCTAACATTTTACCTAACCACTTTTAGAAATGTAGTTTGAGCACATAAATTCCCTTTTTCTGATATATTAACCAATTTTAGCTCCTAGTTGGCCCCACCTCCTTTAATACTCCACTTTTGGGTTGTAAAAGAAAGTCTGACAGTCACTGCCTGAGGTAAACTCTTCTCTGCCTGTATGACCCTGTAAGAATTCAAGCCTTGTGACTTTGTTTTGGCTGGAGAATTGCTGCTTTGTTTGGGTCTGTAACTGAAAATCTCAGAGACTTGAGAGGACTGGAAGAATGAACTAAGATGAGGAGAGAGCTAGGATGAGGAACAAAGTCGGAAAGAACTTAGAACATGGAAAGGACAGGAGAGGAAGGGACGAAGAGGAGCTAAGGATGAGAACAGGACTGAAGCTGTGTAGATAGATTTTGACTCAGAAGAATATAGTGTCTGGACTAAAGAACTCAGTGTACTTAGATTCATTCATGTATCCCTCAGATTAATTCTTGTCGCTAGCAGCGTCTCTTCTGGAACCCTGGGAAAAAGACTATTAGAGGCTGGACCCCAGGTGTGTGTCTGTATGTGGGGGGGGGGGGGGTTGCTTGTTAGCTCAGCACTCAGGAGACTGAGGCAAGAGCATATCAAGCTTGAGGCCAACTGGGAATACACAGTGACTTCAAGGCTAGCCTGACCTACATAGTGTATCCAGTTCCCCAAACAATCAAACTGAAAAAATTTGAGTCCTAAGGGAGCTCATGGCTACTGAATTGGCCCTGCATCTAAGTCTTTACCGTGAAGAGAGTATAGGGGAATGTAGACATGCACAATCCATGTAGTAGTGTGTGCATGTGAGTATGCATACAGTCACACGCACACACATATGGTGAGTAATGGTTTAATAAAATTCGGGGATTTTCACCTCTTTTCCCATCTGTAATAACCCCTCTCCTCCAAGAATCCTGGTACTCATTCAAAACAGGAATGACTGAATGAGAATCTTACATTGTTGTTCATTTGCCCTAAACCATGATACATCCACAACAGGATCAGAGTAAAAATACCATGATTTCCACCAAGCTTCATGATGCTCTTTTTGTTCCAATAGTATAACCCACTAGAGATTATAAGACCATCTGTATATCCAGTCCAGATGTCCCAAGGCCCTTGCAGTACTTTAAATCTCTTGGAGGGGTAGAGAGCACTTATCTAGAACACACAAGGCCTTGGGTTGATCCCCAGCCCTGAAAATGCAATCCCTTGGAATAATCCTTGTCCTCGGCCTAAACCGTAAACGGGAGATACACTCAGGTTTAAATTTTTTTATATTTAAAATGACTTTATTTTGGAGTAAGGAATGATATAACCATGGCCCTGAGCCATGAGGACTTCCTGTTTTTGTTCTAGATGTTGTTATGACCATATGTGTTGAGGTGGATCTGAGGGGGCGGCACCACCTCGGCAATGTCTTACTGAACAGCTGCAAAGAGCAGCTTAGCTTCTGGGAGAAATGTCTCCAAGGCCTCAGCTCTGCTGGGTGAAGACGACATTTGTTCTGCCACCCACCATGGGATCCATCCTTGAATTTTAATGAGTTAGCCTTTGGGCTGCTAGACAGAAAACAAGCCACAGCACCCCGCATCAACCCTGCCGGCTCCGCACGCTGCCCCTGAGACTAGAAATGAACTGTTTTTATTGTCAAATACATGATAATTGTGCTCACAGGGAATTTGTCTGAGCATGAAAATTACCTCTGTACATAGCAGCGCTTTGGACTCTAAATCCATCTGCTCTCAAGGCTGACCCTACCTATCCTCCACTTCTGGGAGATGTATTTAGACTCCCTGATTCCTGCCCAAAGTTAAACTTTCAGGTGTGGCCTTCCACTGTCTTTAAAAGTCCTGTCCTAACTGATACTGAACTGTTAGGTTGTTACTATGTGAACCAGCACCAAAAGCACTATCTGTCCATAAATACTGGTTGCTTCAATATTCCTGTCGCTGCGTGCTGTCCATCAGCTGTAGTGGCATTTCATGTGTCTGCTCCCCTGACCCTAACTGTCCCCTGCTAGGTAATAAGCTCTTCAGAGGCATAAATGCATGGTATTCCCTTGGTTCTCTGTGTGTTCATACTCCGGATGGAGTTAAAAAGCACAAGTGGGGCTGGAGAGATGGCTCAGAGGTTAAGAGCACTGACTGTTCTTCCAGAGGTCTTGAGTTCAATTCCCAGCAACCACATGGTGGCTCACAACCATCTGTAATGAGATCTGGTGCCCTCTTCTGGCCTGCAGTCATACATGCTGTATACATAATAAATAAATAAATAAATAAATCTTTAAAAAAAAAAAAAAGAAGGTAAAAATACATTAAAAAAAAAAAAAAAGCACAAGTGATCCTGGACAAAATTGAATCTGGATTATAGCGGATGAACACAAGATGCTGCTGAGGATTATACATGGACAAGAGCCAACATTTAAAGACAAGGTGCTGAATGGCATACAAACCACTTTCACCTCCTCAGACTCTATAAACATTTGTATGTATAGCTTATTCATCTGACTTTCAAAGCTAGTCACTGTTTAGGCCAACTGGAGTTTGTTGGACTAGGTACTGTGAGGAGTAGCTGCAATATTACATTCACTAAAAGATTATATACCCCATGGCTCCCAGTTCAGTTTTTCTTGGCTCCTCTATCAAGGCAGCTTATCTTCTCTTAGAGCAAGTAGAAAACCTTGTTCGTGTGAACACAGAACCTCTGGCCTCCAGCCTCCCTCCAGCCTCCTTCCAGCCTCCCTCCAGCCTCCCTCCAGCCTCCCTCGGTCCTTTGGGAGAGGACAGAACAGTGGGCCTCTGGCTGGTCACACTCTCTCTAGGAGCTGTCTGAGACTTTGAACCCTGCAGACGCCTCCTCCCTTCAGATGGCCAATATTCTCATCAGTTCTTGACAGGACAGTCTTGAGACTTCACTTACTGCTGCATTGTTCTCTTAGGAGTTATTAAAAGCCTGAGTTTCCTGTTATATCTATTTTTCCACCACTTGAAAAGAAGAGCAAAGCTACACGTTCACAAGCACACACATACACAAGACTTCATGGAGAACACCAAGGCCATCACCTAAGGGCCATCGATCCCCACCTCACACATGTACCAGCACACTGGCTCCCTTCAGTCAATGAGGGCACTTTCTTCTATCCCAGGCCACCTTCACCTGTGGTCTCGAATCTGCAAATGCATCCCTCCCTCCCTCCCACCCTGCCTCCTTCCCTCTCTCCCTTCCTCCCTCCAAGCATCCCTCCACAGCCTTCATCTCTGATGCAGGACCTCACGTTGCCCCGAGCACCTGGGGGGGGGGGGGTTCCTTCAGCTGTGTGCATGCTCTTCCCTCTCTCATCCAAACTTTTCAAAATCCATGGTGTGTGTGTGTGTGTGTGTGTGTGTGTGTGTGTGTGTGTGTGTGTTCCACTTACCTGCCACCCCCCAACCCCTTCTTTGTGTTTCTATCCCTCCACCTCTCCTCCTTCCCCCATATTGTTCTAGTCTTCTTAGACCATTTTCAACTTCCTTTCTGCTTTCTTCAGTGGACACAGTTCAGTTCATAGCTTATATTAATTTTGAATGATGGTCTTCCAGATTTCACTCTGTTTCTGATTTTCTTTTTTTTTTTTCATTTCTCTTTCTTGCAAACCAGTTTTAATTTCCTGCAAACATGCTTTCACTTTCTCTGATCTTATCACATATTTTCAGATGTGACTTAATCTGACAAGCGCTGAGCTTCACCTGGAAACACGAGAGATGCTTCAGACACACCGGAACTCATCATCGTCTTATGCTCCTTCCTCCAGTAAAGGAGATGCTCCTGTACTGAGCCTGAGTGATACAACTGTCCAGTCATTTGAACTACAAGTAGGGTTTTCCTTGCCTAACCTTCGCCTTTATTGCCTGTATTTAATACTGAACTCTTGCTAATTTCATTTAATTTGTTATTGTCTTTAATTTTAATTTTAATTTTTGTGTATATGTGTGTATGTACCTACATGTCTGTAGTGTACCACATGTATGCAGTGCTCATGGAGGCCAGAAGGTGTTGGATTTCCTGGAACTAGAGTCACTGGCTGTTGTAAGCCAAATGATGTTGGTGAATATAAGAATATCTAAAACAACCATGGCCGTGCCATGTTCCTGGCTTTAAAAAACTGAATGGATGGTAACTTATCCTAGTTAGCTTTAACTGTCAACTCACCCTAGAGTCACCTGAAAAAGGAGTCACAGTTGAGGGATTTCTCGGATCAGACTGGCTTGTGGGGATGTCTGTGGAAGACTGTCTTGATTGTTCACTGATACAGAAGGGTCAAGTTCACCATGGGTGGCACCATTCCCCGGGTATGGTCCCAGGCTGTCTAAGAAAGCTACAGAAGCACAGACATGAATGGGTGAGCCAGCAAGGAACATTCCTCCATGGTTTCTGCTTCAGGTTTGTGTGGTGGATTTCTGCCTTGACTTCCCCTAAAGATACCTGGGAATGTAAGCCAAATAAATCCTTTCCCCTTCTAAGTTGTTTATAACAGCAACAGAAATTAGAACCCACCCATACCATACCCTTTTTTTTTCTGTTTCTTTTCTTTCTGTGAGCTCTTTTCTGTCATAATCTGTTTGGCTGGGACTAACATTTTAGTTCAGCTGTTTACTTGTAGACTGCACCCCATGCTTTGATTGCCACAACCCATTTTGTAAGGTCCTGCATCTGCTCCCTGGGCAGTCCTGCAAATGCTCTAAATGCAAGAGTTCTGGTGTCTGGGATGCTGTAGGATGTAGATGACAGGCCAGGGAACAGACAGTCCCTCTTTCTTAACACCTAGAACAGATAGATAGGTTTAACTCCCACTGTCTGTGCTACCAGGAATTGGCAGGAAACACCATGTTCTGAAATGAACTGGATTTCTCCTCACTTAGGCGGCCACTAATAGACTAGTAAGTTCTCTTAAGTAACATCACCTTCTTTTTTTAGCTGCCTTTATTTCTAATGAGTACCCCTTCAAAGTTAGCTGTGTCTTGTCCTTTTGCTCTAAATGCTCCGTGATGATGAGGACATTCATTCATTCAACAAACACACACATCCATCCTGCATTGGTTCCTCATGGCACACCCTGGGATTGCAATTAAATCATCAGTCATATGTCTGACTGCTCCTGCCCTGGGAAATATGGGAAGGTGGAAGCTATGGCTGTCTCCTGAGTCCTTAGGCCTAGCAGGTACCTGGTGCCATACTCAGCACTTGGCTATTTTTTTTTTAATTCTAAAGTTTCTTTTTTAAAATTATTACATTTAAGTGTGTGTGTGTGTGTGTGTGTAAAATATGTGCGTGAAAATACATGACACGGCTCATGTGTGGAGATCAGAGAACAACAACTTGGGGAGATAGTTCTCTCCTTCCACTATGTGGGTCCCAGAGATCGAAGCCAATTCCTGAGGGTTGGTTGCAAGCACCTTTTCTCACTGAGCCATCTCAATGGCCCCTTGGCCAAATTTTGAATGTATAATCGGCACCCACAATCTCTGTGGCCCTGCAACGAGGACTTCCTTCCACAGGAGACTGGGATGGGCCCGCTACCAAATGAGCTTCCAGGGAAAACTTTCCCCCACGCTTCCCTGGACAGAGGCAAGTGTAGGAGAAGGGGGCACAGAAGAACAGGAGGAAAGTTTTTAGATGAGAGACCCAAAGGGCCAAGGTAAGAATGGATGATGACGTCCTCAAAACAATGGCAGAACTTAGTTGAGTAAACTGACATGCTGTCAAGGTGCCTTCTAGATATCTACGTTTACACCCACAGACCCGACTGCTCGCAGTGCTGTTCAGGGAAGCCCCTTTTAGCAGTGCACAGCAAAGGAGAGATGCAGAACTGAGAGTAAAGGACTCCAGAGCTCAGCCCTGAAAGGGACAGCTATATCCTACGTTCACCCCTCCACCACCACCGAGGCTCCAGGCGCATCACGGAAGAGGAGGTGGAAAGAACGTAAGAGCCAGAGGATGGGAAAGTGTTCGGTACTGTCTTCTGGACACGGCGTGGCTATTGCCATCAGGAACTCGCAGCCACTGTGGTTACTTACACACGGTCAGGCCAGTCAGAACCCCAGCACAGATGGGTAGATGATCTCCAGGCCCTGCACCTCACTGAGGAGCTACCGGCAGGGAACAGTTGCTGGGGGAGGGAAAGCAGTTGGGCTCCCACCTCTAGGCTTCCCAGGCTGCAGTGGATGGCCCACACCCACACTGGACTCCGCGGGTTGTTTTAAAAAGAGTAACACACGGTGGTGGCGCACGCCTTTAATCCCAGCACTCGGGAGGCAGAGGCAGGCGGATCTCTGTGAGTTCGAGGCCAGCCTGGTCTACAAAGCGAGTTCCAGGAAAGGCGCAAAGCTACACAGAGAAACCCTGTCTCGAAAAACCAAAAAAAAAAAAAAAAAAAAAAAAAAAAAGAATAAGACATCATAAAGTTGAGAAGGGGTGTATTGGGTGTATTGGAGAGGATACAGGAAGAGCTAGAGGGTGAAAATTCACAGTCCATATGATCGTATTTCATCGTATACGTGTATGAAATTCTCAAAAGTAAAGAGCAAAATTAAAGAAAAAGGGAAATAAGTTGATGTATTAAAAAAAAAAAGGCAGAATTTTGCTACTTTCTGTTTCTGAAAAAAAATCTCTCCCAATGCTCCAGACATTGACAGCCTTAAAAATAGAAAGCTGTCAAAAATTTATGGATGTTTTGAGGAAAATAACTCCAAGAAACAAGCACACATTTATCTACCAATACATTTTTAAATAGTGGCTGTCATTAAGTCTGCTAGCTTAACAACTGGTTTTGGCAGGATTTCTTAAGAATAACAGGCACTTTTCTACATGGCACCCAGCTAAGGCTAAATAAAGGAATACCGTACACCTGTCTGAAGAAACAGACAGCCTTCCTTATTCAGGCCCGAGAAGGTTTCCTTGGCACCAAAGTCCTGGTTTTAGCTAGAAATTTTCTTCAATTTAGGAGTCCCAATGATTACAATTCCATTGCTGCTTTCCCATACTATGATTAATTATTATTTTTTGCCAAGCAAAATATTTGTGCATGGACTTAAAATGGTGCTTTTTTTCCCTCCCGAAGGAATTTAAATACAGACTGCATCTAAGGAGTACTAAACATCTCCCTATAGCGAGAAATCCAAGGGCGTCTGCTTAAGGGGTATAGGGAGTTTTTAAGAACATTAATTGGAGAAAACAACTCACTAAACAGAATAGGCAAATCGTCGCAGGGTCCCGGAAGGCTGAGGTCCTGTCCCACACTGATCCTGCCACCTGAGTCCGTCCTCATCATCCAAGCCCACGAGGGAGGGAGGGACCGGGACTAGCGCAGGTGCCCCTCAGCTTAGTCTAGCCCCGAGGCCACCGTAGGGGCTGGTCCTTCAAGGTCATAGGTGGAACAGGCACCCACTACACCCCCCTCCTTTCTCTGCTGCCCTTCCCAGCATTCCTCCAAAGCTGCTATGAGCCTCTTGTCCGCAGCATCCCGCTTTGCCTGCTCTGTCTGCACGGATGCTTCTCGAGGCCCCGACCCGGGGCTGGCCGCGGTCCAGGCTTTTTTCCTTTACCGCCATCTGAGTAAACACTTTGCCTGGTGTGTGTGTTGATACCTTGTCTCCTGATCGGAGTCCTTTGTCCTTGTGTCTCTCCTTGGCTAGATAACATTCTCCCCTCACTTTCTGAAGGAAAATGCTTGATGGTACAGCCTTTAGTTTCACGGTTTTGATAATGCCCGTTTTCTCCCTCATCCCTGGCTGAACATGGAGTTCTACGCCGCAGGCAGGGCTTGTCCATCCTGCTAGGGGCATCCTGCTAGGGCAGCGGATGGGAGAGCTAACATTCTGCTGAGGG